>NC_086199.1:67654720-68279720 GCF_035770615.1 Melospiza melodia melodia | reverse complement strand
TCTCTGCTGCTCACATGTTGAGGTCACTTTCCAAATGTGATACACTGTGGGAGCAAAAGAATTTCCTCTGGTTTAGTAAGCTGTTTCTTAAAATAGTAGGTAAGTGCAGCGATCTGAGTCAGGGTATCATACCCTGAGTGCAGCCAGAAAGGGCATGTCATGTTCAGCCAACAAAGGAAGATTTCCCTGTGCAACTTGCCACCACTGCCAGCTTAAAACTGGTGCGTGACTGCAAGAGATAAAATAATTTTTTTTTCTATTTAAGCCTTCAAAGCATCTGGCAAGACTTCAGAAAGGGAACTGCTTTTGTGTCATGGGAGTTGTGCAGTGAAAACTGAGCAGGGGCCAGTTCCACCTCAATCTCCCCTCCAGACTGCTGGAACATGTCCAGGACCATCACCACCCTTGCTGACAGACAGAAGGAAATAGAGTTCACCAGTATTAAAGATGTGAGCTGCTTGGCTTGAATTTGAGTCAAATGTCTATAACCCAGACTGTAGTGGCAGCTTTCACCCTCTGTAAATCAAGAACAGGTGAGAGAGAGGGAACATGATCTCACCTGCAGTACTGTCAAAGACTTACAAAGAAGAGTCTTCACATCATTTCCCCAATTTCTTGACCTATCCTGTCATCTGACTGTGCACTCCTTGAGTGTCCTCACCCTAAAGAGATTTTGTTTTAACTGAATCCAAACTTGAGTCTACCCTGAAGTTATCTTACTGATCACATTTAGTTCATGTGCCTTCAACCCTTCTTCTCTGCAGTTTTGCCGCCATAGCAGCTGAATAGGAAGGAATTATGAAGGAATACACACATTTACTTTCAATTTGGAATGTATGCATTATGGCCATCTTTCTGCTTTCTGCTTTCCTGTTTTTTCCTGTTTGAGTGAGGCTGCTTTCATTTAGAAGTGACCAAAATTACAGAAACCTTTATGAAGGAAATTAGTTGCACTTCGAGTCAGTTATTTAGGAATGATGAATACCTAACAGAAAAACCATTAAGTCTGTTGTTGGCCCAGAGGTCATGACTCAAGCAGGCTGTTTGTCCCACAAGGGAACTTGAACTTGCTTTCTTCCAATTAGAAGAAAGAAATATGTTGGCAAACAAAGGCAGCATACATTGAAATGTGTTCTGCCTGTACCCAAGCTCCTTCAGTCTGATGGGATTTCATTTATTCTATCTTCATTAAACTCCTTAAACTTCACTCAATTCAAACATACAAAATGAGGGAAACCAGAGTATAGTTATGTTCTGAAAGACGTCACAAATTTCCAAACCAGCCCCCCTCATTAGCATACTTTGAACTTCTTTGTCTGCAAACAGAAGGATACATCTTTCAGAAAGCACCAGCATCTGTTTAAGCTAATATTATCTCCTTTAATAACAGCAGCTAGTTTTAAACCACTCCCCATTTCCTCTGCATTACTGACCATTGACAGAGGGACTTTGCTGAATGGCAGTGGTCACTCAGTACCCCAGAGGCAGCGCTGTCACTTACATGTCTCCAGGAGTGGAAGGCGTGGAAGACCTCGGGTGCCCAAGCTGGAGTCACCTTAGCCGTGTTGTTTCACTCTCTTGTGCTCCAAACCACTGGGGGAAGAGCAAGATTATTGCTGTCTCACTTCCAAACCCAGGTGCAAGCCACATGCCTGTCCCACATAGAGAATATGCCAGATGCTCACAAGTGATGCTGGGGAAAAGGCACAGCTGATCCATTGATTAGGTGGTCAAGGTCTGGCCTCCGGTCTAAAACCAATCATAGTTATTTACAGACAAATTTGCAAGAAGGGAGGAAGAAAAGAATTTTTATTTACATCTTTCAGAGTTTGGGTTTTTGTCCTCCATCAGGTGCTCAGCTAAAAGAAAAATACATATATGAATAGACACAAAAATGTGTAATTTCTCAGTATTTGTGTATCCCTATTCCAATAAAAAATTAGAAATTAAACCAGAATCTATTTTCCATCAAAATAGTGTTAGAAAATATTTTAAAATTATTTAAATAATAATAATAAATACACATTGATCTCCATAAAGCTCGGGCATTAAGGAAAGCAAAAACAACCACCAGATTGATGGAAAAATCCAGACTTTGGCAACTCAGTGCTGGTTCACTTCTTCTCCCATTTGCAGTCAGTCAAGCCTTCGCCTTAGCTCTTCCCTCTTTCTCTCTCTTTTTCCTCCCTCTTATCCACTGGGAATATTTATTTGCATGTGACCAGCTTTAGATGTTTGCCATGAACTGAGGAGCTAAACTGAGGGCCTTGCTGTGCCTGGGCTGATGCAAAGATACTGCACATCTGTGTAACCTGTAGCCCTGTCTCAACACTTGGTTGTAGCCCAGAATCAAACCCAATGATAGCGCTGGTGTGATTGAGTGCATTTTGGGCAGAGGCTGGAAGCAGGCATGCAATGTTTGCATTCCCTCCTCTCCAAACCATTTCAAGGCATTGTGCCAGCTGACAGGAAACTGATTAAATATGGTGTTGCTCTTACTTGGTGAGAGAAGCTCTAAAAACCTTTACATGGACAGGAGGCAACTGGAGCATGCTCCAGTCCCTACCAGACAGAGCAAGCACAGTCAGGCAGCCAGACACTGTCTCTCTCATGCATTTGGATATGAAGGATCCTCCATTTTGGGTTACTACAGCATCACTGAGGATAAATTGGACCTCTTTCTCCAGAATCCCATTTGCTTTCCATTTCCTCTACTGCCTTCACATCCAGGCCATGTGACAGTCCAGGACATGTCCAGTCTGAAGGCTTGATTCATAGAAGCACTAAAGTCCAAAGAAGATACTCCAAACCTCTGGTACTTTTTTCAGACTTCATGCTTTGGTTCACAGCTTCTGTCAAAATTGGTTGCAACAGTATAAACAAGGCAGACAGTCCCGTCTGTATTCTTCACTTTCCTGCTGAAGTTCACCACTCCTATGGGTTGTGGTAACCTAGGGCAAACTTCTGCACCAACTTCTAAGAGAAGTTTGGAAATTTCAGAAACCTTTGCAGACCAAGTTGCTGGTGTCAGGTCCAGCACCCATAGCAGTAGGTGATGTTTGTCTCAACAAAGGTGGGCAGTACAGTGCCTGTGCTCCAAAGTGTGCTTATCCGTAAGTCCTCTCCGTGTTCGTAGAAAGTACTGAAGGATTAAAAGAGGAATGAGAGGAAACAGCATAAAGATGCTGATCTTCAGTGAAAGAGTCTCCAGCACAGTGGTAATTCAGTGCTCTGGGGTTAGAAGTGAGTTGAGTATGGTGGTGTTTTACCTCTGATATCAGACTGAAGTGAGATGCTATGCTGATTACAATGATTCATGGTTTAAACATAAACCTTTCCTAATTTGATCCAAGATTTTCCATAGAAATGGTGTGTTATTTCTTCTTCTGCACATACTAAATTATGAGGGATATTTAGAGCTTTTTGGTGACACAGATTTGTTGCTTTCTCCAAAATATTTAGCTGTGCAAGCTTATGCTGTTTGGGTCTGGAATGTCTCAAGATGGAAGAGGGAAATGAGACTGCCTGGAGCTGAGCCCAGCATTTCTCTGGCACATGTGCATCAATAAAACAACACATTTACACAAATAAATAAGAGATCATGGGGGAAGAGGAGTGGGGAACACAAATATCACTCCCCTTATGTCCAGCTTTAACTCAAACACAAATATTAGAGATGGAGGAAAGGGAATAGAGGAAGAGGATACCTTGTTAGACAGAAAAGAATGTGAAAAAGTTGTATTCCAGCACAATCTAAAACTTTCCAGGGAGACAAATGGGGATAAGCAGGTAGTACTGTGTGGCCTTTTATAGGAAGTCTTCCATTCATAGGAATTCTCTTCATTTCTCCATGACCATATCTCACTGCTGTTTTTCCCCCACCATTTTCTGATTCTGGCTTCACAGGTCCTCTCTACAGTTAACCGCAGCAAGTATTTTGTGTACAAGTCACTTTACATCTCACAGAGTTTTGGAGAAGAAACCTGAGAGAGACCTACCAGGCAACCTCCTGAGGTAATAATTTACTTTAATAATAAAACAATCTCTTTTAAACCAGCATGTTTAAGGTAAGTGGAAAGGGATGCAATCTTTCATCTACAGATCAGAAAGCAACAAACTCCATCTCTCCCCAAAACTTCACTTTCTGATGTGATCTATGAGACAGAAGCTGTGGTGGTTTCTGTCTGGAACAGAACTGCCCCAGGGAACATGACTGAGACATGCCACTAAACAGCACCAGGTGTGAGCCTGGCTGCTATGACCTCAAGAAAGAGTCAAGAAGGTCACAGAAGCAAAAAGATCATCCTTCATTCCAGGGCTGCCTTAAGATAACAAGGTTTTCATGGACTTTGACTCAATCTGTTGTGCTCCTTCAGGGAATTTTAGCTTTAACTTACTTTCCATGAAACTAAAACATCATTATAGTCATAGTCCTAGAAAGAAGGAATGTCTGCGAGTTACTTTCAGAGAGGCATAACCAGGGTTGCCTGAAAGTAGATGTTATTGGGATAAGAAGGCTCATCCAGATAATTTCAAAATACTCATTTAAGCAAAAATGCAGCAGGTGGAAATCTGGCATAAGCAGTCATTTTTGGCATAGAGGTATCTGAACTGGGAAGCACATCATTTACCCCTGACATTAAGAAAAAGTAAGATTTTCAGAAGGTCCTAACTTATTAAGAGAACCGGGCAAATTGCCTTTGCTGGTGTTTTAAGAACAAAATTAACCACTTAAATAACAGTGTTCATTATCCTTTTTCAGAAGAAATATCAAAATTAAATTGAAATTTGTAGAGAGGCAACTAGAAAGATTTGAAAATCCATATAAAAACATAGAGAGGGATCTAGAGAAAACGTTCTTTTACAAGCAAAAGAAAGCAGATCAGCAAGAATAGAAGAAGGCAGACATAAGCACACCCATGTAAGAGATCATTTAGGCATCCCTAATGACCTCAAATTAAAACATAGCTCCACAGGAATTTGAAAGACATGGCCCTTGCCTTGAGATCTTGCTTGAGAAATAGTGCTCACAGGAATGCAAAAGTACCCAGCAGAGATTTATGGACAGCAGAAGTACTCTTCATAGTCAAACATGGTTGTTAACATGGTGCTACCCAGTACCTGTTTTAGTGGTATTTTGTGCTGTCCTTTGAAGCAATAAAAGATGGACTCAATGACAAACCTTTCGTGTAAGCCACTGTGCCACTGTGGCAATTCCTGTGCCAGAGTGTTGCACTGATAAGGTGCTGATATATACTTCTTGTTCTAATCCACTAAGGGAAATCCATTTTTCCTTTCTAGGAGTCACTGGTCTTGCTTCATTTTTCCCACTGAAAAAAAACCTCCCAATAATTTACCTGTATATTGCTCAAGAAAGTGCCTGCAAGAAGTGCTTGCTGCAGTTCTGGACAAGATGAGCCTCGTGTCTGACTTCTCTGAAGTAGCTGCATTTCTGGGGCCACAGCCTCACTTTTTCAGAAAAGACAGCCTCACATGCCAGGTCAATGAGAGAGGCTGCCTCTGTTCACTGCTGAATTTGAATTAAGGATTTTTCTATTCTTCGTTGTTCAATGACTTTGGAATTTTAAAGAATAGAATAAATTGCAATGGCCAAATTTCTGCATTCAAAACAAACTAGCACCAAGAAGGGGGTAATTAGTCAGATGAATTAGTCTGTGGAGAGGGAGTCAATCTGGGAATTGCATGCCTAAGAGGGCAATCACAGAGCTCTAGAATGGGCTCATGGGTGGGTTTTCCAGGGACTGGGGAAATTACTGGGGCAGCCAGACCAGTAACAGCTGCTGAAACAAAAGCACAAACTAGATGCCAGGCCCTGTGAGCTCAGGAGGAAATACAAATGAGGATCCGACACCGAGCGCATGAGGCACTGACGTCAACAGTGTTGTTCCAGGAATGCTCTTGGCCCCTGTGCAAACCTAGCTCCACCAGAATTCCCCCTGCAAATTCCCTGGAACTCCCATGCAAACCCTCTGCCCTTTGAAGCCATGGACCCCTTTCGTGTTTGTCTGTTGAGAACACGAGGGGTTGAAAGCCTGTTTTCCACTTGGCATCCCACTGCACAGCGTACGGCGTCTGCAGCAATTAGACCCAATTGGCTGGGGCTGCACTGATCCCAGCTGCTGAGTGAAGCCCAGGCTATGAGCTCCTGCTTCAGGGTTTCACTGCAAGTGAAGGCCAGGTCTGCTCAAGTTCACCAATGCTTTGACAAGCCAGGTCATGCTTTAATCACATGTGACTGTTTTGAGATGAAAAAATGTGCAGTGTGGAGAGATCAAGAAGGTTTTTTGTTTTTTTTTTTTTAGTTTTGTTTTGGAGGGTTTTTTGTTGGTTTTTTTTTTTCCCCTCTGAGAAGAAATCCGCTTCATGTGTGACAGCTCAATAAATATCCAGGCAGCTCACGGCCGCCACAGTTGTTGGGAATTTCACTCCCATTTCACTGGGTGGGCTGGGTTGTGAGCCAGGCTCCAAGCTGGAATTTGAGGCCACAATTTGGACAGGCATATGAAAATTTTGATCTCAATAAGAATGAGCAAGCAGAACTTGCCCAAAGCCCCCTTTCAGATACAACTGTGTTGGAGCAATAATAAATACCTGTGTGAGAGTTTTAACTTAGCAAGTTCAGCCCCATCTCTGAGAGCTGCCTGGTCTGGATAGTCTCTCTGGAAGGACAACTTTTCCTCTAAGGGTTTTAGCTTTCTAGATCCTGGTAAATATTGTAGAAGGTGGTACAGCATGTACAGACTCACACGTCTGTGTCAGATCCCTAAAGACAACACACACTGAGAAGAACAGGTATTTTTCAAACCTACAGCTGTAACAAAAAAACACCTGGGCATTTTGTCTTTTCAGAGGAGGTCTGAGCCAGTGGAGGTTTTGGCAAGAAGGAGCAGCTTTATGCCTGCTCTGCACAGCACAAGGCACCGAGTCACAAGGGATGTTTTATCTGCAGAGACTCCGTGTTTCAGCAGGTCCCTTGCGCACAGCCCCGCGGCGCCTATCGCAGTACAAACAGGGAGCAGGTGGAGCCTCAGGAGCCCGTGAGACTTTTCCAGCTGGGAGGCTGCACAGAGCCAAAGGGGAAGCCGTAACAGCTGCTGTCCCATGGGGTCCTGCCAGACCCCCAGGTATCACCTGCACATCTGGGAAGAGCTCAGGTCTGGCTCTGATCATCACCCTCATCACTCCTCATTTACTTTCTGCTAAACCAGGAAAAGCTTTCCCTTTTCTACTCTATTCATAAACCAGCCTGCCTTCTGCCCGACTTCTAGTCCCCTTCTCTTTTGGTTTGGATTTCACCTACGTGTTTGTCATGGCTTAGGAATGCTACTCCCCAGTTCAGTGCCCCTACTGAGACTCTCAAATCACATGCCATTTCTCTTGCTCTCCCTTCTCCTCCCCGTTCCTGCTCTGGTGGAATGGAGTGGAGAATTGAGACACAAAAGATGAAGATCATGGGATGAGATAAGAACAATTTACTGGAAACAGCAATGATATAAAAAAAAAACAAACAGTAACAGCAACAATGTTTATTACAAAAGTACACAAAAGAGAGGGTGATTCACATGCAAAAATGCTCACCACAGACCCCAAGACAATGAAGAATGGTGGACAGCGTATCCTCCCCTCCTGCCCACCACATTTTTTTGGCCAGAAGCTACACCCTTCTTTTACTAACCCAGAGAGCTCCTTTCCTCCACCCTCAACAACCATGTGAGGTGGTATAGACTAACAACTATCTCATGGCCAAAACTAGGACAGAGATGCTACTCCCCCACAAAAAATATCAAAGAGTGCATGCACTTTCCTGGGATAATGTGCAAGGGCAATTCTTACTCATCACCCATGTGCCTCAGCTTAAAAACCAGGGCTCACTTCATCTGAAACACAGCCTTTGCTCTCAACCATTCCTACTGCAAATAACAACCTGGAAGATCCTATGGGTTACATGGGCTGCCAGAGAGAGTATTCTCAGGGATTATGCAGCTTGGTAAAGTTAGTATTTGCTTCAGGAAAAGGAAAAGTTACAGGCCTTCCAAGTCCACTAGTATCAAGGGATTCATCCTTACTCCCAAAGGATTAGCTATTATAAGGATTAAAAGCTATGGAAATAGGACATAAGGAAAGAGCAGAGAAAAAAAAAAGGTGGGGCAGGCATATTTTTGACCTACTCTATTATCTAATAATTTTGAGAGTTAGAACATTGAATTTTCTCAAAATATTTGAATATACTCTACCATTTTCAGCCACACTTTCAAAGGTTACAGAAATAGATGGGTCTACATACAGAACGATATCATGGCCAGCATGGAAAAAAATCTCTGCAGTGTGGGAAGTTTGGACTGAATAAAAAAAAATAAAAAGAAGTTACTAACTGAAGAAACAGGGGCTGAATTTCTTCTGCCATGAGAAAAGGAACAGAGAAAAAGGGATAAAGGAAGGAAAGAAAGTAGGGCAGAGCTCACTGGGGAACACAGTAACCAACCTGACTCACCAGTACTCTGGCACAAGTGCAGTGGGGGTCCACGACCTGGTTTGGTATCCCCAGGGGTCTCTTGCCCTAGATCTGGCAGGGTCAAAGTCTTCCTCAGCTAAACCTGAAAAAGTCAAGTCTGTCTGTGGTAGTCAGGGGAAAGCTATTCTGCAAAAGTTTTCTTGACAGAATCTGAGAAAACATATCCTGCCCTGAAGGACAGAAGGAACAATCCTCCTGGATAAGATCTGTGGGTGATGTTCTCTGGAATACTTTCACTTAGTGGTGTGTAGCACACTGCTAGTAAGACATTATGAAAGCGCCAATTCAGAGAGGAAAAACAAACTCTTGCCACTCTCAAAATTGAGCTCTGTTGTTTGGCTGAAAAAAAAAAAAACAAAAAAAACCCAAAAACAACAAAAACAAACAAACAAACAAACAAACAAACAAACCACAAAAAACAAAAAACAAAAAACAAAAAAAAAAAAAAAACAAAAAAAACCCAAAAAACCAAAAAAACAAAAAAAAAAAAAAAAAAAACAAAAAAAAAAACAAGACACCCACCCCAGGTATACTCCTAAGTCTGCAGATATGGCAAAAATAAGCAAAAGATTTTTTTGATGCATGTGAAAAGGACTTTACCTGAAAAAAAGAGAAAGATGTGAGTAGGGTGAAGGTGAGTAGGGTGAAGGTAATGTAATACAGTAGGTCTGAAAGATTCAATTCTAGAGTATTTTTCAAGAGAGACTGGCCATGATACTAAGAAATCCTGCAGAGGGACGGGGTGTGTTTTAGCAGAAAGGACAGGAGGGAAAAGTAACAATCTGTGATGCTGGGAAATCACAATAAATTAGGTTGAAAAAGACCTCTGAGATCATTGAGTCCAACCTTTTACCAATCACCACCTTCTCAACTAGGTCATGGCACTAAGTGCCCCATCCATTCTTTTCTTGAACACCTGCAGGGATAGGGACTGCACCACCTCCTTGGGCAGTCCATTCCAACGTTTAACAACCCTTTCTCTGAAGAAAATCCTCCTGATGTTCCATTTGAACTTTCCCTGGAGCAGCTAAGACTATGTCCTCTTGTCTGGTTGCTAGCTGCACCCAAAGCCTTTCTCTCATTCCCTGGGCAGGTGACCTGGTCATAGAAGTCAATCAGCTTGGTCAGGCAGGACTGCCTTTCTCAAACCCACGCTGGATGGGCCTGATCCATTGGTTTTCCTGTGTCTGCCATGTGATCTCACTCAAAATTATCTGTCCTCAACATTATCCCATAACCTGCTCATGCACCAAGGCAAGGCTGGCAGGCCTGTGGTTCCCTGGATCCTCCTTCTGGCCCATCTTGTGGGTGGGCATCACACTGGCCAGCCTCCAATAATCTGGGCCCCTCCCAGTCAGCCAGGACAGTGAATAAATGATGCAGAGTGGCTTAGCAAACCCTGCTGCTGCTCTCTCAGCACCCTTGGATGTAGCACATTCAGTCCCAAAGGCTTGTGAGCATCACAGGAGGTCTGTTCTGCTCCCTGTCACCAGCTCAGGGAGCCAGTTGCCCTGAGGATAACCACCTTTAAAGACTGAGGCACAGAAGGCTTTAAGTACCTTGGCTTTTTCCTCACCCTTGGGCACAGTTTTCTCCTGCCTTCCATCCAATGTACTTATAAAGCCACTTTTAATTATTATTTTTCACAGCAGTGGTCAGATGGAGTTCTAGCTGAGCTTTTGCTTTTCTAATTTTCTTTCTACATGACATAATGGCATCCTTGTACACATCCTGAGAAATCACAGAGATCTATTTTGTGATGTGTGAGGAAAGGGTATCAGGTCCTTGGGTTCCTTCAAAGACCTAAATGCTTTTTCTGGAGTACTCAGCTCTGATGGTCAGATGGTTATTCCATTTGCCAAGTGAGGATTTAGTGGAAATGTGAAGAACAGCACTGCATCTAACTCCCTGCTCTCCAAAATCTTCACATTTCCACAAGAGATATGGAAATTCTTACCATTTTCAGTGGGCATTTCTTAGCTGTCCACTGAATGCCATCTCTCTACCCTACTGCATGCCAGTCCATCAGCCTGGAGCTCACAGAAGTTACTAAATCACTCAAGTGTTTAACACAAAAGAACATGCAGCAGAGGGAAGGTTACCTGAAGCCAGCTTTCATCACCAGCTGTTTACTTGCCCAGCATTTTTCCTGTTCTTCACCCCCCAACTGAACCTTGACCTGAAACAACCTGTGTGTTTTTTAAAAACTTTCCACCCAAGTGAACAAGAAATCCTGCTGATTTCAGCACGAAGGAAGAAACCACTTAAAGGTAAGCAATAATAATGAAATCAGGCCCTAAAAGTTTAGATCAGGCTATGGAAAATTGAACCAGTGACTCATTCTGCCTGGTGACTCCTCATTTAGAATGCTGAGAAATACAGTTCTGCTTGGAGATGATCTTTGTATGTGAGGGTACAAAGAAGAAGGATGATGTACAACATCATCTTGCAGGTGAGAAGAGAGAAAACCTGCAACACATGCTGGTGTAATGGGACAACGAAGTGCAGCAGACCTGATTCCTTCCCAGAGTCTGTCCAGATTTCGGTCTCTGTGAAATCAGGATCACAACAGATCAATAACATCCCAGAAGCAGCTGTTGTGCATCTGAGCAGCTGATCAGTGCAGCCCATCTACTCAGAGTTCAGCACTTTGGCGTGCCCTGGCAGCACAGCACCAGGTGGAACAGGAGAGCTGCACAGGCAAGTGGTTATAGCACGGTGCCTGCAGCAGAGTGCTTTAAATCACAGACATAGAAACAGAGGATTCACCCAAAAAATTCTATAAAAAATAACAAGAAATGGGGAAAGGCCTGGTCAGCCACAAGAAGGAAAGACACCTAATGAAAGCCTTTGCAGTGTGCCTCAGAGCAAGGCTCATGCAGTGGCTTCCCAGAGGCAGGGTCCTGTGCTGGTCAGTGCCTTGCAGCAGTGCTCAGGATCACTGGAACACCATCACTCAGCTGAAGGCAGGCAGGCAGGCAGAGGGGCAGGTCACCCAGCTCTGCCAGGGCAGTGGGGACAGGTGGATGTGGTGGCAGCTGCTCTATGGAGTGGGGAGGGAGCACCCAAGCACCATGAAGCTCTGCACTGAGGGTGGGAGCTGGGAAAAGCAGAACATGTTACCCACTTTCACAAGAAGGGAATAAAAGTGACAAAATGAGAGCCTTAATTGCAGAGTAGAGACATTTCATCCCCTCTGCTCTGCACCCCCGTGGGGATGTGCCACACAGATGTCTCTGTCTGGGGTGGTTGCCAGCAGGGCTTTGCAGAGGCTTTGTCTCTGGGCTGTGCACTAGCAAAGAAATTATGGCTTTTATGTGCTCTCTAGCTGCAATTGCAGCTCCAGCTTTATGTTCCTGCCTTGCTGGAAGACAGTTTGTCCCTCCTCTCCCTCATTTAGCCCTCCTAAGTAGCCTAGGGGTGTTATCACAGCCCAAATGACAGATCAGGAGAGAAAAGACTGATGAGTGAAATCACAGATTTGACACTGGAGGCTGAGGTGAAGGTATCCCCATAACACAGACAGGCATCGTGCCTGGAGGCAGAGTTACTGCGAAACAAAAGAGCCAGAGGCAGCAGCTGCGGGGGAGGAATGTAACTGAGCCCACAATCCTTCCTTGGACACTTTCTGTGGTGCCTGGAGGAAGGTCACTCTCATGGCAGCAGGAACCTCAGTCCTCCATACTGTTCAAGCAAGACAGACAACTCAAAAGAAGGAGCACTTCAGTGGCCCCAGGACATGTGAAAGGAGCAGCTCAGCTGTCAGTGGGTAGAGATGAAGGTGCCCAAAGGACAAATGGTGTTGAGAAACTCATCTGTTTGTCAGAGGACAGCCCTGAACCTCTGAACCACTTACCTCTCTAATGCAGGGCTGCTTTTTCACTGGGGTGCAAACAGGCAGGAGAGACTCACTCAAATATGAGCTCAACCTCAGGGTTGGAGAGTGCCCCCTTGTCACTGCCCCCAGAGGTTCCCTCAGCCTGAGCACATTTTGCAAGGCAAGGGCAGATAGTGCTGCTGCTTTTGCCACCTCGTCTTTTGCATGAGAGGAGGTGAGGCACCAGTTAATTAATTCTGTTCTGTCATGGAACAGGAGGAGAAAAAAAAGGAAGTTTTGTTGTGGGTCCCCCTGAGAATTACTTATTTTGGAATATCTGGTAAATTGAAAACATTTGGCTTCAGATTAAGTGAAATGTTTTATTAGGTGGAAATCAAGTAATTTCCCTTGGGAGGCATTTTCTACAAAAGCCTAAAGAATCAGACAGAATGGCTGGATTCCCAAAAGAACAGAAACTGTTCCTGGGCTACAGAAGAGAAGTGGTACTTCTTGGGCTGAATGAAGCACCTGGCCAAGGAACCCCCTTTGACCTCAGAAGTTACTGGAAATGAAGAGGAGCAGCTTCAGCAGAGACAGAAGGCAGAGTAGCCCTGGCAGTGGTTGTTCATCATGCAGGAGAGGATCCAGGTTCATGGACTTCTATCTGCCCTAATCACCCTTTCTCTTAGAGCTCCCAATCAAGGAACCATCAGATATCTCCCTGTGTATTTCAGGCTTTCTCCTGAAGCCATCCCCCACTTGTACAACCAAACCTAATGCAGATCCCCTGGTGACTGAAGCACTTGGGCATCAGCCTTTGCCAAAGGAGGCTTGGATGTGGGTCTCTCACACCAAAATATCTTCTGCCCTAGTGGGTGGACTGGGAAACCCAGCAGTAACTGCTAGCCAGTTCTGCATAGGAAACCCAGTCTGCAAAACATGAAACATCCTGTTACAGAAACATCAAAAAAATGGATCAGTCTACATTCAGCCATAGATAGACAAAACAATCTGCTTATTTTTACATAAACTAGTCAATCATTTTGAGCAATTGGGTACTGCAGTCTTTGGCAAAATTAAAACAAAATCTGGTAAGGTGGAGCAAAAAAATGTAATATGGACATATTTCTGGATTTAATTTTTCTCGTATCTTTGCATTAATTATTCTTTCACTGGCTTTTGTCAGTGATGAAAATGAACACACTTTTTTTGACCACATGCAGCTCTGTCAGTAACATTTGAATAGGCAAACCAACTATGTGGCAGAACCCAAATTGCATGGTACCAGGCAGATGTGCACTGCTCCAACAGATACGTGAGCAAAGCCTCCTACGTTCCACTGATATGTGGGATCAACAAGGTTATTTGGGATCTATGAGAGTGCTGTAAATACTAGAGGGAAAGACAACCAGATTTTCCATAAACACCGTCAAGGTCTTCTTGTGTCAGCAGTCAGCACCTCAGAAAATTACCTCATGACAAGGTTTGCAGGGACAGAAAAGTTCTGCACAGATTTCTAGCTTCTTTGACGTAAGTGCTTGCAACACACTTACTGAACATGCTCTTCTTCAGAGCCAATTTATGCTTGTTTTATTATCCTTTCCAAAATATATCACTGGGGTCATGGGAAGTGCTACGCAGCCAAGTCAAGTGACAAGCATCAGCATGTTGTCAGCATGTGAAAGCAAAAACAAACCATTTTTAAAGGAATTAGAGAGTCTAATGACTGAGCTAATCTTAAACTGTTCCAGGAAAAATTTCATCTGGTAAAGGAGAGAAACTAGAGATTTTTATATCCATTTACTCCCCCAGGTGAAACTCCTCTGCACCTCGGATGCAAAGCCAAGCATAGCAGAGACAGCAGCAGGATGGCCAAAGCAGGGATCTGGCATCAGAACATGCTATTCCCAGACTACACTGATTAGTCCATCACTTCTAGCACAGCCTCTGACAAAGCCAGCTCCCCACGTTGCCTTTGCCATCTGTAAAATCAGGAGAACAGGTGGATTTGTCCTACTTCCAAACCAGTAATGACCAAGCCTCACAAGCTGTACTGTGTTCCCACGCCTGTGAGACAGAAAGATATTACTGCCCCCGCATTGAAAATGAGGAGCCAAGAACAGGTGAAATGTAACTGTTTGCCCAAATTATCACATAAAACTGATGACAGAGCAGCTGACTCCAAACTAGTTGTCCTGTCCCTAGGTCAGGACTTCAATTCCTAACAGCTTACCCCAAGCCTGACCTGAGATTTGATCTAGAAGGTAAATACTGATGGCTCTGGGTGAGTTTTTCAATTTTCTTACAGGAATGCAGTTCCTGGAATTTACTTCATTAAGATCTCAGTCTCTGTTTACTTATGGGCAGCAAAATTGCACACAGAGAAACTCGAGCATCCCACAGGTAGTACAATGTCAATATCCTGTGAAGCCACTTGGAAATGAAGCAGTAGGCATGCCAAGGCTTTAGAGGCACAATATTTCAGATTTGAGATGACTACATAGAATTGGGTCATAGGATCTCTTCAGCCAACAATTAAACTTCCCTAGAGGTTTTGGCTCTCGGAGGTGGGGTTTTATTCAAGCCCTAAATATACCTGTGACCAAATTCCAAAGAAAGAAACATCTCCTGAATATAGAAAATACTCACATTATATTTTCTTGGTTCTGTTGAGCTTGAAACTCATTCTGTAGAGACAGAACAGACCAATATCTTATCAGAACCTGTAAAACAATTTTCTTTCTTGCAAAGAATTTTAAAAATGGCCAGACTTGTTCTGCCCTCAGTCTCCACTGCATGAGCCTCTGGAGCCTGTGTGCAAGTAAACCTCAGTGTAAATTATATTTTAGACACCAATAAAAGCAACTTCTATCTAAGAGTATAGTGGTTGTCACAACACCTCCAGGCACATCTGCTCAAAATTTCAGCAACAATAAGGTGGAAGTCAGGTCTCAAGCTAGCTGACTAATAGGATTTCCTTTCTGTAGACATTTTCAATAACTTGAAATGTAATTTCAAATAGGCATTTTAAAAGTTTGCAAGTTTCCTATAAGGCTAAAATCCTGTGAGATATTATTTCAGAAATGCTAATACATACAAAATATTAGATGCAGGCCAGGACTTCAGTAGCTGTTGAGAAAAATGACCATATCTGGGTGTTTTTCCAATATCAGAGCTGCACAGCACTGAATAATGATGGCAAACGTATTTGGGTGTGTGGAGCAACAAAACTGGAGAGTCACATCAGCCTCATGCAAGAATCAAATTTCCAGGTTCTAAGGAGCAAAAGAAGTCCCACTTCAGCCAGCCAGAGGATGCAGGACTGACTACAGGGCAGCGATTCCTGGGCAAACCTCAGCAGCTTTGTTTCTGTGCAGTTCCCAGATCAAGCATGTGATACAACATGCAAGTTATCCAACATGAGACTGACAATTAAAATTTGTCAAACCACATGTGTTTCCATGCAACATTTCTACTTCAGCACATACACATTTTCTAACTGCATCAGCTTTGGTGAAACCTTCCTACTCAGCTTGCAGAAACAAGCTCTACTTAGTTCTGCTTGCTCCCAAAATTACAATTTCTTCTCATACAAGCAACAGGAGAGCTGTCATTAGGGCCTTATCAAGATCCTTTGGGCATGCAAATGGACAGGGTAATTCTGTTGCTGTCATTCCTCAGCTGTAGCAAATCGTGTACATGTGCTCCCTTAACCAATTTGTCACAGTACTTAGAAACACACTGGCCCACACTAAATAGACAGCAATGACCAGCTCTGCAACACTTCATTAATTGCTGTGGAATCATAACCTAGCACAGGAAGGTGCTTTCCAGAGTGGAGCCACAGAAACAAACTTTGTTTTGGAAATAGGCACCTGCATGGTCCATAAAAGCCCAGCTAAGGAAGGAAAGCGTGCTCCAATTAATCACTTATAACTGACTTTCCTTTGTGTTGAACAGACTGTGCTGAACAAAGCAAACCTAGAGCTTGAAGTATTTAAACAAAAACACAAAGGGGTGCATTGAGAGACCATAAAAGGAAGCAATATATAAGAAATCACATTTCTGCATGTTTTCACAGTATCACCTAGGAATGCACAGTACTGGGTACAGCCCCAATGCTGGGGCCATAGAGTTCTCACACTGCAGCAGGCCATGCAGGAGGCATCGGATACTCTGCAAATTATTGAATTTTGTATTAGAAAAAATAGAATTCCTTCTGTATAACAAAAAACCCAGTCACTTTTGTTCCCACAATCAAACAGGTGTGCAAAGACCATCAGGTCCCCACTGTCACAACAGTCCTTGCCAAGTCACTGTTGGCCATCCACCAGGGATGCTGGTACCCAGAGTAAGGACAGAAACATTGGGACAAAGCGATAGGGTCTCCTAGATATATGGTTACACCTTCTCATACGGTATGGGTGGCTACAGGCACAGTGTGCTCAGGGACCTGCCTCCTCATGAGCAGCCCCCAGCCCAGCTGCAGAACAGCCTAAATGGATGTGCCCAAGCACAGAACATCCCAGGAGATGGGCTCCAAACCCACACTGAGATGACATCAGGGTGCTCTTCAAGGAATCCCTCAGCTATGGTGTCACACCTCTGAGTTCTGTTTGGAGCAAGAATTGTTTCCTATGTATAACTTGTATCAGGCCTGAAGCCTCTGGATGTTACTGACATCGAGACCAAGAAGGCCCAAATTAATTTCTACTAGATCCAATTAAATAGATGCGTAAATGCACTGAAGAAATTACTGTGGCTCATTACAGATCAGGGGAATATTTACTGACCTGTGCTCATCTCTACAACTCTATCAGGCGCCACATTTCATCCAGAAGAAGACAGAGCCACAATGAGAGATTTTCTCTTCCACAAGTTCAGACTTAGAAGAGTTAAAACAAAGGACCTCTGCCCCAGCTGCATAAATAAGAATATTTCCACTCCGAACAGAACTGAAATGGAGGTTAGATAAGCAAGGCCTTGGCAGCAGGAAAAACAAACAAAGCCAGTCCCCGCTACGCCCACTGAGAAGCAGCTTGTTTTGCCATGAACAGTTTGTCACACAAGGTCTGCAAAGACTCACTGGCAGGCAAGAGCAGCCCATCTAGGTTTCTGTGAGCCCAGACAGGAGGAGGAATGGCTCCCAGTTAGGATGTTTTGAGTATGTGACAGGAGGGCAGGGCTGCTGCCCACCCAGGCACTCAGAAGCACCCTAGCAGCTAGAGGCTCCCTGGGCAGGGGGCTAACCTGGAGGCTGCCCTGACTTCAATACACCACGTCAGTTGAGAACAGGAAGCCAGTTTAATCAGACCATGTAATTCCCTGGCAATCCTCACTTCCCTTAAAGAGGTTTTCCCCTAATAACAGCCCATCTTGGCTCAGACAGTGGTGGGAAGCTGGGGTTCTTCTGCTGAGATCTCAACGCTAAGCTGGAAACAAGAGGTATACAAGATCTAGGCAGACATCAGAGCACTCACTTCCACACACCTCTCTCCAAGGGATTCCAGAGGTTTAGGAGAGAGGTTTGAGCTCACCCCAATGCCCTCACAGAAATTACACTATTGCAGTCACTCTTGAAGGAGCTTCAGCCCTGCATCCTCATGCTGCTGACAGAAGCAGCATGGCTGTGCTGGACCCAGCTGCACCCATCAACCTCCTCTGCCCTCTGGACACCTCACCCTTTTTTGCTTTGGGTAGGCTGGCTGATGAACAGCTCCTTGACTGAAGGGATGATTCAGATACAGCTCTAGCAAGAAGAAACTCTTGTGCTGTGACAGTGACACAGAATGCAGCATCTCTGTTTTTGTCGCTCAAGTGTCCTTTCCCCTCCTGCACCTCCCTCAGCTCTCTTCCTCTAATTTTATTCCCAGAGCTGAATGATTGCTTTTAACAAAGATGGTTGAGTCATTTCCCAGCTCTGATGTGCCATCTACCAAATGCTTCCGATGACTGATGCCTTAAGAAAGAACCCTGCCTGTTCCCTTGCTGCACATCTTAAAGCCGCCAAAATGGAGCAATTATACCCAATTTCTGTGACAAAGAACAAGTAGACCTGTCATTATCACAGCTTCCCCTTGGACAGGCAGTGGGTGAGAGAAGGAAATACATGATCAGTGTCATAACAATAACAGGCTGATGCATGCCATGAACCACAGCCAGCTGTGAGTCTACATCAGGGAGGTGTCTCTTCATGCCTGCAAATAATGAAGCCCATGAAAGATGGACCTGGGCATTACAGGAAGGCACCACTGTCCAGTGGTGGGCCCAGGAAGCAGTGGTGCTCCTGCCCTGCCACACAGCTGCTGCTATGCCTGTGGTCCAACTCTGTGCTCTCAGTCCAGGCTCCAGAGGACATGAGGCATGGCACATTTGACTCCCGCAGCATGCAGCATGGGCTCAGCAGAGCACACCCAGGACCTCCAGAACAGGCAAGGCAGCTCTCTGGGGAGGTGCATTACTCTGCTCTGACTTTTCAACAACACCCACCTCTAACAGGAACAAAATGCTGTCAGACAGCTGCCAAGTAACCTTTGTATGGGGCTAGAGAACATTTTTCTGTGGCTTCACACCCACTGTGGGAGAACCACTGTGTGTACCTTTGGCTTTTATTCCCTCCTACTCGTAGTCCCATAAGGGATGCTGAAGGTTAACAGAGGAATGGCCATGCCTATGATCCCCAGGCAAGACTGGTATCTGTTGTGGATTTTGGCAAGGCACCTTGCCAAAAAGATGGTGGAGCACACAGCGCCTTGCTGGTACTTCCCTGACTACCTCAAGCAACCAAAGCCACACAGTGCATCCCTCCCTCCCCACACTCTTCATGTTCATCCCCATAACTCCCCACCCTTTGTTGGTCACTAGTTTCTCATGGACATAACTGACTGGTTGTTGCCAGGCTCAGAAGATGCCTGACATGCTCCAGTGTGCCTCACAGCAATGATGAGTCCTTCCCTGGAGCAAGGAGGGGAAGAGGCCGGCCCTGCCCTGCTCTCTGCAGAGGACTTGTGTGCAGAAGGTTGGAGACCTCCAGCTTTGTTCAGCCATAGTGTGAGCTGACAGATGAAGGAAGAACAAGTAGAAGAGACAAGACAAGTGGACAAGTCACAGTCCTGAGACCTGAGCTTCCTTGCATGTCACTTGTGTCTGGCTGCACAGATTTGGTTGCCATCACAAATTTCAACAAGCAAAACAATATCTTTCACCTGCCTGACCACTCCCTTTTCAAGGGGTTTGTACCACTCCATCTTTTCCCTTCTTTCTTTCCCATCTCATTTTCTCTGCCCTCATATTCTACTCCTTACCCTTCTCTCTTTTCACAGCCTGCAACTCTTCCAACTCATCACATGGGCTTCTAGAACACAAGACCCATTACACCTGAGTCAAGCCCTTTCCATCCAATGGCTAAAGCTCTCCTCTGCCTGCTCCTCTCTCATGAGCCCACAAAGTCCCTTTCCCCACTGCCTGCTGTCTCCAGTCAACATGAGCATGTCACACGGTAGCACAACCCTACCAGCCACTGCTCCCCATCCTTTGCTGTTTTAAGCTCAAAGCAACACAATATAACCGTGCAAGTTTGAGTCATCCCTTCCTGCTCCCATCTAACAAGAGTCAGATGCTGTGATTTGCTAAGGTCTACTGAAAGTAGAAGACCAGAGAGACCTCAGCTGTCCCAGTCATTTCTCTGCACTCAGCCTTCCAGCTCCTGACTGGGTCCAAACAAAACAAACTGGTGAGGAGCCTGTGGCTTGAGCCTGCCCTTTTATCGGTTCAACACTTTATATTGATGAAATAAAAGTGTGAGTGAGAGAAGAAGAAGGGTAAGGACCTACACTCAGGACTCTGGAAAGGAATATCCTATTTGTATTGTTGGCAGGAGATTGGCTTTATAAGTAAGCCAGCCTATGCTTATGTTTTCAGGTTTGAGCCTTGCCTATATCCCTTGGAAAAAAGCCATGCACACCTTCCCATCCACAAAGGACAGTCGCAGGGACCAGCTCTTTCAGGCATTTTGTATATTTTAGCAATATGAATACCCTTGGACAAAAGTCATCATTGCTCTGTGGCAGGGTCACTGATCCAGCCTTGACAAAAGTACAGCAAAGTTTTCTGTAAAGCTGAGTGCTTGTCTCCCCAGAGCAAGTCTCTGCCTCAGATACCACTGCCTGTCAATTCATTTCTCTGTTGTCATCCAAAAGAAGGAATAACAAGTGAAAAACACAAAGCAGTGTGGCCTGGGAAAATTCTGACAGCCTGACAAAGGAAAGCAGAGGAACTATCTACTTGTTTATATATTCTGAGGTCTTTGAATAAAGATTTCCCTGAAAAAACATCGTGACTTCCTCTAACCAGATGAAGAAAAGAAGATGTCAGCTTGTATCTCATCAGATTTTCTGGTGTAAAATCTAAACCAGGTATTTAGATGGATGATGCCATTCAATGACAGTAATGTTCCTACTGAGAAGCACTACCTGCATTTAAAAACACAGACTAAACCAAACCCACTAAAAGAACAGAGTGTACAGAAACTACACACCACCCACTCAGCCTTACAGATGCAAAACAACTGAACCCACAAGGAAGACAACAAACAGGGGAGGCAGCCAGAGCACAATGCCTGGCTCAGGCAGCAGCAACCAAGCAGCAGCTGTTTCACAGAGGTGGGTAGATGGCTGCACAAACACAGCCCTGGGCATGTGGCCCCCCATGTCACCCCAGAGGCCCCTCTGGAGCTGCCAGGGGTTCCAGCTGCCTCCTGCTCTAGCACCAGAGCATATTTCTCCATATGAAGCACATTTGCAGATCTGTAGTGCCCCAGACCTCCCCAAGCACAGTAAGTACATCCTTGGCCCCTGTTAGTTCAGACACTTCAGGAAGGGCAGCAAGACCAATATAGGAAATGGAAGGGAAAGCTGATAGGGAAATACTTCAGAATATCTCAGTAAAGAGCACAACAATGGGATTACATATACTCAACAAAGGACAGAGCAAGGGAATTTTCCTTGGATATTAAGACACAAAACAAACCCTGATGAAGCTGGTCCAGCAGTGCAAGAGGCTCCTGGAGAAGCTGTGAATTCACCATTATTGAAGATATTCTGCAATCAGCCAAACATGACCCCGAGTGGCTTTGCAGTTGGTCTTGCTTCGAGTGGATGGAAGGACCAGGTGATCTTCAGAGATCTTTTCCAGTCCAAATTAAAACAATGGTGTTTGATCAAAAGCTACCATTAAGAATTGGAATCAAACAGGAGCTTGAGAGTGGCTATTCACAGTCCTTAGGAAGAGAACTGTGATCAGGGGGACAAACCAAATGCAGAATTATTTGGAAATATTCTGCTATTAAAATGAACTTGATCAAATAGGTTTTATTGAAATCACAGGCCAGTCACATTCCTGATATTGCTGGATGCATGCAGAATGAGAAAACCAGAGTAAGGAGAAAGTCTTTCTCCGCCTCCAAGAGATGTCTTTGCTGCCCACCATGCTTTGCACATTGCAGAGGTGAGAGCAGGGATCTGCAGAGGCAGTGCAGGTTCTGGCAGGCAGGAGTGACCTCTCCTGGAGGCTGGAGCCCGGCCACAGGCTGAGGTTGCCTCTGTTTGGCCAGAGGGGCCCCTGGCAAACCTCTGCAGGCACCCAAGATACACTCACAGAGGACACCCACCACAACATTGTCAGCCTGCAGAGAAACACATCCTTGGAAAGCACCTCTGTTTTGCATTTGGCATGAGCAGGAATTGCCTGATCATGAAGTGCTCTCTCTTTCATCCATAAGCACATTCTTTAAGTAGATTTGATACAAAAGATATTTAAATCTGAAGGGCCTATTCCAGTTAACCTGTCTTTTGAACAGGATGAAATGCAGAAAGGTGACTGTAGAGAACAGTGACAGTTATTAAAAATAGTGACCTAATTAGTCACAATTACATAATTACAGAAAAATTGGAGTTGGGAGGGACTTATGGAAGTCACCTCATCTAAGCTTCTGCACAAACAGGTGTGATTAGGTTATTTGGGGACTTGTCTGGTTCAATTTTAGTATCTGTAGAGACAAAAATTCCACTTTCTCTCTAGGAAAGGTGCTTATCTTTTTATGGGATCCAGTCTTATTAAAACACAGTCCCATATTTGGTGACATCACTAGTTTATTTTATGTAGCTAACTAACTCTCTGAGTACATTTATGCCAGGAGTCATTTTACAGCCTCCCTTGACATTGCCATATGAAAACAGCAATCCAAAGCATTAGTATTGCTCAAGGAAAGCAGGTAGCATTAACTATGACACAAAAATGGTGAGCTTGGAAAGACAAGGAGCATGCTCAGATGTACCTAAAAGCCTGTCCAACATGACAAATTAAATTGCACATTAAGGTAGTTAATGCATCCAAATTTGGATCAATCATATGGTAGTAAAGGATGGTGAGGGTTACACGGATACAGTGGAAGACAGTTCCTCACAAAATAACACGTCCATAAGGGATGCTTAAAATCTGACTCTACCCAAGGGTCATGGTACATAGAAAAACATGATCCTATTGCTAGAACAAATGTGATTCTTGCACATAAAAGCACAAATAGTCCTGCAATAGCAGAGATGTGGCATTATCTTAGTAGACATTGCTGTTGAAGCAGCAGCAGAAACTACTCCACTGTATCAAAAGAGAATGTGTAGTTTGCTGTCAGTGTTCACAGTCTAAAAACAACACAGAAATGGTCAAGAGTTCAGGGAAGAGCTTCAAGAAAGACACAGCATCTGGAAAACATAGTTCTAGCAACAATCTTAAGAAGGTCAACCCAAGTTTACCCAACAGAAGGTCATAAGATTATTTGTAACTACCAGCACCAAAAGAAATTATAATAAATAAGGTTTTCTAATCAGGTAGAGAAAAAAACCCAGAAATATAATTTGATGAGTGGTTAGATGCCAAGCAAATTCAGAGGAACTATAGGGAGCACTGTTTAACAAAAGCCATTACTGATTAGAACCATTTACATAGGAATGGGATAAGCTGCCACAGTTTGAGACCTTGAACTGAAGACAAAACAGCCTTTTTTCAAAGATACAATGCATCTCAAGAAATGTTGGAGCAGAAATTATTGTGTGAGATTTATTGTCAGAACAGATAACCGTAAAGGTCCCTCTGGTCTTAAAAATATGAAAAGTGCCCAGGAAGAACAGAAAAGACCTCTGAAAACACTGAAATATATCTGAGCAAATTGTGCTGTGTTATGAAAGAGATTTTATTTACTATTAGAAGTTGCAAAAGAACATGAAATCTTTTTGAAAGCCACAATTTCTTTAATAAATATTAAAAATCCAGTGAGTAAATCCTTCACGTAGCTGCCAACAACTGAAGAAAGAGGAAGGACATCTGTAGAAAACAAAAAAGAGGTCACAGAAGTATTCCTTCTCTGCAAAACCTGAGTGTAAGTGTAGAATAATTTTGGTGCAACTTAGAGCAACACCTGGCCTACTACTTTAAACAAATAAGAAAGAGTTTTATACTCACATAAAAGCAAACACAGAAAACAAAGGAAGGTGTAAAAATTACAGTCCAGAGATTGCTCCGTGTTTTGAGTTTGCTCTCCCCAGTTTTTGAAAGCTGGCCTTGTGCCTTATGTTTTTGCATCTTTGCAGAGGAATTGTGGTTGCAGAATACCACCAAACCACCCCTGTGTGCTGGTGCCAGTGACAATGTGCAGTTGCAGGCTGCAAGAGAGACTAAGCTCTGGCACAGGATTGCCTGGCAAGTGCTGTTTTGATGTGAAACCAGATGGTGCTTCAGTGGTGTTTTGCTTTGAGATTTCTGGGTTTGCTCAAATCCAGGAAACTCATGAGGAGGGAAACCATAAGCAGATGAAAACATACCCAGCTAACAAACAGAGTTTGCACAAGCTCCCCTGTGCACAGTCTGGGCAGAAATGTAACCCTGGCCTTTCCCACTGGAGCCCAGCACACAGGAGCCGTGCTGCGAGCGAGGACGTGCAGACAGTGGGACACCCACCAACCCAGCTCCTGGGCAGATGGGAAAGGAAACAGGAACTCAAAACAGAATCATGCTTTACACAAGATTTTTTTTTTTTTTTTCTAAAATAAATCCCAACAACCACCAGCTGGTTCTCATTTCGGTCTGCAGATGAATAGATTTTGAGCAGAAAAGCAGCAACAGATGCTGCAGTGCTGCTCTGCAGGAAGCAGAGAGGCAGTTATCCACATGGAACTCACCCCTGGGATTTACAACCCAGGAGGCTTTGCCATGCCAAGCTGGCCCACAGCCTGAGAGCTGCACCCTGCCAATGACTACTGCTGTTGCTCTTCCAGCCCTAGGTGCATCACAAGGCATGTGCTCTGGGAGCTGGAATAAAGTCTGCCTTTCCTTTCACATCCTCAGAACTGCTCATGAGCTGGGGGAGTGTGGAGGGAGGCACAAGAAGAGAGCTGGGACAGACAAGGCAAGACTTTCACAGGTGTCCCCAGGAGGGAGAACAGGGCCTGTCCTGAGCTCTCAGCGGTCTTTTGGCAACAGAAAGCAAAGATGATCTGCCAGTTACAGGTTTTACCTACTGAAGTCCCCATGGTTCTCACTACTTAGACCCAAGGGAGAAGAGCTGAGGGCCACAGTCTTTCAGGAAGCATGTCACCTTCTTCCATGTGCACCTTACTCTGTGTGAGAAAGCCCCTTGAAACCAACTCCACACAGGCTCTGAGAGCCTCTCTGCTTGGTCTGCAAAACTGTTTGCCCATAAGGATTCAGGTTACATCAAGTGACACACAGGAGCCCTGGGACACAGTCCAGCCATCCAAAGTCAACCCCCCAGCCTGGGGCTTGCCATCTCTCACAGCACCAGCCCACCCTCAGCCACAGGGGTGTACCTGATAGAGCAGCAGCAGCCTGGGCAGCTTCAGCCATAAAGCCAGCAGTGGGAGTCCAGTAGGTAGGGAATGGCCTTTGCAAGGTGGCTGCACACTTCCTGCACGGCCAAGGACCACCCTTGTGCCAAGATGGGAAGCAGGAGGCTGGAGCTACTTTCATGGCTTTCACAGAGCCTCCAAAATCCTCTCTCCAAGGAGATGTATATAAGGAATTACTGGTGGATTAGTTCAAGCTGAGCCTTGAGGAAGAGGAGGCAACAGGTTGGGTTGATGTGGGATGGGACACACATGTGTGTGCTGCAGAGGCAGCCTCAGAATGGTCTAGCCCACCATTCCTGCTCCCCAGGGCTCTTCCTGGGGCAGCTGGCTGCAGGTGTGCTGCAAGCTTGTTTGATACCTTCTGGAGCTGGGCTCAAACAAGAAACAATGTGGGTGGGGATCAGCAGAGTGGGTTCATGGCAATCACTGTCTCTTCTGAGGGTAGGCCCTATGTGTTTTCCAGCCATTCCCATCCACGCCGCAGTCAGCATCCTTTAGTGCTAAGCCTAGACCATAAACTTCCTGGGATGGACTCCATGTCAATTTGTATATAAAACAAAGGGCCAGCACATACATGCTTTATATAAACAGATATTGGAGTAAGGAACTCTGCCACAGTTAACGTTTCTGCAGGTCAGCCCAAGTCCTTGTTATGATTGCAAATGGCTTTTCAAGTACAGCTCTTCCTGTCGAGGAATGTGCGTGTGGAATATCGGCAACGCATCGCACACAGACACATCGCTGTGCCAACAGTGCACATGCACGCTCACTGCTCCAGAACTGCATCCCAACAGTGCACATGCACGCTCACTGCTCCAGAACTGCATCCCAACAGTGCACATGCACACTCACTGCTCCAGAACTGCATCCCAACAGTGCACATGCACGCTCACTGCTCCAGAACTGCATCCCTACAGTGCACATGCACGCTCACTGCTCCAGAACTGCATCCCAACAGTGCACATGCACACTCACTGCTCCAGAACTGCATCCCAACAGTGCACATGCACACTCACTGCTCCAGAACTGCATCCCTACAGTGCACATGCACACTCACTGCTCCAGAACTGCATCCCAACAGTGCACATGCACACTCATCGCTCCAGAGCTACATCCCAACAGTGCACATGCACACTCACTGCTCCAGAACTGCATCCCTACAGTGCACATGCATGGTCACTGCTCCAGAACTGCATCCCTACAGTGCACATGCACGCTCACTGCTCCAGAACTGCATCCCAACAGTGCACATGCACACTCACTGCTCCAGAACTGCATCCCAACAGTGCACATGCACACTCACTGCTCCAGAACTGCATCCCAACAGTGCACATGCATGGTCACTGCTCCAGAGCTACATCCCTACAGCACATGCACACTCACTGCTCCAGAACTGCATCCCTACAGTGCACATGCACACTCACTGCTCCAGAACTGCATCCCTACAGTGCACATGCACACTCACTGCTCCAGAGCTATATCCCAACAGTTACCTCATGCTCCCTCCTGACCAACAATCTTCCAAAAGCCAGAACACTTTTCGGGTTTGGAGAGCAACCCGGACTTGCTAGTTAATGTCGCATCAGCTTGTTGTGACAAATCAAGAGGATTGATGGGCTTTCTGTGGTCCTGGAAAAGCAGATTTCTTTCAGACTAAATAGTCCAGTTTCTCTGACTGTTTCCGCCACCTTACAGCTACCTGGCACAGAAAGCTGACAGCCCTGGTGAGGGAAAGGGCCACAGAGGAACACAAGACTAGCAGGCAGTAATTCTTTTGCTTGTTTAGAGCTGGACTAAAAATAGAGGTTCTTGAGCCCATTTCACCGTAAAAAGCCTGCATAATTCAAACAAGTTTTACCAGTAAATTGCAGCTACAAAGGAAAAACCCCGCAGCCTTAAAAGGTCTCTGGAAGCCCATCCAAAAGACTGTTCTGTCCAAGTGCCCTTTATGAGAGGGCGGTGGAGAACAGGGTGGGAACTCAGATGCTAAAGACAGATCTGGCCTATCGGGAAAAAAACAAACTTTGCCCCCTGTCTCTGGTGTGTGCTGCCACCAGGACAGCATGTCCGAGTGCTCTGAACTCCAAGCAAGAGGCAGCCCTTTGCTTACTCATTTCTGTATTGCCACCCCCAGAATATGTGCACGCTGTGTCCTGCTGCTGCCCTGGAGCTGACTTTAAGGGAACTCTGGGAAATGAGGAGGAATCTTTGCTTACCAGACTGCAATGAGAGCCTTTTATGAAAAGTTCTACCCCTGTGTTTAAATAATTATCCAAAGACAAAACCAAACATTAAGTGCATTTTCAAAAAAAAACCTCAAACAAATACAACCCCCAGATACACAGACCTCGCTCCCCTCATTGCTCAGGTAAGATCTCCCCTTTGTTTCTGCAACACTATGAGTGTAAGGAGTTGACACTCTCCACCAGTCACCAGCCTTCAAGTGTCATTTCTGGTTTCCTCTCCTTTTACTCCTTAAGCCCCTGCTTGCTTCCTCTTTCCTTCTCACAGTCTACCCTCAGCATTTCCTCAACACAAAACGGAGCCTGTGACCTTCTGCAGACGGTGTAGTCAAATATGAACTGTCAGAGATCATCCCTTCCCATTTGGCCTATAAAGATTTCCACACAAGTACTCAGTTTTATTTCATCAGCTATCACTTTTAGATGCTCAGAGATGCAAACTTTCTTTTAATTCTAAATGCTAAACCCTCTACTTAAATTCAATGCCCCCCTGAACACCCCCTCACTAGGTGAGGAGCAGCACCTATCCCTGGAAATGCAGGGGAGAGAATTCACCTGAGCCAAGATCAAAAAGGTGGGTTTATTCCCCAGTTGAAAGCAATGTAGAACTTTTAGTACTCACGAGGATGCCCAAGCTTTACTACATAACACATATATCAAAGCTGACTTCCATGAAAAATCTGCATCAGGGTAAATCCATCTTTGTCACGAGTAGGAATAGCTGTGACAAGGCAGTTGGCACTTCAGGCTCTGAATTCAGGAGTGCATGAGTGGAAGGACATCTGTGACTCAAACCTGTTGATAAGATCATAAAATGTCCTTTCCAGCTTTCCATGAAACGATTTGGACTGCTGTCTGACCCTGCTGGCACCAGCCCTCCCTGAGAGGGGGATGCTTTCATCTGTATTTGCACTGGGGAATTTATTGAGCGATCAAATCAGCAGCAGCTCTCCCAAGGCTCCAGCTGGCACAACAAGTAAGGCACCAAGGCAGGAAGCAGCCTAGAATGTGGGGCAGTGAGCCAGGAGCAGCTGCCTCTCCACGGGCCTTCAGGTGCTATCCCCAGTCTCAGCAGAATGGTCTCTGACGTGTCCTGGGCACGCTCTCGTGGGGCAGGGCCTGGAGTCATGCAAGCAAAAATGCTGCTGGGGTTTCCCATTTAGGCATGCAGCATCATCCGAGAGATGGGTGCGCTCACAGATGGCAGACCCAATTTTTCCATTAAAGATCCACCTAGAAATAATGGGGGAAGCCCAGGCAGGGAAAACAAGCATGGTGACATTCAGCAAAACTCCTCCACTTTCATGATAAATTAATTAGTCTGGAGGCAGTGAGCAGAAGCATCCTCGGCTTGCTGCAGCAGTGAGTCATTCCCTTCTCTTTCCACTGTTTAAAGACTGCCCTGCTCAACAGCCAATGCATCTGTGGAAACAGAGTGAAACAGAATTGACAGGAGTTAGTAGGTAAGGCTCCCTTATACAATCAAGTTAAAGGTATTTAATAGGAGAATTTTAGCTACCCTACTGGTGTTGAGAGGATGACACACAACTGGTAAGTCAGGTTTATTGGCATTTTCCAGGCGACAAATGACAGGTCATGAGACCCTGACGGTGCATGGATGGAGGTCAACAGTAGCCACAAGGATTGTCTAGTCAGCCTTCAAACTTGACATAATTGGAAATATGATCTGCCTGCTCACCTCCAGCCAAATCGTCTTTCACAGTGAAATAAAATAGGGAGACAAAGATTGGCTAATATTCCTTGAAGGCTTGTTTGTATCTACACATTAGCATGTCTGATGGGTTCTGTTGCTACTGGGCTTTGTCCTCTCAAATAATAAAGAAACAAGAACCTAGCAATATTGTGAAAATTCCCATACCATCCTGAAATGTTTATTGTGACTGTCAAAACATACAAACATATATTTTGCACATTGTAAAACATGTAACTGGGTCTCAGGTCAGGAGAGAGAGAAAAGTGGATCTGTACCATTGTATTCTTGCTTAAATGCAACAATTCCCCCCTCACAGCAAATAATTTATTATTATTATGCTGACGCAGGGCCAGGATCATGCATCCAAAACTGTCTCAGGTGTCACAGACTCAACAGGCTTTCTGCATAGTACTGCTCATGAACCCCTTCTGATCTGCATTTCAGATGCCTGGTTTTGAATGCAAGAGATATAAATAGATCAAGGCCAGATCAAGTGGTCTTCAAAGCCACTATGTCAAATGCTGGAGGACAGCCATGCACCATGAATGTAGCAATATTTTCCTAAATTTCTCCTATGGCAACCTCAATCAGACCCCAAGATCTCTCATGTTACCCCCCCCAGCCCTCTGTTGAACTTTCTCATTTCCCAGGGAAGTCAGGCAGTAGGTCACCATACATATTATTCCTAAGACTTGTTGTAATTGATTTAGAATTGATGAAAGATGACAGCCCCAGAGTCCAGGACAGAGCACTAAGGCAAGCTGCCCAGGTACTGCCTGGTATCAAAATTTCTCCAGGGAAAGGGGGCATTTAATCTTTTAAATAATTAATCATTCAAGCTTCAGCCTGCTCCAGGTGTCCTTCCCTGGGAATGCCAATTAATATTCAATATGGCATTTTCTAAACTATAACTTTGAACAGTTTATGAACTTGGCAAAGATGGTGAACTCACCAGAGAACACAGAGAGGCCATGAGATGACTGTCAGCAAGGATTGTTGAGCACAATTAGCTAGGGTCATGTTCCAAGCAGTGACTCAGAAATGAGTGACTCTCTAACCTTTTTGCCAACCTTGCTTCTTTGCCTCCTAATGATTGCTAAATTGAATCTGAAGCAACCCCACTGATGACAGGAACAAGAGCTCTGATTCCTGGGAACAAGTGCTGATGACAGAGGAATGGCTGGTTTGGAAAAGCACTGGTTCCTGGGCTCTGCTCCATCAGATGAATGTTTCCTTATTATGTTCCCAAAATCCCTTGGGCAGGGGAACATGCAGTAGAAGCACACTCAGTCTATTTTTCAGAGACTTACCCCTCCAGGCTGTCAAAGATCTGAAGGAGCTGGCAACCAGCCCACACTTATTCTGATAAATGCTATTTGCAACTAAAAATGGATTAAAATAACCTCTGAAAGCTTGTCTGAAGGGGAACAAGCAGTCTTCTTCAGAGATGGCATTAGCAGGAAGATGTGGAGAAGGCTGTTCTGAGGGCTGTTTATTTTTGGCTTTCACCCCACTTTGTCTTTTGCCCTGGCCAAATATAAAGAATAAGGAAATTATAATTAGCACTTGGGGCACTGTCGATGGGAGCAGCAAACAGGCTATGGCCAAAATTCAAGCTCTGGTCTCCTCTGCTTCTTCATCCATTTCTCTCCCCATGACATGGACCCAGGGAATCTGAGCTTTGGCCACTGTATCCACCAGACAGCATGAATTTTCCATTTCCTACAAAATGGTGATATATCAGGCATTAGGCACTGGCCATCTTTTTTGCCTGCCTAATTCTGCCCTTAGTCTTGTGGATATCCAAATATTCCCTTCACAGCTATCTGGAAGTGAGACAAGTGCAGAAGTTTAAAGGGAGAAGTATTAAGGATTAAGAGAAGGAAAATGCCAATTTCCCATTACATTTTTAATCATTAAATAGCCATATACAATTCAATGGTCGAACTGGGAGGAAGAGATGAGCTGATGCTGTGAGAAGACAGGTGCACATTGAGAAATGAAATTGAGCCTTTGGTCCTAGAAGACAAGCTTGTAGGTCAGGATTTCCAAAATCTCATCCCACTGTGTAAGACAGTAGGTGACAACAGTGGTGGGAGCTTTGCCATCACTACACTGGAGCAGAGTGAGTCTCTTGGCCTAATATCCACCACAAATTCAGGAGCTTTTGCTGTTTCCAGAGTTAGCTGTTGCAGCTCAGCTCTCCAAATGAATCCTTCTCAGAAGGGACAACCCCACCAAATCCCAGACATGACCAAACAGAGAAAGATGGGGATCCTGTCTGCATCTGATTAGCTGGTTGGTCTGCATGCCCACCCCTCAGCACCATGAGGCCCCCCTGGCCAGCAGACCAGATGCCCATTTCAGTCTCAACAAAGTGCTTGTTTCTTCTTCCCAGCCTCCCAGGGGTCAGTGTACCTCACCAGACATCACAGGTCACAGGCAGAGCAATGTGTTTTGGCTTCATGGTGAGGTGTGATACACTCTGCCTCCTAGAGTAATCCCAGAGTTTTGTACCCCTATGGCTGCCAGGACCTGGGACACCGGGTTTGCTCTTAATCATTCACATCCTGTTCCTGCAGCACCTCAAAGTTGTTGCAGGTTTTATCCTCTATGCTGCAGGTCTGAAGTTAGTTTGCAATAAATTCGCTGTGTTCAGGGCGTGCTCAGTGATCTGGGCTGGGAGGGATGCAGGAGTCAGGCAGGAAATTCCAGTTGTGCCCTTCCAGACATCAGGGTACCCCACTCAATGGCAATTCTGCTTTAAGGTACACTATGACTCAACAGCTTTGCTGTCTTACCCTGCTTTCCACAGGCTCCAGACTCTTCCTAGGCTACAGGAGTCAGCAGCAAGCCTGCATTAGCAGCCTTTTCTTCTCCTAGTTGATATTCTGGTAATCATCAAGCCATGAAGGAAAAATTCAGTTATAGCTGATACTGATATTCAACCCAAGGTGCCAAGCTTAGTACTGCTTAATAGCAATAGCCTCCTGCCTCCATGTGAATGTATTTTTGCACTGAAATACTTGTGCTTTACATATTTACATGTCCTTTACATATTAGTTAATTACAAGTAAGAAATTAGAAAATCAGTCCTGTGCATGTAACAAATCATAAATTAATGTATTTTCCCTTAAAAACATCATGGGTAACTGTAAGGAGCTAGTAAGAACTTGGCTGTCTGTTTCACACATCTTCACAATCCTTACCTTCCTCCTCCACTTATTTGCTGACATGATTCTTTGCAGTCTTCCTGTTGCTACAGATTTGCAGCTTGTGGGTCTTTGCACTGAGGTTCACAACACTCTGCTCCACTGACTGATCTACTAGGATTCTTCCAGTCTTCCTGCTTAGAAATACCACATTAACTCCTATATAAAGACTAAGAAAGACAAAATGCCGTTAGTTTTCTGTTGCCTTTTAGTTAACAGAAATAAATTTACAAAGACCCATGGTTCATAAAAGGAATAAACAGAACAGGTTGTTTCTAAACCTCTTTGTCTCCCTCTGCTATGAAACTGCTGGAAAGTCATTATTACTTTTTTAATAGTTGATGCATTTCCTCTCTCTCCTCCCAGCCTACCAAGGATACTGGAATCCCATTTTAATGCTCTTTCTTTCCATAACAGGAAGTGTGGAAAGTGCTATAGAAGCAAAAGGAGAGAGATTTGCCAGACCAGAGGCTTCCAGGAGCCGAGACAGTGAGAAAAAATCCTGCACTAGCATAAGATTTACAGTCAAATTGCCAGAGCTGGGTTAGGGTGACACGAGTTACCATGAGTAACCAGCCACGCACACAGGACAAGCCAGGACTGTTGCAAAGCAAATGAAATTCAGCTCAGCCTGTGATGAAAGGCAGTAAGCTGATCTGCTCATCCTGGGCTGCAGCACGTACACTCAGACAGCTGCCCCTGCTCAGCAGCTGCACTGGGACCTGCAATGGCATGGCAAAGCCAGGGAGCATGGGAGCCCCTCAGGACCCAGAGCCTTTCAAAGCAAACTGTCCCTTAGCGGTGTCATTGTCACAGGGACCCCAGCACACGACAGAGGCAGGAGAGATGGCCACAGGACACTGTGCTGCACCTTCCCAGAGCAGGCTGAGTGTGCAGCCAGGGGCAAGGGATGTCACTGCAGGAGGAGTCACTGCCCACAGTCTTTGCTCCCTTTGCCCTCTCACATCGCCTCCACCTTTTCCCCATACCTGCAGCCAAGCAGGCTCCAGGTTTCCCTTTATGAAAATATTTCCTGTCCAGCCTTAGGTTAGCCACCTCCTGTCCCCAGGCAGCCAGGTTAATTGGCAGCAGGGGCATCAGCTGTACTGCAAACACCTCCAAAGGTGTCTGCTTTAGGAAGATGGAGAGTCAATGCAGAATCTCCAAAATTTGCCCTGGTCTGCAGGCCAGAAGCAGCATTTCATTCATTACTGCCATGTTGGCTCCAGGAAATGTTTGAAGCAAGACAGGAGCCACCGCACTGCAGCACCAATGGTATCGTGTACTGGCACAGGATAAATGGGATGCACTTCTTGGTCCTATCAGCTACAAGAGAAAGCAAAGCTCAGCCCTAGAGAGGGCAGAACTGTGAGCACCTGGTACAGCAGAAGAGACTTACCTTGATGGGATAAGTGTCTTGCAGTATCCAATTCTTCTCCATACTCTCCCCATGCCCACAGCTGGCTCTGGAACAGTTGGGCTGCTGGGCTTTCATTTTACAGAGTGGTCGACTCTGAAGGCTAAAAATTGTCCTGGAGACATTGTCACCTGAAATGTTAAAGGGATGTTTTAGTACAAGTGCCCACCTCACCTTTTGCTCACAGCAGAGCACAGTACTGGGGAATGCCCCATAGCAAAGTTTTCTACCCTGTTCCCCCACTTTGATCCCAGGTCTGACAGACCTCACTGACCTCACAGGGCCTTTTGTGGCCAGAAGACAGCACTAGAAATTGGTGGCAAGAAATGCACTGCAAGGGATATATTTTGAGCTGGGCTAAAAATAGAGCTCTGACCCTGCTTGTATATATATAGCAAGATCTATATGTGCTCCTGCTGGCAGTCAGTCAGTGCAGGGGCAAAGACATCCCTGCAATGCCCCCCAGTTCTGCTGAAAGAGCAAAGCTGCTGGGTGCAGCTCCTGGGTGCCTCCAAAGCAGTGCATCCCAGGGGCAGAGGGGCAGCAAGCCTGCCTGCCATGGGCAGAGCTCGTGGTGTGAAACAGCCCTGACAATACCTTCCTCTCCAGGACATTGGATGGGGCAAATCCACAACAAGGGGGAGCCCCACCAGCTCAGGACTGCACCTGGAGCGTTCTGCAGCACCCTCCTGCACAGGACCTGTGTGGCCTCCTCGCAGGCACCTTGGGAGAAGCTGCAGAGTGAGAAGGAAGGCACAGTGCTGTACTGTGGAAGGTGTAGAGCTTGCAACAGGGCTGCAAACTTCAAGTGCAAGACTTCTGGTTTGTGGCTCCCATCCAGGCTGCAGAAGAGCAAACCCTTTCCTTTCACCCCACTGCACCCAAACACTCACACTCCAGTCTGGCACTTCATCCAGACCCATGTGCCTTGGGCTTTTATCCTGATAGCTCAAGACAGGTTCATTACTATCTTTAAATCCCAGTCTTTTTCTTTGCACAAAATTCTCAATTTCTGCTCAGAAAAAAACACCACCTTTCTGGTCCACCTTTAGAAAAGTGTTTGAGTCTCTTGAACTGTAATTGAAAACAAGGAAAAGAAACCAAAATTAATACTTTGTGTAGTCTCAAAACTTTTTCTGCACATAATTCCTATTTTTCACAGCCTGAAGCCATGGCTGAGCAGGCAGGGGCAACTGGGGCTGATTGCCTCAGTCCTCTATGCAGAAGGGAAGCAGGTGTCTGATCCTGTTACATCAGGGCATTGCTCTGCTGAGCCTGCATGGAAAGAGTAATCCTCTCTCTTGCCTTGGGCCTCTTGAGTCCTCCTTGGTACTAAACACACCAGAAGAATTGCTTTTAAAATCCAACAGGACTATAAATATCAAAGAGCAATTCAAAGCCCTTCCTCAATACCACATTGCCCATAAGATGTGGACCTTGTTGCCTGAGACCAGCTCTGGTTTTGTAAGCACTTCCTGAGATGTCTGTGAGCTCCAGAATCAGGGGCTGGTTTTGAAATCATCTTCCTCCTCTGTGATTCTTTGAGCAGCCATGAAAGGCTTAACTAGCTGTGCACTGTGCTGCCTCACCAGCAGCAGCTTCCCACATGGCGGTAGCAATCAGGGCTCCCAATAGCCACAAATAGCTCACAAGCTGCCTGGCAATGCCAAGCTCCTTGGTGTCTGCTCACCCATGGGCAAGTTCAGTCACGAATCAGGTTCCCAGGGCTCACTGTACAAGACAGGGAGATTGTTAAGGCAGCAGCAGCAGAGGAAGCTGGAAGTCAGCAAGATAGCAGGAGGGACCAAGGAGAAGGGCTTTGGTGGCAGCCTCTAGGTTAAGGCAGCTTGTCTCCCTCCTCGGGGCCATGCAGCTTCAGACCCTCCCTAGGGTGACAAAGCCAGACACAGAGCTGGACAGGAGTTCTGCTGTCTCCTCTGCCTACACTCCCCTCCAGGATGTGGTGGAATCAGGTTTAATCCCAGAGCCACATCAGGCAGGTGAGCACAGGACACAAGTCTTCATGTCTGTCCCACCAAAGGTTAGTGCTCTGTCTGCTGGCTGCAGGACAAAGTAACACAGGAAAATGCCAATGTTTGTTGACCTTTACCTGAGGCCTATTCTAGGAGACCTGGTCTGAGTACAATCATGGGGTCAGGCCAGACTGGGACTTCAGAGAGTGTGCTGTGCAGAAAACCAGAAACTTCATTATTGTGATTAGCTGAGCATGTGTGTTTAGGGTGGAATGATTGCGACACTGAGATGTTTGGTACAGAATCCCAAAGACACAGTGGGTCCCATTTGGATTTAGTCCTTCAGGACTAGCAGGTGCTGACTTCAGCCTTAGCTTTGCCCTCTGAGATCTGGCAGGACAACAGATTCAATATCTGGTATTGACATGACTAACTCCAGTGCCTGCACAAAGCAGATAACTGAATGGGAAATGCAGTAATGAAATAAAAAGGGAAATATATGAAAGAAGAAACACATAAACAATATTAATAGAGATCAATAAAAATAATGAATTAAATTAATAAATAACAGCTCCTAGAGTCATCTGGTTCTGGGATCCTATTTTCTGAGACTATGCTCTAAATAACAAACCTGCTCAGAGCTGAGCACACTGGAGGGTCTCACACTTGCAGCATGGCTCCAGCACAGCCCTGCCAGCCAGTCCAGGGAAGAGGCTCTCTTTCTTTGACTGCTGTAGCCCTATGAAGTCTGTGGCAGCCCCAAGGCCACAGTAAAAGCCTCTGCCACTGCCCATCTGCATACACAGCTGCTGCAGCCTCAGGTACCACATGGTCAGGTGTAGGGGAGCTTGCCTGGATAACACAAAGTACCTCCCTAATGTACCATACAATTACCCCTTGTGGGTTATACAGCCAAGGCCCCCAGTACAGACAGATGGCTTTCTTACCTGAAGGTTGCACTGCTTCTTGGATAGATCCATCCTGTCTGGGCTCAGATGTCCTGTCACACCAGCCCAGAGAAAATCCCTCCTGGGCTGAAGCCAGTCCCCCCTGCAGAGTGCAACGTGCTTCAATCCACATCGCTTCCCCTTGAAATATCAGCACCTCCTGGGAGCTGTTTCCTACCCAGGAGATAAGTGCTGGATCAGACTTGTGGCAGAGTTACATCCAGCCCCAGCCTGCTTCCCCTGGTTCATGCCCTGCAGACAAGATGCTGATGTGCATAAAGTGCCTACAAGGCCATGGCCAGGCTCTTGGGAAAAGAAACAGGCAGCTAAGGAGAGGGAGCTGTGCTTCCCACTCATGCAGGGACTTTGGGAGAATCACAAATAAAATCCTAACCTCATTCCTCACCCCATCACAAAATCCTCTCTGCTGACCCCTTGTTTGGAGCAGGAGTCTCAAGCAGGGCCCCCGTGAGAAGCAGCAGCCTTAGGTCTGCCATGCAATGCCCTGGCTGTATTTCAAAAGCCAGTATTGGATTTTATTGCTAAAGATACAAAGATATGTGGTTCCCACAGCATGAGGAGCATTTTGTTCTTTCCACTGATCAATAACCCACCACTGAGCAGAAACCCCTCTTCTAAAAGCCTTTTTGGATCCCTGTTTGCTGGAACTTGATATGTAAGGAGTGAGCATTTTGTCTCCAGGGAACATTGCACAGAGGGAGAGCTGCTGGCTGTTAAACAACAAATCCAGTTCACTGGAACACACAGAAAGGATTAACAGGCACCATTTATCTCTTGGATTTTATTTGGTGTCTTCTTGTCCCAGCTAACAGCAAAAGAAACCTGACCTGAGCTCAGCTATAGCCCTGCAGAAAGCGTGAAGAGCACAAAGTGGGGCTCAAAGGAGGCTCAGTGGGGTAACCAAGGGCAAACAGATCACAGAGGACACTTTTGGATGTTTATTACCATGCTGCCCATCTACACAGCGAGTCTCCCAGAGCCCAACCTGCCCTTCCACAGCCTGCTGCTATCAGACATCATCTTCTTTCACAGTGCCACCTGTGGTTTTCCTAGGACACAGAGCAGTACCTGTTTCCACAGCTTCTTTCCACAGATTCAGCATTGCTGTGTATGAAGGGTCAACAAAAATGCTCCCAGCGTCCAAATCTTTGTAGCATTCACTCCTGTTTTCTTCCAATCTTACACCATTTTCCTGCCACATTTAGCCTTCCTGAAGACAGAATGGAACAGGCAGTTCTGACACCTTCAAACTGCCTCCAGCAAGAATCCTTCCCAAAACGCTGAAGTTTTTTGGAACAAATAGCACTTACCTCACCTGACCATTCCAACCTTAAATATTTGAGCACCAATGGTCAGAACCCCAAATTACCATAAGGTAAAGCTGTTCTGACTTCATTTTGCAGGAGAGGAGTGGTGCATGAATGATTATGATAAGGGCAATATATTTGAGATTTCTGTTTTTTATTTTCCATCTCAAAAGCCTTGTATGCAACTACTTATGCCTTCCATTTTCATCAAGGAATTTGCTCCTATTAACAGCCCCCTGCACACTCAGTCTTGTTCTGGTCTTGCTAGTTGTGTCTCTGCTTCAGCATGTACATGAAGTATGAGAAACCTGGGCTGAAACCTTTGCTCAGAGGCATGCTGTGACAGCAGCTGTGCAAGACAGGAGCAGCCCTAAGCTCCTGCCCCAGGCTCGATGGGCTGACAGAGATATACCATGATGGAGCTGAGCCAGCAGGAGCCCAGCCCACTCTGTGCCTTAGCAAAACCCCCTGAACCCCTCAGTTTACTCATGCTCACTTCAAACTCCCAGGGCAAGAGAAGACTCCAGAAAGTTCTCCCCCAGCTCAAAGAGGTATGAAATCAAAGCCTTAGATTAATTCCTTGTGGAATTGCTGCTAAAACACAATGATCATGGTCCAAGAGCAAGCAGTCCTAATGAGATGGCTATTTGTGCTTTTTTTTATGGTTTAAAGTTTCAAGGATCAAGAAATAAATCCCTTCTCAGTAAGCCAAGGGCTGATTTTGTCTTGTCAGAAGTGCGACCTTGTGCCACCACCATTAACAGCAACCCCCTTCCCCTCTGGTTATCCCTTCACCACTAGCCAGCTAATATCCAGTGCTAATTACAGAATCATAGAACCAGCTGGGTTGGAAAAGACCTTTGAGATCATCAAATACAACCCATGACCAAACACCACCTTGTCAACTAAATCATGGCCCTAACTGCCACATCCAGTCTTTCCTTAAACACCTCCAGGTACAATGACTCCACCAGGTCCCTGGGCATCCCATTCCAATGCCCAGCCACCCCTTCTGTGAAAAACTTCTTCCTAATGTCCTTGTTCCTAACAAGAGGATACATACAGAGTATTCAGATGCCTGGAATCAGAGGCTATCCCACCTCTAAAATCCCCATGGCACTTCAGTTTGAGGTCTATCCGCTGGCCATCCCCAAGAGCCATGGCCACTCCTGTGCCACGGGCAGTGCCAGAGGCTGCAGGTTGCTGCACATGGATGGGTTCTCATTGCCATGCTGGCACTCAGGTGTGAAATGGGTGTTGGAATTTGTCCTGTGTGCTGCATAGGGCACCTCTGATCTTCTGGATTTCCACATGGAAGCACATGGACATGCGTGCACAGGGCATGCACTGAGGGCACACATTTCTGGGTGGCACACAGAGCTGTGCCTGTGGCTCGGGTAAGCACTGACACAACAGTTTTCTCTGCAGCTCAGTCTGGCCACAGCAGCCCCAGACTGCAAGGAGTCATTGTCTTCAGCTGGCAACTCTGGCTTTGGCAGGGGCCAGAGGAATCCACTCCAGCAGCAAAACTGGGCTGGAGGCTGCTTCTCTCAGGGAGCTGCTTGCGCTGCTCATCTACTGCTGCACACAAAAGCCGCCTTAGGGTACCCTTTGTGCTCTTTGGAAGACAAACCCTATGCCATGAGGACACGTTTTACATTCAGCACACACATGTATCACCAGGGTAAACAAAGCTGTGGGTTTGTGTTTGTGCACTCAAGCAGGAGTGCATGGGATGTGCTGGGTTTGTGTTCCAGTACCTGTAAGTGGTGGCTAAAACAAGAGGGCCTTGTGGTAGGCTGTAACCCATGTTTTCCAAGGTGTGGGCTTGTGTGGGTGTTTAGGTGTGTTTGCAGGTGGCTGAAGGATCTCCAAGAAGCAGTAAGAGCAGCTGGGGCTGGCACTGTGTTAATCATGGTGGAAAAGCAACACCAAGGGGTCAGAGCTCTTCCTGAGCTTCCATCAGGTTGAAGCATCCACAAAGGCAGGCAGGGCTGAGGCATGCTGAGTGTAGGTGTGTGCATGGGATGACTGCACCCAGAGCTGTGTCCCCATGGCTCACACCCCCAGGACAGAGGAGTGTCCTTGTCTGTGCTGCAGCTTCTCCCATGCTCACACAGCCTCCCTCAATACATCAGCTCCTCCTGCCTTTGCTACAGCAAGGGAGCCCTAAGCCTTCCTGGTACGGCAGCATTAAATACAAAGCCTCAACAATGTTTTTTTTTTAAAGACTGAAGGTTCTGACAGAGACACAGGAACAGTTTTACAGGAGTAATTCAAAGGTTACCTCAGTCCACTGTGCCTGCTGATATGCGGCAGCAGTGTCTCCTTCCAGCCCTCTGCCCTCACACCAGGCTCTCCTTGCCACACCTGAAATCAGCAGTGGCTTGAAGAGTGAGAGGCAAGAGCAATTCCCCCCTGAAAATTGCTCTCTCTTTGTCTGAAACAAACAAAAGCAGAACATTTTGAGAATTTGACTTTATCTGTCACTTGGGCATCTCCAGCTGCCCTTATTCCCAGGTGAGGCCCCAAAATGGTCCACCCACCTCCCCCTGTGCCAGCAACCTTCTTGGCAGCACTGCCTCAGGAGGCTTGCACTGCCCCAGGCTGGGGAATGGGATGGGATGCCCTCACATCCACTGCAGCCAAGAGAAGGGCAGCATCAGGCCACAGAGCCGTGCCCCCCAGGGGGCACTGCTGCAGTACAGGCACAATTAGATTTTTCCAGTACTAATCAAAATCAGGCATTTAAGCTGGGAAAAAAAAAATCAAGACAGCAGAAAAAAATATATTTCTTATTCTATGGCCAGCAACTTCCTGGCCAAAGAAAAAGAAATAAACTCCACAACATTTTGAGAGGAAATATTTACTTACTAATATTTTTATTTAATTCTGTGTGCTGTGGCAGTCAGAGATAGGATGAGAGATCTCCATAAGGCATTAAGTGTGACATAGAGGGTTTTTCAGGCACACGCAAGGTGAAGCATGAGGAAGGCCTCATTCTGGCTGTGGCTGTGTCAGGGGAACTGTGAAATGAGGCTGAGGATGAGGGGAGAAGCCTCATCCCTCTCCAGGGCACAGGCATCCCTGACCCAGTCTGCCTCTGTGATGCTCCCATCTCATTAGATGGAAGCTGTTGGCCAAAGCATCTGCTGGCCAGGACACTGCTGTGAGAGCTGCTTTCAGATCAGTGCCACCAGCAAGCAGAGGGAGGTGGTAAAAATAACCCCTGCTTGGAGAGCTGTGATGTACTTACAAGCTGCTGAGAAGGAGGCTGAGCCTGGTGTGCTGTCCCACTTGAGCAGGCATCAGGCTGAGAGAGACAGCAAAATGGAAAAAGTGAATCTGCTGGGGTACAGAGACAAGCTGGGCTGTAAATCAGAGCTGAGAGCACAGGGAAGACGGGGCAGAAGCAGGCAGGCAGTGCAAACACTAAGCAGAGTTACAGCTTTCCGTGATGTTTGTTCATTTTGGGATGATTGCAAAAAAGAGCAGGACATTGTGCAATGGATGGGGCATGTAGCTGTGGAACAAGGTGCTCAGCTCTCCAGTCTCAGCACTGCATCCTCAGGGCAGGCTATATTCTGCTAGGAACATTGACAAACCAGAGCTTTACAAAACAAAATGTACTTGGGAAAAGCTGTGCTAAGAATTGTGTCAACCATATCTGTATTTTGAGGAACACACAGCTGAAAGAGGCAGCTCTCTGTGGGCTGGACAGCACATACTCCTTTAACAGCCTCTAACTGGTATTTCACAGGGACACAGTGGCAGAAGGTGTGACAAAATAGTCCCCAAAGATCCTGAGTCTTGCTCTCCTTTCTCTGCCAATATGCAGGGAGTGAGCTGGGACAGCCCAGGAGGAGCTTGGCTCACGGATCCCAGTCTGCAGCCAGCCCAGTGAAGCCCAGAGGAGCTTGCTGCAGCCTGGCCTGGTGGGCTTTCCCTACAGACTTTGAGTCCAGCATTGTCTTAAGAGGTTTACAGAGGACAAAGCAGCATGCTGAAGGCTTCAGATCACAGAAGCCTGAGTTGGATTTGATGATCCTGGTGTGTCCCTTCCAAATTAGCATATCCTACTATTCTATGATTCTATGAGCCTTAAGGATGGGCAGGATCCAGAGGACTCCCAAAAGCCTGTGGATGGGCAAGGGAGCTGTGGACACTTCCTTGCTTTAACAGCATCTGGTGTGTTTAAAACCTGAACAGTATTAAAAAAAAAAAAAAAAAAAAAAAAAAAAAAAAAAAAAAAAAGCCTGAAGGCCCTGTCAGAGAAGTGCAAACAGCTCCTGCAGGAATCCAACAAGACCTCCCAGCTTCAGGGGTTTCCACAGGGAATTCTGCTCCTGCCCATGGTGCACCAGAGAAAACTGCAAACAGCAGCAGACTTCCCCTTCAGCCTGCCTCCCACTCAGACGGCCCTGACCCTCTGAGACTGTAAATCAGTTCCAAAATGCAAGGAAACCACAGGCACAGGTCTCCTGGGGAAGCTGAGCAAGGAAGGAACTTGGAAAGCTCTGAGCAAAAGGGTCCAATAGGTTCAGCAACACAAGGACCCTCTCCAGATTTTCACTGGCCTGGTCAAGCCCAGCAGATAAGAAGCAGGAAATACGTCAGGCCAAGCTGCAGAGATCAGCCAGGACCTTCACACATGTCTGAGTTTGTTTGTGCAGGAAGCAGGGGCATCACACAGTGATAAGGGCTTTCAGCCCATGGTACATGAGCTAAGAGAGTACTTGACAAAAATAGGCACTGCACAAAATTTGGCAACAGCAGGGAAAAGCATAATCCTGGCTTTTCACTTACAATCCCAGTCTACCTGTTATTATTGTCTGGGCTCCAGCAGCAAACCCTGAGCCAAATTCTGGGATGATTTATTTCTCTCTCAGTATCACTCCATTTATTGAGTGGAGTTACTTAGTCATTGCAAAATTTGGCCCAATTATTTTATTTGGACATCTACTTAATGTTTTTAATCTTGCCTCTGAAATGTTAACCCTGCAGCTTGTGAAAATAACCATTTTCTCTAGCAGGACCAACATGGCATTTGGAAAAGAACCATATGCTAGCACTCAAGCTCTGCTTTATTTAGCTGTGTTCTGGAGGTGGTGCTGATGCGCACTTGAAGATCAGTCTCCAAGTGCCTACGCAGGAATTAAACACAGGACAGCAGATAAAGCTCATGTCCATGGGGACACTGACATGGCAGAACAAGAACGTGCATCTTAGCTTTCCTCTCATAAATCTGAATTTCCAGTCGCTTGAAAACAGACAAACCTGTCAGCACAAACACACACAAATGCACGCACTGGGCACGGCATTGTCATGGGGGCAGAGAGGGGCAGCACAGGGACAGGGACAGGGACAGGGACAGGCAGCCTCTCACTTCAGCCCACCCGTGGTGGTGCCCTGCCAGCTGGGGGTCAGTGCAACCAGCCTTGGGGAGTCTGGGCTCCTGACAAAACTTTCCCTCAGTTTTGGGTGTAACTCAGCATTTGTGCAGCAAACACCACAGCCTTCCATAGCATATACCTCTGATGCCCTTGGAGGGACCATGCCAACACCAGCTCCCTGCTGGGCTCCTGCTGGATTCCTGTGTGGGCAAGGAGCTGTTGCTTCACCACACCCATGAAAAATCCTCAGCCAAGAGTTTTCCACTGCCACTGGGGGAGCATTGGCCGGCAATTGGCACCCCTGACCTGCCCTCGCTGTGCCCAGACAGACAGACAGACAGACAGACAGACAGCTGTGGGTGCCACACGGGATGGGCCAGGCAGATGGACTTCCCCTGGAGAAATGCAGGCAGCCAGCACAGCTGGGCAGCAGCTCAGGGGTATGCAGAGGCTGCTGCCCTTTGGATAAAAGTCCCTCATCCCAGCTGTGATTGTGGCCACGTGCAGAGGCTGCAGGGAAGCACTGGGACATCACTCAGCTTTTGCCCACCCAGCTTTTGGACACCAGGGGTTTGGAGAGCCTCTGTCCCCTGTGCCCATATGATCACTACTAGCTCTGCATAAACCTGCCTGCTAGGAATCTGCCCAACTGCATTTTGAGTGGGCTGGTCCTTCTGGCATCTTTGACAGTGAATTTTGGCATTCTGTTACTCATTGTGCAAAAGAAGTATTTATTTTTTTGTCCCATTATTCATTGCACAAAAGAAATACTTCCTTTTGATTGTCCTAAACCTGCTGTCCAATAACTTATACATTGCTCCAGCTTCAGTATTGTCAGAAATAATTAAGATCCTCACTGATCTTCAAAAACTATTCCTGCATCTCTCTCCTTTCTTCATGTTTGTTTTTGGGTTTTTTTCTAAACAAAAAGTTCTACTGTTAAATTTCTGTTCAACGGCAGGAAATACAGATCTTTCTTTGATTTTTTCTTTTTTAATTACTAGGCCTAAACAGAATATTCACAATACTACACCAATGTCATTTTAGATGGCTGCCAGATTAGGATTTTTGCTTTGCTCTTGATTTTCTCCTGTCGTGGTTTAACCCCAAAAAGCTACCAAGCCCCAAACAGCCACTCACTCACTCCCCACCAGCAGATTTGGGGAGAGAATTGAAAGGATAAAAGCTGGAAAACTCATGAGTTGAGATAAAGACAGTTTAATAGGGAGAAAGCCACACACACAAGCAAAGCAAGGACTTCATTCACTGTTTCCTGTGGACAATGCATTAATTCACTGTGAATTCACTAATTCACTGTGGACTGGCAGGTGTTCAGCCATCTCCAGAAGAGTGGGGCCCTATCACCTGTAATTGTTATTTGGGGAGACAAACACCATCACTCAAACATCCCCCTCTTCCTCCTCTTTCCCCCCTTTACATACTCAGCCATATGGTCTGGAATATCCCTTTGGTCAGCTGGGGTCACCTGTCCTGTGTCTCCTCCCAACCTCCCATCCACCCCCAGTTCCCTCTCCACCGTGGCAGCATGGAAAGCAGAAAAGGCCTTGGTCTGTGTGAGCCCTGCTCAGCAATAACAAAAACATCTCTGTAATATCAACCCTGTGCTCAGCACAAATCCAAAACACAGCCCCAAACCAGACACCATGAAGAAAGTTACCTTTAGCCCAGCCAAAACCAGCACACTTTCACAGTAATTGTCAGCATTCCTATCACTTAATAGTTGCTGAGCAGCCAGTTGACTTCAGACTACCTGCAATGACTCCAGCATTTCTTTTGCCATCAATAATTGCTCTTTTAGACTACATTGAACTGCATATATAATCAAATATGCCTAATTGACAGTGTTCCAGGAGCAGAGTTAGATTTTATGAAACTGTCTTATTCTCCTTGAGTGTTCACTTTAGTCTCCATTCAGGCAGGGGTCCAAAGACTTTCTAGTGAGCATAGAACATATCTCTTTCAATGTGTTTGCAAAAGTTTATAGCAGAAAATTCTAGCCTTTTTACAAGTGATTCTTCAAAATCTTTTTTAAGCACTTCTCCTTATGATTTCACATTTAACATCCAAGTATCTATGATCCTTTCTGTTTTCCTCCTTTAGACATGACTTATGCTTTTTGTAGGATATCTTTTTACTTCTAATAATATTCTTTCATCTACTATTTAACTATGCTAGCTATTTTTATTCTTTTTGAAAAGGCTTTCTGGTAGTTTATCCATTTATCATGGACTCCTAATATCCAGAGCCTAGATATCCTCAAGCTTTTTTTACCCTTTTGGGTTCTTTTAATTTTCATCCTTGAAGCTAAAATTTTAATATAGAGGATGGGGGAAGGAAGTTTCACCCTGCAGAACTAAAAAAAATTAAATGCTTGATTATCTCTATTGCAAAGTGCTTCTTTGTGGTGTCTGTGCATTCTCTGGGCAAAATCAAGAGTTCTCTGCAGCTTGTGGGTGCTCAGACTTCTTGCTCTAGGAAGCACTGCTGAAAAGAATAGTACAAAACCAGCATCACTATCATGCCCTTTTGTAATATTTACTCAGTCTGTGTCAAGTTAAGTGAAACCTCTTGTTACTGTTTTATTGGCTACCTTTGCACGTTGTCTTTCTGTCAGAATAGCTCATTCATTGCAGTATCCTCTGAGTTTTGGAGCCTGGCCACACACAGATGCTATGGAGACAGGACACCTCTGCCTGTTACTTGCTGGCCCTGTTTAGCTCAGGTTTGCCTTCGCTGGCTGACCCACTCAGCCACCATGCACTTGGATGTACAGCTGGTCAGTCCCTTTCCTTGAGCCCCTAAGGAAGCACATTTCAGCTCAGGCACCATGCTGCTCTCTTCCCTCAGATGTTTACAGGAAGCCCTCCTTTCTCCCTAAATCAGACTCACATTCATGCCAACGAAACAGGACCTTTCCCAACACAGAGACACCATGGGATCCCTGCACAGAGAGGGGGAAAGGCACCACTCTTGGTTTCTGGGCAAGGGACACCTGAGAAGGCCACATGCAGTCCCAGGAATGTGTAAATACCATTCATCAGCTTCCTCAGCCTGAAATCCAGTTCACCAGCAGTGGCAGAACACTGTTTTCTCCCCAGTTTCCATAAATATCTTTGAGCAGCCAAAAGAATATTTATGTCCCCAATGAGCAAGTGCCTCTGGCCAGCCAGGGGCTGCACACAGCCTCTGACAGGTGACATGGGAAATGGCTTCAAACTGAAAAAGCTCAGGTTTAGGATGGATATTAGAAAGAAATTATTTACTGTGAGGGTGGTGGGAGCCTGGAACTGGTTGCCCAGAGGAGTTGTGAATGCCCCATCCCTGGAACTGCTGAAGGCCAGGTTGAATGGGGCAATGTAGTCTAGTGGAAGAAGTCCCTGCCCAAGGCAGGGCAGCTGGAGCTGAGTGATCTTTAAGGTCTCTTCGAAGCCAAGCCATTCCATGACTCTATGACTCTGGCCCAGAGGGGCTTGGACCCTGTGCCAGGCTCTCCAGCAAAGCAAATCCTGCTTCCATGGCACAGGTGATCTCACCAAACAGCTGGGCTTGTATAAACCCTGACATCACATTGCTAGGCATTTGTCCTCTGAATAAATCCATGTCCTTCCCATTTGCCAACCAAACATACCTCCCATGGCTGCAAACCAAAAGATCTCTGTCTGCATGGATTCATGAACCAAGCCTCATAAATTCCCAGCTCTCCTACATGGAAACTGAAGTCCAGAGAGAAGCACTTTTCTCAGGGTCGGGCAGTGTGTCACTAAGGGCAGGAACAGCACTCTCTTCCCTGACCCATCTGCCTCCATCTGCCCCTGAAAGCACGAGACCATGTCCTGCTGCTGAACAAGAGGTGAGCCCTGGGAGGCCCAGCTGTCAGCACCCCTGCTCTGAGACCTGGAGCACCTTGGCATCTAAAGATGAGCAGAAATCTCTGCAATCCTGCCACCTCCCCTGTTTTGCCTGCTTGCTTGCTTCCTCTGCATGGTAAAAATACACAGGGACGTGATATCTGGGAGTAAACACATACATAGTCACAAAATTCATAACTAAACTCATAAAACTTGTGGATTTGTTATTTTGGTTTGATTTTCTGGGAAAAAGGAGGAGTTGATAGATAACTCCATAACTCTCACATTTATTTCAGGAAAAAGAACTAAAAATGTCACATGAAAATGTCAATATGCTTCAGAACTTGTAAAAGCTGACAAAACTTCATTCTTCAGTTCATTGGATCCCAAGGGTGCATAAACTGTGGGGTAGTACTGACAGAAGTTGATTAAAAACAGGCTCTTCTTTGCTGTCTTAGGCAGGCAGGCCCCATCCAATTTTGCTCTGAGTTTGGGTATTTTTGTCTTCACTCCTCAAATTACAGAGCTGTGTCCTTCCAGGTTTCTGTGCTGCTGCATCTTTCTGCCCCTTCAAAACCCAACCCTCCAGTCTGCCTCTAGAGCACAGGAACCTCAGGACATCCCAGCCAACAAATGTCAGCCACTTACAGTTGAAATGCATCCAACTTCTCCTAACAGCAAATGCTTAACAGTGAGCACGCGTGATAACCTATGTGTCCAGTGCTGCTTTCCTTCTGTTTGTCTTTACACAGAGAACAGTGAAAAAACCATGTTACCTTGCTGAATTTCCCCTAAAACATTTGAGCCATCAGATTGCAGACTCCCTCAGACATTAGAGGTTGTTGTGAAAAGAGCCTGAAATGTATCTTTAACCACCACGGTCAGGACCTCCAAATATTTCTCCAAGGGAAAACTCTCACTTGCAAGAATCCAAGACTAAAAGTAACAAGCACATAAACATCCTTCACATGGTTTTGTATTAGCCAAGAGCTGTTTCACAAGCAAGCTCTGCTCCCTCTCTCCCTTCTCACCAATCCCCTTCCCTCTTGCCCAAGAAAGGTAATTTTCTTCACAAGGAAGAAAAAAAAATCCCCACTTCTACAAAAACAGTGTTTTAAATCACACTAAAGAAGAAAACTTCCCTTTCACCAATTCCTAATAAATAACTTCAACCTCTTTAATGCAAGCATTTCCAAACAAAGAATCTCTGTTTAGGACAGAGCAATAAATTACTGAAGTAGATCTTGCTTTATTTGAAATCAGATCCAGGTGAACCTCACCTGGGTTTCAAAGCAAGTCATCTGCGGTCTCATTTTAGTATGGATGGACAGAGAAGACAAAGGAAAGCCCTCTCCCCACTTGCTCCAGTTTCCCCAGCTTCTCACCATTGCTGCTGTTGGCTCCTTCTCCATGTGGGTGAAGGGGACAATGTCCCAGCCAAGGGCACACACATCATTCCCACTGCTTCCAAAACACAAGGATGGTTAAAGTTGTGGGAGGTTGTGTGAAACCTCAGAGCACCCCGAACATGATGGAGCAGGGGAGAAGTGCCTTGGACATTTCAAGCCAGCCCAGAAACCTGCTCAGCAACATCAGCAAATAGCATGAATGCAACAAGGAGCAAATCCAGATTGACTCCTGAGCACAGCTGAGCCAAAGCCAATCTGACACCAGTGCAGCCAAAATCAGGATCTGTCCCTAAGCTGTTTGTAACATACCATGATATTTGCTAACACAGGAGTCACAAATGCATAATTACCAACTTTACACATTTAATAGCCTTAAAGCTAATACTCTGGCACAAGAAACCATTACATGACTGATTTCACAGCTCTTGGTTTTGCAGGAAGAATTTCCTTCTCACCTGTGACCAGTTAAGTAATTGCACTTCCAGTTAAATATCTGGTAGAGCTTTGTTGTACAGTCAAAGGTTGGCCAGCTTTGCTACTAGCAGCACTCACTCCAGATTACACAGACCAGGCACAGGGACACACACCTGTGGCAAGATGCTGCTTGAGAATTAATTCATTCTCACCATTAATGAATTCTTCCAAATTCAGACACCTGACTTCAGGCTACTCAAGGAGAAGTCTGCATACTACTTGACAAAGCTCTCAGGGCTGACCTGGTAACCTCCCTGTCCTGTGCACTGGCTTCCTACTTCAGGAGAAAGGAGATCCTCTTGTTGTGCAGTTATTGGACACCTGATTATTTTCTGCTCAGCATGTAATCTTGCATCTTTACAGCTTAAAAAAATACCCTAAAGTTAGGAGCCAGCCTTGCTGAAACACTGTTTTCAGCTTGCACACTCTATTTAAGATGGCTGTGGAAAGTCAAACTGCAAATCCAGGGCACCATCACTGCACAAACAATCTGAGCCCAGCTCAGGGATTTCAGGTTATCTGCACCTCCCCAGGGTTTTTCTCCCCACAGAAATGCAAACCCAAAGTACAAAAGACAGCCCAGGCTGAGCCCTGCCATGGGAGCTGAGGTTCCAGCAAGGCCCAGTGCAGCCTGGAGAGCCATGCTGGTCTCTCTGATGGTGGCTCAAAAGCCTAAGAGCAGAGGCCTTGGAGGCTGAGGTCCATGCACACCGCCAGGGAGCCAAACCTCATGGAAGGCAGCCAGCAACTGCTGGCACTGCTGACATTTGAGAAACCACAGCAACCAGATTTGCTAGAGCTCACTCACTGGCCTCTGTTACACTGCAATTTGTTTGCTGTCAGCCTGACAATTCAATAGATGCCTCAGTTTGTGTTGTGTCCCATGGCTCTGCTGTCACTTTGGAGGTTAGATAAGAACAGTGTGGTGCTTCTTACCAACAGCAGTGCCTCAGGCTGTCCACTGTGCTCCTGCAGGATCTGATCCCCAGCACTGGTAAGGGTCATCATAAACCAGCTCCTAAAGCAAATGCATTTTCAGGATCCCAGCACAAAAACCTGCAGGAATTGGAAGAACTTTCTCATATTTGTTCCTGATAACAGCTCCACTCTGAAGTGTTGCCAGTGAATTATTGGAAGCCCAGGGGTGAAAGAAGTTATGCAAGAGCAGAACTGGTGCACACACGGCTTGGAGAGGAGACTGTCCTCAGCCTCTTGAGGTGAACACTAAATTGCACCTAGAAATCCTCCATTAATTACTGAACAAGCCTAGCTAAAATGTTTGCAAAAAGACCAGAAAAAGCTTTCTCATAAGATGAACAGAGAGGATTTTTTTTTCCTGATTCCAGTAGAGCAATGATACTGCACTGTTCCCAGATCCCCTCTACACTGATCAGGCCAAAATAAGCATGGAGGCACAGATCCACCACACCAGCATGACAAGCTTTACAATAACACAGCACTTAAAAACAAGCACATGGGAGAAATGCTGACAGGAATGGAGGGGACTGGACACAAAACAGAAAGAGAATAAAAGAATTGCTTTCAAGCTCAACTTTTTACTGACCGGATGACACGAGGACAGAATGATTTATATATAAAGTGATATGAGAATAACAGGCAGTCCTATTAAAGACAAATTCTCCAGTGCAATTTCCTGTAATTTGGAGAAATAGTGTTGAAGACACTCCCGGGCTGCTCAGCCTCACCTGTCCTGATGCACCAGGGGCATTTGGCTTCCAGCTCCCTCCCGTGCAGGCATGGAGTGCTCATGCCTACTCACTGCCGTGCCGAGGAGCACTGCAAGTGGCATCTGTGGATGATTTTTAAGCTGTGAATTGCTGAAAGGAAATGTACAACCCACATCTCGAGCCTAGGGAGTGGATGACAGACTCAAACCCCTTTGATGCAGTCATTACCCTCGCTAAAGTGAATGTAATAAGTCTTCCTGCAATCCTTACAGGACAGATAGACACGATAGTCATGACACTAAAAAGTACAGCACAAGAAACCTTCAAAATTAGCAGCACAGGAAGACTGGGAGGGAGGTTTATTTTTCCAGCTGGATTCAGGAAGGCCTCTCCAGGACATAGCTAAATCACCCTGGCTTTTCACCCTTTTGCCTTGATTGCAACTGTTTGGAAGATAAACACTATCCTATCTTTAGCATTGGCATCTCCCATGTTATTCGCTCTGAAATGGAACAGAAAAATGTCAACAAAGAACAGTTGAAGAGAAACTCGTTTATTCAGCCTAACCACTGGAATATGACATTTTCCTCAAACATGCTACAGCAGATTTTCAAATGCTCTTTGTAGCTGTGTTAACATCTACATTTGTCTCTTGAGACAGAAAAGAGAGCACAGCTATTCTCACCCTTCCAGGAAGAGAGCATCCATGGCTCAGCTGCTGCACAGCCTCCTGTGCCTCCTGCGTGGTGGCAGCACAGCTGCACGCTGAAGGAGGGATGGCAGCAGCAATGGCAAAGGGCCTGCTAGCAACCCCAGCTGCGAAACAAAAATTAGCAACAGAGACAAGGATCATGTGCTCACAGCCTCTTGAAGCTATACCCCACACTTTGGATTTGTACCAGACCTGACAGCAAAGGGAGACTGAAAAGTAGCCTAAAACCTGCAGTATCGGAAGGACATTCTACAATCTCTGGAAATCTTATGGGGCTTTTTAGCTGTGTACATTATGTAACATGAGACACATGGCTACAGAGTTACCACATGATGTTTGGGAAAGGGTTTGCAGATGTTGCAAACCCTTTCCCAAACCCAGAACTTCCAGAATTGAATTACTGTTAGGAATTTGATGAGGAAAATTAGCCCAGCTGTTGACAACTGATTTTCTTACTGATTCCAGTTGCCTGCCTGAATGAAAGTTGTTCTGGAGGTCAAGTTGCTTTGCCTTGTTATGTTATGTACATGCCTACCATGCAGAGAAAGCAGCCACAAGGGTTGAACTGCAAAGGGAGAAAAGCTGTTTCACAGGCTGCATGCAGGGAGGCACGTGGGGTCATTTAAATGCTTTTTCATGAGGAGGTTGGGTCAGAGCCCAGACCTGTTTCCTTACCTGCTGAATTGCTTGCAGAACCCTCCCCTGGTGCTGGAGGTCAGCTGGAGATGCTGGGACCCAAGGGAGTTGGACAGGTCCTTACCTGTCCAAAAACAAGCCACACGCCATGCCCCCAGGATTTTCCTCAGCTTTAGGCTAGAAAGAGATGAGCTTCAGTTTTGCTGCATCCAGGAGCCAGTCACATGGATCATGTGCTGTACTTGAGTGCCCAGAGGGCAGAGGTCTGTGCTGCTCAGTCCTACCAAAACACCCTGTTCACCAGCACCCTGTCCATCTCCTTCCTCCGCCCCAGCCCTTACCTCTCCGACTGATCAGTATGATTGCACCCCAAACCATGCCATTGGAAACACCATAATCACACCAGAGAAATATTAGCTACAGCTCAGTATCAGCTAATGCCTTCTGATTGGGAAGTTTTAATTTCCAGAGACTTGCCTTCAAGGAAGGTGCTACTACAGGATTACACTATTAGCACAGGAATGTTTCAAGAAAATGGAGAAAATACAGGCAGAATATTCCCAGTCCAGGAATTTGGTTTCCATTCTGCGGAGGGCTTCAGATGCTTTTCAGCATGTATCCCACAAACAGAGAAAACCTTACATGCACCTGCACACACACACACATGCAGCAACCCAACAGAAGCCTCACTCCTACAGATTTACCATCATCAAAATCCTCTTACTTTTAAACTCCAGGAAAAGCACATCCACATTGTTTCAATTGCTCTGGTAAATAAAACTACATTCTACCCAATTACCAAAACCATCTAATCAAAATCAAAACCATCTGCAGCACTAAATAATTTATGGGTCAGAAGAGGAAGGGGAGAAGAGACAAAACCAACTTGGATGAAAATAGAAACTATATATGCAATTTTTGTGAATGCAAGAGGCTTGCCCAGTTGCATTAAGGCTCTTGGGCACCAGTTATAAACGCTCTGTAAACCTCAATTCAGGTTAACACAAAGACCTCAAAGAAGTAAATAGTTTCAAATCGGTCTAGCTTGACTTTTGTCTCATTAAGTACATTGACAGTACAGCCTGCAAAACCTCTTTGAGCAGCATCACCGAGAAAAGCATTGCTGGCTCTGCACTAGCTACCGACAGATTTTAAATCCCTTTACCCCTGAAAGCTGAACAAGGACAGTTGGATCCCTGAAATAAGGACAGCCCAGTAAGTACTGTGCAAATATATCAGATTTATTACTCTTTTATGGAAATAATAACAGACATTCAGGTAGAAACATATTAAATTAATGCAGTCAACAGTTTAAATGCAAAAATAAATATAAAGTCCGGCAGCTCAATGCATCTAAAACAGCTCATTTCTTCTAACGAATAGAAAAGATAATTTTTTTTGTCTTTTAAATGGTGAGTTTCATACAATCAAATAGAAACGAAGGTACAAGCGCTTTCTTAGAAAACATCCCGAGCCGGCCGCCCGTGCGGGCGCTCCTGTGCGGCTCCCGCAGCTCCGAGCTCAGTCCGTGCCGTGCCGTGCCGGGCCGCGCTCACAGGGCCGAGTCCGAGTCGCTGGAGTCGAGGCTGTTGCGGAGGCGGCAGCTGCCCAGGCGGTCCCGCTGCAGGCAGAGGTTCTGGGTGCTCCGCCGCAGGCACTCCAGCGACTGCAGGAAGGACTTCTTGGCCTTCTCTTCCTCCATGGGGGACACCCCCTCCTCCTCCACCTCCTGGATCTCGTCGAAAGTCACCGGCTGCGTCTTGAAGCGCGACTGCCGCGGCCGCCGCAGCTTGCCCTTGGCGGTCTTGGCGGGGCGGGCGGGCGGCGGGAACTCCTCGGACACGCAGACGAAGTGCGGCATCACCGCCTGGTAGCTGGAGCAGATGCCCATCAGCTCGGCCGGCTTCGCGGCCATCCTGCCGCCCGCGGGAGCGCCCTCCGCGGGGGCCGGGGCCGGCGGAGCGGGGCGCGCTGCCTCGGCCGTGCCGGGCGCCGAGGCTCCGGCGGGCAGCGGCGGCGGGGCAGGGACGGGCCCCGCGGGGCCGTGCGGGGCCGTGCGGAGCAGCGCGGACCGCGGCTGTCCGGAGAGACCTCGGTGCGAGCGGAGCGCTGTGCGGAGCGGAGCGCGGTACGGAGCGCTGTGCGAATGGAGTGCTGAGCGGAGCGGAGCGCTGTACCGAGCGGAGCGGAGCGCTGAGCGGAGTGGAGTAGAGCGCGGTACCGAGCGGAGCGGAGCGCGGTGCTGAGCGGAGCGCTGCGGTACCGTGCGGAGCGGAGCGGTGCAGAGAGGCGCAGTACGGCAGGACCGGAGCGCAGCGCCGAGCGGAGCTCCCCCGCTGCCTCAGCAGAGCCGCTGCCGCCGGCCCCCCGGCCCCGTTATATAGCGGCGGAGCCCCGCGGGAGCATGCTCAGACGGCAGCGCGCTCGGGCCGCAGCGGAGCCCACTCGCGGCCGGCCGGGCTCCCGGTCCGCATGACGCGTCCCGCACCGCCGCCCCCGCCCGCCGCGTCCCCTCGGAGCGGGGGTGTCGGCACAGCCCGGGGCGGGGCAGCCATCGCGCTCCATCCCTTCACCCCCTCCCCTTAACTCCAGGGCATCCCTGTCCTGCCCCGCGGCACCCAGTGGGGCTTCAGGCGGGTCCGTAATTCGGCTTTCTGCGTTTCACCGCACTGCTGTTTTTATCAATACCCTGATTCTATGGCTATGAAAGTGTACCGACAGACCCGTCACATCAGCTTTCAGCCGATCGCTACCCGTCAGGGACAAACCCATGCTCAAAGGGAGCTCCAAGGCAAGCCCAAATCTGAAGCCCCTAATGTTACAGTGACCCAGATATAAGCTGCAGAGATCACACGGAATGGACCCAGACAAGAACCATCACCATCAGAGGGCTGAGCAGGACTCTGGGATCTTGTTCCCAAGTCTGCCACCTCTAACGAAGTTTAAATACCTCCTTTGGTGTGACTCCATTTTTTTCCATTTAGTAGGGATCCTAAAATTTTCCATTCCCCTGTGCGCTCTACGGTGCTTCTTTGATACGATGCAGAATCAGATCCTCAGACAGAAAATGGCATATGAGTATTACTGAGCTGAAACAAAAGCTTGCAAATTAGTGACAGCTGGAACCATGCTCTAAAGCTGTGTGCCAAGCACTCTCAGTGATAGAAAATCCCAACAGCATAAGAAAAACGTACGATAGGAATAGGAAGGAGGTAGAGGGAGGAGGAGTAGAAAAGCATGAGGGAGGAAGAGCCTGAAATGGTTAGTCTGTCCCCTCTTCAGGGCTCATGTTAGATGATTCCCATACAGACACTCTCCATATAGCTTCACCCACTCATGGATATTTTTGAAGCTTGGTTAGGAACCAGGAAGGAAGTGGAGTCTTAGCAAGTGTGTCAGGAATTCTGTGATGCTCAGGGGACAAGGACAATGCTCTCAGGGCCCGAGGCTTGCCAAGCAGTCAGTCCCACAGTGCCCAGTGTGCACATGCAGCACTGCACCGCAGGGCAGAGGCACCAGGGCACTGCCAGCACACACTGACAATCAGCCACAGCAGAATCCACACTCACCCCAGCAGCTCTGGCTCTGTGCCCAAGCTGGGGCACCTGCAGCCAGTGTGAGTTCACTGTGTTTGGCCATAAAACACATTCTTTGTGCAGAGGAGGACAAATGCTCTGAAAAAACCCCCAGAAGCTTACATATGTAATACACATCCTGTGCCATAGTCAGCACACAGAAATGGCCTTGGTTTAGCGAGCTCACCATCAGAAACTCTCAACCTTGTCTTTGGGTAACTCTTAGGAGTGGTCCCAATTGCCTTAGCAGTGGCAGTGTTTCAGGACCTGCATTGGAAACAAACCATTTTAATTACAGCCCTGTCTCAAAGGGGATAAAATGGAAAAAGAGCAGAAGAGCAAAGTTTAAGGAGAGCAGGGACCAGAGGCACTTGCTAGTGTCTTTCCAGAAGGCTGGCTGGTTTGCTCCCTGCCAGTGCAAAAGCAACATTAGGAGCCTTGGCTTTATGAAACACCTGGCTGCAATCTCTTGGCTTCTGGGCTCCCCAAGGCAGCTTTAGGGCCAGGGTCAGTTTGAAGCCTTTTTGTTGGGAGATACTATTAACTTAATAAGGGAACAATTTTATGTTTGGTCAAATTGAATCATTCCAGCTTGCAGAGGGCTGTGTTTTTTACAGTTTATTTTAGTGGCTAAATTTAGCCCATACATCTCTGCTGCAATGTAACAACTTTCTCTCCAAAAGCTCCATTTACATATAACCACTTAAATTCCTGACAACTTGATTCTGCAGCACAGCTAAGGCCCAACTCTGTTTCCTCAGTACAGCCCTCCAATACAAGCCTGATGATGAACTTGGAGGATTTCTGGGGCTGAGCTTGCCTCTCATGCAGAAACAAGATGACATAGGAGCCTTGTTCTGGCATTACATATCCCAGTACAAACTGCCTGTCTGGTTTCCTACAGAAAGTTCAGTATGAAGGCAAACTCAGATATATTTAATACCCTCACAAATATGATTATAAAATGCTTTGGGAAATTTCAATGCTGAGTTGGAGCAAGATCACCATGGTAATAACTGAGAGGACTTGAAGATATTATTTGAGAAAATTTAGACAATATATCCTGTGACATAATCCCCAGAGTTAGATTTCCAAGGTGCTAACATTAAAAAAAATATTTACTCAAGTAGTTTAAATAATGGCCTTCATTTCACTTTCTCCCAGCATCATTTAATGAAAGGAAATGAAATCTTGTGATTTCAATGAGTAACATTTCAGCAACTTTCAGTCCATTTCACTGCACTTCATGTCAACCCATTCAATTCAATTGTTTTCATTTCATTTCAGATATTCCTTTTTTTTTTATTGCATTTCATTTTATCGTAATTCCTCTCCCATGCGTTCAGCTCACTTTGCTCTGATAGGGAGAATTCAATGGGTATAATTTAGAAAAGTTTTGGAACTTTTCAGTGCAATTTATGTAATCCCATTCCTCTTAAAAGTTTTCACTTAATTTCAGAATTTTCAGATTTTCTCTCAATTGTTTTTCATTTCGTCATACCTCCTGTCCCGTGCGTTTGGTTGCCTTCCTTCTATGGTTTGGAGATGTCATTTCCTTTCATGAAATGAAAATTCTTCATGAATTGAATTTTCGTTTCATGAAAGGAAATGGAATTGCATGAGTTCAATGAGTATCATCTTGGCACGTTCCAATCCATTTCACTGCAAAAATCCCCAATGCACTGCAGCACCCTTGCTCCCTCCATGCTTTTCTCCTTGGCAGCACCCACAGGCTGAGCACCTCAGCCTCAGAAAATGCTGCTTTCAGCACTGCCTCTCTCAGGGTTAGGGTTGAGAAAACCCCAGCCCCAACAAAGCCCAGAGCTCCAGGGACACTGCAATGCAGAAGGCATTGCACACAGCTGCACCCCAACACTGCTCCCTCCACACCTTGCTCCTTGCTACCACCCACGTGGCGCTGTGCACCTGAGCAAATTTCATCATGATTCTTTTTCTGTCTCTCTGGTTCACTTTGTTCCTTGATTTTGAGATTTCAATATGTGTCATTTCAAGTTTCGAAACTTTTCATGTCATCCTATTCCATTTAAATATTTTCATTTTCAGAATTTTCTAGTATTCTTTCATTTCATCATAATTCATCTCCTTTGTATTCTGCTCACTTTGTTCCCCAATTTCAAGATTTCATTTCCTTTCATGAAGTCAACATTGTATGCCAGCACACTGCACAGGCACAGTATGGAACCTTTACCAGAGCTAGGAACATTTTATATTCATATTTGGGGTCTTGCATAGTTAAATCACCAGTTTTATAGGAGGAGGCACAATTATTGCTGCTGAAACAGCATGGAAATTACCAGCATGGAAATTGTCATTGGGTTATTCCTTTAAAAATGTGATTATTGGAAACACACACACAGCCTTTTGCTGGCCATCAGGTCTCATGCCATAGATGGGAAAGGAACAATTAAAAGGAAGATGTAGGGATGGATAAAAAGGGATGGATACCCACCTCTTCCTGTAGGAGAAGAAACTTTTGAAGGGCCAGGGCTTTTACAGAAACCACCTGTAGCTGGGCACTCACAGTGAACACCACAGTTCATGCCCCAAAACAGAGCAGTTCACTGTCTGTCAGAGCTGATGGGATCCCATGAGAGCCAGCAGGATAAGCTGCTTCCCAGCAAGATGCCTTAATCCATGGAAGTTTCAAATATCCTCCCAAAACATACTTAAGAGTAAAAGCTGCTTCTTGCTGCCCTGGGAGGGGGCATTTCCAGCCACCTCACTGTGTACATGTCCACTCAGCATCCTGGTCTGGGTACCCATTTCTGTCAGGAGAGAGGAAGGAGTTGCTGCTCTCTCTCCACTAGAATTCATATCTTGGACCAACCATTTTTAAAATAGCAATAAAAACATTCAGCAACTGTGACCTGTTTATTGGAGATGACACACCAATAAACAGGCAACAAATACAAACCATGTCTGAAAGCAAAAGTCTTTGTGTCTCTTTCTCTGCCTGCACATCTGATTTAAATTCCAAAGTGGAATTCATCCTTTCTGATGGAGGAACCCAAGTTACCCAATGAGACCCAGCTGAAACCCACTGTAACACTTCTGCTTGGAAAAACAAACTGTTGTTTCTTTCTAGCTATCACATCAAAACTGCAGCACACAGAAGGCAGCTTACCTGGGCAGCCAGGCCTCTCTCCAGCACATGTGAATGCATTTACACCAGGGAATTAACTGGCTAACAACTCACAAGAGCTATGCACTCAGGGCTGTCATATCCTTTCCTCATGTGTTTGGTTGGATATCCTTTACCTTCCTTTCCACTGTTTAGACTTCAGTAGCTTTTTAACATTTTCTCCCCTAGAAATAATTAAATTAAAGCCAAGCCAGCCCAGCAGCTGACTGCTGAGGGTAATCCTACAGTAAGGATCACACACCCTCACACTCAGGCAGCCAGCAGGCCAACATGCAGCCAGCATTTTAAATGCCTGACACGACCCTTGAAGTATTTCTCTAAATTCCTCACACTCCCCTGGGCCATGCCAAGGGGCATCCTGCCTGGCATCATTTGGGGCTGCCACGGAGAGCCCTGCAGCCAAGAGCACAGGGAGGAATAAGCACATGTCCCCTTGGCAGCAGGCAGGTGCTGGCAGAGCCATAGCTGCAGCACTGGAAATCTCCAGAGGAAGGGAAGGTTTGGCTGGCTCTGCAGCACACCCTGCTCCCAGCCCCCTGCAGGCTGTGGTCTCCTGCACACCCTGAGCACCAGGATTTCTGTTCCCCACAGCAGGAGATGAGGAAGAAGCCTCAGGTACTAGAGCACAAGAAAATTCCCGACCAGCCCTTGCCATGTACTGCAGGGCAGCCACGCACAAGGCACCTGGGAGCGGTGAGGAGGCTCAGGCTGCTGCTGCTGCTGCTGCTGGGATCCTTGCAGGCAGCTCATGGAAACTTCCAGCAGAAAGCTCTTCCCAACCCAGCAGGGAATTGCTAGGAAGGACAAATTCTCTGAGGGATGTTTCAAACTGGATATGTCCAGTGTACAGAAGGATTTTTACATCTCACCAGGCAATCTGCCACAGAAATGGTGCCCCCTTGACACTTACTGAGGTTTTAAGGTTTTAGATAAAATAGCACTTTAAGAGAAAAGGTTTGTCATATTTGTATATGTCTCATTTTTATATATAACTTGGCTATTTTAGCTGAAAGAATTTCTTTCCAAGTCTTCCTAAAGTAAGGAGTGGAAGATTCAGCCAGGTTATTGATTCCTGGCTTTTTCTTTTTTACAGAGAGCTTCATGGTATGATCCTGGCAGACATGACAAACACTTGTCAGCACTTGTGGGAAGTTCATGATCCCACACAGTTAATACAAAATATATGTGTTCAAAGCTCCTTTTCCCTCAAATATCTCAGTTTCAGTCCTGCCTGCCTTTTTATGAGCTGCAATAAATCCCATAAACCTTCTGCCCCATGTCATTAGGAGAAAGTACAGACTAAAATGTTTGAATGTATGAATGCTTCTCAGAGAAATGTATTATTTTATTCTCTACCTAGAATTGTTTCAATTGTAAAGTGACAGCTGAAGTGAAAAGTCAGTCTTTCAGTTGCACTTCACAAGTTAGCAGCATTTGGCTGTCAGCACACCACTAATAATAAATGTAGTAATAAAACTCTTTGTTTTGAAAGAGAGCTGCAAAGTGTTTCCTGACAAAAAACTGCTACATTAAATTTCCCTTGTTTGGCCTCAAAGGCATCAGAAGGGATGGCAGCTTTCCCCAGCACTGTTGCTGATGCATCAGGGCACAGTGATATGAGGACCCAAGAAAAAAGTGGGGTTCCAATGACTGAAGACCAGTGATTGCAGGAAACTCAACTCTTTAAAGAATGAAACTACACTTTAAGATACTGACTCTGCTTTGGAAGTTCCTCCTGGTACAAGTTGCTGTCACATGAAGTAAAACCTCTAACCTCCCATGGCTCTAAATATCAAGGTATTCCCATGTCCAGCTGTTACTGTGACCCTATCAAGTAAGCAGCACAGAAATGAGGATTTCTAGTTCAGGACATTCTGTCTCAGGTTCAAAATCCAGAAGAAATGTTTTGCCCCACAAAATTATTTAAAACGTCTAGGAAGAAAACAGACTTTTCTGTGGGCAGGGAAGAACTTTGCTGATGAATCCTGGGAATTCCCAACCCTCCACATGCTCCACACTGAGCTGGTGGCTGGGACAGCGCTGATGGCCCTGCACTCTGAGCTGCCAGCTGCAGAGCACAAATGGTACTGGCAAGGCAGGGAGGACAGGAGGATTCTCTGCTCCTTGCCAGGGAGCCCAGAGCAACCCAGGGCTGTCAGAGCACAGAGCACCTGTCCTGGGTTCTCTTCTGTACCCAACTGCTGAGCTTTGCAAGAGTGGAATTCAATCATTTCTGAGACCTCCCATCTTCTCTCAGATTTGGACAAAACTGGCCACACATCTCAAATATAACAAGGAAGGCCTCACCTTGTTGGGTCACAGAGACCTAACAGAGAGCATGGCCCCAAAGGTTCTGTCTGCTCTGAAGGTCAGACAAAAGGAAAATCTTTTCTGTTTGAGTCATGATTAAAAATCTGAAGTTGGTGCCACAAATCAGATCTTAACACTTCCGATGGATTTCATCTTCCATTTTCTTCTGCAGCTAAAAGCACTGTAAAGCATCCACTTATTTCAGCAGAATAAATTTCATTTTTTTCTTCTCTTTAAAAGTCTATTTGTAAACAATTAAGAAAGAAATCAACTGTGGTCTAGAGATTAAAAACAGAAGTTTCTTGACAATTGAACTATCAGGCTTCAAGTAACCTAATCCTCGAGACATTTTTGTTCAATCTCTAAACGTTTCTGGGGACTTTAGACAAAAATTGTAACAACCAAAGTAGTAAATTGCTGAGTGATGGTTCAGCAACTGAAGCCCTGCCTTGCCAAGAGGAGCCAGAGTGGTGCCAATGCAGACAAGCAGAGAGAAAAAAAACATAACCCCATTCCTGTCAGATGAAAGCCCATAGTGCCCAAAGCTGAGGAATGATCTTTTCTAAGGTAAAATAGAGCCACTTTAGTCTCTGTAAGGGAAGTAAAGCCAGGAGACAACTGGCAAGGTCACCAGGAAAAAATGTTTAGTGCAAAATACAGAGGTGTTACAGAGGAGCAGCCAATGCTCAGGACATTCTTTTTCACCCATGGCTGCTGCAGCACCAAGATGATGCTGTGTCCTGTCTACCCTGCCCTGGTTCACTCACTCATTCCTTGACCTGAGGCCTGGGAGGATTTCCTCAGGCTGGCCTGTCAGCTTATTCCAGGGTAACAATCTCTTCTCTGCCATGAGCTGTCATGGCTCCATCAGTGCTCTGAAAGTGCAGCTATTGGCAAATTTTGCATTATGTACAGTTTGTCACACACTGTCTCACTGATGTGACCACCACTTCTCCACCCTCTCCCTCCCACTGCTTCCCAACAGAAAACACCATCAGGCAATTTTTAATCCCTCTTCCACCACTTGCCCTTGCTTGTCTCAAAAAACTGGGGAGCCTTCACCTTCCTGCACTCTCCTCTCCAAGCTGCCGCAGGTGTCTCAAGCCAAAGGCATGCCATGCCAGTTGGCCAGACTGTCTCCTTCACACACATCTGCCCCCAAAAAGCAGGAGGTGGGGAACAGAAACTGGGAACCATGTAGATTCTGCATCCTGACAAACCAGCCAGGAAGTGTGGGTTGTACATCTGGGCCATACACCCTCTGGCAACTCATGTCTCTGCTCACTCCTGCTTTATCTCTTGCTCTCCGCATCAGAAGCTTTCAGGACAAGCCTTCCCACAGCCCTCCCTAATAATGATGAGAACCCAATGATAAGTCTGTGCTAAGTCACAGCTACAAATCCCATCCCATCCAACACTGAGGCTCTTTCTAGTCCATATGTTCTTCCAGATGCATGGCAGCTTGCCTTGGCACAAGGCATTTCTGGAAACACAGGGGCAGAGGGCTGGCACTGGCATTTCAGAGATCAGCTGTAATGTCAACCCACTCTTGAGCATGGATCTGTGCATTGCCTCTGCAATGGGAGCAGAGCAACAGAACAAACAACACCCAGCAAAGCAGCTGCACACCCAAGTTTAGATGGAAACAACTTTCATTCTGGATCCAGTGAGCACTGTCTGTCAGGAGGATCCTGTGAGATGTGAAGACTTTGCTCTAAGTCTCACTCAACCAGCAAAATCTCCTGAGTGAACAGAACAAAATTTTTGTTTCTGCTGGGAAACCTGAATCAAACAAACAATGGGGACCATGGAACAGACCTCCTTGCTCCTTATTCTGATTTAAATTCTTCAATACAGTCCCCACTGCCTTCACTTAAAACAAGGCCTCCCAGCTCCCTCGAGAGGTGCTTTCCCAGCGTGAGCCACCAAGGACCTGCCAGCTACAAGGGAGCTGCAATAACTCCACAAAGCTCCTCTGAACACCACACAGCAGGAGGAGGTAAATCAAACTGGAACACAGGGCAGAAAGCACACATCTGTCACCCTGATGAGTGGTGACTCATGGGGAAGGGCCAGTGCTCTCATGGCCAGCCATCACCAGGCACTCCCCAGTGGGTTGAGATGATACCTGCAAGATCTCAGCAGAACTTAGGTGCAGACAGGACAGGCCAGGATGCTCCAATTCAAACAAATTATCCAGGTTGCTATGGAAACCTCAAGGATGGAAAAGAAGCACTTTGAAAACAAACCATAGTGAGGCAGATTTCCTATCCATTCTGAAAAGGTTTATGACCAGAATAGGCAAAGTGGGTGTTAAATGCTTTTGAGCTAAGGCAATAGCAGCAGCACTTGAGGAGGAGGCATTATGGATTCACAGCACCCATCATACATGCATCCTTTATCCCAAACCCCAGGAGAACAGTCCTCTGTGTCTTTTCAACACTACATTATGAAAATTCTGACTTCTTAACCCTTCCTGGCACCCTGTCTCCTTCTCTATTACCATTGTAGCTATAAATTACCATTTGTAGCTATAAATTACTATGCGTAGCTATACTAACCCCGTAAGTCATGGCAATCAGAAAAGACACAGGTAGAATTAATCTGACACAGATGAAGTAAAATTATCAAATTACCTATGGCTTTAAAGTTAATCAAAACTGAATAACCTAGAGTTCTTTTTCACAAAAAAACCCCCAAAAACCAAAACCACAAAACAAAACCCAACAAAACAAACAAAAAAAAAAGCCCCAAAACCAAGAGGAGAGAAGTGACAGGGCTTTGCTATTGATTTCAAATGGTGCTCAGATCAACCCACTGTGGCCCAGAAGTGCAGTATTGAATCAGATATACTCCAACTTCACCAAGAGTTTGTGCTTGAATATTTAAGTATGATTACACGTAGCATGGGGACAGAGTGATGCCTGACACCAGTGTGGTTAATTAATAATGTCATTGCTTATAGAGCTGCTAAATAAATGAATGGTTACATTTGAACCCAGTTGTGTTTTTTTTTTCAGAACAGCTCCATCCTACTTGCTCCCTGAGGAAGGCAGGCTACTTACCCAAGACAGATTCCATTCATCTGCTCCTTATCATCAAATCTGAGGGCTATTAAACTTTGGAGAAGGTGATGGCTGTTTTGGAAAAGGGAATCTTACCTGGGGTTACTAGTAGATTCCACCTGTTTGAAAGCCAAAGACAAACAATTGTGAAGAATGCAATTTTTAAGCATTTTTTGAAAGAGACACATACTCTGCTGAAATCTTCAAGGACCCTTCCAACCCAAACCCATTCTGTATTTTCAAGAAAAGGAAAAAAGTAAACTCACAGTTTATATCCTCCACATAAAAATAGTGACAGAGAGGTGTTCTGTAAGCAAAGCAGCTCACAGGAGCTGCTGCAGCCCCTCAGATGGACACAATCTGGTGCCAATCACAAAAACAAAATCCTCTGTAAACACATAAAAAGTATATTTTACTTTAGTGTACTCTGAGTTTAAATTATTTTTCAAAAAGTTTCTGGCTGAGAATCTCACAACAGTCCTGAGAAGGAAGAAAGCAAGCTTTTAAACTGGAAAGTAATTCTTTTGGATGACATTTTTAGCAGCACTGTTTTCAAACCCATGTAACTAGGGGAAAGGTTCCTCCACCTATCTTTAAGTTAAAGAAGGGAACCTAACTGCATATTTACCATCCTGAAGATGCTGCCCTTTGCACTTGACTGCAACAGCAGAAACAGCTGAACAGCAGTGCAAGAAACATGCACGTTGCCCTGGTCTCCAGTGAAAAATCTTTAGGTGCCAAGGGAACAGCACCAGCTCAAGAACTCTCAAATCTCACTTTTGTGAACACCCATTTTGAGAACTCAGCAGGAGGGCCTGCAGCACTCAGGAACAAATTTCTACTGACAGGAAAGTCCTTGCAGAAAGGTCTCCTGAGGAGCTCTGGGCTGCAATCTCCTCTGCCCAAAGCCATTCCTGCTGTCCTGGCAGGCAGGGGGCTGCAGTTTGTGCTAGCTGACTTTTCGGGCCAAGAGGTGGGGGAAAGAAGGAAGGACCACAAGCTCCCAGCTGACAAAGAAACTTGACCCCTAGGCCAAGTGCTCCCCTTGCAGCCAGTACACACAGGACAGGCTGGGGAAGGGTGCCATATGCCTTCTCCTCACTGTCAAACAGATTGGATACAGTGAAGCTGACAAGTGAGAGAAAGCAGAATGCAGCAGTCTCCAGCAACAAAAGGAGCACTGGGGGACAGAACATTTCTCCTATAAATTACTTCACTTCTGGAGAGGAAAACTTGGTCTTTTCCCAAAACAAAGGAAGTAAAGAAACTAAACCAAAATTTGCTAACATGACAAACTGAAACCAAGAAAAGGAGGTGAAAAACTGCTCTTCCACAACAGCATCAGCCTCCAGGGTCCTGCCATTAGCTATGTGCCACAGATTCACTGAATTCAAATGAGTTGCAATTTCCACAAGCTCAGGTTTGGGGGTTTAAAAGTTTCCAACTCATCCCCATCTCCTACTCTTTCTTGCAGCCTGGCTGCTCTTAACACAGTGAAAACAAATGGAGTTGTATGAACTGATATGGGCAGAAGTGTTGCCTTCTCAGAGTACCTGACAAATTAGCACTGTCCCTTGGTTAAGGACACTCACTCTGTCAGCACTGCCAAACCTGGACACACACGCAGGGATGTGCACAAAGCTCCAATGACCCAAAGAAAGTAAATATGAAAGTGTCTGCCTCCTTCAACTCTGATTCCCATGAAATATACCACAGAGCCTAGACAAAAGATTCAAATCTAAGAAAACAACATTAAAATACTCCAAAAATATTTCCGTACAAATTGGGATGAAAGTAAAGACATAATTAGATAATGAAGTTAAGTTTTCTAGTAACATTCAATCATTTTAGAAGAATAATGTATGGTGGTTTAGGTAGAGAAGCGTTTCTAGGAAATTATTCTGCCCAATTTCAGAGCACAGGAGTGAAATGGCTCAACATTTATGTCCTTTATGTCATCAATAACATTAAAACATAGGCATAACTAAGATTAATAAACTTGACTGCTCTCACCAAATAAGAACTGAAACCACAACAAATGCTGGCTAAGAAAATACAGATATTTTCCCAACACCAATTTATCCTTACAGTGAAGATGGACATTAGCTTGCTTAACAAAGCTAACGTGTTGCAAGGCATAGAGGATTCACCTGTGCTTAGATCCTACTGCAGGCAGGCAGTGAAGATGGACCAAACCTTACAATTTGACCCTGTACAGTGATGCTATTTAGCTGCAGAAAGAACTTAATCACATGGGCAGCACTCCTGACTTAACATCCAGACTGCAGAGACGAGCCCATTGCTTCCCAGCAGCAGGCAAGCTTGAAGGATTCCAGCAGTCAGCCTGGCATCTGCTCTGAGGTGCTGACTGCTGATCTGTGGCAGCAGAGGCCCAAGAGATAACAGAGGCTCAAGAGTGATATTCTTGAATGCAAAATGCACTGACCCAGAAGCAGGGTCGTCAGATGCCGCTGTTGCTTGCCTTTGCCTTGTCCTGTCTACATGGATAAACAGTTAGGACAAAGTCTGACCACAGAGTGCATGGCAGAAGAGAGCCTTGACCCTCTGTTCCACTGGACACCAGTATAATTCAAGTAGTTATTTAAGTTATGAAACTGGTTGCTTAACTGGAAAAGACTCTGCAATGTACAGATGAAAAGCAGTGCACCACCCTTTGGTGAAATGAGCTAATACCCAGAGATCATCCCCAAGTGCAGCTTTCCCATTTCTGTACAGACACACAGAAGTGGATTTACATCACAGAATCCCATCTTGTCATTACTTTCAACAGAGATCACAACTTGGGAGTAAAGGAGAGACAAGACAAGGTGCAAACTATGTGCTCACTGAATCTGTCTGCTCCAGCTGGGACCTCTCACATCTTTCACCTGCTTTGTGCTCTTTTAAGAATAATCACTGCTCAAAAACTTAAAGTCTGTGATTTAGTCTTATCTAATAACATATCATTTCTGTCCACATAACACAGGCAGCTTCTGATTGCCAAAGGTCTTCATAATATCAACTCTTTTCCCCATGACTTCAAGGAACTCTGTTTCTGTAAGGTTTCCTTTGAATCAGCAGCAATCTAAGGCTCTAGATCTGCTGTGGGTGTACATCCAACAACGTCCAAAGGGGCTCTTCACTTCCAAACTCCATCAGGTTCTGGATAAATGATCCTAAATGTCAAGTTTATTCGTTCATCTCTAGAATGATACTCCTTAGGCACTCGATGCTGTAAGTGGCATTAGAGGGGAAAAAAAAAAAAAAAAGCATGAGCTTGTACATTTGAAATACAAGTAATCAAACAATTAAACAATGACTAAAACCTTCATTTCCTGAGATGGCTTTTTATTCATATTTCTAAACACTTAGGTAAGGTTAAAAAAGGTTCTGACTGCTTAGGGCCACTGAAAACAAGAAGTCTTTGTACATTACTGTAGAATTCTTAATTAAGTTACAACTTTTGATATTCTGAATTTCTACATTGATTTTGTTCTTTTCACTGCAGGCTGCAACCTTTGTCACTGAACTTTAATGCTGGAACATCCAAACTGATTCCTACTGCATTACTTGGTACATGAAAGCAAGCCCCTTGTTTCTGTGGGTGCTTTCAAATTCTCAGGCAGAAAGTAATACCAATGCCTTGGAAAACAGCTGTGCCACTGGAAGCAAATGTCCCATACCTTCATGGGAGTGCCTCAGCCTATCTGGACAACTGCACTGCAAGTGAAGCACATAAACTGTGCCAAGGAGTTCTTACCTGCCAATCCTCCTGGGTGGCTCCCTCCATCACCAACAGAGTCCCATGATCAAGTGGGATTCTAAATCTTTCCACATAAGTATAGTCTCCATCCTCTTCCTAAAAAGAAACACCAGACACTGAAGAAGCAGGCATGTGCATTTGCTAGAAAACCAGTCCTTTACAGCAGAGCTTAGAAAGCCTGTGAGGGAGGAGGTTCTTCCAAGATCAAGAGGTCAAAGTAAACCTCTCTGTATCTGTATTTCATACAAAGCCCAGGAGCTGAGCATTTAAACAATGAAAAGAAGCCAATGCATCTCACTGGCTGGATGCCACAGGTAAAGTTCAACAACCAGTTCCTGGATTTAGTGCAAAATTCTGGAGTGAGGCTGCAAACCTTGTGGAAACATCTTAAACAGTTCAGTGTGGAGACACGCTGCAATAGCCACCCTAATTTCCAACAGTTAACTACTTCATCAAAAGTAACATCTTCCTGCTGTCCTGAATTTCTCTTGTTACAACATTACAGGCTGCTATGCCTCTAGCTACTGTAAGAAGTTTTTCTAATTAAAAAAAAAAAATTTCCTTTTCCAATAATATCTGGTAAAACAAGTTGTCTTAATCACCACTAAGCAAAACAGAATGCTAAACTAAAAGACAAATAATTTACAAACTTTTGTTAAGCCTTTAGATTATGTGTAACTATTTTAAAGCTCAAATATAACAACTAAACATAGTGACACACCCCAGCAGTGGTCTCACACATGCCACACTGAGTGGGAACAGCAACTCTCTATTGCTTTGCACTATCCTTTCCAACTTTAAATCAGAGTTATACATTGCTCAGTATGTAGCAGTACAGCTTGAGGAAGGTTTGTCCTTATAAAAGTTCACAGCTTGCTGAAATCTCAAAATAATGAGGTAGAGTAACAAATACTGGGAAAATTATGGCCTAAACTAAAACAGTTTGATTTTCAGAAAACCACCAAGGAGCATGTGTGTGTGTGTGTTTATTTATAAGATGCAGAGAGAAAAAGGACTGCACTTCCTGGAATGCAAAGAGCTTGGTTGGTATCAAGTCAGTAGCAGGAAACATTTTCTTATCGTCAATGGAAATGGGGAAAAAATTTCAAAAATAGGTGTTGTAAACATGACTGCTGAGAAGAAGCAGAGAAATATCACTGCATACATACTTTCTATTTCAGAGGATTACATCATTTCACTTTGTGATGGACAACAGTGGGCTTATTTTTATCTCTTGCTCATCTTAACTAAAAAGGAATTCTGCTAAGATAAATGATTTAGGAGAAAACATCCTTTAGGCTTAGAAAAGTCAGTATGTAAAAACAATAATTAGTTTCTGGTTTAAATGGGACATCTCTGAACTCCATTTTACTTAGAAAAAGAGATTTTTATGTCCATTTGCTTTGCAAAGCCAGTGAAGTTAAACAAAAAGTTCTTACTTTCTTATGTGCCATTACTGTCACCAAAGCTCCTTTCAGAACTTTTATTCCCAGAGCTGATGTCAGACATACAGAAAACTCACTTGACTTTCAGAGGTCAAGAAGTTTATGAAGGAAATTTATTTTTGGCATCAAAGGTGGAAAAGACCTTCTGGTAACAAACATGGAAAGTGCATCAGGTGACTTCTTTATGTTCACTTTGTAACACTATGTATGTACCACAAACCCACTTGCTTAAAAAACAGGTATAGTAAAGCAACTGTTCTGCTTTTTATAAATTTTCATCATCTTGAGTTACACATTCAATAAAATCCAAGCTTTACACTATCCAAGTACATCAGTTAAACTTTTTTTAAAAAATCCTTAATTACAGTAACTACAGTTAATAAGTAAGGAAAGCTCAGTGTGAGTTGATGGGAAGCTGTGAATACAAAATCTGTACGAATTCCTGGACTCCATCAAGGTTGTTTTGTTGAAAATCAAAAAGACAAAAGATTTAGTACAAATCTATGTAAATTACCCAAGTTTGTTTCTTAAATCTCAGTGAAGTCCATTGCTATAGTTGTAGGAAATGGTTTCTGGACAGTGTAGAGGAATCTTCTATTATAAGGAAAAGTAAATGGAAACATCCTGTAGAAGAATGTATAAATAATAATGCATTTATACAGGCAAATGATGCAAAATAATTTTCAGTTTCAAAAGTCAGCATTTTTCACAGAGAATACTGGCTTCTAGTCTTCTGCTTCACCTGTTTACCAACCACCAAGAGCATCATCCTAACAAAAAGTTCAAATCTTGTATTTTTCAGATTTCATCTGGATTGTATCCCTGTTCTCCAGTATACATCTCTAGCACCAGCTGTGTAAACATCCTCCTCCACAACAAAGTATTCTCACCTAGCAATTCTTCTGCATTGAACATGTTTGTTTTCACTGTCTCTGACAAAATCCTCCCTGCAGTTCCTTACAGATTCGGTAATGATGACTATCAGTAATACTGCCCTTTGCTCACATGGTGCACTGGTCTGCCTACACAGGCCTAACCTGAGAGTCCCTCAGTCCTGCAGCTGAGCACTCCCCTCTTCCTCCCTGCCTGCCTGCAGCTTCTCAGGCCTGCCACTGCTGGGGGACAACACCTCCTCCTCCACTGCAGCCACCACTGCCAGGGAATCTCTTTGATGCCAATCTAAAAGTTCAACCTGCTTCATATCAGGTCTGAATCCCTGCTTGTAACATGCTCCAGATTCCCACATTCATCTTCAATTTGGTCTGTTATGACACAAAGGGTTATTTTTATGCTCTTTCCAGGAGAGCTTGACCTTCTGCTAGGAAAAAAGGACTGTGCTTCAGGGACTCATCTGAAGGACAGATCCATCTCAAGGCTGACTCCCTGAACACCTGGACATGCTGCTATTGTCTAACAGGTGTGAAGCTCCCTCCCTTCCCAGCAGCCATCAGTTTCCTTGGCTATAGATGGAAGAAGGGCAAGCTGACAGCTGGCTTTCTAACTCCCTCTCCAGTTCACATGGCCATTTGCTGGATGACCACCCAGCTGTCCCTATGGCCCCCACCCTCCACCACAGGGCACCTCCCACTGGAGGGTGGGGCACCAGGGATCACCCTTCTCCCCACAGCAACACTCCCCACTCAGCATCCAGGGGGACACAACCAGATAACCTGGCCCTGTCTCCCAGCTGAGCCGTGAACCAGCAATAGCACAAATGGTGTGAGGCTGTACCAGAAACACCCGTCCCACAGAGTGGAACCAATTCCTCTCCACTGGCAGGATGAATTCATGTCCAAGTGGGCCTGGGGGCTGAGGCTGTGTGGGCAATGGGAGGAGGTCACAGTGCCACAGTGGTGACACTCGGGCTGTAGGCAAGCACACGAGGACTCACTGACTCAACAAGAGCTGTGTGCACTGTGTATGAATCACAGCTCGAAAGCAAAGCATTTGTCTCCTGATTTCAGTGTAGGCAGGAGCTACAATGATGGGGGCAGGGGGAACAAGAAAGCAGGAGCAAGGTTAAAGCAATTTATTGGAGCTGGAAGAAGAAAATAGAAGAAGCCACATCACTGTAGACTTTTAACTATGAAGTAGGCACCCAAAAAACCCTAGAAACCATTTAAAGCAAAGGAAAAATACCAGCTGCTATCATGTAATTGGTCCAAATAAACAGAAGAGGCTGTATTTAGAAAAAAGAATGCTTAAAAATTCCAGCAGGCAAAATAAAACTGTTGCTGGAGTCATGTTAATTCCCATGAAGTCTCCTTATTCCAGTGATGAATTTACACCTGAAATGTATTTGCAGCTTTTTTAACATGCACAGGGCTGAAATCCCAGTAAGAATTATTTCTACTTATCCACAAAGAATGCTTGTTTAAGAAGATATGAATAGTCTATGCATGTCTCTGCACTCCTTTACCCTCTATTATATGACGAAGACTTACCCAGTACAGTGCTTACCAAAAAGAAAAGCAGAGGACTGAACCTTTCCTTACCTCACCCTAGAACAATTTTCAGGACAATAAAAAAAACCACTTGAACCTAAGTAACTTTCTTTTCATTTTTGCCAAGTGAAAAAAGATTTCAGATTGTGTAATTGTTTCAGAGTGACTTATATAAACACTATCAAACTACTAACAAACAATTGTCAAAATTCACATAAACATGCACAGAAAATGCAACCCATCAACTCTACTGTTCATCTTTTCAATTAGAGAAACAGGATTTTATTCACTATCAGGTTCATCCACATTTCAAGTGATAATCCAGAAAATATTTGTAGAGATACCAACATGAACTGAAGTCTCTCATCTGGCACTCTTCAATTGCCCTTCAAGCTGCCTATGTATTGTGGTACATGCAGTTTTGTACTCAATACGTGGTCCCACACAGGAAACCACCCTTTTTCCTGGGACCATTTATCCACAGTGATGTTCTACCGTAAGTGATGTTCTCATCTTGTATGTTCATTTTATCTTTCATCTCAAAATACTTAAAAGCACTTACAAGAACAGAGGGAAACTAAGGTCTTTGAAACCATAAAATCTGAAATAGCACAGTGGTGGCCCTCAAATAGGTTTAATTTTGGGAGGAAAAGGATTTACTTCCTAATTCCCTCCTCAATGAAGGCTAAGTCTGGAAAACTCAATGTACTGATACTGGCTGATCCTGAAACCAGGGAGAGCCTGAATGCCTGTGATGACTGTTAATATGAATTTCTTTTCCCTAGATTACATTCTTCTTCCTGTAACTTGCTTTTTAACAAAGGAATGATCAAACTTCAAAGATCTACAACCAGTTTTAACTTTCTCTTAATGAAAGAGAGAACACTACAGTACAATAGGGTATGGAAATTACTTATTTAGTACAGCCTGAAAGGTTGTAATTTCCATCAGAGCCTCTTGTAACTCCCACTTGGCAAAGCATCTATTGTCATAGGAGGCTCTGAGGAAACTTTGGGAATGTGCAAAGAATACATAATGTGTGCCATGTAATTATTAAGTATGAATTCCCTCAGGCACAGGACACACTTAATAGCAACTATTCCAAAGATCTGCACATGGGGATTCTACCTCAGAAAAAAAGGTATGACACTTGCAAAAGGAATACACTTCATAGCAAGACTCAGCTAGTCAGAAATATCAGGTCAAAGGTGTTAAAAAAAAAATGAGGAGACCTTGAGGGATAAATCTACAGAAAACCATCCATCCCTGGAAGAAAAGGGAAGAAATCGTGCAGTACAGCTCAAACAAGGCAGTCAAGTACAAATGGCACAGACTCAATTTCCCCTTTGCTAATAGTGGGTGTCTTTTCAGAAAATCTATAAAACAGGCATCTTACTCAAGAACTAGGATTGATTTTTAAGAGAGAACCTGCAAAGTTTATACTGAACTTTAAGTGTATTTTATTCTGATTCTGTTCTGATTGATGTGGAACACAGGGACTTCTAAAATGAATCCAAGCACCATTTACAGTCTTCTAGAGGAATAAACTTTCCAGCTGACATTTTATTATCAACACAGCATCAGGGATACTTACTCATGCTATGCTCACTGACATAATAGACTGGTTATGTGATCTCATGCTCAGGGACGAAGATTAAAATCACTTCAGGCAACAAAGAATTTACAAATTGGAGATCTGGTGAAAACTACTATTTGTTTTCTGGTTCAATTTCTGACCTTTTCTGCTCAGACTAGGTAACCCAAGGTGGCTCTTGATGGGTAGGCTTCAGTATGTCAGCACAGAGTTTTCCTGTAGGCTGTTAATTATCACCTCTGCTCTCTGTACTACCTACTCAGAATAAACAGCAACACAACCAGCTAGCAAACTACTTTCCAAAGTTGTCAAAGACTGCACAAGCAGAAAATTCATCTGAAACAGGACATGCTAAAATAAGGCCTGTATTCTCAACACATGTGAATCCTTTACTTGGATAAATACAAACTGGGAAATTTAAGCTGGCTTATAAACAAAGCACTCTCAAGCACAGCACTTCATCTAGAAAGAGAATTCACTACTGAATCACCAATTAACTCCCAAAATTATATTCCACAGGTCTCTTCATCCAAGTAGAGGATCTCTGTTTAGCCTGCCAGTATGATGTGACAGCTTCCAAGGCATTTCACGGAAAAGAAATGAGCTTCTTCCCTTTGTTCACTGCCCCTCAATCTGAATACACACGCATCAAAATGAAAACATTGTCAAGAGGATTTTTACTTACAAGAGAAGTCAGAACTACTCTTCACCCCATGTACACTCTGCATTACATAACATTGTCCTGAGTTTAAGAAAATGCAACTCCCTGATTCATTTGCACAGTGTAAGTCCACTTCCAGCACCACTGATCTCATTTTAAGTACCAGAAAGGGCCCTTATTTGGGCAGAAGGCTGCCCAGGTTCCAATTCACTGCAGCACTACACTACGCTGCTGCACATTATACTACAGTGCTCCCATCCCCTTCCTCAGAATGTCATGGTCCATGCAAGAGATTTCTTGAGCCCTGCACTTATTCCACAGAACTTTGCAAGTTGTGCTTTCATTAACTTTGAAATGCTTTAGTAATTAAGTTTCCTTAAACGGGGAAAACAGTAAACCTGTTAGTAGCTCTAGGAGTCAGTGCGGGATGAACACTCACAGGGGAAGGTTTTTTCCTCATCTCAAAGGTCCGAGTGGCCCCCAGGCTGAGTGAGGCAATGACAGGGTTTCTCCCCAGCGACGGCTCGCTGTCACTGTGCCAGTCCACGCTGTCCTTCTCACTGCGGTACAGGTTGCAGAGCAGAGAGTTGAAGGTGTGGCCAGTGAACTCCTCGATGCGCTCCTTCAGCGCGCTCAGCACGGGATGCCACTGCAACCACAACAGAGGCAAATGTCAGCGCCATGAGCAGAAGGCAAAAACCACCAAGAAACAAAATATACTGCACTTTAACCACAATAAACTTAAAATCAAACAAATTACAGCAATTCTGCTGATATTTTTAGTAGATCAGAGGAATGGGTGGGGCTTTCTGCAAAATAGTCACATGTTACCCATCACTCAATCTCTTAAAACTCTGAAGCCAGGCTGCCCTTCACACTAATGGAAGCAATCAGTGACTAAGTGACACTGCTCTCAATTGCCTGCAGCTGTTGACAGAGAACAAGAGGAAATGGTTGGCATAACACAGCCCTCTGTCCCACTCTGTTAACACAGCTTGTTGAGCTCAACTCATCACCTCTTGGGGTTTTACCTTCACCACTGTAACTCTTCAGTGGGTCTCAACACCAATGTCACTGGCCCTGGATTTCATCCCTTCCTTTGCTAACACCTTCCTGAGCCCACAGCCCAGGGAAGCTCTGTACATTCCATTACAACTCAGTCCAGTTATTTAATGTTATGAAGTTACATCATGACTTTCATCTGTCAGAGTGCTTTTAGGAACTTCACAAATATATAAAGAAAGAAAAAAAAGCCAAAGCAATGTAGGCCAGAATTTTTGCCCATTATGTAAGCAGAAGCAGAGAGCAAGAGAGGATAAGAAACTGATTCCAAATCTCCCAGTGCACCACTGGCAGAAAAAGCAACAGACACCTGAGAATATTTTCCAGTATCCACCTCTAAAAAACAAGGCTGAACTACCTTCTTTCCAAGCTTCCCCAAGTTTAACAGGCATTTAACTTGTTGGTTACACTGCAGGAGCCTCAACATACCATCTTTCCCTAATGGGGTATTTCTAGCTAAGTCATGCCTTTAACAATTAATCATCATGTGATTAATTCTAGGTAAACATAGCCTGCAGTTATGGAACATAACTGAAAAGCAGTAATACCACCGGAAAAAAGTTTGCTTTGCAACTGGGCTGCCTGAATGTGCAGAGGAGTCCAACAAGAATTATTGAGGGCACTTTTCAGTGACCAACCAGGACTATATTTCTTCAAGTTCCATCACAGAATTATGTATTACTAAAATGTTACCATACAGTGAATTTTACAATGTAATTGAAAGCCCACTACAAACCTGCAGCAGTGGAAGTAGTTTTGTTGAAACAACTCTATTACTGCTTACAGAAAAACATTTCTAATAACAAAAATTATGAGGCACACACACTGGATTATATCTAGAAGTGCTGCAATCACACCAATTCTTACCAAACAAAAAAGGAAGGACACAAAGCTAATTACTCCAACAGATAAAGTGTTTAAGGGAGTAATCAGTTTTGGCTAAGCTGTGCACTAAATTACATTTTACTCAAGATATTTTTGTGCTAGAAACCCTATTCTACAGGTAGGGACTGTACCTTTACACCATCCCTACTTTTCTAAGCTGCAGGTACTCCCACCTACAAAGTTGTGTGAAACACCAGTGTCCCTGTGCAGTGTACCCATAGATCAGCCTATGGGCAACTTCCAGCTGGGGAAGGGCTGGCTTCCAGCTATGCAACTTCTCCAGTGCATCTCACTGCCTGCTTGAGTTTCTTCCTCTCAGTAAAAAGCAGAAATATTCCAGAATAAAAGACAGAACCACAGCCTGAGTGATTCACTTAGGCCTTGTACCTTTTGGATGAGAGAAACAAGCCAGTGGCTCAATGAGTGGTAACTCAGAACTGAAATGAAACCTTGAATTCAGGGTATATGGGCTCTATCCAATCTCTGAACAGCAATGGATTTCACAACAGGCAGTTCTGAACTGGATTTAAATCATTAGTGTACAACAGAATGATTTTGTGAGGGCACTCCCAATCCCTAAAGCCATTCAGCTTTCAGAAAAGCCCAGTTAAAACAGCATTCACAAATGAGTACCAAAGAAATGCTTGTTTTTCCACCACAAGTTCCATAGACCATAGAATTTTTAACTACAGTATTTTTGAGACTACGAAATCTTCACAACTCATCATGTTAAATAGTGCCTTTCCAACTCTTCCCAAACATCCCACTTTGGCAGCAGTTCTGGGACTTGGGACACTTTCCTCTCATGCTATCCAGCTTTCAACAGTGACACCTAATTACTGCTGTGGAAATTTTAAACAAAGCAATTGCAAGAGACAGGCTGATGGGACAACAGGCTGAGAGAGAGGGGGGGAGGGAAAGAAAACATGAACAAAACATCACTGAGTCACTCAGAAGGCTTTTAACTCTTCCAAAACAGTGTGGGAAATTACATGCTACAATCTGGAGTTGCTGAGCAGATGAGCTGCTCAGCAGCTCACAGATGTGTGAATTTCACAGCATCCACATAGGAACCAAGATATGCCTAAACTTTCATTTAAGCAGCATTGAACCTAAGTGTTTCTGAAAGTAACTACTTCAGTAATTAGTATTATGGTATCTTTACAGCAAAAAATCAGTATTATTGTGGGCAGTAAAATCTCCCATCCAATGATGCTTGGAATCTTTGTCACACAGAGCAACTCAGAGTTTTGTACAAAGCTACAGCAACCCAAAGCAAAACTTTAAACACTAGAGTAGTAACCTCCTTTTGGCAACTAAATCACACTGTCTGCTCTCAGTCAACTCACTCATGAAGTATATTGTATAAAACTGACCACATTCCAGTAGAATCTGCTGCTAACAGATTCTCTAGATAGCTAGAATAGAGGACAGAGGGAAATTTTGTCTCTTGATCTCTGCAAAGGATTTCTCTGAAGACAATAATAAAACACATACAAACATATACATACATTTGGATTTGGCTGCATTGTTATCCTGGAGTATGTGTAAGGAAGTTCCCCATACCAGCATGTAAGCCGTGGTTCCTCAAAAGATACTTCTGAAAAAAACAGGAAGACTTTCTCAGTTGACTTATCAAACAATTTAAAAATGGAAAGATGATACAATTCTGCCAAGAAACTTGATCAAAAAGATATTGTCCATTCACCTAAAATTAAAAAAGCGGCCCCTTAACATAATGAACTCAAGTGAGGGAATTAAATTATTCAAAATCAGGTGCATATCTGCAGGAGGAATTACCTTGCCAAAATCTTGGAAACATCAATTTTCTTACCCCTAAAAGCCAGACATAGCAGAGACTGGATGAGTTAAAGATAGCAAACAAAACTGAAAATTTATCTTGCTTTATGTTCACTTGTGCTGGTGCCCAGTAGGCTGGCCTAAGCTGCAAGATGCAGATGGATGCACTGGAAAGGGTGAAGTAGACAGGACTGTAGCATCCTTGGGACACTACAGAAACAAAATGCAGCAGGGCTGGACACAATATTTTGTTAAATGTGTTCGTGTTCTGTGGTGTAACACAAACATCAGGTTAAAAATAATTTTTTGGCTTCTGAAAAGACTATCTAGGCAACTATTTCTCATGCTTGACAGGTAGCATTCTCCATTACACTGTCCCTTTATTGCCAGCCAACAAACACACAGGTTGAAGACATTTTCCAGTCCCATCCAGTAACTGCTCTGATACATTATCTTACATCAGTTCCTGACTGAAAGCAAAATTTGGCTAGAACAGGTGCCCCTTAGTGAAAAAATCCAGAATAGCAGCCTCTCCACCAACCGCACATTGGAACCAATAACTAAAGCCAAAGGAAAATGAACATGTTCTGCTGGAATTTTCAGTAAAATAGGCAAAAATATACCTCATGAAAGAAACCTCCAAGAACACAGTTTTTAAGTATTGCTGGGAGATTATGTGATGGTGGCCAGACTAAATCTTAAAAAATGAGTGAGAAAAAGAACTGGAAATGATAGAAAAAACAGTAAAATTCCAAGATTTTTAAGACAGGCAATTTTATTTTGGAAATATCTCATTTAGCTGGCAACAGTAACATGATATTAGAGACTGAAAAGTAAGCTGCAGTAGCCTTCAGATGTGCATGGAAAACCTGCATGGAAACTTGAACAAGTGGTAACACTGAAAATGAAAATCAATTCTAAACAGTGCACAGATTCTGGTATGGAACTGACCTGTGAGTGACCTGAAAAGGTGGCCACACACTCCTTACCCTGCCTGACGTGCGTTCGCTGACCCCAGGGGATGTCCTGGAGGAGCTGCTCAAACATCCAGTCTGCCTGTTCTGAGTCAATAAAGCCAGGAATCAAATGAATCCTAAGGATGAAAAAGAAAAAAAATGGAAGGAATACACACTTCTATATCTGCTTTGGGAAAATATTTTCATTTCCAGGATTCCCAAAGGAGTTAGAAATGGCTGTAATGCATCATATCAAAAGTCAAAGCCCAGTATCCTGTTTCTGACCACAGCCAAAAGCACATGTGAAGGAAAGAATTGAAGGGCTCCTGTTGAGTCTTACCCTCACTAAATGAATGTAATTTCTTTTCAAAACTTATAAAAACATATGACAACCAGCAACATACCATGAATTCCAGAATCAGCCATATGCTGTGAAAAATTGCATCCTTCTGCTTGCTATTAACTTCACATCTGATAAATCAGACAGACCTGATTACGGCAATACAATCAAAATTAAGCAAATAATTGCCCTTTATTCACCATCTCCTCATCACTCAGAATTTGACAGCCCTTTATCCCTACTGCCATTCCTGTTCTCTTTTTCAAAGCATAAGGAAAAGTATTTAGCATAAGGACAGTATTTAACATCTCCTATTTTTTCATTTCTATATGTACATCTAATATTTTGATTGGACTAACGGTCACCCAGGAATTACAACCACTGTGGTGGGCTGCAGAGTAGGAATGCTGCTAACAGCAGTTCACTCTCACAAGTACTTCATGCCCCAAAGATGTCACAGTAAGAATATATAGTAAAGGTGTTTAAAAAAATACATAAATCTGATTATTAACTTTCTAGAAATATATATATTCCATCAGTGTATTATGAAAACAAACTCCAGAAAATGCAGGATAACCCAGCTGTGTATCTTGTCTACTTCCAGCTGGCCAAAGCTTTCACTTTTCAAAATATTTTAAAGATTTATTTGCATCTTCAGAAGGAACTAAGATGAAGGCACAAAAATAAAATAATACAATAATCAGAAGAAATTAAATAAATGTACAAAAAATTACTATATCCTTGGCATTTTTTCCACTATTAATAAAAACCTATCAAATTCAAAAGAAGAGGCTTAATACTGATATTGCAGCTAACTCAGCAAGGTAAAATTTTACTTAGTAGGAATCACAGAACAAGTAGGTTTTGCTTTGAAGTGCCCTGAAGCTGAAATAATTAAGGCATGGCATATAAGCACAAGGGACAATCCTGAGGTTACCACAATTGCCTAAAGTTAAATGCTTTCATTAGATTTATTTAAAACAATTCCAATTTACAGCTACAAGTTTTGGGCTGCTCTTAACTGTACAACAGACATCACACACTTGCTAAGACAGGAATACTGATCCAAATTCTCATCAGCAACTTGCTGTGAATCATGACACAAATGGACATAGCCTTGTCCTTATGCTGGAAAGAGCAGCAGATGAAGTACACACGATATGTCAAGAGGTTTCTTTTTCTTCTCTTCAGTGCTGCTCAGAACCAGCTCAGTCCCTGCTATGTGCCACTCAAAAGTATTTCCAGAAGTACTCTAGACAGATGATGCACAAGAAGTGCCATGTGCAGCTGCTGAACTCAAAACCCTCCGCAGAGACTGGACTTCCAAAAGCTGAGGATCACCACATTACTCTGCAAAAACCATTAACATTTCATCCACTTACCTAGAAATGCCAGTGGGTCCCTTGCTGAGCTCATACACACCAGGCTTGCTGAGGATGTAGAAAGGAAAGAGCCATCAGAAAGACAAACAACAAATTATCTTAGAGTGAGCAGCACAGACTAGAATTGCTGTAGGCCTGGACTAGGGAATGTTTTCTTTAAAAGAGAAAAGGAAGTTAGAAAAGGGAAGAACTAATGTCCTGGACATAAAGGTCAGAGTAAGGCAGCAAGGTGTGCTGCAGAAGCCAATGAGTTTGTGTGTACTTCCTGTCCCTCTCTTCATCAAAGGCTCAGTACAGCTTCAGGGCTCTTGGAAAAAAATAAAAGAAGGATGTCACAGGGAACCTAAGGGAGACAACCATACATGACTGCACTCAGATCACTGTTTGCATTTACAGGTACACTGAGAAAGAAAATTCTACCAAGACAGCCAAACTGAGCCAAGCTGGATTTTCACTATCTCTAACTCCACCATACAGCACCACACCTTGTCATGCTTCTTATCCTGGGAAGATCCCCACTTCAACACAAAGGGTAAGTCACATACAAATACCCAGCTTCACTACGAAACTTACTATCAGCTACTTCTCTGAGTCCTGAAAGAAGCTGCCATACCAGCTGTATTTCTGGTATACTCCAGAGTAAGTAATTTCTAGCACATTTACACTGGGACTGTCCCAGGAAAATGTAGACTGCTAACAAAGGATACATACTGGCAATTGTGCTGAACCAGAATGTTCAACTCTTCATGGTTACTGGCTTGCCAGCTATACAAAAGGCATAAAAACCAGTTAACAGACTTGGGCTCTCCTGGTAACACATTCAGCTCATGATAAAAGGGTTAAAAGTCCACAGTTTCTACTCTTACCGACCGTGACGACAGAAAAGGTGCAGAGAAATCAGCAGGGTACTCACTCTATCACACCTGCCTCTGGAACTCGGCGCTCCACCTGAAAGGCAACGAGACAGTACACAGGGAATATTAAAGTATCTGGCACTCTGCAGGCAAACATCATCTCTAGTGACTCTGTGTAGCCACACACTGTGTGGCCAGTGAGAAACACACACCTCAGGGCAAGAGGGAAGTAGTAACAGCTCAGCCACTCCCTCCTCGCCCCAGAAACTCTCAAATGCAGCTACCACTGCAGGCTGGTTTTTAGCCATCAACTGCCCCCTAAAGGACACTGATTTCTAAATTATTTAGGCATCACAATACTTGATATTTATCAACTGCAATCAAGAAAATTCTTATGTTTATATTTATAAAAATATCCTCACGTAAGGAAAATTTCAGAACAACCCTAAGAAACATGAACAAACTTCAGGCCTCAGTCAAATGAGCAAAACATGAAAGATCAGACATAGCAGGAGCTTACACTGTCCAGCTGTCTGCACAGCTGAGATAGCTGTATTTTGTTAAGAGACAGAGTAGTTTAATCCAGCCTTGGCTATCATTCTGGTTGTCTAAGGGATTTATGCTGCTCTTCTCTGAGCTCAGTACAGTTCTGATTTGCAAGGAGTTCCTGCATTGAGCCAGCAAGAGCATCAAAATATAGTACTATACAGATAGCAGGTCTCTGCCACGGGGGAAAGAGAATCTTCCCAGGCCATCTTCCAAGCCTAGATGACAGCCTTTCAAATAGGTCTAGCTTAGAAAGAAGAGCTCATTATTATCTTTTTTCCCAACCAAGGAAGTTTCCATATGCTGCATAGAGCACAATATCCTTCATCAGCTGATGAGACTAAGTCTACAAAACAAATACCACACTCTTCCCCTTCAACAAGTTAAGACAGACAGCCCACCTGAGGAAAACAAGAAGAGCTTAGGACATTGCAGACTGAATATTTAGTAAAACATATTCTTTCGGCTCTCTATAAAAGAGTAGTTTTGAACAGGCTAAACAGAGGGACCATAACCTTCTTTTCCCCATATACACAAAACAATTGCCAACTCTGCTTAGCAAAAGCTCAAAGCTCAGCTCAGATTTTACACAATTAGCTATATTCTCAAATAATTGTTACCTATCATATGAAGTTTTATAACAGATGAGATTCCGCTAGTTACCCTGTAAGCTTTACCTCTGATGGCTTTTCAAAGACAAATTGCTTTTGAGTGTGAGGCTGATCTTTCTGTCTCCATGCTGGCCTTGCACCTGCAAGGGCAAGGCTGCTGGCCACAGGTGCCTTTGGTGCTAAAAGAAAGAAAGAAGGAAGAAAAGATCACATGAATTGAATATCACCATACTAAAGAATATAGTTAGGAAAAACTTATGGAATCATTCCTTGGAGTATTCTCCTATGCTTCGCAGAGACTTCAGGAAATTGCCAAACCTAAGAGTCAAAATTGCTCAGGAACTGATTTTTTTTTATATGTATTTATTTGTTATTTATTTTGTTTCCACAAACAAAACTGAAAACGTACTTTTATCTGAAAGGATGACATCTATAAATTTTCAATTCTAAACCAAACACCTATCACACACCAGCAGAAATTGCTCCATGCAGCTAAGCTGCTTCCCTCTGTATTCCTTTTCTTAAGGGGAAAAAAAAAAGACAAAAAAATTTCTATTAAAACAGAATTTTTAAATCAGGGAGAAAGCAGAAGAGCAACTTTGGCACACCACTTCAGGTGTTTTATTTACACATGCAAACAAGCTTTGAAATGGGCCTGAAACACAGACAGTCTTCACTCTGTGTAATTCAATGGGGATTTTTTAAAAATCCCTTTAAGAACAGAAACAATGAAATGCACCTGTGACAGAAAACTGAGGCCACATGCACAAGTCAAAACAGTTGGCTATTCTCTTTCATGATTAAAAAAAAATCAGCTTGCCTAGAATGCTCAGTCTGCAGAGATATGGGAGTTTTATGGGAACTAGAATCAATGAGTGGAACGTGTTTTGAGCATGTTCACAAAAACAAACCGGTCCCTCCTGCAAGACTGGAAACCTTCAAAGTGCTTCTCTGCCTCTGCACTCTTTGGTTTCAGTGTTTGCTAAAAACACTGAAACTCCATCCCTTTTCGCTACTTCTCTTTGTTTTACAACGTTTTCCCCGCGACAAGCCAAACGAAGGCACATAATGCATTCTATGGATAAGAAGTTGCTGCCTGTCCTTAGAGAATCCCCTGCACCCAACTCCGCCGGTCTCACCGGAGCTGCCGCAGACGCGCCCGACGCGCTCAGACCCACGCGCGCCTCAGCCCACACCGCACCCTGCGCTCCGCAGCCAAAACCGCCGCACCGGGGGCACCGGCGCAAATTTCACCGGAAAACTGCGTTCGAACACCTGCAGCTCAGTTACCGACGGGAACGGGGCGGACGGGGCCGCGCAGGGCGGTCGGAAAGTGCAGCCGGAGACCGGCGCCCCCGCCTGCTGCTCGCCCCGTCGCGCCCAGGCCGGCGGCGCAGGAGTCCCGGCCGCCGGGAAGGAAGGGAAGGGCGGCTGTGGGCGCTCCTTACCTGAGGGCCGCCCCGCCGGGGCGCCGGCCCAGCCGCCCTGCACCCGCGCCCGCTGCCGCCGCTCCGCCATGGCCGGCCCGGCCCGGCCCTGCCCAGGGCCCCGAGCCCCGCCCGCGCCTGGGCCCGGCCGTGGGGCCGCGGCTCCGCCCGCCCGCCGCACGCAGGGGCTGAGCTCCCATTAAAGGCGCCCCGCGCCCGGGCCGGCAGCGCCGCCCGAGCCGCCTCCCGCCCGCCTTGTCCCGTTCCAACAGGGGATGAAAGCGCAGGCCAGGCCTTGCATGGCGCCGGGAAGAAAAACATTCTTGGAACCAGCAAGGGACGGGACGGATGGCACCAGAAACCCCCTCCTGTTTTCGGGCAGGTGCCCAGGGTAGTCCCAAGGACGTGGACAGCTTTTAAATGGACATTACCTCCATCACTAAGGTGAACAGACATTCAAAATCAAACTCGAGGTAGTTTAGGTTAAAGTGTAAGTAAAATTTAGGTGAAAAAATAGTTTAGTGATGCCCTGCTGCAGCTTTGAAAATGGAATATCTCAGGGCATGAGAGTGGGAACCCAACCTGCAGCCTGACACCATGTGAAAGGGGACCAAGGGCTCAGAGAACCTCCTTACCTGGATGCCTCCCTCTGTACCAGTTGGATGTCCATGCTATTCCCTCTGCCATACCTTTCTGGAGACCTTCAGTAGTTAGAAAATTGTTAACTGGAAATAAATGTTTATTAATAGCTTAACAGTTCTAATAAAATTTGTATTCTGCTTATTTAAAGTATCAGCACTGTAAAATCATAGAATATCCTGAATTGGAAGAGATCCACAAAGATCATTTTAAGTTCAGCTACTGGCCTTGCACAGGGCAGCTCCAAAAATCACACCATGTGCTTTTTAAGAGTGTTGGCCAAACACTTCCCGAACTCTGTCAGGCTTGGTGCCATGATTACTTTCCTGGGGAGCTTGTTCCAGTGCCCAAACATCCTTGGAGTGAAGAACCTTTTCCTAGTATCCAACCCAAATCTCCCCGGACTCAGCTTCATGCTGTTCCCTTGGTTCACAGAGATCAGTGTCTGCCACTCCACCTCCCCTTGTGAGGTCTCCTGTCAGTCTCCTCCAGGCTGAACAAACCAAGTCACCTCAAACTGCTCTTCACAAGGCTTCTCCTCCAGGCCCTTCACCATCTTCACAGTTGTCCTCTGGACACTCTTCAATAGCTTTGTATCTTATATTGTGGCACTCAAAACTGCACATGAAGTATTCAAGGTGAGAGTCAGTGCAGAGGAGAGCAGGAGAGTCACCTACCTTAACTGGACAGAGATGCTGTGCCTAAAGCATCCCAGATATGGGGTAGATGACAGCCAGGAAAACAAATTAATATAAGCACTGGTTTTGGCATGTAAATTAGAGTAATTTTCATTGTTATTACTCACAATAAAGGACAATGTACCCGCAAACGTTTTTATAAGAAAAACATAACACATTAAAGACTCAAGAGTAATTTCCATTTTATTTGTTTTACAAAGTCAAAAACATACAGATTTTTTAGTCCAATGCTTTCACATCAGATCCAGAGCAAACCAAATCATGTGCTCATAGAGAACTAATACCACCAACTTCACCATCCCTGTTCCAAAAAATTAAGAAAACTATGGGATAGGATCTGCATCTCAGATTTGATCAGCACCATTGCATCGGTATTCAGGTTTTTTCAATGTACAGAAATGTTAGCCCCAAATCATGTCTCAGTGCAACACATCTTACTTCAAAATCAGAGCTTGAAATTATTCTTTGAAAGACAGAAAAACCCACAGAAAACAGTGGTAGCTGCTTGCAATTTCATTTGCCTTGCAAGTTTTATACATTTTATGTTTATAAAAAGGAATGTTAGAAACCAAAATCTTTAACAAAGTAGGTAAACACAGCCAACAGCGGTGCAGACTTCTCATGTACTCTGATCCCTGTGTCCAGGAGTTAGGTAACTTGAGCCTTATAGGAACATTCCACTTTGGAACAGAACCATGAAAAAGACCAGTTAATTTTAATGCAATTAAATTAAAACTGTTCTACTCTTCAAGACATTTCCTGGTTCTCATTTTTAAAGCCATCTACATACTCAGGAGTCACATTTCAAAAGAACTCACCAGAAAGACAGACTGATACATAACTTCAAAAAGAATTTAAACCACCGTTGCTAACAAGGAGAGTAACTCATTTCAAGCTCTGCATTTGAAGTACCCATAATCTTTTACATAGCAACCAGCATGTAACATGTAACTTGTGACATTTATCTACATTGTGTTATCACCACCTATTACAAAGAGCAGGCACTGAACTTTTAAAAATGTTATTACAAATCATGAAGATTACATATTACTGAAAAGTTAGAATCCATATTCAAGACCCAAGATTTTAAATGCTTTTTGCAGTGTTATTTTATGTATATATTTATAGATGAGCTATTACACTTATTTCTGGTTTTAGCCCATTTCCCTCAAGTTCATAACCAAAAAAATCACACTGGACCATGTAAGCAGGGGAGCACTCATGAGCTGACTCATAGTGCAGAATCCTTGCAAGTATCCAAAACCTGAGCTTCAGGAGGTCAATACTCTGGAAATAGTACTAGGTTACCTTTTAAAATAATTATGCTCCCTTTCCTCTTCTGCCCACCTGCCTGGGAATATATGAGAACTACTTTTTTTTCTGCCCTTCACCCATGAACACAAGAATAGATATGATGGACACTATATAACCAAGATGTTCCTCAAGAGCGTGATGTCTGATCAAGCCCATGAAAGTATTTCATAAAGCACAACGCAATTTTAGTTCAAAGCACTTCCCCCCTCATAATAGCTATAAACAAATAAAGCCTATTTTTCCATCAATATTAGAAGTCAACAGTCTTGCTTCATCTGTATCCTCAAGACTGTTCTCTTGTTAGAAAGCACACCTACGATTGGAGATGTTTAAACATTAGGTCTACTTGATGTTGCAGCATGGTGTGGAACTTGCAGGAGTCCCAGGTTCCCAAGGTCAAGTTGCTTCCCACTTACTTCTCCTTCATTTTTTTAAAATAACGAGCCCGTATTTGTTTGTTTGTTTTCATTATCAAGTTAATGGCAGTAGATGTAGGTAGAAGAGAGATGACCCATCCCTAAAAAAAAAAATAAATAAAAGAAGGGGGCGAGGTCTCAGCATTTTGTAACTTGTACTAATGACTCTTTTTTCCATAATAAGCACAAAGGGCATTTCAGATCCTCACATTCTCCAAGGTGACTTACCATGAGAGCATGAGGTAGGTACCCGTTGGTCTGGGACTGCAGGCCCACCGTGCCCAAGGCAGCTCTCACATACCTCTCAGGACTGGGCTTGTCGAGGGTCGGCTTGCGGATTTTGGACATTTTTGTTGCCACGTAATATGGTAGAACACTCTGCACACAGGAAAACTCATGTTAAGCAGGGAATGCTTTCAAGATAACTCACAATCCATAAGCGTAACTGGAAATCAGATAATCTGTACACTGAAATCTAGCTTAAGCCAGCCTTATTTTCAATTCTAAGATCACAATGAGATCCCAATATAAGATCAAGAACTTTTTAATTAGATAACACATGGGTCATATTTGGACATAGTTCAATTGTCTCCTGACAGTCAACACCACCAGCTGGAGCCCCAGAAAAACTGCTCTTTCAAGTGTAGAGTTGAAAAGCCATTCTTACAATTTGCCTTGTAAGCACAAAACTTCATTCCAGTTGTTTAATAGAAAATGCTGCACTGTTGTTTCTCTGTAGTCACTCCCCAACATTTGCTTGGGAAGGAGCTGCAGAACCCAGGACAGGAAATTTCACACCAAAAGCTCCTCAGTTTGGCACCTGTACAAGGTTGAGGAAGGAGAAAAGAATGTCCAGAGACTTGAAACATGGAGCTTGTAGCTTCACAGCAGGGCTTAGAGGACAGAGGAGAGTATTAGCACCACAGTGAAAAGACAGAAGGAAGGATCAAGAAAGAGAAGACAGTTAAAGAGCTTTTATAGCCATGTTTGGAAGCAAGACAGAAAATGATGCTAGGTCTCAGAAGTGTCTGTAGTGGAGGAACAAGAGGAAGCAGCACAGATACGTGTTGATGGAAGGATGCTGACAGAACAAAGGCATGTCCATGGTAGGCAAGATAGACCTGGAGGATCCAAAACCACATTGCCCTTAACTCATGCTGCTGGAGAAGGAAGGCAAATGCACATGTACAGTAGGAAGCAATATTCTTTCCTCATGGTCATGCTTTTGGCAATGCTTTCAACTCGTCCTCAATTTTTGCCTCTAAAAATGTAACCAAAAAAGCCCTGGTCTACAGCCCTGAAACAGATATTAAACATACCATAACTCAACACACCTAGAGAAGTTGGAACTTCATCACCACTTTACAAGGACCTCCTAAGACACTGTCAGTGGCTTTAGCAGTGATTCAATACATCCATCCACTACTGCCCATCTATGAGGGCTCCCACTGCCAGACCTTAACAGCAAGTGCCTGAGAGTGTGTCCACTTCTGCTAATTCATGTCCAAATGAGAATGCCATCTCAAAAAAGAGTCTATTTGGGCAAATAACAGTTTGTACACCTGCTTCCAATGTTAGTGTCTTAAAGAACAACCACACATGCCTGAACTCAAAAACATCTGCTGTTACTCTCAGCAGCACAGCAGGGAAAGGGCCCCTTCAGTTCTCATTGAGTGTGTATCCATGCCATAGCTGTGCACATTTCAACAGAAATTTTACCACCACAACCAGGAAACGTTAGTATGTCTGCTCATTCCTTCACCTGAGAACATAAAACCTGTGCCCTTCTGTCTATAAATAGGACTTTCAATAATCTACTACATGAGTCCACTTTCAAATGGGAAGGAAAATCATGGAGACCTAAACTTCAGAAGTGAAAGCAGCAACCACTGCCTTTAAAGTCACCAAAAGCTACAAATGCTTGGATAAGAAAACTACTCATTCTGCTACCATAGCAGCATAGGTACCTCACTTCAACTCCAGAATGTGAACTGCATCTAATTTTCAGACTGCATTTTTGAAATGCAATCTGAAAAATATTTTTAATAGTTATTATTTTAATATTTTTAAAAGTTAAATTTTAAGCTTCTTATTCACCATCAAATTATTTCTACAACATCCCCACCAAGAAAGGTACAATAGATGTGATCTATTATCTTTCTCTACTCAAAACAACTTCAGAAGTGAACTGCATTACCCAGTTACACCACTGGACAGCATGAAGGGGCAAACAATTGTGCATGAGGATACTTGAAAAAGCAAGCATATGGTAGCACTGCTGGATTGATCCACAGACTTCAAGGCACATAGAAACATGGGATTACACTCCAAGCTTTTTCTTCTCCTAGATGCACTCCAGAAAACAAAAAGGCAGGTACTTAATTTCAGATACATTAGATTTACCACCTTTATATTAACTGGACCTTATTTTAATAGATATCAAGAGACCTGCTGAATCTATTTAGTTTTCTCCCCATCTTCCTTCCCACAAAGAATTCAGAGATTCATGAACTGTATCTAAAACAGGCAAAACAGATTAAAAAAAAAAAAATCACACTTTCAAGCCTTTCAGCATTTTACATTCAGACAGATATAACTCACAGTACCTGGGCAAATAACTCTCCTTTTTCAGGGAAAGCTTAGCCTGCACTATAGTTTCAAAACATGCCTTAAAAGTAGCTTATGTCAGTACAATGTGTCTTGCTCACTTAAAACATTTGCTACTGCTTACAGCTCTGATGTGTATTAAAAGTGGCTCATACTCAACACTGGGTTCTTGAATATTATTTAGACGTAAGAAGTCAGATCTCAGACCTGAATAGTTAAGTCATAAGTCCTCCAAAGTCAGAACAGCTTGTTTACACAATTTTATCACCTTTTTTACCTTACTTTTAAGAAAGTAAAAAGACCTGAACTCTCCAGTGTTGCCAAATAAGTTTCCTTCCCTTTCCAATGTGGGAAAAAGGAGACTGGGGAACATAAAAGGGAAACAGAAGAGTTACATCAACCAAAGCTGATCTGTATAGAAAGCTGAACAGCAAAGCAAAAATGCTTTTGAAGGAAGGATGGTAATGCCAGTAAGCATCACTTTGGTGACATCAAACTTTTGTGAATACCTGGAGATAGAGCTGGGCCTGTTCAGTGCTGTGAAAAGGAAGCTGGTGGTGACATCTTATCTAAAATTATTTCAGCAGTAGTTATGAAGATAAGAGCCAAACTCCTCTGGGTAATGCCTGATCAAATGACAAGAGGGACAACTGTCAATTTTGGCTGTAGACTGTCAGACTGGACATTAGGGAGAAAGCCTTTTCACTAGGAGAGCAATATAAAATTCAAACAGACTGTCCAGAGAGCTCAGAGCACCCCTGCCCTTGAAAGTTTCCAAGATTTGGCTGCATAAAGCCATAATTAGCCCATGACCTAGTGCCAGCAGCAATCCCACTGCTAATTGCTAGGCAATGCAGCTGCTGGGAGAGCAGGAGGTTAGGGTAGAAAACTTTCTGGTAATCCTTTTAAATGAACATTTTCATGAATTTGTGGTCTAGTATTTTATGTAGTGAATACAATAAAAGAAAGCAGATAGTGCAAGTTTCTAGCACTATACTTTTGCTATGCATAGTAATGAAGTACAGAGGGACAATGCCAATAACTACCTGAAGTTTAAAATGAGAATAAAAGAAAGGGTCAAAGAACCAAGCAATATTTCTAGACATATTAAAAGACCAAAAATTTCATAAGTCTGCAGAAATCTCTTTCAAGGGGAGATCTTTCTGAAAGTCTTTAGAACAGATTATTGTCACCTTCTTCCTGGTTTCTTTTCTTTTCCTTTTTTTCCCCTATGTAAACACACACAAAGTTTTAACCTATGCTATTACTGTGCTGCTTCTGAAAAATTAAGCAGACCTATTAGCCAGAAAAGTATATTTTTATCCAAAGATGGCTACACTGCAACAAAAGCACTATCAAAACTAAGCTTCCACAGATGGTAATCCATTTCAGCAAGACACATACTTAGGCATAGCTGATATGAAGAAATTGATAAAATCCCTCCAGCACTTTGTTTCTGCCTTCCACACAGTGCTACTCTGCAGGTATTGCATGGCAGACGTTAACTGGTTTCAATGACGATGATCTAGCTGGAAGGGCAAGTCTGGAATTAAAAGTGTAATGCTTCTGAAGGTTATAGAGATGTACTTCAAAAAAATTCTAAGAGGGATGCAATCTTCCTTAGGGATTGAAGGAGATAAGTCAGCTAGTCTTCACAGGAAGATACTTGTAATATTCATTACTGGCTTATATTGACTTAGGCTGAAAGAGGAGGACAAGGACATGAATCTGCAACAAAATTAGCATAACAAATTGAAGCTGTGACAGCTATTGATAATCAGGCCCACATAACTCAATGGCAATTCACTGTCTACATTTAAGGGATAAAAAGCAGTGGTGTCAGGAATTCAGCATCCTAAGCCAACACCAGAGTCATAAAAAGACAGTTTACCACAACCTGTAAAGCTTTGTACAGGAAAACATAACTGATAATACAGAAAATTAGATTAAATTCTTCATTTGTTTGTAATCCTAAAAATGTAAGACATTAAAAACCCTTTTCCTAGCTTTTCTATTCCCAAAAACTAGAAAACCTTTCCTACACTATGTACATTCATATTGCGCTTAATGCCTTTATCCAGTCATGAATTACTGGGGTATTTACAGTCTCAACAGGTACTCCTCCATAGTCATCACCAAACAGTTCTTGCTCCTCCTTCATTCTCCTCTCAAACTGCTAAGAGTACTATTTAGACAAAATCTGGGGAAGAGGAGAAGACTGCACATAGAAACAACAGATCCCAAAGATGTAACAGTTCCTTCACCTGCCAGCATCTGTCCCTAAGCACCCTCACACTGAAGTAACTTATGAGCAGCTATGCCTAAGAAAACACCAGAAAACAGAGGTTGGATGTGGTACCACAACACAGGCCCCCACAAATTCACACCATCATTGTTGTCAGTGAAGCTGTGTGTTGAAGGGGCCTATGGCTCAGCTTGTAGACAGACTTCAGCAGGAAGGAAGTCCACCCAGAAGATTTGATACTATTGATGTAGGAAAGGGCAATATTTTACCAGTTGCTTGAGTCTCATTTTGAGACTGTGATGTGACAGGCTGAGAGAGGGCTACATTGCATGTAGATGAAAATTACTGAAGAACGGTTGTCTGATAGTAGAGCTAAATCTGCTAGTAATACAATTTGAAAGACACTGAGGAGGTAGAAGTAATCAAGCAGGGAAGAAATGGTGAGAAAGCTGTAAGGAACTTGCCATGTGGTAAACATTGACCCATTGCAGGACAGTTTGGAGCTGTGAGAAGAGGAAGCAACAAGAAGACATGAAACACTGAAAGTTTTTCCAGCTAAATCCACTTCAAGAACTGAGAGCACACAAAATGACCCTGTATGCTGAACCTGTACCTGTTCAGAATTCTACCTTTTTTATGCATCCTCCATTGCTGCACACTGGTCTGGCTGTACATCCCAGAGTGCTAGGGCACAGAATCAAGCACCCAGGGGACAAGTGAAGCTTTATTTAATACCAAGTTTAAATCTAGGTTTACAGGAGGTTCCCACTAAAAGGCCGGTGACTACATGCTCACCCAACAACTTTTTTCTTAATGCAGTCCACTCTCAGGAAATGTGACAAGACATTTTATGGTGAGAAATTCTTTTTTTGCTAAATATACTTAAAAGGAAAAAATAATCTAGCACATCAAAAAGGTAACATAGCCTTAACCTGGTAACAACTTCCCTATAGTATTAGCCAGTAATAAGAGTTGTGCTCTTTTGTATAATGATTACACATTTAAAGCAGGCAACTTTCTGCTTTGTGTTTCATAAAGCCTTTGAAGTTCAAGTGGATTTGAGAACGACCACACAGAACACAGAAATGACAGGCATGGACATAGGCAACCCTGTTTGCAAGATCCCTAACTGAACTTCAAAAAGAGATACCATTGTCTTCACAGCGCAGGTAAGATCTCATACCACCTTCATTAAACTGATTCTTGCTCTTGAGAGGTTTAATCAGCAATGGAAGTTTCACTGTGATCAAAGCTGGAAATTCCAGCTTTGGAAGCAAACACTAAGAGTATGTGAGAAGTGATATTAAAGCAAAATCCTATAAAGCTGTGAGAAACTGGTGTGGTTTGCTTTTTGCCATGCCAAACATAATTAAAATCAAGGAAGGTAAACAAATGGGGAGGGGGCAAGGAGGGCTATGAAGCAAGACTCTTCAGCAATACAGAAAATTAAATCAGTCAGTTACACATGAAGGCTCTTTGAGGCTTTCGTTCATTCTTCAACTATGCTTAGATTAGCAGTTGATTCACTGACACTGCAGGGATTCTCCTATTCCAGTTGTTAGAGCTGTTACCCATGGAATGCCTGTACAAATGCATTCCACAAGTGTATTCCAGTAGATGAAGCTTCATAAAGATGTATTCTACAGCACTATGCACAGTTTTATGGAACACTTTATCCATAAGGGTTCAATTAGCACCATCAGCTAAAACCACACAAAATCAAACCATGTCTTTTGTTGCTTCAAGACCCATGGTTTCAGAGTAATTTAAGAAAGCTGCTAATGGGATCAAAGGAAATCCTTATACTTAATCTGTGTCACACACTCATGAATAAGAGAATATGCTGATTCCTTTTTGTTGCCAAGTCACCAATGTTGCTGTGGTAACCACACTGACATGAAACAAGCTACTCACCTGCACAATGATGCCCTTGCTCTTGTATTCTGCATTGAGGCCTCTGGAGAAGTAATCCACAAAAGCCTGCAGAGAGAAGAAAGGAAACATGCAGCACGCTACACGTTACAATGGAAACTCTAGTATAACAGTTTTGTGTAAGAGTATTTGAGTTACTATTTGGAGTTCCTGTTTTCAAAGTGAAAACCCTAGGTTTTCAATGAAACTTTGCAAATAAGAGCAATGCCATTCACATAGAAACTCTATGCTTAGGAAGTATTTTTACAGAAGCAAGGCTCAATCTAAACAAATAAACCCCTTTTTAATTTAGAAGGAAAAGGAACTAGATTTGTTAAATAAAGCCTAGTTAAAAGAGGAAAAGACAACTTCATGTTCACATTGTTCACTACTTTAGGTCATCTTCTTGAATATCTTTAAGAGTGATTTAATTGGGTTCCTCTTTTGCATGGTTTTTAGAACATAGTGTTTAAACACTTAGTCTTCTGCCTTTACACTTCTAAAAAATGCCACCCTATGGTGACACTTCTTCCTAATCCTCAAGTCCACCTCCGCAGATTCTCCTCCAAACTTCTGGAAGTTTTAGAAATTGCAAAACTGAAAGTTCAAAGAAAGAGGTTAAAGGACTTCAAAGGTGGATGTTAGCACCTGCCTTCAAGATGCTCTCAAAGCTGATACAGCCACCTCCTTAACCCTGCCAGGAAATATTGTGCTAAGAATCAAAGGCTACTTAGCAGTTCAAACCAGCACAGATTCCCACTTCCCAAATTCTTCTAAACTACACTTTCACCTTACCCTCTTGCCCAATGAGACAAAAATACCAAGTTCTGCTATGGTTTCTTGTTTCAGAGAAGTGATACAGCCAAGTAGAATGGAATACCTTCAACTGAATGAGCTAAACCATCCCATCCATGCTTGAAGCTAAAATAAATACTAAGTAAATTAGTTCAATTATTTAAGAAGCAGTTGCTTCACACCAGATTCAAACCAAGCAGCAAAGCTCTGGTACTGCACCTCCTTTACAGTTTTCCTTTGGTCACCATGTCCCCAGTGGTTTAACACAAGTCCTAACTGAAGCCAGCACCTAAAGTTGGCAAGTTGGCAGTGGCCAGTGTTTTTCCTACACAGGCCATCGCACTGAATTCGGCCATACAAGAAGCAACAGAAACACTCTCACACTACTGGACTATTTCTAAAGACACTCTGCTGAGCATACTTGGAAGATCTGAAATAAAACTGGATTTTCCTGTATAGCAGGTAGGTCCTTTTACTCCTCTTCTTCAAGTGGCATGTATGAGCTAGCAGGAGGCTCCTTAAACCATAAATAGCTTATCTGCTGTTCAGCTGCTCTCTTTCTTTCTTTCTTTCTTTCTCTCTCTCTCTCTTTCTCTCTCTCTCTCTTTCTCTCTCTCTCTCTTTCTCTCTCTCTCTCTTTCTCTCTCTCTCTCTTTCTCTCTCTCTCTCTCTCTTTCTTTCTTTCTTCCTCCCTCCCCTGAGTATAAATTCATAACAAAATTCAGTACTCAACATGAATGAAACTGAAAGTCTGGCCTAGCAGCAGCTATTGAAATGAATCCTCTGACCATCCTCTTGACCAGGAAGGTACCTGCATGGACATGCCAAATGGTTTGGTGCACTTTCTGAACACAGCAGTTCAGGTGCATGTGTAATACCTGCACAGAGTATACTGATAATCTACTAAAAAGAACTATATTATGTTAATCAAAGTGCTCTGATCATTCAAATTTTTAACTATTTCTCCATGACAAAAGTCCTGATGTTGGTTACTGCTCCAAATATGGAGACAAAATAAAAAAAACTGCCTTCTCTACTGGTTGCAATGAGCTTGCTATAAGGAAAATGTTCATTTTACATGAGAAGTGAAAGCTATTTCCAGTATACAAATAAGGTATGAAGTTTTTCTTCTTGAAGAATTTATTTCAAGACACGTTGGGTTTTCTACCTCCACAAGCTCAAGTCCCCCAACAACCTTGAACCTGAAGTCTTAAAAATGCTCTCTAAGTAAACATTCCCTGAATAAGCAGATAAGCATTGAATGTTGAAAAATTTATTCTCCTTGGATATCCAAATATCTAATAACAAATCCAAACAGTAGAGGCATGGGGGTGAGGTGGGAAATGATATAATCATATTTCACTTCTCATTAGCATTAACACAGGTAGAGAAACCTGTCAAAATATAGCACTATGATTCCTTTAAAAGAGTCTCATTCCAGTGTAAACTAGGGAATTCTCCACAGGAAGGTTAAAGACCACATTTGTTCCTGATAATTAGTCAAAGTCATTGACTTACACCTGAAGGGTATTATGCTTTAAATCCCCTTTAAATAGATAAGGGGGGAAAAAAAACCCTAGAAACTGCAGATACTGTCTTTCTATAGCTACATTAGGGGAGTCACTTTCATGCTTACTAATCTTGCTGTAGGAGAAGATGGGCAGTGCTGAGAACAGGCAGATTATTTGACCTGTAACTTAGTTTTTTAAGAGGAGGGGAAGAAATATTTCAGATTCCTGTTGGAAAAAAAAAAAAAAGACTTACCAAAGCAGTGGAAGATATATTATCACTAAAATCAGAAGCTCAGTTGATTCCATAAAGCTGAAAGCACTGCCACCACAAAGTGACCATTTGTATTAAAACAAAAAATTGTCCTCTCAGGAAACAGCTACTTCAAGGGGAAATTTTATCACCTAAAGCTACTTCAGGCTTCTAAACTTAAATATATGCCCTCCTTTCGTATGAATAAAATAGTGTGCATCAACTCCCTTCTGGGAATATGAAGATCTTACTGAGAATCTAGAGGAAATGTGAGTCTGTTCTGACATGAATGACACTATTGAAGGTTTCTTCATCCAGTCAAGGTTCTGCTTAGACTCTGAGATGCTTGAAATATTCAAGGTAATTACCAGGTATGCCTGAAAAAGCTGTAGTGCCATACTGCTTTAATGTCAGTGTAAATGTCTCTTGCATTCTGTTTTATCACATATGCCTCAGTTCCATGCTGGGTACCCACATTCTGTCTTTACAGTGTTCACTGGAGATATTTTAGGGCAACATTTTAGAATCCCCTGAAATTATCTTTGGGGGAAAAAAAAATACAACCAGCTGCAAAAAAATGAAACTGTCCCAGCAACACAAAGAGAAACTAGAGCAGATGAACTTAAGATGAAATGTAGATCACAGAATTATCACAGAATTTAGGGGAAAGACAATTCAAAACCAAAATAAACATGTTAAGCTTAGTCAATGTCCTTTCTCAGCTTTGCACTAAGCTTGCTTGGTAGACTACTATCCTTTTCCATTTAAAAATGAAATACATGAGGAAATACATAAAATAGTCATTTTTATGCCAGTAAACCCTTGCACTCAGTTTTCTTTCAACCTTCCAGCTTCCACTATTGGAAAAACTCAAGACAGAAACTCTGTGCTTTTAGTTCATGAAAGCACCACTAGATGGACACCAAAACATTTATTCCTGTGAGTGTTGCCTTATGTTTGACACTTGATTTCAGTGTGGAAAGGAACATTTACCTTGGTTGCAGAGTAAAGAGTCAGCAGTGGAGTTGGACACATCCCTGAAGCTGATGCAATATTCAGGATTATCCCTTTTGATCTGAAAGGAAGCCAAGATATATTATAATGAAATAAAGGAAACATCTTTCATGTTTCCAAAAATTACAGCAAGCCTAAAAACACCCTTTAGAATGCAACTGAGATTAAGATCTTTTTAAAAATTCCAACCAAATCCTGAATTGAAATTCACTTTATGCACAGTCAGAAGTATCCAAGCAGCTGGCGTAAATCAGGAGCAACTCCAAGATCAATACAGCAAGAGAATCAAAGTTTTATTTACATACACATACACACACAATGAGCTAAACCATGCAAAACCACTGAGTCAAGCTGGCACGAGTTCAAGAGGAACTTCTACATCTTGGGACAAGATGGCAGAAATGGCAACACAGTTGCATTGTATGATTTACACTTTGATAATTACTTTCATCTTCTAAATATTACTTCATAATGGATCTTCAAGATAGCAAGGATCTGAATTTACTGCTCAAATACAGAATTTAATAAATATGGAAGATATTCAGTGGATGAACACAGAAAATGAAAGTTGTCTTACAGCTGTATCACAGTTACACTGAAGGTATTTATCAACAGTATTTTGGTAAAGATACCTGAAATTAGTGACCACCTGCTCTGTCAAGCCTTTCTAAAGCACATACACGTAGGACAGGAAGGCTCCTGACCTCCCAATCTAGTCTGATTTGAGCCATATCTGTTTCTGAGTCTAGTTTTACCTACAAAACCAGACATATTTAGTGCTAAGTAGAAAAAAGAATTAATTTTAAAAGCTTTATGCAAATTAGAGCAATTACTCTGTTAGAAGGTCCTAGACAGTCCAACATAGTGAAAGATAAATCTCTACTTCTTCCCACCCTGCTGGAAATTCAAGGCAGTTTATCTGAACATAGCATAAGCATGCCATGCTCAGTGCAGTGAGAACACTCATACAGCTCAAGTCCTGCAGATTCACAAGAGTTTCCATCAGATTTGTTCAACCAGGTGCACCCTACACCACTGCTGCCACAATCATTTCAGTAACCATCTTATAAAAAAAACAGTAATTTAAGTCACTGTTAAAAATTAAAACAATGTAAATGCTTTGGAAATCATGACAATAGATTCAAACCAGCATGGCTTGTGCCATGATACAAGTGTAAATTACATCTGTGACTGATTTGTCACAAGGAATGAGATGGCAAATGTGACAGAAAAGAATAATTTCCATCATTCAGGATTTCAAGCACCTTTGCCAAAGTTCATTGTGTTTTTCAGGACTTCCCTGCAAGGCTTGGTTGGTGAAATAAGGTAGTAACACTGATCCAAATATGTAGCATGGAAAGTGTAAGATCACAAATTAATCAGGAATTTTCAAGACAGTAAAAGGTTAACAGTGGATCATAGAAGTTTTTTGTATCAAGACAGGTGGTGACTGTGATATTTATTTATGAGCTCAAATTGAGATTAGCAATGAATTTTGCTATTCTCTTAAAAAAATTTAATTTTTTAAGAGATTACTAGATTGGAGAATACTATAAGGAGCTTTTTAAAAGCTCAGGCTGCTATGTGAACAGACTACAAGATGGCAGATGAAAAATCAATATTAGGAGTGCTTCAATAATCTATTATCAATAACCAAAATAATGCTTACTAAAGAAAAAATTGTGAATTAATCACAAACCTTGCAGGGCTCTAAACCAACTGTTCCCTCCATGAAAAACCTGAACAAGAAGTTCTATTTTGTGCAGCAGTCACCAAAACCAGTCAAACAACAGGATGCTGGGAATGGGAGGGACAGATTCTCCACCACCACCAAAATCCTGAATTACAGTCTACAAACCATCTTTATCCCTCCAAATACTGAACAGAAATATTAAGAAACTGATGATTTAAGAAAGGGGAAGAGAAGAAAAAAACCCACTCTGAGACATCAATTTATTTAAGAGACTATTAAGAGCAGCCATGATAAGAGTACACACACTAACAAATGAAAAACATCAAGATTTTGATTCAGCTTCTTAGAATACAAAAGAAAGATGACATTTATTTAAATGAAAGACTGAAATTTAGATCTAAAAAACCAGAGTGCTCTTCTTATATTCAGACTAGGGACTACTTGCCACAAAACTTAACTGAAGACAAAAGCTTAACAGGATTCAAAGAAGGACAAGCATTGATATGGATAAACACAAGCCTCATGCTTTTAAAACAAACTGAAGCTTGAGAAGAGAGGCTGACACGCCGGCAGCAAGCACAGGTCTCACAGCGCCTGGCTGCACTGCAACTTTCTAGCAGGAGTCGTGACCACCACCTAGATGGAGTGAATTAATGGTCTGACCCAGGGAAGAAACCCTTCCTAGAAACACAAAACATTAACAGCAGCCCCTTGCAGAAACTCTGTGTATTGCTCTCTTTGAAGCAGTCACTGCCACTGGGGGTTTTGTGGTTTGTATTTTTACATTTTAAAGAAAGCAGTCCTAGCCTTAAAAGCTCATAACTTAAAACCTCCAGATAAAATGAAATTGAGAAGCATGTGAGTAGGGGGAACACTTCCAATTACTCCAATTACAATTCTGCTTCTTAGAGGAATTGCAGAATAAATGTTTTTAGAGAGGGATCTGAAGAATTACTCAAGCATCAGCATGGTAGAAAGAAATTTTGGCTCCATCTAATTCAACCGTGCCCTTAATGGGAAATAAAAAATAAAACAAAACCAAACAAAAAAAGTTGGTTAAGATGAAGAGAGCCAGGCCCACACCCTCACACCTCCCAGTCATTCTACCTTAAGTGGTCCAGCACCAGGGAGGCTATATTTAGCCATCTCCCTGTTGCTGTGGCAACCAGCGCCTGCTCCAGCTGCATGCCAAGTGGAAAGAGCAAGCTTCTTCTGTAATGTAATTATGCACTTGCTACTTTCCTGGCAATAAATACCATAGTTTGGTGTTTGTCTAGCAACAGCCAACTGATTTTTGGTGGTGGTGGCTTTTTTTTTGTTCCCAAAGACATCAAGCCTTGATTTTCAGTTCTATGAGTTTCCCATCTCAGACAGTAGCCTGAGTATTTATACAGGAACTGCTCATTTAAGTATAATAGGAAGCTTCAGATAATAAATTGTCACTTTAAATGTTCAAAACACAGGAGAGAAGTCACAGCAGAGAATCTAAACGCCATTACCAGAAGTGGCATTCATTTAATGCAGCTGTGTTTAATATAAATAGAAAAGTAAAAGCCAAACCAAGATGTAGCTTTGTTTACTCCTATCATACCTGGATGCAAAGCATGCAAAGTATGCTCTATTTTTGTATTTATCTTGCAATATATTGTCATAAAGCCAACATTCAACTATGCACTAGAGCAAGCTGCAAGATGCTCTAACACACTACGTCACATCTATCTACTCAACGTGCTCTCCTCCTTGAACAAGTGAGGAATGACAATGAGGTTCTTAGTCTGGCCTTATTTTTAGAGCCTGAAGCCCTTTTTTCTAGCCTGTGGTCCCATGTGAGAAATATATGGCAGACCTGAAGAGCAGCTGAATCCAGCTCCAATTCATTCATGCCCTTGGATTTGCTGGACATCCATGTCCTCCTGTGGCTACAGACTCCTAGCAGTGCTAATGGCCTGTGAGCTATGACTGTGCAGGAGCTGGCAGCTGCAGGCACTGCTTATGTGCACTGCAAACCCAACCAGCTTCACAAAAATCAAACAGAAAATGGAAGGTTTTTCAAATATTTTTCCCTGACATAGAAAGCAAGGCTGTCATCCAAATGGAGCAGTCTTCTAAAGTGGTTCCTTATAGTCAGGAAAAAGTTCAAGATGCATATTTAATTCTTTTTAACTAACATTAAGGGTTTTTTTCCAGGCTTCTTGAACATTTATCCTCAGAATCCATGAGGTAGTCATGAAATTAGAGAACTAAGAGGAAAGACGACGTATGCTCAAGGGCAGTCAGAACCAGAAGTCAGCAGGATCCTGGTTTGCTGCCTTTCATTCAAGTCATCTTACCGGCATGGATGTGGAACAGAAAAACCTATGCAGGATATTCTATAAGTAGAGTATACACCATTCTGTCCTGAGAAGCTGAAGAGAGAACTCTGCCAAATGGACAGCTACAATATTTCTTAAAACTAAGAAGAAACTGAGGCAAGAAACTTACGAGTTTTTAAGTTCCAAAACCTAATTATGAAATAACATTAAATCCCCACAAAAGTATAAATGTTTTGGTCATGCTGGCACCTTCAGAGGACAGTGGTTTCACAAAAAACAAGTCCCTTTATCTATCAATAACAGTACAAGGACAAGGAGTAGCTTCTGACCTAGGAGCCCTGAGTATGTATCACTGCTGTACTATAATAATCCTCACCCTCTACTCCAGCTTCATTGGGTAATATTACACTCCCACCCCAGAGCTCAGTCTTGGGCTCAAATCTCTTTATATGAAATAAACTTATTCACATCTCCTGATTGGCTAAGTAAAAATCTTAGCTCACCATCATCCCGATGTGCTAGACACTGACTCCCATACTGACTCCCGGCTCTGACAGTTTGCACCCAGGAAGAAGCTTTGTTTTCAAAGTGAAACATCTGTGTATCTGTGCAACATGAGAATAACTGAATTCTGGTCTGCACTGAAGGCTCTCAGACAGTGGGACGACACAAAATGAACTTTGTTTTTTTTCATCATCTTTGCTAGATTTGGAGGCTTGCCCCACATAGGGACTCCTCCTGCCTATTTGTTTGCGTGGTTCTACAGTTTTCCCCAGTACTGTGAACACAGCTCAAGCCTGATCCAGGGCAACCCCCAGCAAGGCGGGGTTAGCACCCCAAGAGAGATGGCAAACAGCCAGCAGAGCCAACATCAGCTGCAAAACAGCCTGAGGGAGACTAAATGGAAATCATGAACCTTTTGGTTTCACCTGGGAGCTAGCTGGGAAGTCAGTACGTCTTCCCTGTTGACAGTGGTGTGTTATTCTAAAGAGCTGGTCTTCAAATCTATTCTTCCAAATGATCACAGCCTTTCCTCAATATACCTCCTACTGTATAATGAGAACATATTCTTTGCATCCATTTTACTTACAATGACTTAGAGAAATAGCCTTAAGAAGGTTATTCCCAGGAACTGTAACCACCCCCTCAGAATAGCAGGTTGTTGAGTTAGTGCTGATGAGTCAGACGGGCTTTTTAATTCTGTTCTAAAAGGAATCACCACAACAGTGGAGAAGGGAGAGGAAAAATAAAAAGGGAATCGAGTGGAAAAGGCTTCCACCGTCTGATGATTCATGCACCATCAGCGTGACTCACCCAGCATTACTCTGCCATTAAAACATGGAGACTAGGCTGATTAGTCACAGTAATGAATTTTTCAAGAAAGGATTCTCCCCTATAAATAATGATGACTTTGTCTGGATAGTGTTAGTGTGACTCACCTTTCCAGCATGCCGGGCAGCACCAATCGTGTCATCTGCAAAAGGAAAACATTGGTGATGGCTGAGAGTGCAGACAGCAGCCAGCCGGGGCCGAGGGAAGCCTCCCCGCCTCCCAGAAGCAGCTGCCACCCCCTCCACCCCAAGCACGGCTCGGGGAAGCAGAGACCATACTTTGCGTAGGCAGTTTATTTTTATTCTACCTGGATAACTTGGCTCTGTCAAGTAGTGTGTGCACTGAATCTGGTGAACCCATCTAGGTAGTAGCACAAGAGTAAATAAAACAAATGTCTTCACCACTCTGCAGCATCCATGGCCTCTACAGAACATTAAAAACCAGAGTACTACAGCACAGGTACCATCTTTCTCTCCCTGCAAAAAACACCTGTCTTCCTCGAGTCTGACTAAATTTACCACCTATGCCAAGATTCAAAACATTATCCAATACATTTTAGCTAGGCTTACTGAACTGCTGAGTTTAAGACAAATTATAGAGCAGCAAGAGCACTAACAGAACTAGCGAACATATTATTAACTACAGAAAACATTTAAGACCGCAAAATATTTTTTGTTGATTACCCAGGTATTTTCACACTGGAAAAACTACATCTCCAAGAGAAAAGTCACCTGGCAAGCCTCCTCACTGCTTTGGAAACTCCTGCCTTTATTATGACTCTGAGCAATCCATCTACAAGCTGGCTGAAGGATTCTCCTGAGCAGTAATCCTAAAACAAGATTCCCAGTTGCAGATAGAGCCTCTCTGACAAGGGAAACAAATTAAGCATTGATCCAAACTTGGACAAAATTTTAATTAGTGTAAAATAGTTAATTTTCCTACTACTAATTACTACCATCCTAAAACACAATTTAAATCCAAAACTTCTGCCTTCCTGAAATAGTTTCGAAATTCTGCTTGTGCCAAATTCAGCCCTGACCCATGTAAGCCTATGAATAATTGCCACTGACACCAAAGACAGATCACACAAGAAAAATAAACTGCTACCACATTTGACATCTAAAAAATGTTCCAACAAAGTTTTTGAGAACATGGTGGGGTGGGTAATAAAATACTAAAACCAGCACACATCAAAACATAATGATACTGATCCCAAATTACCTTGATAGCTTAAAATAAAACACTGAATATTTGAACAGTGTGGGAAGAAAAACACACACAAAAGAAATCAGCATATATAGGCACACAAAACACCTGCAAGCACTTTGATTACAAAGAAACAAATTTTATTGTAGGAAGCTACTCATTTTATTATCACCACTGCATTAGCCCTCACATATGACTCAATCTGGGTTTGAGGTTTTATTGTTTGTTTGTTTTTATTTTTAATTATAAAACATCAGGAATAAGGGAGAAAAAAACCACAAAAGAAAACAATCTCAGTTGATTGCAACTGACACACAAAGAAAGTGCTAGAGAAGGGCTGTGTTTTCCATTTTATTGGCATTTCTCCCTTAGAATAGATTCTGCCATCAGCCACACTGCATGACAGTTTTGATAAGGGACTGTACAGGCAGGAGTTGAACAGGCCTTCCTTTCATGAAGTCAGCTGTTGACACACAGTGCTGTCAGCACTGCCCCAGAAGTCAAACTAAATATTCAGAGCTGATAAGCATCAACAAGCTAAACAGATCTGATACAGCTTCAAAAAACCCTCTGGTATTAAGTTTAAGTATACATGAGCTTTTTCATACACTAATGCTCCAAAAGAGATGTAGAAACAACTATTTATTTTAATCTTCAAGGATAAAGAATGATTTGGGCTGATTTTAAGACTGGCTCAAGATTGGAAGAGCTTTTATCTGATCCACGTTTTATGATCTCTTCCACAGATCCCTTGGCAAAAGCAGCATACTGTTTCTTGCCTCTCAGGGCAGTGGAATGCTGCATATCATCTCCACAGATTGGCACATGGACGTGGACTGGAACTGCCTTCACTTAGGCAACCCATAAATGATGTGAAAAACCAGTACACAATTTCCCAGTAGTGCAGGGGAGACCCCACATTTGAAACTTTGTCATAAATCCACACAAATGCATTCATGGTCTAAATCCAAATTGCAACCCACCAGCAGCTCTAACAGTTTATCACAAACCTGCTGGCTACTAAAATATGCTACAATAATTGGTAGAGTTACATAAAATAAAAAAACTATGAAGCCACTGACAGCTGAAATACAACAATAGGTACACAATTTGGGGAGAAATCGAGAAGTCTCTCACTACCAACTGCATTAAATGGTTTGTTTCTAAAGTTCAGCTGAACAGCAGTCAATTTTTTTCCCCTCCACAGAAAAACACTGATGGCAGAACTGACTTTCAAACTCAACATCACTTCCCTTTGTTTTACTAAAATTCTTATTTTGAGGGAATTTCAAAATTCTGTGAAATAAGGCAAAAATTTCTATCAGTATTTTTATACCTTGTGATGTGTGAAAAAATATATTTATGAATATTCAGTACCTTGATGTGAAAATACTGTTATTTTTAAAGAGCAGGATAACAGAAGGCAGCGCTGAGTCAGACTCACCTGACCCAGCCAACTGCACACTCAAAGTGCACGACTGGAAAAATGCTGGCAGGGTATTCTGCAGCCATCCTCAGGTCTGGCAATTTTATACACTCTACACACATGTAAAATATTTTCAGCATTAATTCAAATAAAACAATCAATAGCAGAAATGTAGTTTTATCACTAACAATGGTGTCAGTGGTGTCTACCCCTGCTTGCATTGTATGATCCTTATCCAAAACACCAAACTGGTTAACACTCATCTTCAACAGCTGTAATATCAGACATGCCATTAGGAAAAACGGCAGTTCAAAATCAAAACATCTAGAACTGAATAAATATCTCCCAGATAAAGAATCTAAATTTCAGCTAGATCTTGTTTAGAGATAGTCAATTCTGCAATGGTGTGTAGCTCACAAATGGCAAAGCCTTGCAAGTCAATCTATAGGAATTTGCATGCAGGATGTCAGAGAACTTTACAGCAGTGTTTGTTTCTTGGAAGACAATTTAATACAGGCAGAAGGAAGTGTCAGGAAGCCTAAAGGAGAGGTTGGGAGATAACCTAAAAAGAGTGCCTTCAGTTGGTGATTACTGAACATGGTTAGGCTTCCTTCACATAACCATTTTTATGAAGGAATACTATTCCACAGAAATGTGCGCTACAGTTGAAAGAATGAATGAAAACTCAGGTAATTCCAGACGAGCAGTTAGGCTACATGAAAACTGCTCATCTAAAACAAAGTGGTTTTTCTTTCTGAAAATTTGCATTAGAGCAGAGTGAGCATGTGCATCTGACAAATTGGTTCAGGACAGACTACTCAGCACAAGAAATTGTTAATATTTGATATTTTACAGAGTCTGGCTAAAAGTTAGGTTTAGCACACAATCATGAAGAGTGGTTGGTGCACTCTAAGTTTTTTGTGTGTTTTCCAATTATTTCACGTACACTCATAATGCTACCACAGAGTTTAGGGTTTAGTTCCTTTGGTTTGGAGAATTGCTTTGTTTTTAAGTAAACTTCTTTCACACCTACCTATCCAGATCTCAAATTCCAGGATGCTCAAGGCAAATGACTAACTTTAAGTAGAGATTGATTACAGACCAGTTCAATAATCTTTTATAGGCAGCTATCATTTCCTTATGTCCTTTCAACTGCATTTATTACATTCCTGGCAAGCACTGGTTGCATCGTCCACTCTTCCTTACTAAATCTGTCCTCTACCTTCTAGTTCTGGAAAAAGTAACACCACTTTTACCCTAACAAAGCAAAGATTCCTACTTGCAAATACAAGGATGCACAGACTTATGGTTAGATTTATGTTCTAAAGCAGGCACTGCAATTAAAAGCTGCAATTAGAGGATGAGGAAATAGAGTTGGAAGTCATAACCATGGGTTTCCAGTGATTTTTCTTCAGAAGAAAACCCCCCATTCTTAGTTATCACTGCATTGTAGTCTTTTCTCAATCTGGTCCAATCAATAGCTCAGAAGTGGAGCTTTTGAAAAGAATAATAATATGCAAAACTTTGAATATTTTTCAAGTGATGTTACTCAGACGACTAAAATACAGCAGGAAATGGTAAGATAAATATTGAAAGTCACCCTATGACCTTATAACAACTGTTATACAACACCAGAAACATAACATCACAGTTGTATATTTACAAATATAAATCATAAAGACAAATCATTCTATGATGTTAAAACTGCAAATCATTCTTTCCACTTCAAAAGAATATAATGGTACCCTTTCTGTAACTAGAGCTATACAAATAAAAAAAAAGGGTGAGGCTTGAGAATTTGGACAAGTTTGCTACAGTGTTATGCAGCTAAGAAGCTTCCCTGACTCAAAAACCTGGGGTGAAATTTTACCAACACAGAGCAACATAACTTTTTAAAGATCGGGAATTCCCTGTGGTGCACCCACTCATACAAAAACATCATTGCTACCATGAGACAAGTCCAGGGGATTCACACAAGCTCACAGATGCAGTAGTTGTTTAACAAAATTAACTGGCACCCTTGTACACAGAGGGTACACTAAAAATCTAAGGACCTGTTCTCATACACTGGCATTTAAATTCATTGTGAGGTCTATTCTCAGCATCTATAAAGTTTTTTAATGTGTCTCTCTTAAGAACAGTAACTTCTTAACACAGCTCATACCCCAAGCCAAACAAGAATTATTTATATTTGTAAAAACTAGCAAGGTCAGCTTTTTCCTACTGTAAAAACCTGAGGTCAGCTCAACTCACACAGTAACCCATGTGGCCGTGTCAGGGGCACCAGACATAAAAAGGGAAGTGTGAAAGTAACAAGGCATGCTCATTTTCAGTGACTTTCCTCTGAGCAACAGTTTTACAAGAGAAAGCTGTCCCTGTTTAGAGCCACAAACTTTTGGAGTCAAGTTAAAAACTGGAAGCTGTCAAAATTGTCCTCTTGTGCTTTACACAGGACAAAAACAGCTCAAATAATAAGGCTGGACTTGCTTCTCTTTTCAAGAGGCAAAATACGTGTTTGTGTCAACCCCAAATCTACAGAAAGCCACAGAACTATAGGATTTCCTTAATTTCCCCAAGTTACTTGTACTTTGAACAAAACCCCCCAGTGCTTCTCTGACTATTGCTTAAAAATATTTATTGCAGTTACAGCTTTCTGTGTATCACACTCTCAAGTTCAAAGTCAGCAAGGTGGGAAACCACAGCACTGAATCTCTCCCTCTGGACCATCTGAATGATATGCATAACCACCTTCACAGGAGGCTTACTTGTTTTCCAAGCACTGGTAACTGTCCCTCTCTGTTTTAAACTTATATTATGTACTTGGTCAAATCATCAACCCCTTCTTTGATTATGACTTTGTATATAAATGTAAAAAATCTCTAGGCTAGACTGGAATACACACACAGTGATCTCTTCTTACAAGTCAGTGTTGCCACTGTCCTCAGAATTATGTTCCACTTACTGTGACCCTTTCCACAAATACAAAAATTCACATATGGTTCTTGCAGGGGACAAGCAACTACCACCTGATTTCTGGTAAGGTACCTTCACAGATGCAGTCTTAGGCTGCACTAGCCCATCTGAACACACATTGCAGTTTGACAGATGCCATTTCCTACTGTCTTTTCAGGATTGCTGCTCCCCAGGCTTTTCTTCTTTCTACATACAGGCCTGCATAAGAATATTTCCCCTCTTTCTCAAATTCACTAAACTTCTGCTCCTTCTTTCAATTTTATATTGGTTTTGGGTTCTGTTGTTGCTTTCTTTCCTAAACGCAGTTTCAGACTTTCTAGTAGTCATTTCCATGTCCTGCCTGGGATTCACAGCCTGGTGGTACTCACCTCTTACTTCTCCTCCATTAAGGGGGCAGCTGACAGCAGATCTCTCAGTTAAACAGAAGGATTTAAGTATTATAAAATCTCAAGAAAATTAAAAGCATCTCAAATATGACAACAAAAATCCTTGATGTGGTAAGGCCTGTTAGCCTTTTGCATTGGCACTCAGTATAAAACATGAGTGAAGTCATCAACATGACAACTACCACAGAAGGAATGGACATGGACATCATTTACTCTCCTGCTTCATCTGTTAATGCCAATTTCCAAGCAAAGCCTGGCCTGCAAGCCTAAAATTTGCATCCCCCTACAATATAATAGCCTGCAGACCAATTCAGCTCCTTGCTTAATCAACCACTAAGCCAGCACTCCCTCAACTGTTTAGTCCTGCTCATTTTTCAAGAGAACATAAGCTTATGCCTCATTCCCAATGCAATTAGTATATTGTGATGCTGCAAAAGAAATAACAAACTTGCAGTTCCTTCCATAGCAAGTAACTCTTGCAGCTCCTGGAAGCATTTGAAGCTATTCTCTGTGCTCATTACCTACCCACTTTTTCCCCTGGAAAGCAGTTCTGGCACCCTTGGCTTTCAGGACATTAAGCCAACAGCCAAACCAAGTTTGTTTTCCCAAGTGAAACTAAAGGCTGTAAAATACAAAGATGAATTGACTCAAGAAGATGAAAGATGAACACTTGAACACTTGCTGGTTAATGAAAAAACCCAGGGATTTTGACCTAATATTTCACTCAATGCCACTAATATTTGTGTCTCAAAATGCAAAAAGATATCCAAAAGTTGTAATACAAACCCACATTACCTGAACTGCTACCAACAACCATTAAAGTTCTGTTATTTAAATGCCTCCAGAAGCTTGAGATGAGACTATGACAAGAACCATGAAACTACATTTACTACCTCATCTTCTTCCTCATTTATTTGTCAATTCAATCCTTGTATATGACTGTATTAAGTCTCAAGCTCTCCTGAGAAAATACCACAAACGAAAAATCTTTGTGCTATTTATGGCATCAAGACCCGTAACACTTATTTTTTTGTGTGTTATAGGAAGACCAGAGTAACTCCTGCACTGCACATCACCATAAAAATGTGATATTGCCCAGACTGCCTAAAAAGCATCTACTTTGGCTGGGGGAGAAGATGGTATTTTGTCAAATTTTTAACCAGCATTTTAAAAGACATGAGATTTCCAACATGCTTCAAGTAGTTTTATGTGGCTTATCTTCAGTGATGTACAGGGTGCTTTAAAGGCACATCACTGTAATCAACACTTCCTGCCAGACTGAGTGAACCCCAAAACTGCATGACTTCATGGTTCATGGGTGATGTAATCCAACAGTGCTCTAAGGACGTGATGGGGGCAGGCAGGGGAGCATGGAAGAGGATTTGGGAAAGACAGATTTTAAAAAGTCTGACTGGGAACAAATTTTCAAAACAGCTGCCAAAATTCCATAGTATTAGATACTTTGCAGCTGGGAAAAATACTGAACAGCAGGACCATCTAGGCTGCAAATTTGTCTTGGGAGGTGAAGATCTTGTCTTCTCTCTCAGTGTACCCCTTCTCACACACTGCATATCCCCTAGGAACTCCAATGAGCTGACTAATGAAGAAAAAGATGGATCAAAAAGTTATACTTAGAGCAATAAAACAGATTTCAGCATTTCTGTGCTAACTATCCAGACTTTCCTACTGCAAGTCCAAGGGGTGTTTCAGCCAGAACTGGAGTTACTTGACATGCACACCAGAAGAGTTGTGCTGTCCAAAAGGTGCTGCTGATGGCACATGGTGCAGGTTACTGAGAGGACAGGGATATCAGCATCTTTTAGGCTCTGAGAAAGGCTGGTCCAAAAGGCAAGGAAGTAGATGCCAATGCTCTAGAAAATAACAGCACAAGTTATATGCTATCTCTGAAGGATCTGGAGATACTGTGGGTAGAGTGTGAACAGGTAGTAGCTCTGCTTCTCCTGTATTTCACACTTCAGCAGACCTTCAGCTTCTTGCCTAAGAACTTGTGCTCTCTTCCATCACAAATTTGATGTTATTAGTCAGATAAGAAGAGAGAATATTTTTATTACTGTTTTTAAAAACATACACACACACATATATGAAAAAGAGATGGTATCAACCTCAAAAACAGAACTAAAACCAGAACTAGTTCTCAAAAACAGAACTAAATATTCACAGGATTACATCCTAAAAGTCTGCATAAAACCATAAACAGACTTGTCATAAATTTATTTCTTTCCTACCATGATTCTCTAGTTCTATGGCTTCTCCTGAAAAAGTGTCTTACAGATGGCACACATCTCTAATGTGTTCTTCTCCCCAAAACACTAAGCATCTGGCATGCCTACTGTTTAATTACACAACACGCTCGTGCAGGAGAAAACATTTGCAAGCTTGGAATCTTATGCTCAAATTCTGATTAAATGCAGTAGCAGGAGTTATTCACAGTCAAGGAAAAAGTTTTCAAACAGAAGCAAAAACACTATTAACACTCAGCAAGCAGATCTTGAGTAAGTTTCTGCATGTGCAAAAATAGCCATTTTAGAAATCTGAAGAGGTTGAGAGGATGCAAATTTTACAAGAAGCTGTATGACAATTTTGTAAAATTGTTGATAAACACTGACACTACAACTAAAGCATTAGTCTACTTTGGAAAACAACACAGTCTAGCTGCATCTCTGGAACTTCAGGTGTATGCTGAATTAAACTACTACTCTACCCTCCCATCTTCAGAAACACATATTGAAGTAGTTCATCTGTAACTTTTCTACTCTCACAAAATGCTCCCAGGAAGACTGACACCCCAAATTCTTTTATCACTGAATAGTGCACTCCCTCTGCTGGCACAGCACAGAGCTCACACCTCAGCAGAGGAGGTCTGTGCATGACACTTCTTCAGATGTACACCTGATGCAGCTCTGTTAACTTAAATGACTTCCTTAAGAGAAATTTTCCTAAAGAGAAAACTCATTAATAACTGACTTCTCTGATCCTGTAGGGGGACAACAAGACACCATGGATTGTCCTTCTTGGTCAATTGGAAAATCTGTACTTGTCAGGCTCACAGTCATTTTCCAGGTGAAAGGCTTCTGAAGACTCACTGTTAAGAGCATTTCTAACTTTCCAGCAAGTAGTTCTGAGATGTCAGATCAAACACACACAGATGTAAGAGCGTGCAGCAGCAAGCTGACATTACCAACTCCCATTCAGTCATGCAACGGCTGCATTTTCATTGTTTGTCTGTGTTTTAATAAAGTGTGAGAATCTTATTAAAGCATTGTTTTAAGAGGTGCTGTGCCTCCTCACATGGAAACCAGAGTTTAGACTCACCAAAAGAACTGTACTAGATGAATTTAGTACTTGACCTAATCAGAAGAGCTGCACAAAAATCTTTAGAGCCATCTTTGAAACCTCTAACATTTTAGCTTTGAGGCAGAAGGTTAACCCTCAGCTGATAGAGATACACTGTTATGCAGTGTATTCTGTATGCAGAAGGTTTAGCAGCCAATAGTCACAAGGAGTTCCATCAGCACACACTGCTAACACACTAACAGCATCCCTGTGACGTGTAAGTAACTATTTCCTCTGTCCTTTTTAAGCTTTGATATGCCAAGATGAAAATCTTATTTTTGAACGGGCCTCATGTTAATCAGCAAGAGAACAGCCATATGTTTTAGCCTCAAGTCATGCTGATTTCTTCTCAATAAAACCTTCAGTTTAAATATTCAAAAGTGAAGGTAACTTCTGAAGTAAAGTTAATGCATGCTTTTGTGAGTTTGGTTTTCCCTCTTGCTCATTTATTTTGCAGAAAAAAATGAAGCACCTTCTCACTAGTGTACAAAAACCTTAGACATGCAGAGATAAGGGCTGCCCACCCCAAGAAACACAGATGCAGGGGAAGAAGAAAGAAGCATTTACAAGGACTAGTAAAACAATTGTCAAAAATCATTAGGTGCTGTTTTGTGTACTTACCTTGCTCCTTTCAAATAGCTAATAGGCATCTTTGCAACAAATTACATTTCACACATCAATCAGAACAGTCCAATATTACAATTAGAACCACTGGGTTTCTCTCCAAGACAAAAAGTGAACCTGTAGCCTAACAGGCCAAAGTAATTCCCTCAGACAACTGAGCCTTGTTTTCTGGTTTTGAATTATCAAGAAGTGTTGCTAACTTACCTTACAAACAGACATGATGTTAATGTTAACCATTTTGTCGATCGTCTGCAAGAAAACAAAGTTTTGGCGTTTACTCATTTTAAGTTATTTGAACAATATTTATACATCCTCTGGGCTTAAGTGCCAGGATAAATTATCTGCCTTTTCTCCTTGCCTACCTGCTAAAGTATCAGGAACAGTGACAGGCTTTCAAAGCAAAGTCTATGAATTGCTCTTGGTCAGGTTTCATCTTTGATTAGGGACTTGCATTAAATATAGAACCACACAGGTGTATCACACTGACACTCTATTTCCTAACACTATTCAGTACTTACGAATTTTAATAAATTCTTACCTTTGACACGTGTTTTAAAATTAACTACTTATTTTACTCTTCACCATTTCAGTGACTTTAAGTTTATTCAGATATATTTAGCAACACTTAAGCAGAAAACACAGTGGACCCAGTGAGCTACAGGGGTTTCAGAATGAAAATCATGCACCAGTGAAATTGTTCATAATCAGAGTTTTCTATGTATCCAGTACAACCAAGATTGTCCCTACATTATGAACTGTCTAAATGGTCACATTAAATTTTTAAGTGTTATGGACTATGCAGCTTTCATCCATGAAATTGCTTGCTCCCCCCTTCAGTCACATAGGAAGCGCTCCAGGACAAACTAAAGCAGCTCATAAACAACAGCCAGATGAGACCAGGGACAGGAGCAGAAGCAGCAGGGAAGAGTACATAAAGAACACCACCAAAAAGTGAGACTGCCATCATCAGCATTGTGTTATGCTGCTTATGGAAATCTCCAAGCTTTTGAACACTTAATTCCAACCAGAAAACCTCATTATGTGGGTTCCTTAACCAAACCTAAATACTTCTGAAATATCTGCTAACCCCAGTAGAACACTAGAAGGTACCACAAAAGCACTTACCTTCTCCAGCTCTGGGATTTCAATAAAATATTCAGGATAAGCATAGGATATTCCCACATTGTTGACTGAAAGAGAAGGATGAATGAGATCACATGGATGCCCCCTGATTAATGGCAATTTTCAAGCAATTAAATGCTTAAAATGTTGCATTTATGACATTCTAAGTGCTTTGGCCGAGTTCCCTTCAGTGTCAGCATCCCCGGGTGCCCGCGCCGGAGGGCGGGAGCACACGGACGGGCCATTTTCATGCGTGAGCGTTAATTCTGCATTGTTTACCAGCTGCCGAGTTCAACACCTCGCACCCACGCCCCACAGCGCGGGGGGCACGGCGCTGCCTCTGCCCCCAGCGGGGGTGTCCGCGGGGTGTCGAGGCAGAGAGCAGCTGCGTGGCGGGGCAGCGGTGAAGCCGTTTCACACCTTTTTCCCGATAAATCACTACGAGCCCAGCCGCACTCCCCGCGGAGGGAGCGGCGCGGCGGGGCGGGGAGCGGGGCGCAGTGCGCGGCGCGGCCGGCAGGTGGCGGCAGAGCCCAGCGCGGCGCGTCCCGCGCCCCGAGCGCCGCCGCGCCCCGCGGGGGAGGGGGAGCCGCCGGCGGGGGCCCCGTGGAGCGGAGCGCCGCTGCCCGGCCGCCCTGCGCCGAGATGCCGCGGGAAACCCTCCTGCCCGTCACCCCCACGCCTGCACCGAATCACTCAAACCGCCTCGATTCGGCTTTTTCAATACTTGACACTGGCACGGTTTTATTCTCGGACGTGAAACCAACAACCCATTCTCTAAATCCCGGCCCCAACAGGAGAAAACTTGTAATTCTGTTCGAAAACAGAGCTGCTCTGCAGCCTCCAACTCCGCAGAGCACACTGATATGGAGACAAAAAGCAGCAACCAAAAGGGATCTCCGCTTCCTAAGTATCTGTTGTTCATCTTACGCAAGTGAATCGCGTGACATGTGGTTGCTGTGGCAACATTTTACATTTATATAGTGTCTTACACCCCAGAGAATCCCAAAGTGCTGTGTATGCTCAGCAGCACTGTGCACCTCCAGGCAGAATCTGCACGGGGACAAGAAACGTCGTCAAAAGGCACGGATGCCTTTTTCAAAAAATAAAATAAAATAGCCCCTCCATCTGTGCCAAAAGCTATCGTTTTAAGACCCAGCCTGAAAGATAATTTAGGTATCAACAGAGATGCAGGATGTGCAAGAAACAGGAGGAAGAGATTCTGGCAAAGTGCGCCAACTTCATTCGGAATTCCCTCAAGCTCTTTTAGTCCAGATCTTAGTGTACAAATGGAAGTTCATTAGTCATGCTGTGTGTTTCAAATTTTTAACTTTTAGATAACCTTTAAAAATTGAGGTGAGGAATTGAGGGGAACGTGGAGTTGGCAAAATCCCAGCAGACATTTGCTGTATTTAGAAAGAGTGAAAAGTTTTTAAAAGGAAGGCGATACAGTCTGGCTACTGCCAGAGTGAACCAAATTTTTTTCTTCTTTTCATCCAAAAATAAACTATTTTTCGTTCCATCTCTCTAGAAAGGATTCTGGCTATGAATTGTGGCAGGGTTATGGGACTAATCTTGGCAATTCTGTCCAAATTTAGAATGCTTATATGATTCATGCTACAGAGACAGTCACACGGAATTCACACCCCTTACTGCTGACTGGGTCCCATTTTCTGCAATCATCTCTGCTGCAAGTTTGTAACAGACCATTAAAAATCAGGTTTTGGGTTGCACCACCATATTCTAACTAGAAAAAAATGGATAGCAACAGAGTAAGATACTGTCCAGCACAAACTCCTTTCAATGATCAGAGCTATTTAAGAATGGCAAAAGGAAGATTTCCCACCTCTGCTTGTTTAACATATTGCTGTAGCTAGCACATGTTCGAAGTCACTGACAGACGCTGTTTTGAACACACAGCAAAACATTATGCAAACTCTTTTAGCCTTCCTACGTGGGTGAGAAGAAGCTTCCAAAAAAGAAGTTTACAAGGATTTCAATCTGTAAGTACTTTAGTTAGACTTTGAGCAACTCCATAATTAGAAGCTCATTCTTGAGTAGTACGTGTGGAGACTCCCATGTCTCCAAGTATAAGGTTAAAAAATAATCAGCACTGATCACTGGCAACTGTGCTGTGCTACCAATGCTTCTCATACCTACTGTTCCAGATAAGACCTGAAAGAAGAAAATATGCTGGAACCTGTGAACTCAACCCTTATGGCTGTTCTCATTTAAATCCATGTTTTCCCTCACACTAACATGGAAAACACAGCTCAACAAAAACTACAGTCTGGATTCCAACAAATATTACAGAATTTAAAATCTAAGGCACTAAAGCATGAGATTAATTATCATAAAAGTATTAAAATACTATCCTACAGGAGTAGCCATCATCTGTGTGGAAAAATTACATTGGAAATGGTTGCTATTAATACAGCTATATCTGGGGGAAAGCCAGTACCCACATATCATGTAATCTGGTGATCTTGGGCACAAGACCTACTAAAACTGCAGGGGACTAGATAGAATAGAGGTTTTTGTAAACCTACACTGACAATGGCTGCAAGAAAAACAAAAAAGCAGAGGAACTCAGCTAGGGAATACACAACTCCAGAGCATTTAATTGCCATTTTTACCATGTTTTTAGCCTAGGTGATCAAGCAAATAAAAGCAAGAAGCAGGCTCTGTTTAAGGAATGTGCTTTGTTTTCCTGTAATGAGCTTACACAAAACTTGACACACACACTGCTTTAGTGCCCAGTTTGTGCAAGGCTATAAAAAGTCAGATTTTCATTATTTTGTAGATCACCATAACCTAATCACAGCCTAAGAAATAATAAAAACCCTTCCAGTGTGGATATGTACCTAGCACAGTAAAAGGTTTGCTGGTGTTTCGAGACATTTAAATCCTCTACTAGTCTGCAGCAATTGCTACGTGACAGGCAGCTTGCAAGCCTTAGAGTCCCTGAGTGGATTTTGACAGGACAGATTAGAATGTACATTAATTTTACTCTTCAAAGTTTCTTTGGAACTTATTTCCTTCAGAAACAAGAAACAAGGCATTCACAGCTGTGTCACGACTACTCTTTACACAAAACACATCCTTGGCAGTTGAAGTTACTTCAATGGCTTTGAATTTTTATAGCAATTAAATGCTGGATGCCATGAGTTGTATGTACTCAAGTCTGTTAGAAGTAGTAGGGAGCATTCTGGGGTTTATCCTTTAATGTTATTTTTTAATTGCATTTTTATATACACTATTTTCTTAAGCATTCTTTTCAAACATTGGACAACAAGATTCATCTACTAGCAACAAAGTTCATACAGTATATTATCATGTATATAACAAATTTGTTTTGAAATACACCTAACACACCCCACAGTTAAAGCTCCAATTACTGCACTTCAGATTAGTAAAACGAGTTTTGTAGTGAGGAGTGCTTTATCAGATGACAGGTTCTAGTAGATGTCTGAGTCACATGATTTTTTTCATGTATTTAACCATCACAGGTTCTCATCCCTATACTGACTAACCACAGAAATACAGGATATGCACAAATATATGTTTCCAAGGGAAAAAGAAAACCAAACAGAAAACCAATAAGTAATTGCCTTTACCCCCCTGTTCAAAAAGGATTCAGGTAAGCTGCTGGTATGTTAAAACTCTTCTTAGCTTGTGATAAAACACCTACATGAAATCACCTCAGTTCTACATTTGACAAAGTAACTGGAGGGATCACCTTGTCTTTTCAGGGACTCCCACACCACTTACACTCCTGTGATGTAGCAAACCATACTCATGCATATTGTCCTATCAGCAACAGAAACAGCTTACCAACATGGACAGAAAAGGCTCAGGACTTTGGAAGCAGGAGACAGTTACTTGATGTTCTATTGTAATGATTGAATTTCAAGAGCTCTGTAATTAAAAGTTCATGGCTCTCCCACAGGGCTGTACTCCTAACTGAATAACTCCTAAGATAAGTATGTGAAGCTTGCTTAGGACCTAAGATGAGATTACATCATAGAACCATACAATACATACAATAGAACCATACACTCCCTTGGCTTAAAGCCATTGCTCCTTGCAACATGCCTATTACACAAGCCCTGCTAAAAAGTGTCCCCATCTTTCTTACAAGCCTCCTTTAAGTACTGAATGAGCACAAGGAGGTCTCCCTGGAGAGGGACCTTCTCCAGGCTCAACAACCCCGAGTGTTCACATCAGTGTTTGCAGTCACAAGCTGCAGTCAAAGGCCTTTAACAATCACAGAATAACACACTGAACACATTCAGTAAACATCATAAGTTCCTAGAAAGTAGGCCCACATGCAAGCACCATCTCATGTAGTGTATCAACAGCAAGCTAGAAAACACCTCAAGCATGCAGCAACACAGCCCTAGTCAGACAAATAACAGCTTTTGTGAATTAGTGTCAATAAACTTCAATATGGGAAGAAGTCAGTAGACACGTCAAGACAAAGCACCACAATGAAAGATTTAGAAAGATCAGATACAAACCTAAAACACCAATCTCCAGGCCTTCCAATCCTGCTTTGATTCCATTGTAAATATCTTCTCTCTCTCCAAAGTCTGCCACAATGACTTTTGTTTCCACTTTGTACTTCTCCCCTAGAATAAAACAGTTTTGAGATGTCTGAAATAGTTTACCATTCAGATATTAAGACTGTATCAGTTATTAGGTTTCACAAAACATTTTAAGTAGCTAGCATTACACAGGAACATTTTCACCTCTGCAAGAGGAATCCTTGAATTTTAACATTACCTGCACAGAAGTTCATGACATTAAGCCACTTCTGATGACAATATAAATTCTCAAATGATTCTGCACATTTTATTTGTAAGAGACAAGAAAGGTGGCAAGATAGTAAATGATACACTTTTGCATAGAACAGAAAAATGGAGAAATCTGGAAGCACATGTACACAACAGCATTCACGTACAGCTTGACAAGAACATTTTTTTTCAACTTAAGCCAAATGGCAAATTAATTGCTTCAGACAAAGCAAAACAATTCTGTATTGCCCTCCCTTTTCATTCTTACTTCTGGTCCCATAAAACATTTTGAATCTTTAGTTTTTTGAACATGTACCAAAAAGAGAATGTGTGGGTGAACAAGAAGAGCAGAACTTCAAATCTGATCATTCCAAAGCCCTTCTGATGTGCTGTCATCTCCAGCCTTACTAGAACAGGAAAAATACACGTAGGCAACTACATTTTGAAAAACAAGAAGGAACGTAGTAAAAATACTTCATATAAAAAGCAACTCTGCTTTCATCAAGCTAAATTATATTGACTTAAAAGCAGTACAATGTCCTCTCAGACTTCAAAAGAACAGAACAGTAGCTTAACATTGCAGCATCTCTGTTCTGCTGCACCCGACTCCCACCCCAGCATTCCTTAAGGGACCTGTATACAGCTCAAGAAGGATTTTGCAGCACTTTGCCCCCAGCCATTCATAAAAACCAGTGCCATGTTAAAGGAAAAGAATCATTCACAAAAAAGATTAGAAGCAGCCAGATTCCCATGATGCTCCTTCCCATTCAAGGGAAAGCCGTGACTCCCATGATCCTGCCATCCATTCATGCAGAATCATGAATCTACTGAACTCACTGGTTTGCTCGCTGCCTCCCCTCCCCCCCCCCCAATATCCCTAATGGCAGATGAAATTATTTCTGCTCCTTTTCCCATCCTCAACCTCTTCATCTCTCCTGAACAGCTGCATTGTTTAAAAATCCCCTGAGAGATGTTGCTATGTCAAATGACGACGTAAATAGCATTAAGCCCCTACTGCAGCAGCAGCCTTGTGATCGCGTCAGAAGAAAATCAAGTTCAACACTGGAGGGGGGGCATAGAAATAGTCTATTTTTGAACACAGCTGCTCTAATGTTTAGCACACACATTTGGTTTTTTACAGGACACAATATTAAGGACAACATTAGAGGCTCATCTCATATGTGCAAGTGGACTGGATGGGCAAAGCGCAAGTCACACACTTTACACACGTGCCATTTTTAACTGTTTTGTGGGAGTGCAGCTGTTGTCACTGCCACTCACATGCTTTGTGAAATGCAAGCTGTTTAAAGGACCCAAACACCATTCTCACAAACTTGCTCAATTGGTACTGTCCTTTTTATACTAAACACTCTTCATTAGGATTGCCACCAATCCATCTTTAAAGCTTCCTGAAATCACTGCAGAGATAGTGAGAGGACAAAGTAAAGACAAATCTGAATACTATCAGAAATAATACATACATATTACTATATCTAACACTATAAATAGAAAAGAAAAATAAAAGTGTTCGCACTACTATTTATATGAGGCCCTTCTTTGATCCTTTAGAAAATGAGCAAAGAGCCATTACACTTAAGGCAGTTAAGCAATACACCTATACAGAGCTGCAGCATCCTTTGTGGGCAGAGTGCACAGTACAAGGTATAAAACCATGTGAGAAGCAGAAGGCTGCCCACTAGTATAGCCAGAGTGGACAAGGTCTTTGTGAAGTTGCTCACACAAGCACACAAGACTGTCTTGCCCCTGCAGATACCACCAGCTGGTCAAACCCTCCCTTCCCATTTCACAACAGCTTCCAGGTATCCTGTAACTTTTTCATACCCTGTGCTCTGTCGCAGAACCTGCAATAGATGGGAGAATCCCCTACATCAGAGAAAAGACTATGAGATACACCTGAAAAACCAAATGACAATGCAAATAGCATTAAGTCACTTCCGTGTAAACTTGGTCTAGTAGTCAGAGCACGAGGTGCAGAGAAGAGCAGGTGTGCTCTGCTCTGCATGAAAAAATGGAAAAGGGAATTTCCTTGATCTTAAGGATTAAGATGTTCTCAAACAGATGGGCTGCAACAGAGTAGAGCACGTTGCTATTTTATCTGCCAAAAAGACACTGAGATGTAGAGTAATAGAGAAAGAAGCAAGTAGGCTATGTCCTTATCCAGGGTATCTAGGATATCAGGTATCTGGGCTACTGCTGTCCAAGAGAAAATCTGAAACTCCTTAATGGAGCTTTCAGCTTGAGGACCAGGAGATACTTGAGAGCCACAGGGAGTGAAAGTAGGGTATAAGCCAGTATTTGCAGCCACAGCTAGAGGACCTGAAAGAGCCATTACCTGCCAGCATGTCCAGCATTCCTGATGATATTTTGAAAAGTGGATCTGATGTTTTGTCTTTGGAACTGGTATTTCAAATACTCCTTAGCAGGAGACTAAATATTACAAGCACCAGGTTGTCAGTAGTTGTGCAACCGTCAGTCATCACCTATCCATAGGATGGGAAAGGAAATTCAGCAGATCTCCTTCACAATTCCCAGTTCTGACACACTAGGGTCCTAATCATCTCATTTACTAAAAAATTCAGTTGAGACCAATATTGACCCTACAAATAAGTTTGAACCTAAATATTCACATGTCCAGCTAATTTACAGGGTCTGTATTACCTCAGCCAAGACATCTGATCATTTAGCAAGATACCAACCGTGCTCAAAAGTATCCTGGTAAACCAAGAAAAGCAGACCTGATCCTCTGCAATCACAGCATCGTTTGAGAAGTAAGTTGTTGACCATAAACAAATTTTCACAGCTGTGGAAAGGCTAAATGAACCAACAGTCCCAATAGTGAGAGCAGGCTGGTGTAAACAGTGTACAAGACAAAAAGATGAAATGAACTTTTGCAGAAGATACTGGGATGTATTCTTCCCAAGATCCAGAGAGCAACCCAAGAACACAGACTCCAGAGGCAGAGGCACAGTGCAGTCCAATACAGTGGTCATGCAAACAAAAGCAATACATAAGATACACACTGAAAGGGGAATATAAGAGAACTGAAAAAGTGGCTATTTTTGTAGTGGTAAAAGAACTACTGACTTACTGAGTCACATTCCCATTGTGCATTTCTGCACAATACAGGATGAGACAGTCTGGAAACAAATACACTATTTAACTACATTCTTCACACCAACAGAAGTACAAACACTTTCACACACAAACCCTTGAAGGACACATTACTTTCAGTATCCTCAGAAGAGGACTCGAAATAGTGTTTGAAACCTTAGCTAAGGTGTTACTTATTCCAAATAAGCATAAGAAAACCTTACAACCATCCTGAGGAACAGCCAACAGGACAACACCTGCCTGATTTCTCATCTAAGATCGTCAGTTACAATATCTGTAGGTGAAGCAAAACTTAATTCCAAGGGCCAGATATGTCTGACTTACAGGAAACGTATCCAGTCTTGCTATGCAAGGAAAATGCTAATCTTAACTATCAGGAGAAGTAGGGCACACCTTGTCTACTAAAAAGATTCACTTGCAAAATAACACCACATTGCCTAGAACATCAGGGGGGAAAAAAAATCACACTGTAATTAAAAAAAAAATAAAGCAGAAAGCTAGAAACTACAGTGAGCTACACTAAATAATAACAAAGAACTGTAAAATGGCAAAGAGACAACCATTTTCAATTTTTTAAAATTTGTTTTAAAGTATTTTTAAGTTTGCAAATAATTGAAATCAGCAGCCCTCCTGAAATCTTGGTTCTTGGCTAAGAAAATGCTAAGGAAGTTTTCAGACACAGATAAACTGCGCTTGAAAGAAGGTTCCCCAAGAGGAGCCAGCCTGTGTATTTCGATGCAACAGCAAACACACACCAGTTTGGTAGTCAGGAGAAGCAGCTCAATTTGCCAAAGAGAAGCAGTGTCAGGGTGTCTGTCGTACAAAGTCTTGCTGGGACACATGAAAATTACAAGATCTTCATCCCTAATAAAATAACATTAGTTCTTGGATCACCTGTTTCAAAGCAGTTTGCTGGAACAGCTTGAATTTGCACCTTGAGGCAAAACCAGTCAACTTTGCAGAGATGTTTGAGATACAAGGCCCACATTGTAAGCAGGTAATGGGGATGGTTCCTCCAAGATCAGGGAAAGGGCATTAAAAACTCTTGCTAGAAGTGAAGCATCTCACCACTTTACATTCAAAGCCAATAGAAATATTGCCATCACAGTGATACAGTATAACTCAACTGTTTGCAGAAATAGAAAAAAGTCTCAGTCTTTAGCTTCAGGACAGTCAGAAATTCTAAGCAGTAGAAAAACAGCTCTCTGTTTTTCATCATACAGGAGAGGACAAATTTGTTTAGGTAAGGAAAATCAACTACATCCACAAATAAAGATGCCATCATCCCAGTATCACTGCAGTGGTAAAACTCATCCTAATCCAGCACTCAGTCTCCAGAAACAGAGTTTGTAACCTTTCAATATAGGGTAAGAAGCTGAGAGATGAAAACAAAACATTAAAACCTCCTGCTTTTTAGTACTCTATGCAGGACAGAGATGAAGAACTTAAGAGTATAGAGTGGCTGCTGAGAGCTCTACAAAGTATTTGGTTGGTTTTAAGGGAGAGCCATTCATTTTGGGAATGTATCCAATTTGGGACTTTCAGAGTTCACAGAAGTAACTCATAGTGTCATGGATGGATGGAATTTGTTTTCCAGAAGTATCAAGTACTTCCAGACTGGTGGTAGCAGACGTAGAAGCATGTTAAAATCAGCTGGGTATAACAAGAGCTAGTTTTTTCTGAACATTTTGAAGGGTCTGAAACTCTAAAGCTGAATACTGATAATCGAAGAAATCACTACAAGGAAGCTCTGTTGCACCTGTTGCAGAGGAAGCCTATGCTGTTCCTGCATAACTTAAGATGTCTGCCCACAATTTAACAGTATTTGCTATGTTTCCATAAATTGTTTTAAGTATATGCATATGAACACTTGGTCAAAGCCTCTAGGAATAGGTTCCAATTCCTTTCATTCAAGTACACATGCAGGACTTCCAGGGAATTCCTTACATAGCGCAATAGCTGCACATGTAATGTCACAGAAATAGCTTCCTTAAAAAGAGAGAATATTTTAAAAAAGTCTAATCACATACAACTGTGGAGCAGGTAAAACAATGACAGATCTTAATTTACATGTTCTGTTAAGTTTCAATGTTCTTTAAGTTTCAATATACACAGACATACAAAAGTCAGTTCATCACTTCTCAGCTTTCACAGATGACTTCAGCTCTCCGAGCCAAAGTCCAAAAACCATTGAGCCATTTGGGTGCGTAAGTTTTTAATGTGTATGTACAGTACTACAAAACAGAGGGAAAACACACTTTATTAATAATTGCCTCCATTTGCTCTCCTCTGACTTCCATTACATCAAAATACATTACAATTTCTAAAACACACTAACCAACTCAGAAACACATTCTGAGCAACGCAGGATCAATCAATAAGGCCATTCACCCAAATATTGTGCTCAGCATCGCAAGCTTTTCTAAATCAAGCTCGTTCTAATTACCAAGCTAACTAAAAACACAAAATCAAGCAGGCTGTGACAAACAGCTGCAGAGGCTGGCAGCCAGGGGGGCTGCACCCTCGAGTGCTGGCAGTGCTGGAGCGCCTGCAGGCAGCCAGGCGAGCGGAGCTCCCCACGCACCCCCGGCCCCGTGTGCAGGCACGGGGGGCTCCGCGGCCCCGCACGTGCGGCCGCCCCCGCGCTGCGCCGTGCTGAGCCGTGCTGGGCTGTGCTGCCAGGAGTGGTGATTCCCAGAATAGCTCTCTGCAGCACAGCCCCGAAATATCCACTCTGGCTGAAGCTGCACAAGGAGGGGCTAGGGCACAATCCCCAGCTATTTCAGGGGGATGCACAACGTGAAGCGTGGGAAGGTTGTTATTGTGCATCAGGCAGCTTCTCAAACTCCCCTTCCTCTCCTCTTTCCCCAACACTATTTTCAACCCCCCATGATTTTTTAAAAATATTCATTGATGTAGTTGTTGTTACTAAGCATGAAGAGAGGTATTTTTCATTCACTTAATCATTTGAGGAAGGGCATATGGACTATTTCCCATACTTCCTGTAACATTTCCTTTCCCTTAATGCCATTATTATTGTCTGTGACAATGTGTACACCTGACATGTGTATACATGTAAACATGAATTTTGCATCACTTTTTGCAAAATGGAGTCTAAATTCTTCAGCCATATACTTATTAGAACCGTAATTATTTTTAAAAAGCCAACATCTTTTTTTCAGATTTAGGCTCAACAGAATAAATTCCAGAAAGACCAGAAAAAATACACTGTAAGAAGAACTTAGTGTCACTTATAGAGACTGAAAGCTGTCATACCATGGATTAACAAAAAGAAGTTGTGCCCTTACTCTCAACTAAATTTCAAGACATTTAAGTCAGTCACTCTACTTGAATTAAAGCAAATTTTAAAAGGGAAACAAGTTTCTAGGCTAATTCAGCATTATCTTTTACAGCTCCAATTCAGCATCCACAGTAAAATATTTGCTGTATCCCAAAGTCAGGCACTTAAAAGGACAAGTATTCCGTTTTCTCCAAAGTATTACTTGTAAGGAAAAATCCATTGTTACTTAGCCCCCATCTACTGCTCAAAAAAACAGAGTACCCACTCAGCACTGGGAGTGTGGCACGGAGTTACAGTAGGCACACTTTTATACAGTAGCTACACACATTTGAAAATTGTTTATTTCTCATATTCAAGGATTTTTTTTAAAGAATTTGTTGTGCAGAACAAATCAACTGAGTTTCCTTTCTCTGTGAAGGGCAACTAACTAGTATTTTTTTCCTCACCACAACATATTCATTAAAAACCATAGAAGCGATTATCACTATTTCCTCAGTAGAGAAGTCTATCAGGGATTTTTACAGCTCTGACAGATAAAAAGGACTTGATGTAATGGAACTTAACCTGCTAAAAAAGTGACATAAGACTAAAATACACATTCATAGAATGAAGTTGCAGAAGGAAGACAGCACTGTTTGCACCACATAGTCCCTTCTTGTGCCAGAGAGAGACTATTCCTTGCAGGGACACTTAAAAGGCCTGATTTTAAGTCCCTTGGTAATACAGCTTCTACCAGTTGGCTTAAACTAAATTTTCAAAACAGATTTTCACCCAATCCAATGTGAAAACAATCCAATACTTATCTTTTCATGTGATGTTCAGTGTCTTTTACACTGAAAGTGATAAGCAATAGATTGCAGCTCACATGTTAACACAAGGTGTTCAAAGGCCCAGAGGCTCTTGTTTTGGCATCCTTGAAGGCTTACGTTACAGATGGGTTGTTAGCAGAGACAGGCATTATGTTCCTGAGTATTACAGAAAATGCAGTGTATCCCCCACACACAACTACTGCCAGGCAGAGGCAGCAGTGACCCCAAACATTTGCAGGGAAGACAATTCCTGGTTGTTCAACTCTGGCTTTCAAAAGTACCAAGGAAGTCACTTGCCCATTGATCCAACTACCTAACATGTAAAGCTTTAAGACTCAAGAAACCATTAGGTCTCAGAGTTAGTCCTGATCCTACAGGCACAATATACAGAGCATGAGGCTACTTCTGCTGCATTTATATTCAGACAAGGAAACCCAAAGTCCTGCATTCATATTTAAATAACCTTCATACATTCCTTTCCCTGGACTTCCTGGGTTTATTAGCTATTAGTAAGTACTGCATAGAAACACACTGGCAGTGAGGTTCACAGCAAGCACCTTCTTTCTGGAAGAAACTCACTGAGTCCTACTAGGTGTGAAAAGGCACCATCTCCTAGAGCTTGCGAGCTCACCTACTGCTTTGTGGAACACCTACACTGACCAATAAAGTTCCTGGTTTTCATCCTTAAAACCACCTGTGACACGTGATCTGTTACTCCCTATGCTGACAGATGATATGGGAAGGAAGTCCTTCTGCAAGGATATCACTGGTCATCTGCAGAACATTTACCTGTGTATGGTCCTACCAGACTGCTACCTCAAAACTCTCCTAAGAGGTGAAGTAGTTCTAGGACTGCATCCTGTAGTTTGCAGGGCATCTGTCAAGTGTTGCTCTCTAAGTAGTCTGTTCAATTTCTTTAAATGAATCCAGACAAAATGTCAATGAGAAAATTCAAGAGAAGACCATAAAAAAAGAAGGATTAAGCGGGAAAAATATCCAGCACAGAAGCAGAATTCTTCTTAAAGAAGACAAAAAATCAAAATTAAAAATAAGCTCCTTTTCCAATAGCTCTATTTTTTACATCAGGGTCATCTACTTAATTCATTAACAAATTAATGAACGTTAATTCAGTTTGAATCCTCTGTCCACTCTCTACAGTGCCCACCAACTGCTCCTTTAGTAAGTGGCTCACTCAAGGCAAAACCAAGAGAACTTCCTTCGCTTCATCCAAGGGAAACTTTCTTCAGAGATTAAATTCAAGAGTTCATTATCAAAGACCCTCACACTACAACACGACAACTTTATGTGAAAGGTGACTTCAGTGCATCAAAACAAGTCTAAAATATTTGAAACCATTTTGTCAAGTCCAAGAAATATATGAGGATTTCAAGTATGTCAACCTGAACCTGGCTCAGGTGATAGAAGGCTGCAAACGTATTCATTTACCTTAAAATAGTTCACTAAAGGTCAGAATAACTGCCAGATTCACTTAGTCTTCAAGTTAAGCTCAGGCAAGTGAATCTTGTCATTTCAGTGCAAAGAATGTCATTTCTCTGCAAAAGATCCCCTTCCTCTCAGAACTTGTCTGCATTTCAACCTCCTCTATTACACACAAATATTCTCACTTGCCAACTCCAAAATGTGAGGAGGATGTACTGGGGTGCAGCAGAGGGGAAATCTGAGCGACAGGGCAGAGATGAAGGAGCCAAGTGCTCCAAGGGAGGCACAGGTGAGCATCTGCAGGGCCAGGTTTGTCATGGGAGCATGGCCCATTTGCTGCAGTGGGTCATGGTGAGGGATGGGGCACAAGCACAGGGGTCAGCATCACGTCTGCTTCAGGATGCTGCCCACAACCTGCTCACCAAGAAAGCAGAAGAAAACTGTAAAACCCACTTGCCTAGGAAATGGGGAAGAAACATTTCTGGGTTTGGCACCACATCCCATTTTTGTACTCAAAAATCATGCCAGAGTATTAGAACACAAGAGATCTTGAATATAAGCATGACAGCTACCAGTTAACGATACCCAAAATCTTAGGGTTAGAGAGTAGCTCAAGATGAAGCTACCATGATCAAGCAACTTAGACACACTACACATTGGGCTGAGGAAAGCTACTGGAATGAAACAGCTACATAGATTTTTGCAAAATTGCCAAAAACCTTTCTTTCCTTATAGAAGAAACTTGTACTTTCTTATAGACATGTAGCAGAATCCAAGTTTTGAACATTAGTTCCCAATGCATGTAAGGCTGTATGTGTGTAGTTTCCAAATATGAAAGGCTTATAGGGTATTCCAATTAAATGTTAATTTTTGAGAATACATTGGAAAAACAGTTGATTTCTCTAAATTCAAACAGTTTAATTAGTGCCAATTTTATCATCTGTGTGTGTGTAAAACTAAACCACCAACTTGAAAGCAGTAAATAGGAATTTCCTTTCATTATATAATAACTGATGACAAAATCTGCCATGTTGCTTTTATATGCACTCACCTACAAGTAAGTAGTTACTCAGACTTGTAAGTAGAAACACCAGCAAGCAGTAGCAGTTTTTTCCTGGCTCTTGCAGCTCAAGCTCAACTCCATGAAGTGTCCTGTGAAGGTACCAGCTAACAATGGACACCAATACCAAATTCTTTTGGCAACTTCCCTATAGACAAACTGAAGTTTTTCCTTGCTTATCTGGTCTGCACTACATTCTTCATATTGCAGGCCTTGGGTAATGAGTTTCTACAGCAAAGTAGTTCTCAATTCCCTCAGAACAAACTTATCCAGTGCAGTAACTGAAGCTTTTCTGCCTGCAAATCCATGGTTCAAGAACCAACTGCTAGCACAGAGCACCTGAGATGTCTTGGACCATGCTCATTATTAAATACAGCAAATCAGGAAATAGACTCATTATGTGGCACTCAAACAATTGTCTCCATTCACAGAGAAATTTTCTTCCTGATCCTCCCTGAATGTTTGGAAGTGTTTAACAATGCAATGCAACAGACACTTCAGAAAAGTGGTGGAACAGTGAAGCAGCATGAACTAAACTAGAGAAGCCTTCTTTACAGTGACCTTAATAGTCTGTGCTTGTGCCTGACAACTTGATTAAAAGATCTAATATACTTCCATAAAACTTACATAATTCCTCATAAAGGTTGTCCATGATGACTGAAGAGGAAATTCTAAATTTTTTTTCTTCAGTCAGTGGCTGACACTCTATTTCTTAATAGAGTATCTCTATTATCCAATATTCTCCCTATTGTGTCCTATATTATCCCTATTATCCATATTTCTTAGGGAACAAAAAGCAGAATTTCTCTTTTACGGCAAATCCTACAACACCTAAGTATTCTGAAAAAAAAAAAAGCTTTAAAGAATGCTTGAAAACACAGTGAAAAATCTTATAAAGTCTTCAAAAACTTGTAATTAACCCACTAATTTTTGTTGCTCAAACTGAGCTGCACATTCAGAACATCTGGTGTTCCTATAACATCAATTCAGCCACTTTAATATGCATATGCACATTAAAAAAAAATCAGCTCCAGGTCAGCTGGCATTTAACATGCAGAAAGACATATTCCCTTATGATGGTGGTTATACAACTTGTATTTTGTAAATAGATGTCACTCCTAGTAGAAGTCTACCCTATGAGCAGATGAGCCTTCTGAAGTAGAACGAACACACCTGAGTCTGAAAACCCCTGTCATTATTTATGGCAGAGTGTATCTATCCATTCAATAGGATAAGCATGAGATTGATTAACAAAAAGGAGGAGCAAACTGAAAACATGCACAGAATCACGCAACTCAAAGAACTGGAATTAGTTAAACAGCTATTCTTCCTTAAAGTGATAAAGAGTCATTACTCAAGAGGAGCAAGCTCTGTGCCAATTTGAAGAACAATGGACCACTATAAAGAAGTTTAAAGTTACCTTAGAAGCCTGCAAAGGAACCGTTTAGGTAATTACAGACTTAGCATTAAAAAAGTCACCCACCTTATCTATGACAACATCTAAGCAGACTGCAGAGACCACATGGGACTGAATACAAGACAATTCTGTCCAGCTAAAACTTAGCAGGATCTGAAAGTGCAACTCAGGCTTGCTTGTTCATGCAGACTATCCTAACCCTTCAGTAGATGCCACGATGAACAAGGTATACTTTTCAGTAGCTCAGTGTTGTCAAAAGAAGCGTTCTGAGAACCCAGCATGAGTCATCTCAATTCACAATGGTTTAGGAAAGGAAGCAGAAAAATGTTTGGGTAAGGCCTAACAGTAATTATGTATTACAGGCTGCTTCACATAGGGAAATGTACCTATTTTTTTAATCTGAGAGCCTCCCCCAGCAGCTACCATGTAAGTGCTGAAGCTCAAAGCAGTAGATTTATCTATCTTGTCAGCATCACGTTTAATTCCCAGGGAGAAAGAGATACCCAGACTGTTACAGAAAGGGTTATGACCACCCTCAAGAAGCTTGCCACTTCATGCATAGGTGTTTGATTCCTGAACAAGACTATTTGTAGAAACTTCTTTCAGTTATAGCTTGACTTAGCAAAACAAGTTTATGTAACGTTGCTAGAAACGTGACTGCACATGCCCACACAAATGCAGCAAACTATCATCCAGCTACTGCAGTGAACCACCAAAAAACACCCCCTTGTTGTAGCTTCCTTATGTATGGGCAGCAAGCATCAGCAGTGAGACAGGTTACCCAGGCAGTGACACCTATTCTGCTGCATTTACACTGTCACTACACTGCCCAGAGTGTCACAGGTAGGTCCAGACACTGCCGTGACTGCCTTAAATGAAGGATACTAATGAACAATGCCACTTACTTCCAAACCAGGGGAAGATAGAACTTGATGACGACTTTGCTCTAAGAAAGAATGCTCTTTACAACTTAAACATACACATAAGAAAGAATAATTTTCTGTCTAGAAAACAGTTTGATATGTCATCTTACATTGGACACTAAAAGCCAGAAATAGTGACATTGATATCAACAGAACTGTATGTTCTGAATTTACAGATTCAGTACAACAGCTACTGTTTAGCAAGTTGAAGTCCTTGAGTTTTTCAGTCATCCTTACTTTCACTCAGCAATCCTTTACAACTTCATACAGCACAGTGTGTTGACTCTTTACTTAGGGGATTATGCTTTATAGTAAAACAGTGCCACTAACAAATACACAGAATTTTTTAGTAAATTTAAGCGAAAATTATACATTTATGACCTTGGAAAGAGAGTAAACCATTTTAGAAAGCCTAAACAAGACAAGAGAGGGTAGCACAGAAGCATCACCTTAAAGCTTTCTTTGCCCAACATCATTATGCTGAGAAACCTGTTTTATAGCACACAACTTCTACTCCTGCTTATCAAAACCTTTTCACGTGGTTATATTTCTCACTTTATCTTGACATACACTGCACAAACTAATAACCTCGCATGAAATAAGCCTTAATAAAAGAGATATAGATTACAAGAGGAATTCTTGTGGTTTAGATTATACTTTGCTCTGATTGGGAAATCATTTGTCAGCATGAGACTTGAGGAAGTTTTTTTCCTAACTGATCCTGTAGAAATACCCATTTGTGATTGAAACACTAAAGTTGCTCCCTTATTTTTCCATTACAGCCACTTACTACACACTTACTGAAGAAACAATCCCTAATACACGTTCTTAAACACATTAACTCATTCCATACAGTCTTATGACTATGAACACTCATCACCTCAAAAGAGCTTACAGGTCTCTAATATATTATTTGAGTAGTTTATTCAAACAAAACAAAAAAGAGGGAGATGGGGCAAGCTACCCACAATAAATCTGTATACTTGGTAAGACAGCAAATAACAAAGAAAACACTTTCAACAACTTTTAGTTGCAAAGAAACCACCCTTATGGCCGGACCCCATTAAATCAAACTTTCTTCAAACAGAGAGAATATTCAGATGGAGAAATGACTGCATGTTTCTTGCCTTATTATGATTTTAGACAACTACTACTATGTGAATAGGTGGTATTTCAGTCTGGCCTGGTAAGCTATTCTTATGGAAGACTAACAGTTTTAGAAGTAGTTATTTCAGAATTAAGCCCTATTGTTCTCAGAAGTTAAATATGAAGAGCTGTAAAATTGAACTGCAAGGCCTTTACCACTTATATCTGTAACATTTGCACTGTGCACAAGAGCAAACTCTTTTCAAAATCAGAGCTGTATATATTAGCATGTATGAAATTCATGTGCAATTGCATTTATTTATAAGCATGCCAGTGAAGTTTAGGGAAGAAGTTTTAACTCACTTATTTCAGTAGAAACCTGGTCCAGTTTTTCTTTTGACCTACTGATTAGAACCACCTTCATTCCACGTCTTGCTAACTGCAAGAAGACAAAACAGGAGACATTAGAATAGTCATAAATCACTTCCAAGTTAGTATCCTAATCAAAGCAATTGCAAAATTCATCAAGCATCTCAACAATATATGACCAGCAAGTCTGAAAAAAATACAATTTTAAATAGAGATACAAAGGGGAAAACCAGGATAAATACTTCCATGTTATTTCTTATTTAATTCCATTCACACCATGCTATCTTCTCAGTCATCTAATGGAGGTGGATAGGCACATTTATAAAACAGAAAACAAACAGTGGATATTTTACAGAACTTTTACACTACCTCTGCAAGTCAGAGCAAAGATATTATTATCCATAATGAAGTTTATCATGCCAAGTTGAGATATCCATGGTCACTTGAACATCTGTGTTGCAACTCAATACTTCCTCCCTTTAGTAAGGCTCCACTCTTACTTTGTACTACTCATAGGTATTAAGGTTAATTTACTTCTAAAACTCTTTTAGGGAAGCTATCTGAGGAAATTAAGATGGGGCCAGAGCATACCCTGGTCATCAAAGCAGACCTGCCACTGCAAGTTTAAAATGAGATCTAACAACTCAACTGAAAAGTGTCTGCAGGATGACAGCTACATATCTGAATTACTCTGAAATGAAAATTATGTTTGTGACTACTACAAGTAGAAACAATGTATCTGTCCACAGTTCAAAGTGGCTCTGACACTTCAGACCTACACTTAAAAACTATGTATGTTGTCACTGCTCCAGTAAAGCTCCTTCACTGCCTTCAGAAGCTGATGAGAATGGGACTCTGATGGAATTTTTAAAAAACCACAACAACAAAAAAATCCCAGCTAACCAACAAAACACACAGACCCAAAAACCTCAAAACACTACACCACAGTACAGCCACAACCTGAAGTGGTTTAAAGCTGTCCACTGTTCTAGCAGGAGAATGCAAAGCAGCAGTGATTCTGTCAGACAGAGGTATGGCAGAATTCATCAGTGAACTCTCTACTTCCAGGTGTGATCTCTAAGCAGTAGAATCTCATACTAGATCTCATGAGCATAGAGTGAGGTGTGGTGACACCAGACACCACAGGAATCACTAGCAAAAAGCTGCCAGGTTCAGGCTCACAGGCAACTTAAGCCTTCTGCTGGAGGAAATGACGTGGGTGTTACAAGGATTACTGGCTGAAAGGGATGAACACATCCAGCCAACTGCAGAGAAGCACCTGGCTCACTGGGACAAACTTTACATGAAGCCCATGGTAGGCTTGGAAGGCACCAGGAAGAAGGGAAAAGCACTCTCATTCCACAGGATCAAGGCAATGAAGGCCTTACATACCTAACCTGCTAGGACAATCTGACAGTAATCTACTCAGAATCCAAAATAACTGCTGTCCCATGAGGCAAAAAGCACCAGAGATCTTCCTCATGGATGCAAAGCTCCAGACTGCAGACAGAGGAGTTTGCTCTCTTTCAGCAGTCATGACCCTTGGGCTCTCAGACTGCTTCAGTAGGTACCTGGGCTTAATGGAAAAGTATTCATCTGTATTTGTCTCAAAAGTCAAGGAAGTAAAGTGATGCCAATACATCCAGCCAGTGGAACTTCATCACATTTAGAGAATTTCCACCACAAGGGCAAGCGTGAGAGGAACCTCTGCTATGTTCACACTGAAGGGATGCACTCGGAGAAGTAGTTTCCAATCTGAAATTGGAAACCCTTTTGCAAGTGGAGTTCTAAGGAGAAAACACATAAAGGAGCCAAGAGAAGACCCTGTAACTAGGAACAAATATCACTAAGAGAAGTAATCAAAATTGAAAAAGATACAGCACTTGAGAGCAAGTTCAATTAAGGTGCCTGATGAGCGCTCTGCCTTCACTGGTATAGACCTAGTTGGTTGAAAGGAAACAATCATCCAAAGAGAGATAATGATCCCTGCTTTGTAGATAACCTGTCATTACACTTGTCCCTTTGGCAATATCCTTAGGGTCCTGAAATGGCAGAATGACAGGACCTCAAAACTTACCATAAAAACTCACCCAGAGTAGCATATGTTGAGAAGCTACCCTTGTAGCCTAAGGATTGATGCAAGCAAGAGTCACCAGTCTAATGGAGCTGATGAATGGAGGTGTTTGACTTCCTTAAATGCCATGTTAGTGACTACCACATTTTCCACTCTGGTAGCAAAACACAGCTGCTGTATAAACCCTTCCTCTCCAGGATGGAAAATAACGACATCAACAGTCAGCCAAAGCAAGGTTAAAGCTCTTGTTAGAATAGACATAGCAAGAGATTCTAAAAATGCTATACTAAACAGATGTGCATAGTAGAGTACTGCAGAGTATGCAATGGGATCACAACCTCTAGTTTATCACCAGCACACAAATAAGGCTAAGGTTGAATTTATACTAATGATTTTCAAAAACAAACAAAAGATAACGATAGAGAGGCAACGAATACTGACTCCTCATCATATCCTCAAAACATGAAACCTTTCACAAAGGGCTGATCTAGCAATGATAAGGATATGAGTGCTGGGCAAAGATTAAAGGTCTTAATACTGCAAGAGTGAAAATGTAGAAACAGTTCTTTGCTTGGAAAAGGAAAATAATCTACAGAGCAGAGTATAACCCAAGATTCCACACACTCATAATGCTCTTCCATCACTTTCCAGTGAGACCATATCAAACTTTCAAAGAGGCAATTCTCAACACACAGTTACAATTCTCACAAATTACTCCAAGGAAAAGGAAGTTGTCTACATGACTATAATCACAGCCATCAGGGCCCAAGCAGCCATATGCCAGCGGAATTTATAGTAGCCAGGAGGGAATTTTTAGTAGAAAATCAAGCCTCTTCTGGCAGACTTCTGTAGATGCTTCTAGAGTTAAAGACTGAGATACCTCTTCAGGTATTCCACATTTCACCCCACATCCACACTTGACTTTATCAAAGTACTCTTCATCCATTTAAGCTGTCAAAGGATGGATTTGTGTTTTATTCTAAATAAATGCCTAAGTAACAATAATAACTACAACTCAAAGTATGTTTTATTCTGTAGCCCAAGAATGAATACCAGTAGTCTCTGGGATGCCCTCTGCTTACAGCAACCACTACAAGGCAGCTGTGATAGACATGGTTTTCCAACAGTATCTCATACTTGTGATGCTTTCCTAACGAGGGTTTGAGGGCAGCAGTCAGCCAGCAGCAGACATCCATGCTCAAAAGCAGCCTAGCTCTTAGAGACATTTCAGAACATAAAGCAAGCTCTCATTTTATCCACCCAGTACCTTGCCATATAGATCCTGAAACTAATCTCCCATGATGTTCAGGGGATGTCTCCCACACCAGAGGACTTCCTCCTGATAATGGTCTGCTGTGGGCACAGTGACCTCCTTCCACTTGCTCTAGACATTTAAAATTAAGTGTTGCATCATTTGCTTTGGTGCCATGTAACTGGGGTACCTGGCAGCTATGAGCTGTGAGCAATATGTCAGGGTCAGGTGCTGCTGGCACCAGGCTTAATCCCTTTTGCAGCCAACTCCCCTTTCTCAAACTAGGACTATGAAGTACTACTTCCTGCAAAGTAGAAATGAATTTGGGGGCTAGAGCTGCAGATAGCAGGGCAAGACACATCAGGATGACAGGAAATCCAAAGGACAAGGACTACCCATGAAGAGGAATGCCATTTTCCCTGTGGGCTTCACAAAACAAAAAAAAATGAAATAAGAAAAAACTAAGGAAAGGGGAATCTCTCACAGCTGATCTCACACAAAATCATGCTGGTGTTTCAGAGAACACAAAAATGAGCACAGACAGGCTCACTCTGATACTAATGCTGAGTTTAAAGTTATTTTTGCTATAAATTGTTGTAGTCAGCACTATTTGTCATTATGTTCTCTGGGCTTATAGGCTAAATTACCCTATACTAACAAGCACTTTCTTAAGCAATACATTCCAGTATATGAAATATATTTGGAGCCCACATATCCATCAAGAGCAAAAGTACAGTAGAAGAGATAAAGGTAAAACCCAGCTTCAGAGACTTCATGAACTAGAGAAAATAATTGGAAGTTACTGCTGGCAGCTGTAAATGCCATTTAGTCAGTGCCTGGAAGTACCAAAAGGAATTACCAAGGGCTGAGAAAGTTAAAATTCTTTGAAAAACAAAAGAAGTTAAAAATAAAAACTGAAGGACGAGGTAAGAGCTGAAAATATAGTTCACAAATAAAATAAACGAACAAGAAACTAACAAAAAGAGATACAATTTTGGTTGGTTAGCAGAGGAAGGCAAGGTAGGGGACCTCTTTCTCCACAGATATCTATGTTAAAATAAGGTGAGGAAATATCACATGCAGCTTGTCATATTGCCAAGAATCAAGACAGCCTTCCAAGTGGTGAGAATTCTTACCTCTTCTGCATAGGCTTTTCCAATCCCATCAGTAGCTCCCGTGACCACTGCAACAAAAAAAAAAAGACAAATCTGCATTAGTTGCTTCACAGAAGTAATTTCAATGTGTGTGTTTGTTTGTAGGCTATTAAAGTACTCATTCCAGACAGAAACATATCAAAGTCTCTGGAACAGGGACTCCTATGAAATTACTTTAACAACTCACACTAAAACCTTTCCATAGATAAAAAAGGAGAGAAACAAAGGGAATTAGGAGTCTAATGTGTTTCAAGAATCAGGTTCAGCACCCTGTCTAAAGCCAGGCCTCTGTCCTAATACTCTTCCTCAGAAACCTTGTGGACTAAGAGATTTCCAAGCCATTTAAATTTAAAAAAAAAAAAAAAAAAAAAAAAAAAGCTGATTTGTGACTATTAAACCAGCTGTCAACTTAGCTTTAACTGTACAGTAAAATAAAAAGTATCTCAAATCCAGTAAGCATCCAAGAAAACAGATTTTAGGACCCAGACAACAGCTTTCTGTTACTGTTCCTCCAGCAGATTTCAGTTCCTCATGGCCACTGTGCTCACCAGCACTAGTATGAGCTACTGATCCAGGCATCAGCTGCAAGCTAGGCTTCTACAGCTTAAACTTTCTCACCTGTGGGTGACTGGATCTGTGTCAAGCTTCAAGTCTTTCTAGGATTCTTTTCCACAAGCTGAGAAGCTGTGAGTGACTCAACATGCCATTAGTTTGACAGATTATTCCAGGGCTCTCGCCACACTAGTAGCTGATCATCCCAGTAAATAGCAATTCCTCCATACAGAAACTGCTTTTCCAACCTGTTTTTGTGCAAGTAAATTAAGCACCACTTTTTTTTTCTCTCTCAGCTTTTTGCTCGCACTGAACCCAACACCTACACCTCAACACCCTTCCATTTTTAGCTCTCCTGTCCAACCTGTCATTTACCTGTCTCTGCTCTCACTCTCCACGTAGCCACAGAACACACTTGACTTTTTCTGTTTGTACTTTTATCAGATCAGAAGAGCTTGGTTTGTGCTTCCTCTGCTTATCACTGAATGTAGCCATGGCCAAATAACTGGACTTGCTTAATGTTTCAGAACAGTGAACTGGGAGTGTTGGTTTAACTCTCAGGTCAACCTCTATCTGAATGAAAGTCATAGCAGACAGAGGTGCTGTCTGGCATTGGGATCCAGCAATAGCTTCCCTTTGGAGCACTGGAAGGAGATGTGCTTGCAGATGATTTGATTAGTTACTGCTTGCAGATCCCCTCTAACAGTTAGCATGCAAACTGCAGCCAGAATATTTCTGTTTGAGTAATAACAGCTAGGAAATGCTGTAACCCTTTCAGTCTCTGTGCCTGCTACCTATAAATAAGTAGCTATAATAACAAAAGATTAAACTGCTGCAAAGGTCCTATTTGAGTTTGAATGGTCCAGCAACAATTCAGTAACAGGCTAGAAATAAAGATGCAGTCATATCCCTGATTTAAGTGAAATTCACAGATGACAACAGATGAAGGTACATGCATATATGTTTATCCCCTCCCTGGTTTCAGGGTTTATTTCCAAGATGACATAACTCCAGCATGATAAGGATATGCATACTGCACACACGGGATGCTCCAACTCCCAACAGAGCTCTGCACTGTCAGTGCCAGGGAATTTTATTGAGAAAACCAAGTATCTGTGTAACACTGCTTTGCCACTTCCTATCCAGGCACAATTAGGGAAGTGTGAGTGATAGTTTTGGTACAGAAACAAAGCCATGTAAGGAAAGGTGAAGCAAAGGTCCAAATGACCAATAGAAATCAGACTTTAGGGAAGAAATCAAGAATACTTTCCCAAGAGCCCATTTCCTGCAACCAAACTTGGACCAATATTGTTGCCCATTCAGCCAGACACACCACAGTCCTGCAGGACAGCATGATCCCTTTAACAAGCTTCAGTTTCAGCCTTGTTGACCTGGGATTCACATTATGTATTATCATAAAAGTAATTTTTGCTTCAGCAAAACAATGAAGCACACAGGAGTACAGTGAAAACACTACCAGGACCCCTCCCCATAAGGGTCACAACAGTAACTGGACAAGTTCAAAGCTGGCCCAACGTGGAAAACATTCAACTTCAGTGAGTTGGTGAAAGGGGTTGTTTCTTTCACCATAGTTAGTGAGGCACCTAAAGAAGAGACATTCCCTTTACCACTTAGATTGTTTCTTCTCTTCCAACTCAGAATTTACAGACTTAATGGTTTTATTCCCAGATAACAAGCTCAGCATTTCAAAACACTGTTTTCTGACACTGCAAGTTATTCCAGTTCTAGCAGCTGCAGCCAAAAATGCATGCTCCATGAGGCAGGGACTCCAAAAAGCACCTGTAGCCCTTTAAAGGCTTAGTAAAGTACAAGTAGTTTCAGTCAAGGATATTTACTCATTTATTGAATCCATTGCTTAGGTAAATGGTAATGGAATCAGCTGGAGCACGAGACATAAGCTGAAGATCAGGGATTTCTAACTGAAGTGTGAGTAACAGGATGGTTTTTTTCCCTTTATAAGTCCTAGTTCAAATTAAAATAACCTGTAGTCCAGAGATTAAAGTACCCTCCAGAACAGAATGTGAGAAATTTAACTAAATCTGATGTACATGAAAATTACAAAATCCCATCAGGAAAAAAGCAGTGCTTGAGCCATCACCTACAGAAACAGACTCCTGGTTAATACACATCCCTGTTTTGCTTCTGCTGCAGGAAAAGGCCTCAGGAGAGTGTGCAGCTAGTTTTCTTAGCAATAAGGGAACTCCTCACAAGAGGACACTGAGACCATCATTAAATTAGTGGTTCCATGTGGAGAAGGATAACTGTCTTCTGCTCCATGCTCAGCCATCTTGAAGAACAGACAGTACAAGGACTGCTTTCCAACACCTAACCTAAAACCTCTTCTTTTCAGGCCACACTTCCCTTCCTAAGGCCCTTTGAGAAAAGCCACCTGGCTCAATTCCCTCCTATTCCAAGCAAATGGATTTGCCATCTACAGCTGCACTGGGAGAGGCCATGGAGGTCAGCACCCACAGACTGAGAAGGGAAACGTGCACCAGCACAGACCTGGCCTGCTCCTGGCCAGTTCAGCCAGCTCTGGTTACTGCTCATTTGCTGGATCCTAGTGAGCAGTGTGGAGGGTCAGAAAGGCTGCCCTGACAGGAATCTGCCAGAGCAGAAAGCAAAACTTAGACCTTACATTGTAAAAGCAGGGAAAAGAGGTGGAGTAAAGGCAACTGATAGGACCAACATCACAGAAGTCAATATTCAGCCACCAATAGTCTTCCTCCACATTTTAGATGACCTAAAGCTTCTACATTAGAAAGTGACTTAAAATTTTCATATTGATTACATTCATCTCAAGCTTCCATACTGGAGAGAAATGTTGCAGTTTCAACCACTCCAAAGCTGTGTCAGTTTAACTAAGTTTCTACTATCAACTTGATGTGCCCAAGCTAGTTTGACTCCAAGTGTGTATTAAAAGCTTTTGAATTCTGTTTCTTCTACAGACTGCCTTCCAACAAAAGTTACAAACTGACTGCAGTTGGCAGAGCTTAAAGAAGGCAAAGCAAGTAGGACAGAAATAAGTTATTGTCTGTACAAGAAAGCTGCACCAGCACCTAAGTGTGATTGTACACATTTACTCAGTAGTCAGACTAACTGTAGTAGCTTCCCACTTCAGCCATCTGCTGTCTCCAGGAGAGAAGCAAGAAGAGTGCCCAGGCAACTTGTGTGTGAGCCCACCAAGTAAATGTTTGCCTGAATGGAAGCTTATATTGCACCATTAGATAATTTTAGACAAAGAAGTCAGCACCCATCTTTGCCTTTTCCCCTACAACCCTAAAAGTCAGGGGACAAAAAATAAGGGAAGGTATCCAGTAACACAACATACTCTGAGAAGAGCTCACTCCTAATAAATCAATACATGCACAGGCATTGGGCTGGAGATGTTCTACCCTGGGAAGCCCCCACTGGCCAGTCCTCAGCAGCTTAGGATACATGGTATTCCACAAAATAATAAGGCCTCCCCTGGAACAGATTCCCATCTCAAGAACCTTTTTTGAAACTAGTACATGCATAACTAGAGAGCTGACATATACATCAACTTTTTTACGTTGCAAAAAAAGCCTGTCTAAAAATTCCTGTTCTGAGTCAGAGTCCACAAAGCCTGGCCCTAGTGAGTCCAGCACACTGAAAGAAACATCTCTTGCTCTTCTAGGAAATGGCATTTTGGGTAAGACTGGCATAATCACTGTTGTAATCAGTGACAGATGTATGTATGATAGCATCATCTAGTTCTGGCTTTCATTTCAGTTTTACATCAACAGTCTTATATTCCAAACCTTACACTGTTTGGAGTGGTAGACATCAAGTTGGAAAGCTGATAAAACTAAAATCATTATTCATGCTCGCCACTAGGGTACACCACCTCAGTACAAATTACTGTGAACCCAACCCATGCTTTGGATGCAGTGATAGGGTGCAAAAAGAAACTGCCAATGTAGTATCAAGGTCTCCAAACAATGAGAGCAGCATGGGGCATCATCTGTTCACACTGCTGGAGGAGGTTATGCCACAATTACCATTGTATATATACAAGTCATCAGCACAAGATCACAAGTCAGCAGTTAAATTTTTTATTACAGAATTATCCTTAATATGTCATGTAATCTTTTCCCTAAATCACCAAAATCTACACCTCAGTTCAGGATAGCATCTTTGTCCTAATGGCTGTGCCAGAATTTTGCTTCCTATGTGGTTGTGGGAAGAGAATAAAGAAAAAACAAACTCACACCTCCCCCCACAGACTTTTCAACTCCCACTTGGAGTTTAACTACACATCTTTGACCTCTTACAGTGATCTCTTTAATTGAAGATACAGCTATACAGGCACCAACCACAGCCTCTACTACTAGAATAGTTATTGACAGACACAGCTCATTAATTCTCTACACTTTAATACCCTCGAGTCAACTTATTTTCTAATGCTTCATAGCTTTTGCCCATATACAACAGGTATAAGGTAGTTCACAAGCACTGGCAACATTTCCTGGCCAGTACCAAACTGGCAACCCTCGATAAACAAGGTTAGAAAACCTCACCAGTCTGTGAGACGTGTCATCTTGCACTAAAAGGGAACAGCTTTCCTGTAATCAAAGAAGCCATAGGCCAAGCCTGTGGAACACATGCAGCCAGAGAGTGACTTCAGTCTAGAAGATTACAATGACCAGTGGTACTTTAGGGGATGAAAATATGGACGAGTCTCCAGAAGCCTTACATAGGGGTAAATACACAAATGTTTCCAACAGCACCTGCATCCTTCAGAAATCCCACAGCCCATGGCTAAATATGAGAGATAAAGTGCCACCAACAGTGTGGGGAACTCACATGTTTTTTCTGCTTATAAGCAGTAACTGCCACTGTCTTGCCAAATAAGAGGTCACCAAAAACCATCCACCACCTCCTAAGAGGTATAATAGAGTTGTATTCCTTGCTCATAAAAAAGGGACTGCCATTCCAGAGCCAGGCAAAAGCAGAACCCAGTAGTCATTGGCAGTCTGTTTTGTGACTGAAGTGAGTATTCAAGGCCCAGGGAGAACATTTTACTTGCTTCTCATGCAGCCAGGACATCTTAAAACAAAAGCAAAGAGTGGTGCAGTAAACATGAGGCAGGCATGTAGAAATCATCTCATCTCAAGCAAAGGAGCAAGGACCAGTGTTGAAACAGGGAGAGGGAGCAACAGCAAGCATAGAAAATTCTACTGCAGTTCTGCAGAGCAATCACGCTGAAACAAGATTATAGATTCGTGACTCCCCAACTCAAGGTTAGACTACAGTGAAAAAAAAGAGCTTAAAGAGATCAAGCCTGCCTTCAGATACAAACACACGTTTTCCACAGCAAAATGAACTTTTGAGATGCCTAATGGAGATAAAGCACAGAATACCTTTATCCATATTGCCTCTAGCAAACAGCACCAAGCATACTCCTTGCAGTGCTTTGACTACCTGCACAATGAAGCTAGCAACTCTTAGGCATGTTCTCTACTCGTCTCTTCAAACTACAAATTCATTTTGGTTCAGCCATTTTCCTGTTTTCATTCAAAAAAGCCCGAGTTTTTAGGCAATCTTTCAGAGTACTGCAGATGCACTCATGCATGTCATTACCTAGGAGGGAGAACTCAGGCCACCAGCAATGTTATTCTCCATAGACAGATGTGGATCCAGCAACTTGGGAATACACCCTTCCTGTCAAAAAACTAAGCTAACTAACAGATTTCAAGGAGGGTAGCCTAGCTACATCTCCAATCCCCTGAGAAGGGTTCAAATTTGTTTCAAAATGGTCACTGCAGATCTAGTCTGTCTGCAACATCCTCCATTCACACAGAAGAGCCATCCCTGTCCTGCAAGACTGAACCCAGATACAAGTGAGGGTCTGTCACAGCACAGTACCCAACTGCAGCACGCATCTACATAAACTAGCACCCTCTGTGTATTGCTAAAGCAATACAGTTGAGAGAAACTTCACTGCACAGCTAACCTTAGCATGGGTTTAAAGTACAGCCCATAAATAACTGAAGACTCGAGATTCTTCTGCTACGAAACACAGAGGCTATATTAAGAATATGACAGCTCCTGGGGAAAACAAAAGCTGGCAAGGGGAGAAAAGACTATCCCTGCTTGGCATCAAGCAGTGCTTCATTTATTACAGATTTATATAAATCACTGGCATTTGACCAATACCAAGCTTCTAGATTATCTCCAGCCAATAAAAGTACTTTAGACTGTGTTGGTTAAAAATATTCTACTTTTTGTCCTCGGTTTGCTAGGAACAGCTATTTTTAGTAAGACTCCAATCAACCTTATCAAAATCAAGCATCAAAAATAGACTGGAGAAACACTGGAAGCATATACTATTTTTAGCTGCTCCATCTATCCCTGCCGTTATCCACAAATTCTGACTGCACAGACCATGCATGAGTGCTTAGTTATTCTAGGCAGATCTTAGTCGTGACCCTTTTTTTCCCTGAACACCTGAATGCAGAAAACACTCGATTGATTAAAGATTAATACAGCCGCAAACCATGACAGCTGCCTTTCGTCTGAGTGCTTTTGGGGAGGGGGAAAATACAGGATGACAGAAAGCTTGCATCAGTATTCCTCTTGGGGATCCATTACATGGAAAGAAAATTGCTATTTCAATTCCCTTTTGTTGCTAAAAATAGCAGCCCCAATTGATTCTAGCAAACAGGGCACCGGCTTAGCAATGCCAAATTTAGAAAGCACTGAAGTCCCAAAGAGTGAACGTTAACGCAGTCTAACACATGCCAGCTCATATTTAACAAAGAACAAAGAAGATAAGCATGCTGGCTGCAAGTTAATAAGACGGCAGCAACTCCCTGCATTTTTATTAAATAAAAACAGAAAACTCTCTGCAAAAAATAAGAAACTTCACATCTATTCTCAATTTAACTGCTGAAATAGGAAGCCTCATCAGAAAGATCTGTACCCAAGCTGGAATCCTAGAAGTACATTCTTTTTTTTTTTTTTTTCAAATAAAGGGTTTTTTTCTGCACAGAGCAGCTAACACCTAATGGCCAGGCTTTGAAAAGCCAGGCTACAGAAAAAGGTTCAATTCCCAAAACTAAACACTTACGTGGTAACAGCTTGTGTCTAGGAGCTAGGATTGTGGGTAGAAAAATATTCTATAAATATCGCAGCCCTGACAAGTTCCTATTTCACCCAGAACTACAGCAAGAAAGGGTTTTGGGCAGTGCACTCTGAAGATTCTTTACATTTGAGAACTAGAAGCAATCTAGAAATCTCTACAAGAAAAGCATACTGAAGAATTCATGGAAGTCACACTCAAGGTTTAAGCAATTCCAGTTCCAGTTGCCTCTATGGGAACTCTCCCAGTTCAAGCTGGTTGTCTTTCATGCACTCAAACTCCACTCTTTGCTGTGAGGTCTTTTTTTCCTGTCAGTCAAGGGCTGCTGCATTATGGACATGGGAGTCTGGAAGGAGAGTGGGAATTCTGTTATCCTGTTCAGAAGCCCCCACCCCATCCTTTGCTGCTTTCAAGCCTTTTGATCCAGAAAATGTCAGGTGAAACCAAGATTGCCCTGAATTAAACTTTCTGCAGTAGCAAGTAAGTTGCTCAGATCACCTACTCAAGCCAGTTCAGGTTGAGTTAAGCATTTGCAAAGGCTACAGCTGCCTTGTGCTCTGTAAGACACTACAGTACGAGTTACTGCAGAGCATTAATATTCAGCAAAAACAACCTCTCGTTTGTTCATCGCTCTGAAATACGTGACAGATGCTGACTGTCACGGCAAGCACGACCAGGCCAAAGAAACACATGCATAGAGGTCATTCAAATTACCATTTCTGGTTCTTCCTGCCTCTAGGAGGGGGTGAATACAACACAAACATTTTAGAGATCAGATAGCTCAGGACTGGCACCATCTGAAGGCTTTCAGTGCGTTTGCCACTGGAAACATGCATAGATAAGTCAGTTTTCTGAGAAAAAACTAAGCAGCCAGAAGAAGGGCCTCTGGGTTTAGAGCCTGCAATGCTGAAAGATGACTCTACATCAGAAGTCACTAGAAGAAATTTGTGATTTTTTTTCCTCTTTCACTAAATATTTGTAGCAGGCAGAAAAATAAATTCCAGTTAGCAATGTGGCAACAAAGACCCAACACTTGCAAGTAGAAGAGGATAACAAGTGATCCTGGCAAGCTGTGGGCATTTTCATTTCAAGTCAAAGCTATGCAAGATGTCAGAATAATTGTGAGCATAATAAAAATAGAGACTGGTATAAAATGCAGCACTAGATCCATTTTTAATCAAAAGGCAAACTGTGTCAAACCTCTAAAAGGTATGATCTGTTTAGACAAGAATAATGCTCCAGACCTACCAGGCAAAAGAAAATAATTTTATATGATGAAACATAAGTATCCTTGAATATCATCAGGTGCTGCCTGGGGAGTCATCTGCAATGGTTCACACCAAAACCAGACTTGTGTCAGGATAAAAGCAAATGACTAGTTACACTCCTCAGAGACTGATCTCAGCACAAATCCTGTTCAGCACTGTTACTAGTGAACACCACACAAAGAAGGAAATGCCTTATGAACATCACAAACAACCTAGTTCTAGAAAAGGATCTCAGTGTCACACTGCAAAGAATTACATGGGTCTACAGATCATAGGAATAAAACATAATATTGCCAGATATTCAAGATCTGCACTTGAGACTAACTCGGTTAGAGGTGATGTGACCATTGTAAGGAAGGGAAAAAAAGTATCTGGTCTTTCTATCTAAGGTATCAGTGTCTGCACACAAAATTGTCTGTAAATTGTCCTTTTGATGCAGCTATAAAGACAACTTACATAACCACTGAGGTGCTTCCTATAGTAATAGGAAACAATAATACATAAAGTAATTTAAATGGGAACAGCTGCAAAAAAGAATTTTTAAAAGGGCTGCTAAGATGATTTAGAGTTAGCTGTTCTGGGACATGAGTTTGAAAGGGTTTTGTTTCCTCTTCACAAGCTTCCATAGAGTAATTACCAGAAAAGGAAAAGTTTAGGCTAACATTGGGAAGACAATATAAGTTGGTTGTTTGCAACCAGCTGGAAATCACTGTATCTCAAAGAAGGAAAAAAAAATATTTCTGACTCTCAAGAGCAGAATAAGAGTAAGGAACCTGACCTGATGGAGGAGATCTGAGATACAGGTCAAGCCAGAGCTAACTCTGGAAACAGAGCTACAAACTTGGAATAAGAATCTGTTCATTACTATCCATTTAATGGATCAGACAGAAAATGGGAAACAAAATAAAACTGACTGTATTTTTTTTATACATTCCGTCAACTGAATGGTTCTACACATCCTCAGGTTGTCAGAGGGCATCACAGAAATTACCCTTCCTCCCCCACCATCTCAACATACAATTTGACTTCCAGAGGGTGTCTGTTCATTTCTTCATGAGAAAGAGGCTAGCTGCAGCTAGAGATACAAAACAAAAACAATATGGGAGTCAAACACACCACGGTCCTAACAGAGCAGAGACTCTGGTTCCGTGAAGCACTGGAACTGGGAAGGGGTTCCCTCTTGAACCTCTTATCCTGCTAGCAGTCAGTCAAATCATCTTACTCAAGCACCTCCCTATTCACAGTGAGGACACCAGTCTCCATTCAGGGCATGAAAAAAACCAACAGCACCCTGTAATGGCTTTTTAAAGATCAGACCGTGGGCATGAAACTGGTGCAGTGCTAAATACAACCTTTCCTCTGCACCTTTGAAACACTGTTTGACCTTTCACAGCTTCATGACTAGGACCTGAACTATTTGCAGTTATACAAAACACAGTCTGGAAGAAATTTCTAAATGAAGGTTTGGGTATATTTCAAGCATAATGCATCATTCTGTGTGAGCTTGGCACATCTAATGCATTGGGTCATTAGGGAAAAAAAATCCATGTTAGCAATCACCTGCTCCTTTGCCTTTGCACACATCCAACCATTTTACTGGAAGCAAAGGGGGAAAAAAACCCAACACAGTGTAGACAAGCTTTCTCACAGTATAACCATTTTATCCCAAGAACAAATCTTCCAGCTCAGAACAAAGATGCAGCCGACCCAAGACTTTGGTAGTGGTCAGCAAGAGGTACTGAGGGGAGACTTTGAGAAGTCAAGTACAAGGATACCTCTCCAGGATGCTCTTCCTGTCTCCATCTTGCAGCTCTGCACTTTAGTAAACAACAGCTGGTGATCTTGGACAAATCCACATGAGACAAAGCTATTAAGGTATTTTAGAATAACTTTTTTTTTTTTTGATCCATGTAAACCTTTAGCATGTAATACAGACTTGTAACAAGAAGCTACCCAGGAGAACTATATCCTACATGGGACAGAATCATCTCCTGTTCTTTTTCAAACTCATCTGTTAGTTTGGATTTCTCCACTACCTCTTGATCATGGTAAGCCAATGACACTCATCACTTTCCTTAACTTTCTCTCTGTCCTTTAAATTGATGTTGTGGATTTTCAGGTTATTTTATATATTACTGAACAGGTAAATCTAATGGATATAACAAAATTTATAAGATTAGATATTCAGGAAACCCTTGGATGGAAGCCTCTATCAGAATCCCCTTGGACTACAGGTTTGCAGACTGAAAATTTAATTTTAAAAATTAAGCACATTTAAAATACCAAAATAACCACATTCCACATAACAGAAAAACAATACTCCTTCCCTACTCCCAGAATTAAAATCTTCATTTCAAAATGCAAGTTACAGAGTAGAATTTCACTGCATCAACAATACACCAAAAATAGACAAACTAGGAAGCACCAAAAGACTATGGAGACTCTCAGGAATATATTTTCAAAACACAGCCTGCCAGCTTTCAGCTAAGAAGCCCATCCAGACCTAAGTAGCTCACTCAGAACCACTGGGTGCCTCCCTATGGAGCCTTCTGAGCTCCTGAAAAGCTAAGAAATGCCTTGGAGTCATACATTCATCCAGCCCTGCTCTCACCCAACCTCCTTGCAGCAAGCCCCTGAAAAGGAAAGCAGAGAGCTGCTGTCTCATCTCTTCTTCCTATAACACCCCTTCCAACTGGATATCATTATCCCTTATGATATCATAGGTCTAGTCTCCAATCCTTAACCAATTATATACAGCGTGGTTTCAATCCCATCATAGTCAAAATAGATGTAGGAAACCAAACACATGGGCTACTTAATTTTTTCTAGAATACCACCTACCACTTTACTTTCTTCCACAAAGCCACTTCCTTAAGGTTTCCAAATTCTGATATGCAAAAATTAAAATGTTTCAAATTTAGGGAGGAATGATGCAAATCAGGACAGCTACTTAGCTGTGCAAAAGCAAAAACAAGTTTTAACCCTGAGAAAGTTCCATATTAGTTCATGTAGCAGAAATATGATTAGGTATATCTTTGATATGGCTGATAAAGTCTATTGTTGATAAGCAAGTTTTTAATTACAGACATTTAAGGAGTTTACAAGTCACACTATAAGCACAGTATATTATCTTCCCATAAACAAATGTGCACAACTGTACCCAAGAACCTTCCTTAGGAAGGTCTCAACCTACAATGTCTCTACAAATATGATCAAAATCTTATCCATTTTCTCCCCCTTAAAGCAGGTTTAGCATGTGTGGATATATAGTTTAGGCACATTAAATCTCCACTTCTAACTTCAAAAGTATCAGTAACCAACGATTCTTAAAATTTTATTGCTCTTGTATTTGAGAATACCTTCTATTACTTATGATAAAGTTTGGCCTTGCCACAACAAGCCATCTTGGGTACCAGTGCTCCAAAGACTTCAAAAGCTTTTAAAATTATAAATAAAACTAATTATGATAGAGTTGACTTAGACCTTCAGTTACTAGTATAGTATATTCACCCTTTTCTCTTGTTTCTCTCAGTTCCCTTTGAGCATTTGAGACCATATGATTCAGGACAAGTCTTAGTAAGCAGCCAGAGCACTGTAAAACCCATCACCCTCACAGGCCTCCCTGGGTTACAAGCTAACCCTGCTCCAGCAGCAAGTTGTCCCTGGCTTCCACCGCCCACAAGCAACAACTCCTCTCCAACACAGAGCTGAAGAGCCACTCCTCTCACTGCTACAGAAAGGTAGCAATGAGCCCAGGGGAAAAAGGGAGGGGACATCAGCTGTATCAATTGCTCAGATGACAACAGTTCCCTGCCAACCCAGAGGCTCTTCAAGGACACAAAGAGCAATTCTTTAAGGAAGCCTCCAGTTTTCTGCACATAAACAGGACAGCTGCACTATGGAGGTTCTGAAGTCCAGCACCCTAGAAAGCAACTGCAATGTGGCACTCCTGCCATGGAATTTGTGCTGCAGATTCACACTTAGGGAGTTACTACCTCACCATCCAAAAACTGTGTGGCTTTGAGCCCCTCCTGCCAGGCACTAAACAATTCTAAGTATTACACACCAGAAGAGATCTCCCATTTTCTATTGTTAGAAGTCAGCTGGCCCATATCCATTTATTGCAAAGAGACCTTGAATAGCTTCTCCCAGAAGCAACTTTATACCTGACCGGCACCCCAAAACCAGACATGAAACTACTTCTCCCCAGCTGTGCCACGTGGGGGTATTTTGGGGCGAGCAGAGAGGGCAGCTGAGGTGACCAGTCTGGCAGGAGGCTGGTTCTGCCCAGCCCATGCCTCTGCTGCTTGCACCAGAGCAGTTCACCCTCCGCAGACAATAAGCAAAGCTGCGTAAGCAGCCGAGCACAGAAGATGAATGAACCGTGTGACGCTAAAGATCTGTGAATTGAAAAATCTAATGCATGAATTAAAATCCGTACCCTCGTTCCCCCTCTCCCTTTCCCCCCAAAAAACAAATGTATATAGCAGGACATAAAAGGAGAAATAGAGAGAGGTGGAAAAACATGGTCTCACACATTTTAAAAAATTGATGGTCTGTCACCCAGACGCTGATGAATATTTTTTACAGGATAAAAATGGCAACCTAGAGTCTAAAAATAAAATGCTGTGCTGCAGACCTGTCTGGTTCAGCAACACCACTGGAATACAAACACACTCCTTTGCTGGTGATTCTTGACTAAGATTTCAAAATAAGAGAAGGAAAAAAAGCACTCTACGATATATACTCAATTTTCAAGAGAAGGGATTTGGGATTTGTGGGGTGTTTTTTTAGCAAGAATTCAGATTAGCCTTATATTTCATTTGCATTGTGTAACTGCCAATAAAAAAAAAACCCTGCTAAATTTTAAGTGATTGATGAGAAGAGCAGAATACCTCAAGCTGCACAAAGCTATGTTTCTTCTTCCCCTCCCCTGACAATTACAATATAAGAATATATTTATCGGTGCCTTTAAACTGTAATTTCAGTAAGCTTAAAAATGTATTTTGGGAATCACGCTGCAGACACAGCTGTGGACAATGCTATTTTGAAACTCACCCCACCCTCAGAGACAGAAAATAAAACCTTTTGCTTCATTCTCTATCACAGTTCAGATTAAAAACATGCTTAGCTGAGAAGTAAAAATGACTGAACATCATTCACAAGAAGCACTAAATTCTCAAGACTATCCACACTGCAGACAGGCTGCCTTATGCAGTATAGATGCTATTTTTAGCAAGTGATGCAATAGCTGCAAGGGCTCTCCCAGAACCTTTAATTTATGAGCCCAAGCCATACTAAAACGTGTTTCAAGATACCTAATATCCCTGCACTGTCACCTTCCCATTCTCTGCACCAGCCTGCCACCCACACAAGTCACTCCTTTTTTAAGTTTCATCTTCCAAGAAAGAGAAAGATTCTGCATGTGAAGAGAAAATTTGTATCTATACATTAGTCAGCAAACACACCTGCCCTGCAGTGTATATGCCAAGAAAGTTACACAACACTGTACAGAGATTTTCTGACCTCTTGGTTTTCTATTGAAATACAAAGCAGCTTGGCTTCCTTGCTGAATTTGTGTGAAGACTTTGAAAAGCCCACTAAGCTAATACATCTAATCCTTCCCCAAGCTGTTTCCATTCTTGGAGATCTTTTCAGAAGTTCTTGTGTCTAACAGACAACTGTTAAGACACATTTCTGCTAAGTGACTGTTTCAACAGCTAAAAATTCTAAAAAACAAGAAGAGTTCCTGAAATGCTAGGGCTTTTAATTTTTTTTTAAATAGAATAGGGATTTTCCAGCCCTTTGGATCTGCAGATCCTTTATGTTCTGCAATAGCCATGTGGACCTCCATGTAACAGAGTCAAGCTTACTGGTAAGCTTTGCACTGACCCCTTTTAAATTCTAATTCCATCTGCTCCCTCCCAAAACCCCCAGAGTTAATCCCAAAATCAGAACTACCCAAGCAATGACTTTTGTTTAACTTCCTACCTCCAGGGGCCCATGGGAGGGGACACCATCCAACAGTTCTAAAAAAGCCTTTATGTTTTGACTGTGTGGTCACGGACAAAATATATTATGTGTGTGCTATAGAAATCCATGAACCCAGCTTGCTGCCCTGCAGAGTTTGAGTCCTTTGCTTATTAACACAGGCAGGGGACATATAAGAGCTCTTGCCTCCTATTTCATACCATCCATTTATCAGTCATGGCCAGCTTTTAGGGCTCAGGAGAAATTCCTATATGTGTATCACATTCCCAAGTTTTACACCTCAGGTCCCATAGTGCATTAACAGATTGTGGCAGAACAGTATAAAGACGGCTCTGGGCACAACAAAAGCATTTGCTTTGTGTAAGGACAGCACCAAGATCCACCCTCTTCATGAATTCTCATCATGCCACGAGCCACACAAGAAAAACAGAAGTAGGGAAGCTTGACAAAACTTCTTGTTTGAAGCAGTAAAGGTCTGCCTCCCCACCACCCACACAATGTATGCGCTTCCTCCCTGGCCAACACAAGCACGGGGAAGCCAATGTCAGCAGAATTTGTAAGATCTCCAGGCTAACTGAGAAAAAGGAATCCAACTGCAAAGGGGTGAGACTTAGAGATTTCATTCAGAAGTTCTCTCTCTCTCTCTCTCTCTGAGATCCTAACTGCTCAGAAGTAGAACAGAAATTGAGCAGGAAGACACCCAGTGATATTTTATTCATTTTGGCTGGAAGCAACATTAAAACAAGCTGTACACTAAGAAGGTAGCATTAGCTCCAGGGACACAGAGGTATGAAAATAAGGATTCTGCAGAACAGCTGAAGTGGAAACAAAACTCATGCCCAAACATGTAACCTGCTCAAAACTAAAGAAGTTGAAGCACAGAGACTTCCATATCTGGTACCCCTTAACAGCAGGATGGAAAGCATCACACTGGGAATTTTTCAAAGCCTTGTGAAGGTATCAGGAGGATAACAACTGCAGAATGCAAGTTCAGGCCCTTCAATGTATACACAGCAGAAAACAAGTGTACATCATGTACATCAGCTTCACTCCAGCACAGCAGCAGCAATGACAAGCCAGAAGAACAGAGCAGTTTCCATAGCCAGTTCCTCATGGTTTTACTGGGACTAAGTAAGAGCACAGCAGCCACATGATATGTGTCCCATCAGACACAGAAGTAAGAAACATTAGCGTCATAAGAGGCTGAAAGAGCTGCTCCCATTTCACCCAGCCCACCGCTCCCCACTTGAGGCTGCAGAACTGGGGGACTGCAGGACATTCACAACCCTTTTTACATCTGTAGGCAGCTTGTCTAGGATAAATGAAACTAATGTGACAAATACAGGTGAAAGTCTCCAGCACTTAAAATGGATAATAAAATGGAAGGGTTTAGAATAAGAAGCCACCTGAGCTAATTAGCAAAGCAGTTCACATTAAGCAAGAGCCAAAATCATATTGTTTAGAGACAATACTGGATCTCCTAGTAGAATCTTATATTTCTGTTTTCATGACTGGAAACAGCTAAAATTTTAGGTCACCCAAACCATCAGTTCCCAAGGACAAAAAAAGGTGGACTGGACCATTTAAGCTGCCTCTTGCTATCCAAGACACAAACTACCATCAAAAACTCCTTCCTTCCTTCTCCCTGGCTGCTTTGGAATAAAAAATCTGTGCAATCTTACTCAAACCAACTGCTAAAGTAGGCCTTTTGGGGAGAGAGGAGACCACCCCTCAGGGTGTCCCCTTTCGCAGATTCAAGCACACTGCACATACACCAAGATCCACAACAAGCCTTTAAGCATGTTTATGCTATGCTAGGAATGGCTCTAAATCTCTTGTAATTCCAACTCTAAATAACACCTTTATCTCTGTTAAAAAGTGGAGCCCTCTCAGACGTACTGGAAATAAGATTCTCATGGCTTGTTAGAGGCAAAGATGGCTTCAGGATCATATTTCGTAGATATTGTTTTTTTAAAAATATGCAAAGATGAGCACAGATAAAAGATGCCATAGCCAACAAGCCTTTATTCTTTATTCTACCAAGTTCCTATAAAGGTAAGCCTTACAAATGTAGAGAAGTAGCACTAGAAGAATTTAAATTTCTACTGCTTTTGAAAATTACCTAATTATGACGAGAAACAATCTACCTAAATAGATGGTTCATACAAACAACACCAACCCTCAGAAATTAAGGTTGTTGGAAGCCATTAAACTTATCTTCCAAAGATACCCTGCCTACCACGAGTGTGAGGTACCCCGCAGTATGCTGTTTCTCAAGCCCACATTTGGCATTCTAGCCTTTGCACTAGAAGGGGACACAGAGGGGCAGCTCTGTTTAAACCGGAGGCGACCCGCAGCCGCGGAGCCCAGCCCGAGCCGCACCGGGGCGAGCAGGGCGCCCCCGGCCCGCGCCGAGCGCTCCCCGCAGCGCCCCCTGCCCGCAGCCGGCGAGCGCGCCCGGCCGCTCAATCGAGCCCAGCCCCACCATTCATAAAATCGGGGGTCGGCAGCGCTGAGAGGAGACTGTGCCGTGCCGGAAACCCAGCCAATCTGAACGCCACTCTGTGTTTTTCGACCCTAAAATATATATACAGTTTCAGCTAAAATGGGCATGTTTGGTAATTACTGCTCCACAGAGGTCCCTTCCGTCCCACACTCTTAATTACATTCGCTTTAATTAAGTATTTCTATCCATCCGCCGGGGGGGGGGGGAGGAGATGAAGAGATGAATAATGTTAACACGCCCAAGTTAATCAACTCAGAAGGCAACAGTTGTCTCATGAGAAATGCCCTCGATAAATTACCATAAAGCACTAGGGAGACTCTTACGTTAAAGCGCTCTAGAAATCCTTGACTGTTTCTATGTATCGGCACTGATTTGCAATAGGTGTTTGCCTTAAAGATTTAAGGAAGAACTCGGCAACACTGCCTTTGCCTTCCCGTTTCTAAATAAAGAAACGCCCACTCATGCCTTCTATATTTCACTCCAAGCCCTTGAAAACTTGCAGTATTTCCCCCGGTGGTGGAAAACTCCCCAGATTTTCCCATGGAAATGAGGCTCCCATGAAGCCTCCTTAAATGTTTCAGCTGCGATTGATTCGGTGCACTTTCTTCTCCCTGGCAGAGCAGGGAGGCAGGGGAAGCGCCCGCGGGCACTGCGTGGGCTGGCGCAGGCAGCCCGGCCCCGCTGCCGCACGTGGACGAGCCAGTGTCCCCGGCAGGATCCCTGTCACGCGAGGCGGCCGCGCATCCCCGCGCCCGGGATGGCGGCTCCCGCGGAGCGGCGGTGAGCGGCGGCTCCGCCGATCCCCTGCCCGCCCGGGAAACTTCGGGAGGAGAACACGGGGAGAGCTCCCCCGCCGCCGCCCGGCTCTCGGACGGGGCCGCCCGCCGCCCCTCGGGGCGGGAAGCCAGGGCGCCCCGGGAGGAGCGGCAATGCGGGCGGGGAAAGCCATGCGCTCCCGGCACGGCTCACAGTGGCTGGCCCCACCGCGGCCCCGCAGGGTCTGCGAGCCGGCCCCCGTGACGGCCCCAGGCGCTTCTTAAGCGGAGCGGAGGGAGCGCGTTATGTCACCGGTTAGGTAACGGCGCGGAAGCCGCCGCAGTGACGGCACCGCTCCCCCTCCTCCTCCTCCGCCCCCTCCCGCCGCTGCCGGGGCGGCTGAGGTGAGGCGGCATTATTAACCCTTGTCGGGGCCGGCCTTCCCCCGCGGGCAGCGGATCCCCCGGGAGCGGGGCGGGCTTCCCCCGCCGCCCACCGGAGGCAGCGGGGCCGGTCCCGCCGGGAGGGCGGCCCCGAGCGCCCGCACTTCGGCGCGCCGTGCGGGCCGGCAGGGGGCGCTGCCGCGCCGCGGCGGGCGGGCGGGGGCGGACGGACGGAGGGCCCGGGGGCGCCGGCGCCCTGCAGCTGCTGCTCCGCGCCCACGCGCGAGGCCCGGCGTGCCAGGAGCACGTCCTATTCCCGGACACCGATCCCAGCACGCCCGCGGCACGGCGCACGATGCGATCAGCCCCATACTAAGCATGCACGATCCCGGAGCGCTGGGTCCGCGCTCCCGGCCAGCAGCCGGCACTGCCCGAGCGCTTGGCCTCCGACAGGAGCAGCGCGGAGCCACCAGCGCGCCCAGCCCGGGCCAAGCTGGGCTGAGGCCCTGCCGAGAGCATTCCCCGCATCCCCCGCTGCCGCCTGCCCACGGGTGTCCGCAGCCGGCCCGCGCACAGGATCCACCCGCAGCAGAGAACTCGCCCTTAGCCCGCGGCCAGCAGCCCTGCGTGCTCCTGTCCCAAACACAGGGCACCAGGACACACACGCCCGGCAGAGGGAAGGAACTCCGGGCCAGCCCACACCACGCAAGGATTTCAGGTCCTGCTGAGCCCCGGCTCCATCAGGGAACACTGGCACAAGCACAGCGCTATTCACCTTGTCTTAAACATGCACCTTGTCCCTGACAAAGTGGAGACTTCAGCACTCCCCTATCAAGGTCCTCCACAACCTCTTTCCAAGGTCTTCATTGCAATCTCCCGAATGCCTTTTTCATTTACAGAGTCCACTCAAGCAAGTGGTGCCAGGACTCTTCAGCATGTCCCAAGCAAGGAAGCTAGCAGCCATGGCTTGGAAAAAAAGGTAGCTCAGAGGAATTTTCAGCAACATCCCCTATCCACAGATGCAATGCTATAAAGGGAGAACAGCCTCCACCAATCGCCAGAATGCTCTGGAAAGCAGCATGCTCAATAGGTTGTACCCCTTTAGCTCCCTGTACTTTAGATACCAGCCTGTATCCCTGACTTTAGATACCTCCTGCCCCATCTCTCCTCTACTTGCTGCTTTCCTTCATTTTTGACATCCCATTCTTGCAGCCCTCCTATCCCAACTTCTCAAGGACTCTTTGATTTAGAGAACTTTATAGGTTCCACAGCAGAAAAAGTTTTCACAACCTTAGTGCTTCCCCAACTCCTTTTTAAGTGGGACTGGGGGCCAGCAATTGAACTTCTCTCTCCAGTCCAAGAGCAAACCCTCCTTTAGAAGTCAGATACCAGAAAGAGCAATGGAGGTTCTTCTCACCACATCTGCATAGACTGATCTTGGCACCCACTGATCAGAACCAGAATGATAAAACAGCTTTATTATCCACAGGTCCTTCTACTCTCTCTTTAAAAAGATCCCTCAAAATTGAACAACGCTCCCACCTGCCAATGGTACCTGTTCCAGCATTCCCGCTGCTCTCCCTGAGGTCCATAAACCTTTCTTAGCACACACAGGCACCAGGACACAAGCACAGGACAAACACAGGCCAGCTGGGGCACAGCATAGCCTGATTAGAGGCCCAGCAGCACACTGCACATGCAAACTGTCACAGCAGTGAATTTAGGCACACCATTCCTGCTGAAAGCAGCCAGTGTGGCTAGAGATAGTAGCTTCCATCTAAGGATACCTGAAGGAAGATAAGGAGAGGGAAAAAAAAAACCCAACTTTTTAAGAACAGGATCACTGCTCCAAGATTTAGGAATAACAGCAAACTTCAGACTGCAGAAAATCTACAGCTAGTAAGAATATCTGCATATAGTACCATATTGGGCATTCAAAGTTTTAACCAGCATCCCTTATTTACATGCATCCCATAGTACTAATTCCCCCAAAGTAAAGCTTGAAAATATAAACCAACTTCTACAGTAAAGGCTACTTTAAAACAATATGCATTTATTAAAAAAAAAGATATATTTTTACTCAAATCTGCTTCCTCACTAGGTAAAGAATTTGTGCTGAAAGTCAGTTTGAGGAGACTAATTCTAGGTTAGTGCACAAGAAACACAGCTTCAATCCAAAGCTTACTAACGATGACTGAAACAAGCTAGTCTATGCTGGAACATCACACATTTTTCTGAACAAATGCATTATTTTCAAATGTTGCCAAGGCAATGTTTTACATCAGAAATTATACACTTTGATTTAACCACAACCAGCAACAGCAACCAAGTGACAAATCCAGCTGAGATGAGATGCTACCAAAATTCTGCCTAGCTGGCAGACTGAAAATCCACCTCTTTCATTTTACTAAAATTTCTTGGCTTATAAAGACTTTCAGATTAACAGATTCTGACCCCACCACTTTCAAACACTCTAAAGCATCAAGAATTTGGTTACCAGAGGAAGAGTTTGAAACACAGCCAAGCACAACCTGTCTGTCCCCAAGGACAAGGTCACAGGAAGAACAATGCTATGAACTATTGAAGAAGGGATGACAAAGAGGTTTCTTTCTGAAAATTAATAACCCTAGCTATCAAACCAATACAACACCATTATCCTAGTCTTTGAAAAGGAAAGGAGCTAGTTAAAACCTGTTAGCAGGGACTTCCAAAATCATACTCTGCAACTCAAACAATCCTCTCAAACACACAAGAGGTACGTGCCACCCATCTTGACCCACAAAGAACTGAGCAAAACAAGACTTTGGAACAGCCCATCAAGATGGGACCAAGCAACAGAACTAACAACAGGCTCCTGCAGTTTTAGGCTCAGTTTCAGCCAGCTCAGCTGCAGGGCATCACCCAGCAATCCATGCCTACCTGCTTCCTCAGTATCTGACTGCCAACTGCTTTCCAGGCAGCTCAGGAAGCTGACCCAGCTGACTGACTGCAGCTGGTCCTGCTTGCAGAGTTAGAGGCCACACAAGGACCTCACCAGCAGCACCACCACACATGGACTGAGGGAGCGTGAGGGAAGCACCAAGAGCTCCCAGCCAGCAACCAGAGCGGCCACAATTCTTCTGGCAGCAGCCTGGTCTCAGAGCAACTCAAGCTGACCACTGGACTCAGCTGTATCTTCAACATACAGTTCCATAATACTACCAAGTTTCCCTTTGTTCCACCAGCACTGGAATTCACATGACCAAGCAGACTATGGAGCATAAATAGCCCCAAGGGACTAATTTTCTGCAGGGCACACTCCTTAAGAGCAGATCACCACACAAACAGACCAACCTCTGTGCCAGCATAAGGAAGAAAGAAGCAAGGCAAGAGCTCTCCATCCACTTTCTCTCTCCACACCAAACTTTTACCTCAGAAAGCCATGATGTAAAACACACTCACTCTTGTGAACAAAGGCATCTCATTTATAAGCTGACAACATGTGAGAGTGTCAGCAAACCGATGCCAGTGCAAAGGAACATGAACAAGGCTCTGGAGGTTAGAGTGAACACCCAAGGAGAAGAACTACGGCACCAAATGGAGGGTTCTAGATCAAAATCTAGGAACAAACACCAAGTTGAGGAGCCCCAGAAGGTTTGCCATAGATCTGGGTCTACCTGGACAAAAAGACTGAGGTAAAGAGTTTGTATCAGGACAGGTAAGTTGCCTTTAAGCACACCTCTGTGAGTTGACAGGAGTACACATCCCTTTCTGCCATGCCATACCAACACTGGGTTGGACGTGCAGGACAATTGAGGGTAGGAATGAACTGCAAGACATCCTAACTCTAATCCCTTGTTCAACTACAGGCAGGGTAGCAGCTTCTTCCAGCAGCACAGTGATCCTTTACTGCCCTGTCCTTGATGCTTCTCCCTCCTGTTAGAGAGCTGACTCATGAGCCACACTGAATCCACACTCTGGGGATGGAGAGCCCTTTGGCAGATGGGACTGAGACAGCAGGAATACTGGGCATATACACCTCTTTCAAGAAAAAAAATATTTATGCAAAATAATAGAGAATAACAAGTTTATAGATCAAGCACCTTTGCTGGCAGGATAAGAATCCTGGGGAAGGGAGCAAAGGGGCACAAAGCCTAGGGGAAACCAGTCTTCCAGAGCTTCAGAACAATGGAAAAGTTTTGGAGAAACAGATCAGTCAGTCACAGAGGAATGTGAAAGCAGGACTTGCTGGAATAAGGAGCCATTGATGAAACAGAGTGTGGGGAAGCAGCATGCAAGCATAAGCAAGTGTTGGTTGGGTAGCAGCAGCTACAGAAATGGAAAGCACAAGGCAGAGAAATATTTCTATATCTATATGTATCCTCACACACATCTGCAAACCTCTCCATGTAAAGGCAGGGACCAGATACCTTGTGAAGAGACCAGACTCTTTGGTGCCTGCACAACAGTTTCCTCCCATCAGCAACAAAAACCTTTGTCCCATTGAGCTTACCACCTCCCATTCCCCTTCTCTCACTACAGCTTTTCTCCCTCTGTGCTTCTTTGGTAGCCTTCTAACATACATGAAAATCCTGTGGAAAAATTGCTGTGATTAACAGCCCTAGAACTGAGCTCTTCAAGTCTGCTCTTCTTTGTCTAGTAAGTACAGAGCTCTTCAAGAAGTGGAAACACAGCTGTCCCTCTGCATGACTGATGGAATACACCCCTCTGGAACACGTGGCTCACAATTGCTTAAGAGGACAAAATAGAAGGGAGGTGTAAAAACAGAAAAAACCAAACATCCAACCAAAACCAAATCTGTACAGTCAACCAGACAGTAAATTCTGCATATACACACACCATGCCTGCAGCTGTCTTCCACAATTGACAGACAACTGAATCATGAGAGAAACACGAGAGAACCCTCAGGAGAGAAAGAAGCAGGAAGGGTAACAAAAATGGCAAAAGGAGGAGAAGAAACAATGGAACAGGCACCATTTTCCCTGAGGCCCAGCTTCTGGACATCTTAACTCCAGTTTTAAGAACTACTAAACAAGAGGTTTCTTTCAAAACCTACAACAAAACCTCAGGCTTTTAGGTGTCACCATCTGCTGCTGAGGGCAATAGAGTGAATTAGCAGCTCAGCAGGAAATTCTGTATATAGCTCTCTTCCCATGTTAGCTGGAGATGCCTAAATTGTGGAACAGGATTTCAGCACTGCTAATGACTCACCAAGTGGGTGATGGTGCACTGCTCTAGACATTATTTCCAGGAATCAAGGAACTTTCACAGATTTGAAAAACAATATATTATTTTAAGGTTAAATCAGGAGTCAAAAAGTAGCAGATTTAAGGTAGAATTCTTCTGTGCAATTAAATGTAATACAGGGAAAGGAACCTGAATTGCCCTAATTCTAGCATTTTCAGATATCAATGTACTCAATCTGAAAAATCTTTGGTTCTTTGGCTTTTCTCTAAGCACCCACGTTTCCCAAAACTAATCAGTAAGTGAGCACCAGAAGTCACCTGAAGCAAGAAGTAGCAACTTAGGTAAGTGATGAAACCGTGCAAGCCCAACAGATGGGTGTTTTACCTACTAGTTACAAAGTTTATCCCACATTTTTGTTCATATACAGGCCTAAAGAATCACATGATATTACTCTAGATTACATCCTTGTGTAAATTTTCTGGTTTTAAGTAACTAGTTTCCATTACAAGTATTCCTACTTTAAAACACACAGAAGACTGGGAGAATGAGCTAGCTTAAAATAAGACAGCTATTCATCTCCAGGCTATTAAATTGTCAAGCATTTCCCTCTCAGGCTGTTTATCAGAGATGGGTATTCTTTTCACCTTAATGCAAACATCTGTCCTCCACTCACCATTAGCTTTTTTGGGGGGGTTTTTTTGCAGGTGGGAAAACCATACTAAAGCATTTAACCCTCCTCCATAGATATCTCTCTGCTCCTGCAGATAAACAGGGCAAAGCCCATTCATATTCTGAATCAAACTGCAGAGCTGTAGATTATGAGGCTGGTTGATGATGCTGAGGCTGCTGATGCCCACTCGTACCACATTTAGTGTGCTGGCATGAGCCAGAAGGGAGGGCTGAAATCCATCAGATCAGCTAGGACACAGCAGAACTGGGACTCTGCACATCTGGGTTCTGAGCAGTTGCTCTCCCTCTCCTTTTCTGACCAGAGAGTGTAAAAAGGAGCACATAATGCACTAAGTGTTGAGCAATCCTACTAAGTGGAGATTTTAAACTGTCAGCAACATCATGTGCAAATGAAGACACCTGAAAGAAATAAGCAGGCACCAGAAAGAGAAAAATTGTAGAAAACAGCAGAGTATGGTTCATTACTTTATGCTGTCTAGGAAGCAGGACTGATCTTAGAGTATGTTAATAGCAGTAGCCTATGTAAAAAATATTAGAGAGCCTCCCTGACTCACCAAGAGTTGCAAGGCCTCTGAAGGATTTACAGCCCCCTCAAACACCACACAGCATGAGCTGCCAAGTCTAGAGGAGCAGGGTCAGAGATCCCACTTCTCCTGGACTGCTCTGGAAGTTTGTTCAGCCCCACACAGCACAGGCTGAAGGGATATGCTGACAGAAGAGTTTTAAATTACAAGCTATGAGTAGGACTGATGACTGAAGGCAGCTAAAATTTTGGAAGAGAAAATTTAGGATGGATACTTGGAAATATTACATGGCAAGTAGGAAAAGAAAAAGCCATACACATTGGAGCACAGTACTCCTGAGAAGTACAGACAGGATTAGGACACTTGACACTTGCATCAGACTGTTCTCTGAGCCACTCTTCAGTGCAGTAACTCTTCAGAAGCAGTTTGCAAATAACCATACAAAAAACAAAACATGCCCTGAGTTCAGTCTGCACATTTCACTTAAGCTGTCACGATCACAAGTTAGTTTACAAGCTGGCATATTTTCACACATTCTTAACATCACTTTTCAGGTTAACAAGTGCCCTGCTTTATTTCATACAAGGGCAGCATCCAGAATTGAGAACAAGGCCAGAAAACCTTCACCATGGACCTGAAAGGCTGAAGATGACAAAACCCTGAATGAGTGATACAGCTGAAGAACTAAAGATAATCAGAAGCCCCCCCCAAAGCTCTGCACACACCAGCCAAGCCCTCCTGCGCAGGGAAAATGGGAGCCAGGCAGAGCCTCTCCCCTCCCATCCCGCAGGGAGAGCAACGCCCAGAGAGGCTGAAACTCCCTTCTGCTCCACCTCATCGCACATTGCTCCAGGGGGCCGCTGAAATCTGCAGCAGTGACTTGGGACACCGTCTCTCAACTGTTTATCACTGCACATTGTGAAACACATGCAAAGCAAGACTGCACTTGTCTGTGCACACGGGACTGAAACTTGCTTGCAAAAAACTAAGAAGCTTTAAGGCAACAATTATTTCACTTGATGCTAAGGAGTTTGAAAAACGACACTGACTGTGTCGTTAGCACCCGATCAGCAGTCAATGCCCTCTGTATGGAGTTCTTAAATTGTAACTAAAATATTTCACCATCTGACTTATTAAGGATACCTCAAGAACTTTATAAGGATCAGGGTCTATTTCATAAGACACCATTTCTAGGGACTGCAGAAAGCATAACCTTACAGATGGAATCTAACTCAAACCATTTAAAAGCACAAAATCCAGCTAGTCCACTTCTTAGACTTCTTCCTCTGAACATAAGCATCACATCTTATTAATTTAATAATATTATTGATAAGGTCTGATGTATAGAGCTTGTTATTATCTCAACTTACTAGCCAACAAGAGTTTGGGAATTGCCCCTGTATTCTCAGTTTTTGAAAGACCTGCCTGTACAGACACAAAGAAGTATCTACTCCACTGCTCATGTACCCAGTTACATACATTTTTCATGCTTCCCTCAGTGGCCCTGATGCACAAGTTGCTATTTTTAGATGCTGGATACGTAAGGCCCTTATTAAGTAAAAGAAGCCAGCAAGAAGGCAGAGAGGGTCACCCAGCTTTCTACTGCTCAAAGTTTTTGTTAAATATTTACACAGGGAAAGAATGGTTAAAGACTAAATAAAATCAAAATCAAATTACACAAAGTTAGAGGCAGTTGAGAGCACCATCCTGATTAACGACCTCTCACAAATTCTTTTTTAGGAAACCTAGAGCAAATTGCCCACATTTAGTTAATTTTTTGCACGTTAGTGAATAAACTCCAAGAAGCCTAATTAAGGCAAGCTCATCTTCACAAACCTTTGTTGGCCCAAATACAACTGTACAGCTGTATTCACCACATGAGAAAGCATCATCACTAGCAGATATCTTGTAACCACTAAATGTACAATTATTCAACCATGACTCTATCAAAGGCATTGAAGATACAGGAGAAGTGGATGCTTTTCTAAGACACTGTGAGGCTTGAAAGAAAGCAGGACTTCTCTTCAAGTGTCATATGGCAAATCACATAATCAAAATAATTTTGTTTCCAGTTAACACATTGCTTCAGCTACAGAAAATTGGGGGGAAAATCCCCACATTTATCATCAAAATATTTGCACTGTTGAGACAGGAGAGAAAGAAACAAAAAGTTTAAGTACCCACACAACCAAGACGCTTTAGATGCTTTAGAGCACCAGATCAATCCAATTTGCACTGCCCGTGGGTTTTGAACATACAGAGTTGATTATCTGCATACACTGAACTGCTCAGATTACACAGCTGACCCTGCTCCAAGCAGCAGGTTGGACTGCAAGCCTCCTGAGGTTCCTCCCAGCCTAAATCACCACAGGATTTTGAATTCATTTCACCAAGTTACTGAAGGGAAGGAGAAGAATGATTTCATTTTTTCCTGCAAAAGAGGCGGCTTCCTAAAATAGGAGACACGGCAACTCTCCAAATGGGAGCTGTAACAGCAGCAGGCAGCTCCCTGCTCCAGACACTCTGTACTCCAAATACACCCAATCTCCAATGGCAGAGAAGCAAGGTGGCTGCCTGCCACTACCATCAATGGGAGAAGAACAGGACTCTCATCCAGCCTAAGGAAATACAACTATGGATCACAACAATCAGCACCACCAACAGATCTGTCTGCCTAGAGGGAGGCAGGGGAACAACCACATCTTTGCTGTATTCTTGGTGAATTCAGAATGACTCCTTAGCACTCTGGTCCTGTTGAGTCTGTCATTCATTCAGCTACGTTGTTTTTAAATCAAAGGAACTGTTATTTTTTTCCTCTTTTACCAACTTGTGAAGCACATTAAAGGTAGAACATTCAACCCAGGAGTTTTCACTGTATAGTCTCTCAAGATGCACCCAGAAACCTCATGTTTGAGACATCCACCCAACTTCCATACTGTACTTAACAGTATAGTAGCCAAAAACCAAGCCAGAGGCTTGTTATACAGAGAGAAATACCAGAACAGCTGCATACAGACCTTCACACATAATTGTGACTGTAGAAAAACTTTTTGTCAAAAGAGGTCCTATTTCAAGTAGTACAAACCTAGTTTTTCCAGAGTACATTACCAGTTCACATAGTGGTTCCTCCTCCTCACATCCCCTCTTTTTAAATACCAGTAAGTTAGACCAAGCATAGACAGAAGCAATTGCATATATGCATCTGAAGAAACCTCTAAGAAAACAAGGAAAAAATTTGCAACCCAATTTCAAATGTACAGAAGAGTTAAAGGGCAGTAAGAAGTCCTTCCAAAAGGACTTGTGTTTTAGGGTTTTTATAAAGTTGTTCTCTAGTTGTGCACTAGAAAGAATACATTGACACAATAACTACAGCAGACAATTAGCATCAAAACCACTGTTTTTTAAAATATCAGAAAAAAAAGAAATGCACTTCTTCCTACAGTATTACTTAGTAATCTGCTAATCAAGGTGACCCAACATATCTGCAGCTGTGCCTCCATCTTCCTTTCCATGACAGAAAACAGAGAGCCTGCCCAGCCACAACACACTTCAAGGCAAACCACCCCAGTGCCCATTCAGACTAAGACAACCTCTCTTCATTTCAGCTGGAGACTACAGCAGCTGTCCCAATAAAGCAGCACCTCACCTGCATCAGCTGCACAGAGGACACACAACAGCTAGCTCATGATGGCCACATGTCTTCCTACAGTGACAGCAGGCTTCATCACCTCATTTCTCCATTCTCCTTGACACTGCAGCAATGCCCCCACTTCAGAGCAGAGCAATACACAGAATTTAGCTGTGCTGCCAGTGCTCCTCTTCCTCCCTGCCTTGAACATCACAATCCTGGCAGAGAAAGAACAACTTCTGTGAGCAGCCATTGGCCACATACAGTGGCCCACTGCTGCCTGCACTTGCTCGAGACAGTGACACAACTGCACTTCTCTGGATGTTTGAGGATGTGACTGTGGAAAGATCTGCTGTTTACAGTTTGTGGTTCCAGCTGATAAGCTGGCATTTGGCTCAGGCGCTGCAGACCTCCATGTCTGAAACAATGCAAAACAAGCTCAAGGGGCCACCAAGATTTCTGTGATGCACCACAAGTCAGCAGGCAACTGATAATGCATTAATATATTCAAAACCAATATTAGAAAGTCAAAGGAGGTTTGGGTGTCCTGTGCCAGCCATATCTTTAACAGGCATAACGTTTCTCCAGCTGAAAGGAAGACCTGGGCCTTAGTTATTTGTATGTCAAGCTGTTACCTATCCAAGGCACGGCTGCTGCACTTCAAGCCTGTAAACACAGCACTCATGACATGCTCTGGCATTATGAATGCTGTGAGTAGCAGTGCTGCTTTACTTGTCTCACACAAGCAGACACTCAACTACCCAGGCATGTGCTCACATACAAGTTCTGTGCTGGCTGCAGAGATTATGGGGGAGCACAGTGATAAGCCCAGCAATCAACCTGCAGGGCTGCTCTGCCTAAAGGTCTGGCACCTGGAAGCAGCTGCAGCAGCTGAGCACCTGATGTCCTCCTACTCCCCTTGAGGAAAGGAAATACCTTTTGCAGCCTTTTAAAGTGTCATCTCACCTTAAACTCACACTCCTTACACGCTACAACTATTTTTGTGGCCCATCTTATCAATTCCCAATCAAGCACAAAACTTGCCTTTTCCAATAATGGATTTGAAAATTCCCTTGGCCTGATCTGTTACACCAGCAGAGAAGCCCTTTCTATCATCTCATCATTACTTAAAGGCAGCGGCAGACTCGGATGGAAGAAACTGTCTTTTTCCAGCGCGGCTCCCGTAACGAGGAATCGAAGTAGTGAGAAAAGTTAGAGCAGCGTAGCACTGAAACTACCCCGGTAATAGCCTCTGCTGTACTTCCACAGCGCTCCTGTATTTCAGGGATGCCAGCCAAATGCTGCCGCCACCCCCTCCCGGCCTCCGCTACTGTCACCCCCTCCACAGGGAGGGCCCCTCGTGCTTCAGCCCCTTCCCGAGCGCGGCCCGGGACCGAGGAGGGGCCGAGCTGCAGGAGCAGACAGAGTCGGCGTAAGTTTCGCGCCGCTCCGCCGTTCTCGGCGGGGCTCTTCCCTCGCCCTCCAGCACAGCCCTTCTCCCCGGGCACCCGCGGCTGCCGCCGCTCGCCCGCGGGGCTCCCGGTGCCGGGCAGGGGCCGCGCGGCCTCCGCTGCGCCGGGAGCGGCCGCTCCTCCGGGGGCGGCGGGGACGGGGCGGGCCTGACGTCAGCGATGAGGCGCGAGGCCGGCGCGGAGGGGGCGGCGCGCACCGACCGGCCGCGCTGCGAACTGCGGAGCGGCCCCGGAGCCGCGCTGCGCGCCCCGCCGCCCTGGAGACACCAAGTTCACACACGCCGTGCCCGCCCGCCCGCAAGTCCCAACAATCGGCACTTCTCTCAGGACCGACCCGACCGGCGTGCTCTGGTCCCGCACGTTTCCTGGGGAGCTTGAGAGCGGCTCCCGGCTAGTCAGGGGCACACTCGGCAGAGCAGCGCAACCCGCCGGTCCCTCAGACGCTGGCCCAGACCAGCCCGCCCCAGACCCGGCTGTCGCCCCACGGGCGCTCCGCCAGATCGCCCCGGTCCCTCTGAAGACCCGTCCCCGCCGCCCGCGTCCCCCTCCCCGCCAGGCCGAGGCCGCTCCCCAGCGAGGTCCCTGCCCCGGCCCAGGAGTCACCAGAGAAAGAGCCGCGGCGGGGGCGGCCGGGACGCGCACTCACCTGCCCAGGCGCCCAGCGCCGGCCCCACGGCGGCGGCGCCGCTACCCAGCACCCAGACGCGGAGCCCGGCCAGCAGGCGGTACGAGGCGAGCGCCGCCGCGTACAGAGCGCCCAGCGCGCCCACCCAGTAGAAGAGGCCGGCGGCCGGGAGCGCGGCGGGAGCCACCATGCTGCGGAGGCTGCAGCGGCCGGACTGAGCCCTCCCGGCCACCGCCGCCCCGCAACCGTCACGGCGCCCGCCCCCGCCCCGCCGCGATTGGCGGAGGGGCCTCTCAGCCACCGGGTAACCCGGCAACGCGGCCGGGCCCGCCCGCCCTGGGGCCGCCCGGCCCCGCCGCGCCGGGAAGGGGGGGGCAGGCAGCGAGCGGCCACACGCCCCCGTACTACTTGCGGCCTGCGCCCCACGTGGTCGGCACCGCTCTCTTGCCGCCATTGGCCAGTGAGCATGGCCGTCACCCGGCCGCCGCACTTCGATTGGCCCCGCCGCCCAGGAACCCCGCAGGACTGGTGGACGACGGAGCCTCCGCTCCCGCCCCCACTGACGTCATATGAGCCCATTCATAAAATGCTCAGGCTCCGCCTCGCACTCGAATATGTCCCTCGGTTCCCCTCCCCCAGCCCCGCACTGCGCTCGCCCACGGAGCCGCGCCGCGATCGCCACGGCACGGCACGGCACGGCACGGGTCCGCAGAGAAAGGGAACCCGCCCCGGGGAAAGTCCGTCCCGGGAAAAGAGGGGCTGAGCACCACAGCCCAGCTGCCACTGCACCCCACGCACCGCGGGGCTGGCAGCGCCGTCCCGTCCGGCCGGCCTCGATCTGTCTTTCCCGACAAGATCCAGGGGCAACGGAGGCTTCCGAAATATTTCCCGTGAGCTGCCCACTTGTTGTGCCATGCCTGGACTTGCTCTGCCCCGTCGCCCTTCACTTGCCCGCTTGACACGACTCTCCTAGAGCCCCTCACACGATGGGGTAGGAACGCCTGGACTTGGCAGGAGTGTAGGAGACGCCTCTGAAATGACACACACACCCCAGCAGTGGCTCTTTCCGTGGTGGTGAAGGGCACAAAGCTCCGCTGCCTTCTGTCCCGCCTCCAGCCACTTGCCAGGGCCATGGCACCCGCACCTCACTTACGGCCCGGGTTTTTCCCTCCCTCCCAGGAGGGACCCTGGGGCAATGGAGAGGTGATGGGGCAATGTAGGGTGTGGGAGGCTGAAGCCCTGAAATACCTCATGCTTGAGATGTATTGCCTCACCAGGCTGAAACGGCAGGAGTGGCTGAGCAACATGGAAAATCAGCGGCAATGTGGTGTAAGGTGTGGGTCAGTTAAAATGTCAGAGAAGATCAGTTGAGGTCTAGGAGACTGCTGTTTTTAAAGGGAGCCCCTTGCAACTTTCAGTGCCAACATTTTTTTTTCTAGAAAACAAGCCTTTATACCACTTATTTGACAATGACCTTAGTTCAAGCAGTAAAAAACTTTCTCTAGATTAGGTTTTTTGGAGATCCACATCCATCTGAGTTATTAATGACAAGTAGCACAGGGGGTAGTCTTAATGTTGTCTTTCCTTTCTGTCCAGGACTGGCAAATAGGTCATACCCAAATGCAGCCACTGCTGCTGAAGACCTCCAAGCTGTTCCAGCTGCCAGGCTGCAGCCATGTTCCCCTCATCCAACTCCTTTGTGCTACTTGCCACACGCCATGTCCATGGCAGAGGAAGCCTCCAGGAGCCAAATCTGCCAAATCCTGGCACACCTCAGGCCTGGCCTCCCCTTGCAGCTCCACCTCTGCAGACCACAATGGATTTACAAATGCTCTACAGTTTCTCTTTTCTCATCTCATTTCACATTTCCTAGCCTTTTCCTGCTTCAGACTTTGGAAAGAGCCGATGTAAGGTGCCATCTTAATTGGAGCAGGTAAGCAGTACCATGTGTATTGCAACTTGGGGCCACAACCGACCGTGGTGCCCTGTGAATGCAGTTAGAAACACTGCTGCCACTTCACAGCTCTCATTTAGAAACAAGACACACTAGTATGACATCAACTACCTGATGCAAAGAACTGTGCATCCTGAGATACCTGGGGCTGCACACTATGACCTCTTGTCTATGTTAAGGGAAACAAGACCAAAGAAATCGAATGAAAATTTGCCGTGATAGGTTTATCCCTTTTATTAGTTTAATAAAAATAAACATTTGCTATATTTCCTGCTGTTAAATACATATACACAAAATAGCTTTTCACTCAAAAATACATAATTGATAAAAATCAAATGCTTCTGTTCATAATCTACTTGTGGAAAACAAATTCATAGTGGGATTCAAATTTCATTGGATTCAACAACACTGCACTGATGTCAATTAAAGGCATGAAACTATCATACACTTTGCAATTGAAAAAAACAGGAAGCATCCATCCTTCCATCCCCATGGTGAATTAGTTCACCTTTTTTTTTTTTCTTTTCTTTTGTCAATCCCTCATGACAGGTGACACTGTCGAAGATCCAGCTCTCACCAAGTTTTCTTCCTGCATTTTTCCCAGGAGAGTCCACCTATTGCTTACTGGACATCACTTTTAGAATAGTGTGATATGCTAGGCCTAACTCCTGCAGGTATTGCACAAGGAAAATCCTTATAGGCCTCACCAAGTGTTCAGTTGACATAACACCCTCCAAAGATTGTTAAATGCTGGGATAATTTTCCTCTTGTTCCATACCAGCCTTTCCTTAATTTTTAATTTTGTCTATTGGCTGTCACGGCAGTTCTCATCTGTTCAGTTTTTGCAGAATAAATGACACTGCTGATCCTCACTCTTTTGTCTTCCAGAGGACAGGTGAATATGGCCTAAGCATCTGGAAAGAGAAAAGGCAGAAAAGAGATCTACTACTAGTCAAAGGCAACATTGTAGAGCTGAAGCAAAGGATGGAAGGTAACAGTGGTCACCAGACTCACCAAGTGTTTAGAAGAAAAGTTGGGCAGCTGGACAGTGCATGTAGAGGCTGGAGGAAAGGAGATGAGCATTGGGAAACCTGCTGAAGGGAGCAGGCAACTTCCTACTGGACATTCTTGTAAGCTGCACTGCAGTTACCAAGGGAATGCTGACATTTACAAATGGGTCAGAAATAGGGAGGAAAGTATGTGGGTGCTATGAAAGATTTGTTGGTCTCTGTCTACCCATCTTTTATTATAACATCTCCTGCTCACTGCACTGCAGTTGTGCTGCTCCTGAGACCTCTTGTCTGAACAACGTTCTTGTTGCAGGTCAGTACAGAACCTGCCCCACTGTTCTCTCAGGGGGACTGATAAACCCCTTGACAGAGAAGCACAGACAAAGCAAGGCAGTCCTCCATTTTTTTTTTGTGTTAAAAAAATCATACTGGTTATTCAAAAGTGTTGCTATTTTTTATGCTACCCTGCTTGGAGAAAAAGGCAGTCCTCTGAGAGGCTTACAGTCTACATTTAGAAGAAGATGAGTCACAGGCAGGGAAAGGGACTCACTGGAAGGGAAAGAATTATACAAAGGTCAAATGAGGGGGTTTGCATCTCTTGCTTATGGGCATCACACGTTCCTGAGCAACAGGCCTATCCCCCTTTCCAGGGTTAATCCTAGTATTCTCAGGAGCTTTGCAGGTCTGTTCCCATTTGCTGTAAGCTGCTGCAAATCCCCAAGGAGCACCCAGTCACTGAGCTGATGGAACAGACAGGCATTTTGAGTGTACTCACACATCAACATGCATACACATATGAGGATACCTTGCCAAGGCCCCAGAGATCCATATTTCCACAGCCTCTTTCATCAGTTCAGGCGTGTAGTCAGTTCCAGATGACTGCAGATGCAATCTGGGTCAGGGCAGTGATGCAAACCTCGGCCAGCCCACAGCTTGGCTACATTGCTCCATCATATGGATCATGGCTAAGCTGTACAGCAGATCACAACAGAGATGAGAGAGAAGTCTTTAGGAAAGCTGAAGGTGTAGTGACAGGCATGACTAAAAAATGCAATAAGGAACAAAAGATAGGGACATAGAACCACACAGATGACGACATCAAAAGGAGACAAAGAAAACAAAAATATAGCACAGGAGCAATAAACCACAATGAATAGAGGATAAAAAAGCACCCAATAAGAAGAAGCATTCGATTTTTATTATGAAGTTTTTCTGTGATGTTGCTGCCACAAGTACCTCACAAGCAATACACATCTCAGTGAGACCACATTTCCATGTCTCCCTCCTGCCCTGCTCTCTCAGTACCTGAGGAAAACACTTCTCACTACAAGTCCACAGGCAAGCACCCAAGACAGTCACTCACTGTCCCCACAGTGGCACCTGTGGCTCAGGAGTCTCAGCGCTCGGGAAGCCTCAGCCCTGGGATCTACTTCTCATCCCAGCCTGCCCAGTGCTGCCAGAAATGCTGTCTGCTCTGCAGCAACCCTGAGACAGGAGAGGGGGATTGCTGGTTATCTGTGATGTGTCATGTTTTTTCCTGCCCCTGAACAGTGTAGTCATTTGTTTCATTAAATGGCATTCTTGTACCCAGCACTAATTTTATCCCTTTACAAATATGTTTTTCACTCTAGCAACTCAAGAGCAGCTCTCCCCCCTGTACAGTCATTCTGCTCTCATGCCTCTCTTACCATTACTCACACCTATTGCAGTGAGGCCAGATTCAATAATGGGCCTGGCTGCTGCAGAGCTGAGCACTGCAGTGGGTCTTTGCCTAAATCCATAGCCCCAAATTACGACACCCTGCCCCAGTGCACACTGAAAGCAAAAATTAGAATACCTAAGAATGTAAGCTTCATTGTCCATTCTGTTAATGTCTCAACAAGTACCATTCAGACACGCCAACAAATCTCTCAATGCACCTCATCAACTGCTGAGTTCATTGTAATGATGGGGTGAGGCAAGACACCTTGTGTGGAATTCCAGATCCTCAGCTTTTCCTTAGCCATCTACTCCATCTCCTTACAAAGCTCATGGTGCCCCTCCAAGTCTGTGCACTATTTAGCACTCACCCAGGAGTTCCAGTTTCCCTCTTCTGCCTGAAAGGGCAGAAAGTGCTTTAACAGCATGGCACAGGTGTGCAGGGTGTGGTGATTTTGGTCAAAGCTATTTCACAGCACACAGAATCACAGAATCATCACATCATAGAACCATAGAGTTGCCTAGGTTGGAAGGGACCTTAAAGATCATATACTTTCAACTCTCTTGTCATGGGCAAGGATGCCTTTCACAAGGCCAGGGTTCTCAGAGCCCCATCCAAGATGGTCCTGGACATTCACAGGGATGGAACGTGCACAACTTCTCTGGGCAACCTATTCCAGTGCCTCACCACCCTCAGTAAAGAATTTCTTCTCAGTAACTGTTTTTCTTTCAGCTGTAATAATGGGAGGGAAAGCCAGTGGGACTGGAGGGGCTGTGGCAGACATTCTCAGACCCAGCATACATCCTGTGCATACATCTTCAGCATATGTTAAAGTGGTGTATCTGGGCAACTATAAAAGCAGGTATTTATGTAACCCTCCTTCCTTTTGGCATGCTACACATGCAGCAGGTGCTGGGGTTCCATGGTTCAGACCTGGGCTTTGCCAGCTGGCTCTTGCTGTCAGCTCCTGCAGTACAGGACTCCTGTGGGCCCAGCATAAGGCACTTCGAGCTGATCGCCCTCTCTGCAGAGCTTGCAGGAAACAAGGGAGCCAGAGAACAGCAGGTTGAGAGAAAGGGATGGAATTGGTAACATTAAGGGCCATAATAAATAACCAACTAAGCACAAATTTTGATTGATGTGTCACTCATCTGCAATTGTACACTTTTGAGTATAGTTTCTATGAGAAGGGCAGAAATCTGCAAACACAAGGCAGCTGTGAAGCTCAAGTCTTAACTTTTAAACTGAGTCAGTCAGGCATTTGAGGTTACCACACTGTGTTACAGCTATACACTCCTTGCTTCTCAAATAAACTTTGGGCATCAGCAATCTAGCCTGCTTCAGGGAATAAAGTCCCAAATTTCTCAACAACAAAACACTCCAGGCAAATGTAGCAATGGAAGACAAACAGAACCTAAAGCCAAACAGTAACTGGCATATTAACTAGTTGAGTCTACAGATTGCAAATCCAACGTGCCATGCAGATGTACGCTGCTCTTTATGGGAAGGTCTGTTCAGTTTACCTTTCAAACAGGAAACAATACAAATGGTACTAAAAACTTCTTGTACTCAATACAGGGATTTTCCACTTTTACCTGCTATGGATTGATAGTGTGTCTCTTGTTAAAACTCAAAATTCCACTTTTTGTTGCCATTCCCTGTTTAGAGTTCTCAGAAGTGACTACAATGGGGAGCTCCAGATCCTCTTACTATGCAAACCAAGGAAAAGCTTAGTAGGACATGCATATATAGTGGGGGTTGGGTTTTATAATCACCAGCAATATTGGAAATCAAGTACTACTCAAAAAAAAAAAAAAATTCTAATAGTTGTGCATGCTGCGAATCCAGTGCAGCATATGTTTACTGGAGACATAATATGGCCATGACAACAGATTACCCTTTTTCAATCCTACAACACACTGAAATATATTGATTTGAGCTGAAAATATCATCCGGAGTAATGAAAGGCTGTTTGCTCATTTGTTTAATCCTTGATGTCTCTTCTACCTAGTTTTGTAACTGTAGATAAGTGATACAGATACTTGTCCACATAAAACGAACAAAGTTCAGGAATGCATGCCACTCACACCACTAACACAGTCATCTTACACAATGCATTCACTTTCAGCCCCCGATGATGGACTGTTGTGGTGTGCTGTAATGTCCCATTTTGGCCTTCCAGGTCACTTCCCCAGGTGTGCCTATGTCTCTCTCCCTTCCCCCTTGCCCCCATGCTGAGTGAGTCCTGTCAATCAGGCTGAACATTCCAGCAAGGCGTCGTGTGGTTGGTCAAGTTCAAAGGATGCCCCTATGCCCAGAGGTCATTGGCCTGTCTGGGTGTCATCTTCCCCTGAGACCCTGCCCCTCTCACCTGGTTGGTGGCTCACCTGTACCTCCCCTCCCCTGTCCCTGAGCTTAAAAAGGTGATCAGACCATGCGGTCTTGGTTCTGTTGGAGCAGTTGCTCACGTTCAGACCTCTGTAACCATGGAATAAACCTCTGGACATTAAACCCTCCAGCAGAATCCTCTCCTTTTTCTCTTCACCATCGCCTGAAGCTATTCCTCCTGAGGTAAACAGGGTTCCTAACAAGCCTGGACTTGTTCAGTGCCCAGCTGCAACCACCAGCAAGCCAAGGTATCTCTGGGGTGACACACCGCAGTTGCTGCCTTTGGCCCGGCAGCGAGGGTCAGACTGGCCCAGGCACAATCTAACTGGTAATATTGGGATTCATATTCCAACATTTGGTAATAAATCTCTTTGTCTCATCCTTTTAAAGAAATCTGTAGTCCTCAAGTGTCTCCCTAAAGATCCACGTGCCAGACAGTTCTGGTACCAAAACACAAGACTTCCTCTTGGCTACTCCCAGTATTTCACAAATATGAACTCCACTTTGAATGCCTGTTAAACAAAATGTATCATTCCTAGGGGAAATGTGAGGGCAGAAATTTCAACTAGGACCTTACCATGGCAGAAGCTGCAAGCAAAAAAGGTATCTCAGGTTGCTATTTATCTTTAAATCCCAGTTTTGCATCTTCATATTTTTCATCAAATTCTCTGTATTTCTTTAAAATGTTTGGATTCCAGACCTCCTAAAGACTTTTACCATTGCAGTTTTAACCACTGAAATTGGCATTTCAAAACCACCATTGTTTAAAAACAATGTAGGACCAAAGACACCATAATAATGTTTTCACACAGAAGGTTATCTATTTGAGGTGTGTAAAATGCTATCCCCTCTGGTGACTTCAGTGGAAATCTGAAGATTTACAGAAGCAATGGCCTGGCTCCAAAGTATTCCTACAAAAAAAGAATTAAAACCAAACAATGAGCAATTAAAAAAACAACTCAAAAAATGCTGCCACAGGCTGCAGTGAACCCTCCCTTTCTGAGTCTACTGATACCAAACCAAGCCCTGCCATACTCTGGTTCTGTTCAGTGTGTAGGTTCCCAGTATTCCTATATATCAATTCTCTGTTACTTCTACTCATCAGCCAGCACCTGCAGCAAAACCAGGTGTATGTTTATACATCCATGTGTGTGAGCAGACACGTGTACACACTCCCCTCAGAGGTGGTTACCTAAAACCAGCAAAAGAATGGATTTGGCCTGCTCTTGGTGACAACAGTAACACTTTATTTTTGTTTAACACTAAAATATGAGCTGTTTTGCTTTTGTTTTTGAGTCACACTAATGTCATTATCAGCCTTATCATGTGAATGCTGCTCACTTCCATGACTTTCCCCAATCAGTGTTGTTTCAAGAGGCATGATACAGCACAAGAGGACTAGAAACAAGTGACACCAGTGGAAGTGCCTCTTTTAGTGGCAGAAAGCCTGGCAGGATGACATGGGCTAATCAGGTCAGAAAATGTTTCTTTGCTGAAGGCCTAACACAGTATTCCTACCATTTCCATGGGAAGTCCACAACTTCCTTCCAAGTCCAAAAGGTTAAGAAAAGAACAAGAGAAAGAACCTGCTATGAATAGGAATTATTTTCTTTAAAGAATCAGACTCATAATAGAAGAATAAAATAATTTCAGGAATCTGGGTTAAATAACAACCAAGTATGTTTCATTCCACACTCATACCTTCACTCTTTGGTCACATCTCTGCCCTGTAAACTTCAAGATAAATGTCTATAGCTCAAATCCCACTTTACAGAAAAAAAGTTTAAGAAACCAGTTAGAAATAATACTTTTTTTTTTTTGTCTTTCTTCCTAGTCTTTCATACTGTCTTATACCAAATAAGCCTTCCATTTTCATGACTTGTTCACCTCTAGGCATATGAAGGAAGTTTAATTCTTATAATCAATTCACTTCTTTGCTTCAGCAACTACTGAAAGTGCCAGTGGTAGCACTTAATGCATAAATTGATAATTGGATTGATTCTATCACTTAGTTTTCTATTGACCACTGAATAGGAAGTTACCTCCTTAAAACATATTATTTCTCTTTGAATAATCTGCTACAGATGTGGACTGAAAAATAAAATTAAAATGGATGACTGAGCAAGCTTGCTTAACTCCCTGCCCTGTGGAGATTTCCCAAAAGCCAAAATGCCAAGTAAAAATCTAAACTGTCTACGTAGAGGACAGCAGCCTTGCTGAAAAGCAATGTTCTTTAATCTTTAGGTTCTTCTGTTAATTATTGAGTACTGCACTAAGTGCTGTATGTAAAAACTACAGTCCAAAAGGCAGGGAAAAAAAAGACACAAAGTCCCAAGGAAGCTGATTATGCATACATTTTAGAATGCAACATTGTCTTGGCCTAGATACCTAAAAACTTACTAAAAATTGTTCCATTAAGACTCCTACAAGTGGCCCATCCAGGCACAAGAAGTCAGGTAGCACTGCATGAATTCAGCCATAGTGTCCAAACCAAACACACAGTTCAGAGCAAACACAACCAAACTACTCAATTAAGAGGCATAAAATGAAATTAATATGACAAAAACTGGCAGCACTTTTCAAAATGGACCCACTGTAACTTAACATATCCATCTCAGAATCCACTGATAGACAAGAATGTGGTATTATGGGAGGGGATACCCAGGATTCCCAAGTCAAATTCCCCACCACTGTGCAGAACCCAGCACTGATGCTCTTTCCTGGATATATCAAACTTCCTTCTAAAAGAAACTTAAATTTGTTTCTTGTTTGAAACTACCTCAGAATATCGTCAGTCTGATAGTTAAAGCTGTTCCTCCAATTTCCAGCAAAGTCTACCCATTATCCCTTTTACACACATTTGTTTTGCTTTATTCTAATCTTGAGCTCATATAATTATTTTCCTTCCTTACATAACAGTGTAATTGTCACTTCTGTGTCTCTCTGTTAAGCCTCTCTATTCCTCATAACATCCATTTGGTCCTTTTCTGCATCTGTTCCATCCATCTGTTTGAACCCATTTATCTGAATGTGGGTGATAGTTGGACTCCACACAAGATCTTATTAATGTCACACACTTTGACAGCAATATTTTCTATACATACAGGAAATCCATCCCTTAACACTTTCTAGGACACTATCTTTTTTATTATTATTTTCTCAGCCATGTCACATGCTATCATTCTCCTGCTGACTATTACACCAACTACCAACCTGACACTGAAGTGACAGAAGAAATTGCCATCAGTTTCTATTTGCATCACTAAATCTCATGTAATTCTATTAATCTCAGTTTTGATTCATCATGTCAGCACATGGATATTCCAATCCTCCTCTCTATTAATACAGTCCACCAGTTTTGTGTCATAAGATTTTATCATTGTTGTACTTTTTCACTAGTATCACTAAGGAAAGAATTCCAATAGTCCTCAAAACCTCCAGTTTTCAACCTTCTTTTCCTCAGTACAGTCTCCTTCTAGCTATTATCTACCAGTTCATTCCAAATGCAATCCATTACAATGCAATTAATCCAAATTTTCTCTGTTTTATATGATTTTCTCACATGGTACAGTATCAAAGTTTCCTCACAATGAAACACAGGGTAACAAGGAACATAGGGTAACAAGGTAGTCTGGCACAGCCTTTTTTTGCTAAAACTGCTGTATTTAATCCCACCTTTAATTTCTCTGTGATCTTATGTTGCTCTTCAAAAATTGTCCTACACCTAAGTGTAGAATGGCTGCCAGATTAGATCATCTCTATTAGCAATCTTGTCTTTCCCTTTGGGTACCCTCAACTATTTGACCCTCTCTGCATGTAGCTTCCACTACTAAAACAGTACAGTATTTGCAGGTAGATCATACATTTTTGGAAATGGAATATTCTGTATTTATTGTATTAAAGCACAACTGCAGTGCTAATGCATTGCCACTGAAATAAGAAAACAGAATCCAGGAAAACCTACTATTGTAAAACTGGAAAAACAATGGTTAGAATGGGAACAGAGTAGGCCATACACTAACAAGTTTAAAGCACATTACAATGGATTAATCATATTTCCCTTGCCTTGATCTTTTCTGCTTTATTTTGTTCTGGACTTGCTGATTTGTATCTCAAGCCATCTTCACCAGCTTCACTCTGCAAGTCCAAACCACCAGAGGTTATAAAACTGGCACTAAAGGCACTTATCCCTTTTCTGTGGCTACTCAGTAATTTCTTTCATAAGCAAAACAACTTTTATCCTCCACTGGAACAATACCTTCCCTTGAAAAAACCCATATATTTCACTTCTTTTTCTTTCTTCTGAGAACCATCTATGTATACTTTAAGAACTGTATTTCAGGTGATATTATTGGCTAAATCTGATGTGCTTTCTGACTCAAAAATGTTTGCAGAGTTCCTCACATACCTCTCACAGAAACTGAGCAATAGAAAACAAGCCTACTATGGCATATTTCCTTTTTATGTTGTTGTTTGAGCTCAACAGTGTAATATTCTCTGCACTTGATTTAGTAGTTAACAAATAAATTAGTCTTCTTCTGAATCTCAGGAGGATTACTATTAGCAAAGAAAATAACTTCACAAAAATATTTCTATTCCCAGGAGAAGTTTAAGTACGTTCACCCCCAAGTTCAGCTGACTGCGAACCCCAAGATCTGCTTCAAAAACGTAAGGAGGAAAACAAAAATACAGAAACAAAATTTACTAAACTCAGACTGATTTATTATTTGTCATTCCTTTGATACATAGAGTAACTTATCCCTAGTTAATTAACAAGTTACTTTAAAACATCAGGTTGAACAAAAACTGACTTCACTCTACTGGTATAAATTACATTGAATTAACACGTAGCGTTAATTGCCTCCTTTTTCTTCCCTCACCGCTTTGTCCGGAGAGAAAATACCTCTCTATCCGGTAAAATGCCAAGGCCTGTTTGATTCCTGGGTTTGTCCCATAACTTCAACGCACTTCAGCACCTTCATTCTTCCACTTCACATTTAAAAAACTCAAATAAAAAACCCCCAACTTGCAGATAAAAGCACTCGATCCCCTCTTGCCACGTGCCAGCCTTTGGCATCTCTGCGCTCTGGGCTTCGGTGCGGAGCAGAGCGCGAACTGGAAGCCCAGGTCCGCAGCCGCAGTGAGCCCGTGAGCCGGTGCCTCTCCGGGGCCCCGGGCAGCCACCGGCGCGGCGGGACGGCAGCAGCCCCAGAGGCAGCGCGGGCGAGCCGCCCGTGTGCTTTAACCAGAGCAAATCCCTCTCGGGAGGACGTGGCTCCGGCCGAGCCCTGCCGGGCCGGGCTGACGCCCCATTGCCCGGACCGGGCGCGGAACGGCCGGCAGCGAGGGGCACCGGGAGGCCTCGGCTCCGCCGATACCGGGGCTGGCCAGGACGGGCCGGGCACCCCAGCACGACCGGCTCCGGGACAAAGCGGCCACTGACCTGCCGGCGCTCGAGGCGCGTCCCCGGCCAGGCCGCGGCCGAGGCCGATGTTCAGGGCGCGGGGATAACGCCGGCGCTCGCAGAGACCCCCGGCCGGGCACGGGCCGGCTCAGCGCGGCGGCTGAGCGCGGACGGGCCGGCCCGGAGCTCCCGCCCGACGGGACAGCTCCGGCCCCCCCACCCCGCCAGCGCGGGCAGGCGCCGTCACAGCGGCTGTCAGCGAATCCCGGGCGCCGGTGGCGGTTCCCGGCATGCCGCGGCGCCTACAGCTCCCGCCGGCCCCCGCGGCCCGCCGCCGTTAACCCTCTGCGGCGCCGAGGCGCCTCCGCCGGCCCGCCCGGCCCCCCCTCGCCGCTGCCCGGCGGGTCTCGCCCGGGACCCCGGCCCGGTGCCTCCGCGGCCCCCGAGGAAGATGCACTCCGCCCCGGCTCCCCGGCGGAGCTTGCTCCGAGCGGCTCGGCCCGGCCCGGCCCAGCGGCGGGCCCCGGGCCGCTGCCATTGTGGCGGGTTTCAGTACTCCCTCAGTGTGCTTTCTGGTCCCGGCCACAACTATTTGTTACTGGCATTAACTGCACGCTCCCTGAGAGATAGTAAAAAACAGGTGAAATACCTTATTCTAGCTGGTGGGGCTTTAAAAAAGTTCTTTATTTATGTTTGAGGAGGCAAATTGTAATAAGCAAATTAACTCCAAAACAGCTTTACAACCCCCAGAAAACTTCGTGACAAAGTTACTAGGAAATGCTGGGCTATCCTGTAGTGAAAGGAATGTGAAAATCAGTCACTCATGTTCTGCCCTCCTTCCCATACACTCTCCATACAGGTGCTCAGTATACGTGTGACTAACACATACAGCACTTTTACAGCTCCTCTCTTTAAATAAGTAGCAAACAATGTGCATGCAACTGCCCTGCTGGGAACTAAAAAATATCCCGGGGAGTCAGACTCAATTTATAAAGTCAGTGAGGGACAGGGGCAGATAGCACAAGTCCAGGCAAAAGCAGCACCTCGGAATAAAACCCTCTGGGTCTCACCCGGCCCCCCTCCGCAGCACGGCATCGCACCCCAAAACAGCCCCTGCACAAACGCAGACCTCATCCTCTATTCTTCCATTTTATTTGAAATTTTTTTTATGAAAGCCTCATGCAGCAAATAAAAGTCAAATAGCTCTAATTTGTAATGCTGCAGACTGTAACATGCTCAGACGTGTAACTGCCTGACAGGCTACACAGAAATCTACCTTAGGCTCCAACCTCTGAAACAAATGCAAATATCCAGAAACATTCTCCTATTTCTCCAATATTAAATGACAAGTAAAACAAACATATTGCCAGATTTTTTTCATACAAATACGTCTTTTAAAAAAATTAAATCACTACAAATTTATTATTTATTTCAAACTATAAACAACACAGAGGAAAGAAACACATATACGTTTCCCTTTTTAGAAAAAAAAAGCCAACAGATTTATCTATGAGAAAAGCCCACACGTAGCTCCTTTTTTTAAAGTTCATTTTTTACTACCCTGCCCCTGAAATCAGCCTACAACCCATAGATTTATCTAGAGAAAACACAATTGGAAAACCTTTTTATGTTGCACTCTTTTTGGCCCTTACAGGAGGTTTTTAAAGACAATTCACAGCCATGCTATTTCAAACAGCACGAATACAATTATTTAGAATTTATTCTTTACTGTGGAAAATTTTACTTTGATATATTTTCCAGAATTTCCTGGGAAAACACAATCAGTCCCCATCTAGCTAAGCGCACCTACACTGTTACCTCTTTCTCTATATTTTTTCCTCACAAATCAACCACAAACATTTCATAAGTGTTTACATAGACATAATAAAATAAGAAGAACAACAATACCACAAGAAAAATGCTCCAAACCAAACTGAAGGTGTAAATGACCTCCTGCCATGTTCCAGACGTACCTACAGAATCCCTCCTCACTGGTACAGGATTATACATTCCATTATAAGTTCAGCCTTTTCATATTTTGTACTATTTTAACACCCTAAATTTATAGATTTTTAAAATTGGCATGTTAAAAGGGCTTTATTTAAGAATTTCAATGAAAATAGTGTTATGTTTTGTCCTATTACCATAATCCTTCTTTTTAAATCACTTAGAATTTAAGTATAACCTAATTAAGTAATTTTAAGTAAGTCTTAACCCAAATACATAGATCTAATAAAAATGTATTTTGCAAACAGAGAAAATAGACTTCTAAAATGGATTCCTCAGGTATGAACAAAGATGCTGAAACATTTCCTCCCCACAAACTTTGAGATCTGAACTATTTCACGACAATTAAATTTAAAACCAAAATACATATAAGAAAACAAATTTCTCCAAATATCTAGTATAATGTTTCATTCCAATTGTATTTATTTATTCCTTTTACATTTGAAAGAAATCCTTCTATTTTCCTTGAGGAGAAAGAAGAGGGGAAGAAAAATACTTAAAATCCTAACTACCTATCTACACATACTATTTATTTCAAAACTCTTCTAACAGCAGTTAATACTTTATTTTAGATAATGTATATTATCTTGCCTGTAAAAATATTATTATTTAGATTTCTGCCTTTTCAAAGACTACAGAACAACATTATAGATTTTAGAGTCCTCTAATCATCTTTAATCTCTCACTTTTTTCAATGCTACAAACATCCTATTTGGTAAATGGAATTTATATTTTTCTCTTGTATTAATTATCAGAGTTGAATCAACAATTCAAACCAAGAAGAACAAGTGACGTACCGTAACACAATAGCAACTCCAACACTTTAACACAGCTCCTCTATGTATTGGTGTATAAAAACCTTGCACAAAGTATAAAATACCTCAGAAACACAGACTCTTTCCTGATCAGAAAATTTTACTTATTCACTAATGTGACCTCAAGCAACTGCATTTTTCTCAAAAAGCATCCTATCTAGAGCTTTATGCCATTTACTGACTCTTGCTTAATTAACCAGCATGCTTTAAAACCAAGTCTCGGCCCTTCAACTTAATCAGAACAGACTACTTTTAATTGCTACCACATCAAATATATTTGTCAACACAATAAAACCACATACAATTAGAAAGAACTATTTTTTCTATCCCTCTCTTTGACCAACCAGAGATTGCAGCATCTACTTCCAATTTATTAGCTGTTCTAATATGAAGCAAACCGAAACACACAGCACAGTTCACAAATACATTGATCTTTCTATAATATCCTATCATTTGCATCTTTTAATGGGAAAATCCAGAATACCACTGTCAGCACTGTTGTTCTCCTGCAACCGATCGGACCTCAGAAGGACTTGGCATTAACTTCCCTCCCTCACAACACTTTGCCTCCTCACCTCTCTCAAAATAAAACAAAAGTATCTATGTTTGTCTGAAATGTCAATAAACACCAAAATCTAAAAGGCCAAAAGGTCAGGTATTATTTAATCTGAACAGAAAAGTTATTTTTTCTCTCTCTCAAGCCATCAGTAAGAGCAGGTTACCTGAGAAGAAATGCCCATGTCCCTTAGATGTCCGTCCTTCTGTCCCAGAACAGGGGCTGTGCCACGCTCTCTGTAACATAAGAGGGAATAGATTAAAATTGTTGTATACCCAGGCACATTTCTGTACATTCAAATTATCTGTCCCTCAAAAAGCTTTATATCTTTTTGTCTGAAAAGCATTTTAAAAACTCCTATTAAATTCTACTCTGAGTTCTCAAAATTGGCTTGGCTAAGTCAGGTACACATGTCAAAAATTAGTTCCATACATTGTCAGTTGAAGTACCAGATTCCCCAGGCCTGCTTTTAATTTCTTAGAGGCCTCTATATCACTGCATGCTCTATCTCATTAGCAACATTTAATCTGCAGGTGCTATGATCTTATATTTAAATATATATATATATATATTTTTTTTTTTTTACATACACTGAAATTTTTTAAAAGCCATTTACATGAGGGACAAAGTCCTGAAATATTTCTTCCCACAGCAACTTTTCCCTCCTCTGCTTTAAAAGTTGATTACCTTCCCAGATAAATATGGTCTTTGCTTTACCCATTTTTCTGTGATTTGTATAATTTTGTACTTACTTCTGATGCTGCAGAATTTACATAGGCCTGTAGTTTTGAGACTTCTATCTCCTCTCTCCACCTGCGTGGTAGATACCAGCTAAAATCACTGTCTATATATCATTCCACCCCCCCTCCCTTTTCCCTTCAAACTTTTCCAAACAAATGTGAGAGGGAAAAATGTTTAAGATAATGAATACAAATTCAGTGTGTTAAATTAAAAAAAAAAAAAAAACAACAACAAACCAAAACATTTTGCTTTAGTTTGTCATTTAATAATCCTTATCAACATAAATCATGGTCAGAAAGCCTCAGCACTGTAGGGTGTAGTATTCATGACTAAACTGCCTTAAAAAAATACATCATCTTGTACCCTTTTCCTTCCATATATTTATCTTTCTCATACTGCTCAGATCTACAGCAGACTGTTGCCACACATATATTTTTACACATAATTTCCTAGACACTGACAAATGTGAACCAAAGAAGAATTTTGCTCAAAGTTAACTTATCTAAACCACTTATTTCCTCCATTCTCTTTTTTCCATGGCATCCAATGTTTTTTTTTTACCCTCTGCTGTTGTTTTGCTTGGTATTTCCCCACTTTCCTGTACATTTGTCTCCTGCTGATCCTACTAGATTGGGCAGGAAGAACTGAATGACTGTCTCTCCCCATTTCTACACTGCTATTTTTTGGTGTTTTATCAATTAAATGCATTTGACCATCATTTTAATATATTTTTAAAGGTACTTTTTCTTTCCCTTCTCTAGAAACTTGCTGATTACAGTTACCAATACTTTTGTAAGCAAGGTCAATTCTGTCCTGCTCTAGCACATGCTTCTGTCATAATATTAAGGGTACATGACTTAAAAGTCTGTGATGCAGTGCATGCAAAAGGAAAATGTGTAAGAAAAAGAGGGTAATGTGTACAGATGCCCCTAAATATCATAAAGAAAAAATTGACATTTTTAATTGGTTCTGACTTTTTAAAGAGATACCATCATGAGAAAACACCTATCTTAGAGGAAATCTTCTTCTAGATCACTAGCAACACTTTTTCACACTAATAAAAGCAAAGGAAATTTTAAAATTCAAATTTACTGTTAAGCATCAGCACTTTAGGATTTCTGCATTTCACTCAGCCTGGGAAGGGAGAGTTGCCTGTTGGTTTCACTTTTGTTCTCAGCTAGTTTCACTTTCATGCACTGGCAGAATCTTCTATGTTTTTGGTTCAGCAATGTTAAAGACAACATTTACATCTTTAAACAATCCTCATTACACTTTTAATATGAACAATTTGTGTCCATCTGCTTCCCAGGACACTAAGAAAAAGTAATTTGGGAGTCTAAATATAATGGGTGGCATACTTCTAAAGGAGCAGCTTTCACCTGTCTCATGTTGGGTTGTAGTCTGCTCTTTCTTTCCCTGAAATCAATAGGAAATGTGCCATTCATTTCAGTGATAGCAGGATGAGGCCACTGGGTCTGTAATCTGCAACAAAAGAATGCCATATGCCAGACCAATATATTCCTTACAATATACAGTGTTTGCCTTTAATTATTTTCCTATGCAAACTCAAGGGAAAAAAAGTGGTCCCTGCATTTAACTTTCTGTATGCTTTTAAATTAGCCATAAATACTCTTCCTGACACAGGCCATAGGAAATTAGAGGACATATGTTCACCTTGGTTGGGATGGGGAAGGAAACGCTGTGTCTCTCTGCTACCAACTACGGTAACTCTCCTCCTCCTGCCAAGTGCAATCTATTTTTAAAAAACCACTCCAGCCCAGATAGAACCTTTACTGTCTTACACCAGGACCTTGTCTAAGTTTCCAAAGCATATTTTTTATTTTTTTCAGGATAAACCACAATGCTCTAAGCAGCTAAACAGTCAACAGCAGCAGAAGAACCGGCCTGCATTTATATTTTCTAAACCTGTACATTCCCTTTTATATTACCCTCCCTCTCTATGTACAGACTCCAAAACACAGCTGGGAACTCACACACATGGATGCAAGCACATATACATACAATGGAATCTTCCTCTAGCTACCAAAGCACTGCAGTTTCTGCCTTTGTAGACATAAGGGCTTCTGAGACACTGAGACTTAATGGAAAGACCTAGTGGTCTATAGGAGCCTTGCAAAAATTGCTTTTCAACTTCTTTCATAGAAATTTTGTGTCCCACAAGCACACATAGAAATTGTCACTAGCCGCTTACAGAATTACTGTCATGTTTACATGCCAAAAGTCAAACACTAAAAACTCACATATGCAACTCCTGTGAGAATACTTATATTACAGTTTTATTAACACTACTGTTTATTTTACCATATGAAATGTGAATAAAGGCATGAAATTTCATTGTGATTATGTGCCCATCTACTTCACATTTACACACTTTTCTATCCCAGTAATCTGGGTACTGTATTTTTGACTTATATTGTCACATTACACGTCTGGACACGAGCAGCTTCCACAGCACAATGAAGCACACATTCCTGCTTTCTCTTTTCCTGGATATTACTACACAGAAGAGGAGTAACTAACTGATCTCTCAAAAAGTTTGTCTTTGCCTTCCTTCTCGACCACAACATTTCCTCCCCTTTCCCCAGAAGACGTCCTTTTTGCTTCCAAGGCCAGTTCAGTGTGAGACACTACATTTCAGGTGTGCAAATATACCCCATGTTCAGTGGGGTTATTCACTCATTTAGGTCAACCACACTCTGAGGTGCCTTAGTGCCATACAAAACCAGACCACCATGACCCGGGTCACAGAAAACTCAGTTTGCTGGAAAGCACGATCGCAACACCGACTTTCACACATTCACATCAGCTACATCTGCGTCCCAGGGTATCCATCCATATTCCTTCTAAGTGCCAAAATTCGCTCTCTCCTAACAGCAACATCTAAGACTTGTTTGTCCCTAATTTCCTGATCTCCAACCATGCTGTTGCTAGAGTGTTTTGGTGGGAGTTGGCTATTACACAGATTTTACATCGGGCTTTCACCCAGCTGCATCTGCCCCAGTAACAATGTCCTGGGAGAAAGACTTTACTACTGCCAGCTTTCCTTGCATTAGCTTTTAGGACAAAAACCCCTGAGTTGAATCAATTTCTTTAATATAGGATGAAGCTTAAGTGAGCACTCGTGAACCAGTAAATATCTATCAATTAATATTGGTGGAATTAGATAAATAATTACAGGAAATACAATGACCTGTTTCAAAATGGTTGCTTGAAAGGATGGGCTTAATAAATTAGCCTTGTTCTTAAATGCTGTTCTTGGTGCACTCATAGAAATTATTTCCTTCTGGAGCATTCTGGCCTGTATTTTGCCTGAATTTCATATAAATATTTGCTGTACATTTTTGTGTTTCTAAAACTAGGAAAAACAGATCATTTTAGCTGCGTGATTGCCATTTATCTTTTGTCTTCCAATAATAAGGATATTAAGGCCTCACAGCAAGTATTTCAATGAAACCTTTGAAATACTGTGAGAGTGGTAGAGAGGCCGAAGACAGCTTCAGAGGAAAGAAGATGGAAAGAGGGTTGGTGTTACTTCAAAGATACTTAATGTTATACTAACTCATGAAAAGGGAATTCTCCATGAGGTGCCTGTCCTAGCCATGCCAGCAGTTTTGAAGGGCTCTGCAGTCTCTCCTTGGGGTTTCTAATGGTTTGCAGCCCTCTTCTGACAGGTTCTGCTGAAGTACAAGAGGTTATCACAAGGATAGTCTGCTCCTCTCTCCTTTTTCCCTCTGGAAACAAGGAGCAGAGCAACTATTAACTAATACTTGCTTGTGTATTTGTCTTGGAAGGCACCAGGCATAACACGTGGTGCTATTTAATAGTCCCATTATTCATAATCCTTGCAAGTGGAGAGTAACTGTCATGACAGGTAGGTTAAACAGAGGAACAGAGATGTAAACAGGTCAAACAGTGCCTGTGACAGATGAAGAGAGCACAGCCTAGGATCACTGACTTTTCACCTCTATTTCACTCTAGTTCAGTCTCATATACACCAGACTTCAGCTGTCTTTACCTTTTCCTGATCTTTAAGCAGTGCCCTGATCCTGACTCAATGGGGCATTCACATAGGAGAGACCAAGACGAGCACAGCAATAACCAGGCTAGCTCGGGGGATGGGGATCCATGCAGAGAATCCCAGCAGTGTTGGAACCCCTCCTTTGGATTGTGATAGAACAGCATCTTCCTGTTTGCACAACAGGCTTGTCTCAGAGACACAGTGACTATTACAACACGTGGGTTATAAATGCTATCTGGCCCTATTTTAAACAACCAAGGTAACACAACCTCATAGATTTCCAATAGTCTTTTGCAACTTCTAACTAAAGACTGGCTGATCAAGGATCTAAAACAATGGATATACAGCACAGGGAAAAATACATTCTTTCCTTACATTTAAACATCAAAACCTCTTCTATTGCCCATATCCCTTACCAAGAATAATTTTGTTTGTAGAGAAACATGAGAGAAGGTAGCTGTAACTCAGGTTATCACAGAGACTTTGTGCTGTGGCAGGTCCTCTGCCACTATCAGCAGACCTTCTCTGAATCCAGGTTAAACAAACCTGCTTTCTGTCACTTTCTAAAACTGTGCTGTTGGGGAATTCATCATTCAGTGGGAACTTTGCCTCTGCTAAACAATTGTTTCTCAAACCACGGGTTGCCAAAAGACAATGATACTCACAGTGTTAAAAAACCCAAAGTTTGTCAGGAGTATCTCAGTTTTGACAGCTGGGGACTGAGAAGATCCTGCAAGTATCTAGGGTAGCTACTGATCTACCAACTACCTTGGCTTGCTGTGAGTCCAGTCTCCCTGAAAAAGTTACTTTTCAGGCAGCAATTACAAAAATCTATCATCAAAAAAGGGAAGAATTCAAGACAATGACAGGGAGAGAGGTGAATCAAAAGGAAATCACAGATTCACAAAGTTCAACAAACACTGTACTAAAGGACATAATGACATTGCATACAGTAGACTGCAAAATAAGGAAGTGCATATGCTGCCTGCTAACAGGAAAAGGAACTGCACCACAGGTTACCTCCCTATGAGATTAAAAGAAAGATACATAAAACTTTCCCCGATGATGGCCGGGCTGGTAGCACATTTATCAGACTTGATCAATTAATGGCACATCATTTAGCAACTACATTTTTGCCATATATTCAGTATCCTACAATTGAAATGTAGGGCATGATCCTCACAGTCTGGAAGCATTGGTTCTTCTGAATATTAGTAGATGAATGGGAAGAAACTACACACAACTCATTTTAGCTGGAGGAAGTTCTCAGCATGTGTAAAAATCCTGCTTATTTCACCTGTCTCAAAATGTATTATGAACTTGGTACCTTTTGGGTTGTATGCAGACAGCTGATGAGCTTCCTTAATTTCCCTCTACCATTTTGAAGGGCTTCAGCTATAAAAAAACTTATTGCCAAGCAGTGCTTCTGTTTTCTTGTTCTTAAACCAGCTTTATACACTCCCAAGTCCTTTCCCAGCTGTTTCTGGGAGAAGATGGTGTGTGATTTCTCCCACAGCAAATCTTAAATAATTTATTTTACTTCATATTCTACATGTTCATACATATATTCTACATAGAAATATATTTCTACATCTTATTTGACATTCCAGGGCACCTAGGCAAACGGTGTTCAACTTAGTTAATATTAAACTCCTTGCAAAAGATAAAAGACCCCTTACTTCTCCCACCCTCTTAACACCCTAGTGTAAAAAATAACACCCTCTGGGCAACAAAAGTTTGGCTAGAAATTTCTAACATAATGAAGATCAGAAACCATCTACTAACAGGAGACAAACAGAACATCCATAATTTTTATCCTCAGGAGGACCATCCAAAACCATACTTTGTCTAGCCCTCAAGAATGCATATTCATGGGCTGTAAACCAAGCTGTGTCCAACTAATCTTGGATATACGGTACAGGCATCCCTTTCCTGGGAACCAAGTCAAGTCATTCTCAAGTACCAAAACACACTCATTAGCACTAAGCGAGTGGCTTTTCAACAGTGCAGTTATGAGCATGATGTAACAATTTAAATGGGATTAAACAAAATTCAGTAGACTTCCATAAAAAGGAAATGCAGTGTTCTGGTTTCAGAAATATCACAGGTATGACTTTGATCTTTTCTTATTAAAAAAAAAAATCAAAGTTATGTATAAAAATTACATAAATGATCTTACAGATTTTTATGAAAAATTAATCCCTGTCAGTCTTTTCCATGGACATTTCTTACTGTCCTGTATGATTTTGCAGCACCTCAAAATTCATGGTGTTTTACACTATTTGTCTAAATACCGTAGGACTCCTGGTCACAGCTAATAGCAAAATATTCTCTGGCTACCAAACCATAATTAAAATAATGAGAAATGAGAAAAGAATGGAGAAGAGGAAGAATTTAGCCTGATAGTTATGATAATAGATTACAGACCTATGTGTAAACAGTGGCTGTGGGCCCAATACATATTCCTGATCAAAGCAGTATGAAGTGGACACTTCACAAAGGGTTAAGTCAGGTATTTCTGCTCAGGTTTTCTGTCTCTCACATCAGAGGCATTGAAGCTGGTCTTACTGTGGTTTGTAAAGGCACCCAGCGAGCTGCCAGAGTATAAATTCAAGAAAAAGAGAAGGTTGGGCAGATTAATTCAAACTTCACTTGGCTGAACTTCTCAAATAAACTAAACATGGACAGAACACTGTTAATTGGCACAACCTAGCTGAGACTTTTACCCCCTTTTGAACCTTCCTTGTACGCCATGAAGTTGAAGACTATGACCCACATTTCACTACTGTTGCACATCTTTGTGTGACCAGTGAACTCTGAAAATTCAGAAAATGTATACAGGAAAAATTCTGAATTTTAATTAAATTTGGAAAAAGAGACACATGTGAAACGCTCACAAATGGTAAGTGATTCTGTCAGCATCCACTTGATTTTCACCAGTTGTTAGTTTAAGGCAGCCATTAATACCTTCTTGCTTCATGTTACCTCCCAACTTATATGCATAGGGAATAAATACACCAGCAGCTAGGTGTATTATCTATCCAGAGTTTGTTCTATATACAATATTTTCTTTGGTAAAAAATTAGCTCCTCTCTATTCCTAAAGTTTCAATTTCTTTTAAGCAAGCAGTTAAAATATTCACGACGTCCCAGCCATAAATACAGAATATTGTACATAAAGATTCTGATAAATACAACCAAATTGAAACCAACTGCACTGTGCACTAGAATGTAGCCAAATAGTTTTTACCAAAACCGGCCTGACCCTAAATTTCTGGAAGACTTTGGTACCACAGACCTGCAATGGTCCCCACCCAAGAGCTGGGCTGCTCTGAGGGTGGGCAGGCTTGCATTCCAGCTGCAAAGCTCAGCCTGTACCCCCACCTCAGGCACATCCCAACTCTGCACTCCATTCCAGGATGGAGTTGGGCTGCAGCACGACAGGTCACTGCTGTCCCGTGAGCCCAATGATCGCTGACAAACTCCTGGCTGGATGTATACACATCACACAGTCTGTATAATTTCACATCTTCACACCCATGCTTCTAGATGAATTGAAACTTCATATCTTCAGTTAAGCAATTTACAAAGAAGTTTGGTGCTAACCCACTTAAATGTAGATATCCTCCTATTCCGACTGCTTTCCTTTTTGTTCCAATTAGATGCCCTGGTGCACATAAGTACCATCTTATCTTAAATCCCTATGTCATGAAATACAGATTTGCTGCATTATTATAGCAGAACAGTGGTGAAGATGACTTGAATGGTTGCTTTAAATCTTAAAAGCATGGAGCCTGATTGTTTAAATAGAATTCTATATGATAAGTATAATGACCATTAAAACTAAGATTTAATAACTAAAATCCCAATTTGCAACTCTGATAAATATTGAGGCAAATTAACTGGAATTTTTTGAGTGAATTAAATTTAATGAATGGTATATTTTAGGTTAACAAATTCATGCTAGTAGCAGCATGTCATTATTATCCCAAGAATTTGTCTTACAGAAACAGAGGATTTGATATGAGTTAGGAAATAACAGAAACACAAAATAGTTTGAGTTGGAAAGGACCTTAAAGATCAGCAAGTTCCAACCCCCCTGCCATGGCAGAAGAAATTACACTGATCTGAGTTCTATTTTTGCCCTCTACCAAATTAACCAGGGAGAAAAAGGGAAAGAGAAAACTTAAAGTTAATTAAAGCTATATTAATTAATTCTCATCCTGACAGGGTGGATTTTTAGAGACCAGAGACCAAGCAATTGGGTCTTCTTATTTGAAATACCTGAACAATGAAAACTGTGGCAAAAATATTAGTCTTGGTAAATAGAATAGAAATCTAGAAAACTGTAGCAGAATAAAAGTATTCAATTTGGAACCTCTAATATAGATATTCCTATGGTTATAAAATTACAGTCAGAAATGAGGAAACTGCATTCCAAATTCTGCTTTGCCTAATATTATTCTGTTATCAGCTGGAGTTTTGATTGTAGGATTTTGTCTTATATTTATGGTATCCTACAGAAAAAAAGTTAATATTATAAAATAAGAATTTACTGGAATAATAATTTATAGTTGAATCTTCATAATTGGAAATTTTTAAATTAATTAATTACATTGAATCATCTTTCACATATGCCTTATTGTAATGCGAAATACAGAAATATTTGAAAACTTTTTTGGTAATATAAAACTGGTAATATTTTGACCCTTTCAGCCACTTTGGCATAATTTCTGGAGAACAAAAAGGTGACATAATTAATGTCATAATTAATGACAGGAGAACAAAACATTTCCAAACACTAATAGAGGTATATACGTTTGTGATTTTTTTCTGGAGAATTTACTATTCACCTCTAAAATTGTTCTTTTAAAAATAAGGAATGAAACATATTATTAACACATCAGTTCTGATTTCCATTTTTGGCTCACATTGTGACTTACAGAGCTCTCTTTCTAATTATGAAATAGTTAAAAACATAATCACGTTTAAGCTTGTTAATAGATGTTTTAAAAGCCCATGATTTCATTGAAGCACATATAACTCACAAACTTAAATTTAAGGTGGTATCTCAGTGGAAACTGTAGTCCAAGAAGTTAAACTTTCTTTGTCACATTTATGTGCTGCCATTACACTGAGGCAACTCTAAGCTCCCTCCCACGTCAGATCATGCTGTACCTGCCTTCCATTTAGTTGGTAAAATCTACCTTATTGTACTGATTATAGCATTAACATGGCCAGAAACAAATGTCCATCAATTTAAATTTTATATGAAGAGAATTATTTTTCTTTGAAAAAATCACTTTTCTGGTGTTCCTCTCTCCATTGATCAGATATATCCAGTTATTCTTCTCCAAGGTAAACACTTAGGTTTATTTAGTACATGAAAACAAAATTTTTTAAATGTAGTTTCAATTAAATTTAAGGAGCTTTCCAGAGCTTTGAAAAGCTAAGTTCTGTGGTTGAACTCTCACCATGAATTTTAATGTTTTTATTTGGATTTTAATACAGTGCCAATGCAAAAAAGGTGTTTCCCCTCTTAAAAAAATGCAGCAGATATTTAGAAATATTTTTATTGAAATATGGGAGGAGTGGGGGTCATTTGTTTTTGTTCTTTTAAATATTTCCCTGCAAAGTCTTTAAAACTTCATAAAGTTACTTGTGCAAAATTGCTGCATATTTCCTTCTGTCAGTAATTTCTCTTGATGTCAAAACAAAATAAATACTTATTCATTATTATTAATTTCAAAAACAACAGGGATGTTGTGTTTATTATTCTGAAAGCCATAAATGGAAAAATCTTCAAGAATATTAAGTAGAAACTGAACAGAGAGCTTCTAGATACACAATCAATAGGAGAATTTTAACATACAGTAATTATTACAAGTGCTATTATTTGGATAAAACTGATGTAGGATATTTATCTAGCTCATTTTTCTATTAAATAAGTCTCAGTTAAACTTACAAACAAATATGATGTAGCCCTGTCTGCTCAGTCAGTTTAATGAGATATGAACTATCCCTAAATAAAAATATTTTATCCCAAAAAGTATTTATAAATAACCTATACATTATAAGCAAAAATATATCAAACCACATTTACAGATTTAGAAACATTTTTCAGGTTTTTAAGGAAGATTTGAAACAGATTCTTTTAATCTCAGTTTGTTTTCATTGCTAACTACTTGAGAGCCTTAAGAAAGAACAAACTCCCCACTAAGATTCAACAATACAAATTAATGATTCTAATAATTGTTACTGTATCTACATCCACATGTTTTGTTAATTATTATGTACAGTATTCAATTTGAAAAAAGGCTGTATTCTAGTTGCAGTTAGTTATAAGATAATATTTATAACTTTCAAAAAGCTTCTTACATAAATTAACTTTTAAAAAAATGTTCAAATAATTTCCTATTAGTAATTTCAGAGTAAAAAGTCTGCTTCAATAGAAGGAGTATTTGTGAATTATTATCGAATTTACTTTTTTTTCTGCTTCTCTATAGAAAAATCAATAACAATTTTTGAGAGAGGAAAAAACATAACTTTTAAATAGAAACATATTCAGTAAGGATGAGTAATGAGTCTAACAATTTTGTCTTAAAGCCATATGAATTAGTTTGACATAAAGGAATTTATGAGATAGTGATGAACCCCAAACTGACTTATGCTTACTGTTTACCCTCATCAAAGTATTTTCTTTTTGTACAAACTTTAAGTTTTAATCCTACCAATTGTCCTTCTTCAAAGATTGTCTTTGCCTACTATTTAAACAATGTATTTACTAAACTAAAAACTTGAACTCACAAATACAAATAATTTTTTAATGCCTGAAAGACCAGATTTGTATATTTTGTTAAAAGAAGTTCTTTTTTAATGCAAAGATATCCCTATTTTATTTTCTAATGCTAACATTAAAATGTCAATTCTTAGGTAACTAAATTTTAGATTCAGCAGCTAGTTTTAATTGTTTAAATTGACAAAACATATTTCTGTCTTTATTCTGCAAGGGCAGGGCTTTATTTCTTTTGCATCCTGTATATGTTAATGGAGACTCTAAAACATCTAGGTCCTATAAACCACTTTAAAACAGTAGCTAAATAAGGCTGAATACTTTTTATTAAATTATCAGCCAATAGCTTACCAATAGCTCTCTCCCAAAAGCTTTTTTAAACAGTATTTGCTAGTCCTTGTTTGCTTAGATTTTAATCTATAATTTTTGTTATTTTGATTTTTAACAAACAGTGAAGTATTATTATTTAGCAGAATACTGAAGAGTTAATAAATTCTATTTAAAAAGCTGACATGAAATTCAGGTCCCTTTGAAGGCAAATGGAATTTAGCCACTCATTTCAGGACAGCAGGATCAGTCCAGAAGAATATAAAATCCAGTTGTCTCCTAACTTTTACCATGTTTTACCATGAATTCAGTAACAGTTAGATATGCTTATTCTTTGGACATATTCAATAATTTAAATCTTGTTTTTTATTGTTAGGAAATAAGTCCAGCAAAAGGAAAAAAAATTAGCTGGTATTTTAGCTAAAGCTTACAATATTCCCACTTCAGCTTTTTCATCTCTATATTAAGGTATAAAACACTGCTCTAAATAGATTTCACAAATACTTGAATTTATATCTATATTAGATAACTGAGCTTATTTTGTTTTATATTTAGCTGCATGCTAAGTAGTACTTTTGCTAATAGGAGTCTAACTTCCCAGAATATAAGAAAATATCTTCCCTGAAAATTATTTCTGAACTGGATGCCATTTAGTATAAATATTCACTTTTTTAAAAAGCTGCCCACTGAAATTATTTGGCTGGTGCCTGCAGTTCTAAAATGTTTTCCCTAACTTTAATTCTTTTCTAATTTTTAATTTCCTTCAAGTTCAAATTCATGACAATTAAGAGGACTGTCTCTGTATGTCAATATTTCACAATATGTAATATATTCAAGTAAAAGCTATATAAAGCTCAAGACATTTTTTTTTCCCCTGAAAGAATTTCAGGGGGAAAAAAATTCAGGCAATACATATAAAGGCAGAAGATATTTTGCCTAAATTAACTATGGACGTCAAGAGACTTGTATGAAATTTCTCTTCATATGAAAGTATGAATTTATGATTCTGTGAAAATAATGTTTGTGGTAGACAGCATGTTACCCAAGCAGCTTTGAAAGCTCGTATAGTTACCTTCTCTGAATGTTCTGGCTACTTCTGGTCCTCCCTTATCTGGAAGAAAAAGCTGGTTCCAAAGTTAAATTTGCAATTTATTGTTACAAATCAAATCACCAATTTCTTTACTTTAAAAACTCTAGTACTCTGCAAAATTTTGCTTATTTAGTTATAGGTTCAAGCTGCTTGTCCTGGAGATTTTAATTTTTGTAGAACTTATTATAGCAGATCCCAAACAGCCAAGAAAAGAAACTCAAACAAAACTACAGCTAAAGGCTTTTTTAACTTGTTTTTTAATTAATTTGGAATACTTAATGTTGTTTGATGTATAATGCAATTGGATACATGAAATTAAAAGTTTTAACTTTTATTTTTGATTTACTGCTTTCAAAACTCAGCTCTAAAAGCCAGGTACCAAAAGAGGAAGCATTGCAGCATTATCAATTTGAGATTTTGCTGGAACCATATTATGTTAACCTTCACTCCTAGGAATAATTCTGATCCACAGAAATGTTCCTATTGAGTTCCTTGATACTATTTTCATGAATATGCATGAATATTCACTAGAGGTTGTAAGATTTAGCCTCCAAATAGCCAGCAGAAATTCCTTACTTTTTCAGTAAGGAACAAAAAGCATGTTTAGTCCTGATGTTAATCAAAGCTATTTTACAGGACAAAACTATTTTGGAACGAATTGTTCCAATCTAGCCCCCAGGATTTACCAACTCCTTCAGTAAGCAGTGCAATTTACCCTCAGGTGAAGCTGCCAAGCAGAGTGTGGTGCAGGCAGAGCAGGACCCTTGTGAGCCCCCAGGCTGGGGAGGCCCCAGGCACACAGGTCCTGCATGCTCAGCACCCAGGGCACCAGTGACAGCTGGCATCAAAGCTGCCTCCCTTCCAATGCACAAACCTCCAGGTGTCAAATAGTGAGGGCAATGGAAAAGCATGGGAGGCTGGTCGAGATCGTGCCTTTGTGATGCATGCTTTTGCTAGTATACAGCTGGAAAAATTAGTAGTTCTGCCTATTTTACCTGTGACCTTGATGTTTAGTCTATTTGGTGAAGTCATAGGCTGCACCTCTCCCCTTCCCCACAAAGAAGCAAGCTAGCAGGAAATTTTCCCAGTAAATACAGAAAGCGTGAACCAGAAGCAGAGAAGGAGAATTGGTGAAAACTCCTTTATATTATCCAAAACCAGGAGTTAAATCAGGATGGTATGTTAAAGAGTTACCAAATCAACCAGCAAAGATCTAGTTCTTTAAATTGCTGGAGTTGAAGCAAGTCTTTGAGAAAGTGCTGGGCAGGAAAGGGTTAACATCTTTTTTTGGAATAGTATGACACTGATGGCTCTATTTGTAGTGACAAAGATAGTTATGGGCCTGATTGAACAAATTCGTGAGCACTTTAAGCAGAGCAAGAGCTTGAAACTACACAAGGCACAACAGACTACACCTTGTGTCGATTTGAAAAGCTGTTGCCAAAAATAGAGCTTTGATAACTTTTCCATTCAGAATTACACATTTTTTTGAGCCAAAAACTGTCTCACTAAATTAAAACAGAACAGCTAAAATTTTAGTCTAGATATGTAACAAACTTTTATTTAAGAAAGAGGTGAGACTATTTAAAAAGTAATTTGTAAGTTGTCCTATTCTAAACTTTTAAAAAGAATTTAAAAATGCCTTGCTGATAAATAGAAATTAGGGATATTCAGGTGATTTTGAATATTTCCTTAATTGTAAATAAGGCAAGTTCAAGTTCAGAGCCCATTAATCATGAATAAAGACAATTATTTAAACTAGAAAATGTACTTTTATACAAGTAAGGTAACTATTACAAGGTATGAAAAAAGTTAGTCCACTTAAAAAATATATATGCTCCACAGGCATTATGAGCCATAGAGTTGCTGATTTTACCCTTTATTAGCCCTTTCACAATAGATCATGATACTTCAGCGCTTTCCTAGAAAAACTTCCCCCCCACCCCCCACCTTTTACAGGTTCTCACTTCCAAAGGGTTAATCAAACATCTTAATCCCAGAATTCATTTTTTCAATGTCCATAACTGAACTGGAATCCAATGGTCACAGTTTGGTCTGTTGCCTGTGGCAGGGCTCTTCTGTGTAGCTCCCCCACTGACTGCAGTCTCAGGGATGTCCTTTACTGTGCTCTTGCACCCTCAGCTGCACAGCCCATCCATGAAAGTGACCAGCCTGAGGGGCCAGATTGCTAAGCAAAGACTAAGAGCTATCTTCTAAGAAGTTAAAGCATTCTGCATTAAGCAGAAAACAACATTTTTATTACACTTTTTTCACTAAAGACAACAGTCATCAACCAGTTTACAAAAACCAACAGCTGAACCCTCAACACACACATGACTTGTGCAATGTCTTCATTGGGCTGATCACAAAAGTGATCACATGCTTGGGGCACGGTCTGATGAAATTCCCTGAGGTCAGCAAGCGTTCAGTGGTTAGCCCCCAATGGTGTTAACTCTTTACAGCAGGTTTATGGCACACATCTTACAGAGAAGAGACTGCAAAACGCTTCCCACTCCTAGCACAGGCATTCAGTTCCCTACACATAAATGTACTCTGTGGAACTGCAGTTGGGTGGTACATAACACTGACCCATGGCAGAAGACTTCCTAACATTTTGAGAGGAAAGATCTCCACATTTTACTGACAAACTAAAGCCAAAGTTACTGATGTAAATATCTGCAGCTGCAATGATTTTAGCAATTTCTCTCATTATGCCAGTAAGAATTCAGATCCACTGCATGTTACTTTTATCAGTGAAATGCTGGCAAACTACCTGTATGAGCTACAGAGAGTGGGACCTCAGTCTGCCTGGGAAAGCATCATGACCTCTTACCACTGGAGCACAGACATCTGCAATAAGCACTATGAGAGGCAGTAAAATGGACCTTTATTTTCAGATTTTGGAGGCTGAAATGTGGGTTTAAAATGTTTAAACTTTAGTTTAAATAACTGTTTAAAACATCACCTAACACAGTGAAGTGACTCTCTGCCATGGGGCCAATATGCCACCTACACAGAGCCCCAGTCCAAGCCAGTGGCACGTTATCTGTCTACATTCTGCAGAAGAATCAGTTTTCCCCTGGTTACAATGAACTACAGATGTATGCAAAATCTATTAAAGTTTTGGGGTTTTTTACATTATTGCATTCAAGCATCTTTTCCTTAAACTTATCTCAAATAGTTTTCTTCATACACACTCCTTCCTTCAAAAAAGACAAAAAACATTTTGCATGTACAATCTATTTTCTCTGCTTTTTTATGTTAGAAAAGAGAAGATTTTACTAGCAGAAATTTTTCATATTATTTACTTTTTAGTCAGCATCTTGATAATAGTGCTTAAGGAAATGCTTAGCTGTCAAATTACATGCAATTTAGGTATTTATTTACAAAAGCTGTATCACAAAACCTGCACTTCCCCCTTTCTAGCAGAATTCTGCCAGAGCCAGCCCCTCTGAACCCCCCCAAAACTCCAAAAACTTCACTGGTTGCAGGTGTACTACACTTTGCATCTGCTGTTCAGGAGGTGGGGGGGAAGCATGACAATGTCTTGTCATTAAAGCTATACAGAAAAGACCTGCTTACCTCCATGTCAGTCCCCACTGATGAAACACGTGGTTTTCTCTCATGGTAAAAGACAACCTGTCTTTTAAAATGGATCTGACAGGTATTTTTACATTGCTTTTTCCAAAGAACAATGCTAAGGTAAATATTTTGGTTAAAGTATATGTTTTAAATAGGTTCCTTACCTTTGCTACCACTAGCACATGGAACTGCTGAAGGAAGCAGTTTTTACAAGTTCACTTCCATCTCATATCCTGAAGTATCTGAGTGCTGGTGTACTTTGGTCATGTTGAACACTGAAGCCTCCCTGAGTTCCCAGTCTCCACATAGCCCAGACAGCAACCTCCAAGTCACTAAAATGGCCTTCTGATACTACTTTTTACAAAGCATTGCAACAGTTCTAACTAATTTCATTGCAAATTTAAAAATTAATCTGTTTTAATCAAGAGAGTTGAATCTATTTTTAAACATTTTGTTGTTGCTTATCGTGATCTATTTCACCCTGTTTGTTCTTAATCTAATGTCCCTTCCAAATATTAACAAATGCAAAGCCTGCAGTGAGATGTGGTGCTACAGATTTTAGTGTACACATTGGAAACACTGCAAACCAGGTTTGTAAGTTCAAAAAGAAAAAATGGCCTTCTTTGACAGGGACTATGTCAAGTGAGCTAAACACCAAAATACTGTTCAGTCTGAAAGAAAAACGTATTTCCTGCTGCAGTTGGGAGATCCATGGTAAGGCTGCGTTATTCTAAAAGCGATAAAAGGGTTTCAAAGAGAAAGACGTTCCTTCCTCTTTTCTGTCAGTTTAAGTCTTGAATGGTTGCAGTGAAGTGACTGAGGTTACTTAGTCTTTATAACTCTGTAACCGAAGGTCACTTACCAATACATCTCCTGGATAGTTTAATTGACAGACACGTCCTCTACTATTTGGTTCAAAGTTTCTGTACCTCTGCTGTAGCCAAAAATATCTTAATTGGGAACAAACCACCTCCAAATTGGTCAAAGTCCTTCTGTCCCAGAAAGCAACAAAGAGCTATATCAATGATTCACCATATCCTTCCAATGAGTATTGATAATTATCTCCTTCCCAGCTCCCCAGATAAATACAGTGGATGGGATCTCCCGTGTTGATAAGTAAAACCTTCCTATTTTGGACAACCTTTCTATCTAAACCCTTTCATTAATTCATCAAAAACCATAGCTAATGTGCTTGCCTGTTTCCACCACTCCTTGAGAAAACTTTTCCAGAAGCCTACACCTGTCTTGGCTCCCCTAATTTTGAGCTTACATATTAGGGTCACAAATTGAAAGTACAAATTAGGAAAAATCAATAAAATCTCAAAAATAAAGCTGTACCCTTCTGTCTCAGGACATTATTAATGGACAACTAAGTAAAATTAAGTTGTGAGGACTGACTGCAGAAATGCCCCTTGCTCCAGCATATATTTCCTACTTTGTTTTCCAAGCCACACTGATGTCATCTACCTGGAGTCGTGCCTAGACTGAGGCATGCAGTTTCTACTGTCACCAGTGAATTCCCATCGAGTATCAGGGCCTCTGTACAGCCCTGGAGTTCTGACACTGCCACTATGGCACAGTCAGGGTACCACTGGAAGCATGGGCACACTTCTTGCCTGGCATGTGCCAGAACTCTCTTCTGACTCTAGAGCTGGGATGTTTGGGATTCAGAGGGGACAAATATCCAAATATCTGCACTGTAGATGACATGTTAATGCCACTGCAGATTTAATCTTAGCAGGAAGAAATCCAGTATTGAACCAATTGAACAAATGTTTTGGGGTGCTGCAAAATGACAGATAGCACTGTAACTTTCTCCAAGTAACAGCTATCTCTCACCTAGCCAGTAACATCTTTTTATTACAAAATTCCTTAGACAGATCCAGGCCTCACTACAGAAGTTCAAAGACATTGGTATGAACACCAGCATTTAGAAAAGGGAAGGAAAAAAGCACTGGTGTGGCCCTGCACTGTATTGTTTTCTGTACACAGAAAAGTAGTATGGCTCTCTGAGGTGCTGGTAGGGAACATATAATCCTTGATCCATTTCAATCAATTAGATAAATGTATCTACTTCTTCCTATACCAACCAGAATATACAAACCTTTCTGACATAGATCAGGGACATCAGTGACAAGGAACAAGCCATACCATTCAGAAATCAGATATTTAATGGCCACTAATCCTATCATAATAATTACAAAATAATGTAATGATGAGCCAGAGTAAACAAAATATATGAACAAAAATGGCAAGGAAAAAAAGCAATTAGAGTCTTGGGCTTGTTCCAAGTCCCTTTTGCTGTGGGAGTTCTGATAGACTATTACCCCTATGTAATTAGAGGTTTAGGCTTAATCCAGTTCCCGTTTCCTTTGGGGGGATTGGGATAGGCCCCTATGCCCTAATTTTCTGCTGTCCTGCCCCTTGTATACTCAGCTCTGTATAAGCACCTGCTTCACCATGCTGCTACTCTGTATCGTATTAGGGAATCACATTTCCAGACTCAGGTAAGAAAATAGTGCAAAATAATCATCAGTACCTCTTTTGCACTCACTTTGCATGGGCCTAAATTATTAAATGAAGCAATACAAAAATCAAGTTTTATTTTTATTCAAGGTGTGGGAGACAGAAATACTTTTATTTCTGTTGCCATTATAAAAAAATTTCTGGTTCTTCGGATAACTATGTGAAATGCTCCCACTTCAGAAATGTTACTTCTCTTAACAAATTAAGTAGACAGAACAACTGATGAATATCATCTCTCACTTTGGCTCACCAGACAGCTCAAAGTGCCTGTAAAACATTTAGTAGGGATTCATTTTCCAAACTTGGCATCAGAAATCTAAAGGTTTGTATTTCTAAGCATAAGGCAAAAGCAAACAAAAAACCCCCAAACAAACAAAAAAACCCCAGAAACAAACCAAACCAAACAAAAAACCTCCTAAAACCAGTCTTGGCCATATTCTGCATTCCCCTAAGAAACAAAGGCCAGATTTCTCACAGTGTTGTAATTTTGGGGTTTTCTGTGTGTGTGTGAATGAGAGAAAATACATTTAGTTTCCTGCAAGAATATGGCCATTATTATCTTAAAACATCTTTAACGTAGGCCATCATTACTAACCCTGATGTTGTCACAAGCACTCAGTGGTCAGCATTCTGTACACTAAGAATATGCTAAATGTCTGCAAATTAGTAAAAGTAAACTTCCCTTGTATGCACTCTTCTGCACAGACTTATTCACCTTTCCAAATCAGCCCAAAGCAGGGTGACCATAACTACATGAATGCATGCATCCATACATTACAGACAAGCACAAGTCCTGACTAGGACACGCAGAACTCAAATGAACTCAAATATGAGCATTGACAAACACAGCAAAGTGAGTATTGTTATGACTTACATCACCTTGGAGGAACTGGTAAAATGGATTGGATGTATGTCCAGACAGACAGAAAAACAAATAGAGAACACTTCACCAACACGCAGACAAAAACAGAGAGGACAGTCAGAGAGCATATCCATTATGTAAGCATTTGCATCCTGGCTACATATCCCCACATTACTGCCTGTCTGACCAAATCAGAAATTTGTTTCAGCTTGAACCATCTTCCTTTTCTTTCTTTTTTTTCATAGAGGGACCTGTATAATGTTTAAAGGTACTGATTCCGTTAAATGCATGCGCACTTTAGTATGTACATGCCAGCACTTACACACATTCCAGAGAGAAAACCCTATTTTCCAGGAAAAAAAATCAGCTATTTTCCCCTGTCAAGTTCTTTCTCTTTATAAGCTGCTGCTGTTCAGCAGTAAGTGGGAAGGGAGAAGCAAAAATATCAGCTATTAAATAATAACTACTTGGATTACATTTATAAAGATCATTTATTCCCACTTTACTTCTTAAAGTTTTATTTCGAAGTATGGCTTTCCATCTACAGCCTTGTCATGAAAGATCTGACTTGGAAATCTAAGCATGGAAGAGCAGAAATAATGAACCCTTTGGTTAGTACACATAAATTTGAGTTAAAGGAACTCTGCTGATGCATTTCCTCTTCTTACTGACACGGTGCCATACATGTATATATCTCAATACAGGTAAAATATTTTTAAAACACTGGTTCCTGAGAAGCTAATATTCTAAATTAGACTAATCCCAGACATACCTTGGGGGGCATGAAGGGAGGAATAGCGTAGATATGCTTGAGCAGTGCAAGGGTTTTCCACAAGAAAAGAGCAAGTAGGTGCTGTTTGGTTCCACATAGTCCTTGCCATTTTATTTTATCATCCTTTTCAATCTGTTATTGTGTACATTTCACTGGTAGATCTCCTCTGAAAGGACTTGCAGAAGAAATTTGTCCTGAGGAATCTGCCAAAAAAGACAGTACCTGAATAGCAACATTAACTGAGAGCTGGTGCAATAATTTTGAGAATAGAGGCATCCTGAGAGTCAGTGCAGAGATGAGAATGAAAGGAGAGGACAAATCCTACCACCTCACTGTGGTAGGATTGTACAGTCCCACAACAAGTAGGTGCCTCTACTCCAAAAGCAAACTGAAGAATAAACCCAGTCAGAGAAAGAGCTTGACAGGGGCAGTTATGGCACTCAGTATTGACAATAAGTATTAACTCAGGGCTCACCACATCATAGAACTCTTTGGTGGTTTCTCATTTGTTAAACAGGGCAAAAAGTTTTAGGGTTTTGTAGGAACCTTTTTATTACTTATTTTTCCCCCATTTAAATGGGATTATAACACAATTAACCTTGGTAAAATCTTTGGGGATCTCCAAGCTAGCAAGCTAGCTACCTGTAACAAGAAACAGGTAGCAGGTGCTGGAGTATTTAAAAAGATAAATGTCCACACACAATTCCCTGTCTAGCTCACATTTTATACTAGCAAGTCTGTGTATAGCCTGGTACTCAGAGCTGTCAGTCAGTATCAGTAGTCAATATAGATGTATACTGCTCTATCTTAGTCAATATAGATGTATGCTGTCCTCTCAAATGTATATGCTAAGTTTCTTCTAACTCCCTTTATCATCAATTATTAAAACCTGGTGCTTAAAGGAAAATACTGGTTAAAACAGAGAAGTTTTAGGGATGTCAATGATAAATCAACATTTTAATTGTATGTATGGGTATTAAAACAGATGTACATGTGTAAATAAAAAGAAAACGTTAGTGGACCATACTGACTATAATGAATAAAGCTGTTGATAGTTTTTAAAATTTTAATAGAGCCTTTAAATATTAGACTTTTCCAGCAGGATGCCCTGGTGAGATGTACTGTCTGGTATGCCCTTGGCCAGAATGATCCTTACACACATGCAGTTCACAAACGTTATGCAGTGTGCTATAAGCTAATTATTTTCTTGGCTGCAACCCACCCTCTAAGCCTGGGCATTTCGTTGTAGAAGGAATTCCTGTACTTATGTCATTTGCAAAGCACCACGAGATCCTTTGGGTTGAATGAGCAGTGATAGCTGTACACAAAAGGAGAAATTAGTAATAGAAGGGTTATATTTCTGCAGCATTTGACTGGCTAAAAAGTACTAATCTCAGAGACAGACTTCAGTCATCTTGAGCTGTAAAACAATTGCATGTACGTATGTGCGGCAGTACATGCTACAACACTTCCATAGTTTAGGTTCTACTGTTGGAACTCCCTCACAAAATTTCCAGGTAAAAATATAAAGAAGATATATGGTGGAATGTATTGTAAAGCATAATTGTTACAGTGTTTAGTTTGGGGAGTCTTTGAAGCACCCTGAAGAAAACAGGGAGAGAGCTGTGCAGGATGTTGTTCTCGGGAAAGGTTCAACACAATCCTGAAGAATCACTGAAGATGCAAAGAGGCTTTCAGTCCTGGTCATGGCATTTAAAAAACAGATGAGCTAAGCAAGTCAAGGAATTACATTTCTGTTAAAACTGAAGTCTTTCTAAGGTCCCTAAATTAGTTATATATTTTTGATGCTTCTTGAAAATATGTACATGCTCCTAATTTCAATCCTATTAACGTAGCAGTAAGGAAATTTGCATCAATATCTTCCTGTCTAGGTAATTTAATTCCCCTTTTAAAAATAAATTCAAATTAGCAACAATAAAAGAAAACACAAAAACTCTGTTGAACTCAAGTAGTTACCATAAACAACCCCCCTAAACCAATCAGACATTGTGCACAGTTATTGTTTCTTGAGGAAAGAAATCCTGAGAAAGGAGACCAACCCCTGTTCTCACAAAAACCTATACTGTAATTCCCATTGGCTGAAAGGAGAGTGGGGCAGGAGAAGGGGGACACTCGATACCAGGGCAAGGTGTATGAACACAAGCCATGTGGGGAGAAGGGCCACAACAAAAAGTGGAATATTTTAGGCCAGCAGCAGCAACATTACCGGAGTTGCTGGGAATGCTGTATTCAGTCTCATCGCTGAACACTTTAAAAAAGAAGAAGCTGAATTGTGAATCGTGACAAGCTTAAAGACACATGACTGCCTCAAAGCACAAATTTCTTAACAATTTCAGTAATCATTTTGTAATAAGTTTTGTCACTCTTTTCAGTCTCTGACTTTCAGGTCATCATCGGCATTCTGCATTGCAGTCTAGGTCACCAATCTACAATGAACAAAACTCATTTTCTAGTACTTGTTAGTTCTCATCTTTTTAATTACTGTGTACTAGAAAAGCCCTGATTTTATTTTGGATAACAAATCATTCAGAGGAAAGCTGAAATCCAAAAATATAAACAAAAACATTGTATATTTCAGGAAGAAGTTAAATGAAAATATCTCTAAATTAAATATCTCTACTTCAGTTGTTTTATTTCTAAAGAAAATCTTAAATTATCAAATTGTAATGGAGGGTACTGTTTTGACTATGCTAAGGTCGTCATTGTATACTTGAGAACCAGAAGAAATTTTAGTAAAGTATGAAACCATTTTAGTAATGCAGTGCTTTAGGAACTCAGTCTTATTTAGAAAATTGTAAAAAAAACCCCAATTTCTGTCATTAAATTATATTACCCCCCCAGCCAGCAAAGGAATACATGAAGAGCTCTGTGCCTATACATGATGAGATCTGTTGTCCAGCCACTACTGAAACGAGGCTGAAATTGCACAAATAACCTTGTAAGGATGACATTTGAATGCCAGCTAAGCTACCAATATGAAATCAGTCCGTGCACATATGGACCACAAGTTGCAAGCACTATTCACGTATCCTGCACGAAATGAATCTGTCAGTCTCAATTCATGTCCCATGTCTACATCACAAAAATATACCCTTAAAAATGACCTTTCTTCATGGGAGTTTCAGCAAAGACATCAAAGGAAGAAGGAGACACAGGAAACAAAGCTCCTTTGAACCCCTAAGGCACGTCACAGAGGAGCAGCATGGGAGAACTGATTCTCAGAACCAATGAGAAGGGAATGATGCAGGAATGGGCCCTCATAAATCTTGTAACTGCAGCAGATCATAAATCACAAGCTATAAGCTATTCTGGATCTACCTGTGGTCTGCAGAGGAGTTTAAACTAAGGACTGCCAATAGCTGCATTTTCAAATGTGTATCCCTAATGCTCATACATAACAGCCTTCAGAAGTGAATTTTGGTTCAAAGTTCAAACTGAAATCCATTTTTTTAACATATCCATGTATAAAAATTTTGAATTTTGTTGAAAAAAAAAGCCACCCAGCTGCAAATTTGAGACCAGGACCAAGCCACTCATATAGATTTGGGGTTTTATTCAAATTGTGCCACAACTCTGGGCTTACCTTTCTGCTGTATGGGGAACTGGGGGGTCTGCACATGTAGACAGACCTCTTTCAATAAGAAATATCAGAAGTTCAGAAATATCAATCAGAAGTTGGCTAAATATTTGTAAGTGGAATTGTGTGTTTTGGGTTGTTAGCTGGCAAGATATTTCTCTGCAATGCATTTAAGAGATTTATCTTCTTTTTTTTTCAAAATGTCAATGAGCAGATATATTTTTCACAAATTATTCAATGAGTAATTGCCAACATACTTCTGCCCATGAGATTGCTCACAAGCTACTCACTAAAATGACTGTTTTGTGTATTTTAGGAACTCACCACTCATAAATTGGTATTTATAGGGGGTTGTTGGTCATCCCAATCACCTGACATGTTTTTTTTACCCTTGGTTGGTAAACTTATAACCCATCAAAGGCTTTCCTAAAAGCTACATGCAGTTCCAGTTCAACCATTCATATGGATACAGAAATGCATCATTGCATGTGACAGTTTTTCTACAGAATGTCATCTAATGAATGTTTGTGGAAAGTGAAGGAATTGCCTCAATTACCATCAAAACAAATAGTTATATTCAAACAAAAGTTCACTTTTTTTTTCAACTGTCATCAGTCTTTATGTACTAACCTCCATTGACAGAATACATTTCCAGATTTTACAGATGAATAGAACATTTGTTAAAACTACTCTAAAATTCTTAGTTTAGAACATAATGATTCCAGTGCTGTATACCCACAGAAGCCCTAAATATACAGCATAATAAGTAGCCATGAATATTACTTAATATAATTTAAAGTGTATCGGAATTTGAGTCCATCTGTCCTGTGCATGCCCCTCTTCAAGGGTGTGTTTGTTAATCTCAAAACATTGCAAACTCAATGCCATACCTTCTAACTTCCCCACATGTTTCCCATTGATTTAATCATATAGTGACATCCACACTAGTGAAGCTCCTCCATAAAAACATAGCACAGCTTTCTGAATGGTTTCCAAACAACAAAATTCAGTTCACTTTGCTAACTCATGAAATAAGCAGACTAGCTCCCATGAGTTAAGCAAACAGTATTGGTCCCACAGAATATTTCACTCAGCTATCAGTCTAACAGAAATCCTCAGAATAGCAAAAACACCCAAGATATTTTGTTCACTTATCCGAGACAGCTCTAGGACTAGACACACTCATTTGAGAATGTAGACACAACCTTAATAGACTACAATGAATCTTCATGGCCCTGTATCATCACTGATTCGCCCAGGATATATCAGCATTTAATTAAAATATTGTCTTTTATTTCAGATTTTCATGTGTAGCTTTGTAAAATATTATTAACAAGAAATTTAAAGTCTTCTCAGTTAACAAAATAGTCACCAGAATGAAACCTCTTCTCCTTGGCTAACAGTGTGCCTCCTAGACCACGACCAACAAACGGTCTGACTCAGTGAGCAGAAGCCTGGTTAAGATGCCTAGCCAAATTCAACCAGAGCTTGCACCAGAGGATGTTCCAGAATGAAGACATACCTTGAAAGATTATACTGGCACAAAATAATTCTGGTGGTCTTCTGAAGAGCCTAAAAGGGATCAAAATACTCTGAATGCTCAAATAAAAAACTTTTGGCCAAGTGCATCCTTTCAGTAGGACCTGCATTACAGGGTCTCTGTGGATCGTGTCAGCAAACTACAAGTCATTAAAAAATACCTGAGAAAGTATTAAGCAATTTATTGTCTGCCTTCAGTACCTTGGGGCTTTAGCAAGGGTTTTATAATAGATAATGTCCTTCATGGTGGCATTTGTGCCAGACTTTCTGGCAACAGATGCACAGGGACTACAGTGAATGGGGCACAGGAATAAAAACAGCAATGCCTTTCTGGCCTTACTGGTCACTCTCCCACTGCACATCCTTGCTGCCCTACTACATTACAGAAGAAACTGACATTCATTAATTAAAACAAATAATATTTATAGAATCCCTTTCTCTATCCTTGGGGAAATACAAATTCAGACACAATCAAATACAATCACAACAGTAAACTATTAAACAGCTGAAAATAGTAAGCTATTCCAGCATTCATCAGAACAAAACCTCAGGTTTGAGTGAGAAGGCAAAGGGATTGACAAAGAGAAGGAATTGCAGCCCTTGTTAAAAGAATCAAGCCTTCCATCTTGTTGCTGTAGCAAAGGCACCCTCAATCCACCTGTAAGCCTGCTGGCTACACCTTCTCTGAAACATTAAATGATGCCAGGGACACTGCTGTTGGCACCTCTTCTCCAGTTTCTCAAAGAACCCTGGCATGGCTGAGGCCAGGACCAAAGAGCACTCTCCTAAACAGCTCCTGGGTGAGGACTGAAAGCTACCACGAGCTAGAGACTGTGTTCAAGAAACATTTTGCATATGTCTTGGGAGATCAAGGCAGCTTAGTAGCATGGATACTGGATGCTTTGTGCCAGTTGACCTCGGTGCCAGAGAATGGTCCAGGATGCGTATCATTCACTAGCATGGACACAGCCAGTGATGTGAGCCTTTAAGATACATGGTGCCAGGTCTGAGGAGTCTCCCAGTGAGCTGCCAGTTTCCTTTTCTTTAAGGATTTTAAAGCTATATGCCTAAGATTTGAAAGAATGTAGTGTACGCTCTGTGGCAACTTTAATCTCCTAAATGGCTTTTGCAAAAAACTGCATTCTAGTAGTTCCTTCCTCTGCTGACCTGATAACATCAGCATGGATCCCAGACTTCAAATGTTTCATGGCTTGGCACCATGGGCAGCCAAAACCTTGTGTATACAACTAGTAAAGACAGAGATACAGTTCTAGGGAACCTGGGGATGGGGTGGTAAAAGAGAGTTTTAGAAAATGTGTTTTCCATATCCTTATTGGTGGCCAGAAGTGCTCCAAATTTTACCATTCCCCACCATTACTCTAGCAGGCTTCTTCCCCCTCCTCAATGAACTCTTGTAGCTGAGAAGAGCTTTTTCCCTAGAAGGCCTAACAAAACTGAGGTGTCTAGAAGACACTGCTGAGTGACTTTGGGTACTCTGTTTCTGCATCGCTGACAAAGCCAGGGAAAGAAGATGTAGACATGCAGATAGGATTGGGGTGAGCTATGTACCACAGGGATTTACTGCAAAGGTATCATTAATAAACAATATATATATTTAAGATATAATTTCCATCCACTGGAGCAAAAAAGCATCCAGACAGGACAAGAGAAAATATTTTCCAAGTCTGAAACTTCTCTGATTTTACCCAAGACCAGAACCTCCATAAGAGCAAGTACATGTGAAAGCACAGAAAATCACAAGCAAGGCATAAGCCTTCCCTGGTAGGGTGTCAGGCCACCATAACCAAGTAAGTGTACAGTTTCTGAATTTCTAAAACAGTATATAGAAAATATGAATCTTGATTTATTCTGATTTATTTGTGACAAAACATGTACAAATAACTGTGCCCATTTGTAGGCACCTAATTTGAATATTTACATGAGATTAAAAAAAATACATACTGCGCTTTATTATTATCTAAGCTGTTTTAAACACATATATCCAGATGGGTTCCTGTTCCTTATGGCTTGTACTTTGCAAGTGTATTTGATAGAACAAGATGGAAGAGAATGCAACAATTCATATTGAAAAGACAAATAAGTCTCTGCAAGTAACCATTTTGGTCAAAAATGTGGCACTTTGCTGCTCTACTAGGGGGGAAAAAGAAAGAAAAGTTATCCTGAACAGTTACCAAAAGTATGTCGTTCATGGCCCTTGTGGAGAGACATGGTATACATCAGATCTCCTGCCCAGGTAATACCTCTGTATTATAGAGGTTTAGTCATAACACACTATAAATATTTAATCTAAAGCAAAGATGACAGTGGTTGAGTTAGTTCTAACCAGACTAGCGATTTTTTTAATATTTAACAACTGATGACCCTGCTTTGGATTTTGGAATATCTTTTTTCCTGTGGTGCTGCTTTTTTCAAGGTGGGCAAAACTCTGCACTGAGATCAAAGTGATTATGGGAGACATTCTCAACCACAAGCAGGGGACCAGGAAGGAAACTGCAAGCCAAAGCAGCAAGTACCACTGCCAAGTCTTGTAGAGACTGACGAGGGAGTGAGGTAAGGCCTGAAAAGATGGCAGCCAGACAAACACCATGATGGACACCACCATGTCATGCAGTATAAAACTAGCAGGCAGCAAGTACAATTTCCATTACCTAGCATCCAAACCCACGCCTAATCTAATGAATAACAAAAGCTTGTGCTAGGAGTTTTTAAGAAGGAACAGGAAAAGAAAAACAATGAGCTCATGCCTTCTGACCTTGCTTGTTTTTAGTTTGGTTTCCTATGGCAACAAGGTTTGTGATCAAGCTGTGTGTGTGCATGTGTGTGTACTTGTGCATGGACAAGACAGACAGAAAGTGACCATAAGGTGGTCAATAACTGCTGAATGCACTGGCAGTTTGTAGCCAGTCCTGGCACTCCAATACAGGTCTCAATGGTAACTGAGTTCCTGAAAGTTTTGTGGAAACAAGTGGCCACAAGACTTACAGAGACATGTAAATGTTCCAGGTTGGACTAAAAGGCTGCACTGTGACTGACTTATTAGGCTCTGGAGAATCCACACAAGAGAGGGCAGCTATGAATGGCCCAACTGCAGGAAAAGCATCCATCAAAATTTACAGCAAGGCACGAACCAATGCCAGGAAATCAGCTTCTTCAGGTCTGGTGCTACTGTACATAAGACATTCAGGCAACATTCCTTTTCCTATCTTCCCTGGTGAAAGGTCCAGGGACATCTCAATTGCTGGTCTTCAGGCACCCGATCCTGATTAACAACAAGGAGACAAGAACTTTCAATTTGGATTTTTTTTAGGACTGTGGAATGTCAATAGCCTCACAAATAAAATGTCTTGCAGGACAAGTAAGAATCAAAGATTTGATGACCACCTTCTAAAACAAAGGATCAAGAAACATCATAGGCAGCTTAGCTGGGTCCTCTAAAGACTTCTGAGAAAAAAAAAGTGTTGACTCTTGTTGATATTGTTAAGTGTCTGATAAATAAATGACAGTTAATTTCTGGTCAGTGTGGTTTGGGAAGACTCACCAGAGCCTTTCCTTGTACACAGCCTTCTGACACAACAGGCTGCCTCCTTTCTTTGCAAGAATTTTAAGAAATAAAGAGAGACCAAATCACTATTTCAGACAGGACCCTTCAGAAACTATCAGGAACCAAGATATTCAAATGGTATCACCCAACTACATTCATAAAAGAAGTGAAGGAGAATAAAAATATGTATGCCAATCTCCCCAAATTGGTAACCAGTTGCCTAGGATCAGTCTACCCAAAACTGTGCCTGCTTACTGAAGCCTCCATTCTGCTGAAACATGTTTCACGTAAATACTACATACCATTTGAAAAAGAGATGTCTGTCCAGGTTTATACTGGAAAGCTGGGGGACCCTGGAGGAGGACCCGGACATCCTGCTTACTAATGTTCTATTTGAATCACAGAACCTAGCAATTCATTTGGGTTATTCACATTTACAGGACAGAGGGGCAAAGCCATTACATAGCAGTTTGAAGAGGGAATGATGGCTGGTGTTCCTGTCACTCATTTTAGCAGACAGTCTTCTGTACTATGAAGTTCTACATGTGAGTAAATTCCCTCTTCTCTGAAAAAGCCAAAATTGCCATTTGTCATTGCTATGTGCTATTCAATAGCTATCGTGTTTAAGTCCAAAGAGACTGCTCTCTATGCCTGATGAAATCATCTCTCTATACATTGGCAGATCAATTTGGGATCCTCTGATCTGGAAGTCACTCCAGATTCATCTGAAAATAGTCTTTTTGGTTTGGTTCCAAGTCAGATGTGAGAAGTTAAAATCTTCCCTCTTGATGCCATCAGGCAATATATGAGTATATCTAAAGGCAGAATTTGACTCTCAAAGTTTTTCTTAATTTCACTACTGTAAAACAGTATTTTAAAAAAAACTTAAGTATAATTTCCCAGGTAGATATATTTATCATATTTGCAAACATGGCTTCTAAAACATTGATTTTTCTTGCTTCCTTATTTGACTATATCCTCAGATACCTTTTCTCTCATTGCACAGGCTTCTGATTACATTATAAACATTCTCCAAGTTGTGAAATACTCTTTTTATGTACCTCTGTCCTTCTGCTTTTACACTATACCCTTCACATCTAAAACTGATACTAATCCCACTAAATCAAGTACAAGCAGTATTATGAACCAAGCAAGTAGCTTTTCTTGGGTGGTTTTTAATTTGTGGCTGCAGTTTGGAAGGGGTGTGGTGAAGGGGGGAAAAGGCCTATTCAAAACAAATTTCTCAGTGAAAAATCACAGCAGTCATAACAACTTTTATATAAAACCAAAAGGCTGCTAATTTGATAGCATATTTAAAGAGCCTTTTGATCCCCACAAATTTTAGAAACTGACTCCTGCTTTTGCAGATTTGTCAACCAGTATCATAAGATGGGAAGATTTTTAAATGTTTGAATGTTACCTAAAATTTAACTAAATCAGGACCAAAAGTTTCAACAATTACAATAGTTAGATTTGATTAAGATACCAGGTATTTAGGTTAACTTTATCTTGTGGTATCAAAGCAGGCAAACAGCTTCATTTGCGTCATGTGTCCCAAACAATCCATTTCATTAAATATACTATCATATTTCTTTATGATCCTTGAAGGCATGTGTAATTAAAAATTAAACTTGATATCTGTACCCCTTCCCTGTCATCTCCTCCATCCAAACATCTGCAGGTCCCAAGCCTGCAAACACGTACTTGTTTGAGGAGCCCTGCTGGCTTAGACTACTCACAAAATTAGCCTTACTCATACGTACAGAAGTGTTTACAGCCTCAGACCTGAACCCCCAAGCTTGCAAGAAAGACTAACCCAAATACTGACTGCTCAAAACAAGACAACTTCAGTATAGAGTATTTAGTATTTTGGGTAATGAAGGTAAAGTTACAGAGGGGAAATTCTCAATTGAAAGGCTGTTTCTAAGGAAAATATTAGTACTATATGTAGAAATAGAGGATTAGAATCCTACAGAAATGAAAACCTATTTCATATACTGTCCAGAAAAACAGCAAGTAAAATACCATATAAAAGCAGTAATTGGGATGGTCAGCAATAAGTGACCAGTACATAAATTAGTAATCAGTAGTTTAAATGGAGGGGGAAATAAAAATCCAGCCTTTGTTCTCTAGAGCAAAATGTTTTTATATTTTTAATTTCAAAATTAAAGAGAAAAATATGACTGTTACCATGAAATAAATATGAAAAGAGGATTAACATTTATTTTTAATACCCATATTTACTGAATAACATGTATATTAACAGATGAGAGTGATAAAATGCCAGTATGCTGCTCTGACAATTATTTTTTTTCTGATCCACGCTTGTTTAACATTTAGTTTCCACTACTACTGCAATGGAATTATTTTCCTCCCTATTTGGGGTTACATTCATTAAAAAAATCATCCTAAACCTGCTTTTTTAGTTCTAGATGTGCAGAGGAACTTCTGTTTACACACGACTGAGCCAAAACCTGCCTCCTTTCTGTGTGTGAATTGTCCATTTGAAGACAATGGGCTAGGTCCTGCTAACATGTCACAGCAGCAGATTCATGGGACAGGGCAATATGGATTTGACTGTTACCTAAAAATGCAATTATGTTCTTTCTATATCAATGGCCCCCTGACTAACTGTAGAAAGAATAACAGAGCAAAGATTTAATTTTTTTGTTTGCTTGTTTATTCTCAGCTTCATTATAAATGTGGATAATTTTGTTTTTGTCTAAAGAATGCAAAGGAATAATATTGCTGGATGCAAAAGAATAAAGGAATAATAGTCAAGGCTAATTTTTAATGCAAGTTTCTGCTCTGGCCACTCAGATAAATCCTTCCATTTGCTGGAAACAAGACTGTGGCAAATGTATAAATAGTGAGTTACATTTGGCCTTGACACACACGAGCTTGGAAACTGTATCATACCTAACAGACACACTTATCTTTCACCCCCCTACAAAACATTTTCTTGCTTCCATGTTGGACCCTTGAATAAGCACATACAAAGTAAAACTTTCATTACAGTTTACTCATACTAGTTAAATGTGCTTCTAAAACAACTACTTAAAAGCATCTTCAAGGTCTCCATTACAACACTACCTAACCTTAGAATAAATAAAACAAAGCTGTTAAAATACTTCTTCAAATAGGAAGTCAAGCCTGCATTTATCATGCATCCAGAACTTTTTATTTCAAAAAGAGGCCCCAAGTACTTTTGCTATCTTTTGGATGTTTAACTTTTCTTTTCAGCATATAGTTTGCTTCATTTATTTTTGGTTCATCCTCACTAGAAAGATCAGCTCAATCCTTGACACAGCAGGCACTGAGGCTGGCTGCTGGTTCAGCTGACCAGTATGGGCCACCACAGCTCCAAGGGACTTCACACATGCTACACACCTACCTGTTTACAAGACTAAAACCCTCTAAAGCTAAAAACTGTTTGGGACAAAAGATCAGGCCCAAATATATTCTGTTTTTCTTTTGACCCAGATTTTCTAACAGGCTGAGCTACTGTTGTGGCAGGGCAGTGGGTAGAGCAGCAGATCTCTGGCTGGTGGCAGAACCACAGGTGGCCCCAGCAGGATGGTGCACGTCCCCTCTCCTGCCCACTCACTCTGACATGCTGCCACAGCCTCACGTGTCTGCTGGACTAAGAGAGAGGGGGACCGACTGCACATAGGGGTTTCATCCTAGGCTGATGCTTAGATGACCAAATGCTCACATTTCATCATGCTCTATTAGCACAATTTACATTGTTCAGAATGCCCTTAGAGACAAAATCTTCTGTTCACTCCACTGAGATTCTGTTACTCAAATTCCATACTGTTCAGGGCTGCTAGAAATGACAGAGAAACAAGCTGACTTGTTTCCTTCTTAACACCTTTTCCCAAAACTGCATTAGACCTAACTGGGGTTACCTTTTGGATACCAGAAAGCAGTATCTCATTTATTCTTAAAGCTGATAAAGAAATAAGTGCTGTATAGTTTGGGGACCATCTATAAGGTTAGAAAACAATTGCCTAAAATGTCAAACTTGCTTCTCTGAGGTTAGGCTCCTAAACTAGGCAGCAGGAAAGGCAAGCCAATACAAAAAAAAGCATTGTAAATCAAAGAAAAATTATTTACTGTAATACGTTACACACAACTACTATAGCTACCTATGAAAAAAACCACTATTTTTAGCTCTGTAATTAAGCAAGTGGACTTAAGTGTAATTACCAAGTGGTTAAGAAAATGTGGATAATGAAGCTAGCAGGTATTGGCCCATATTTGCTTTACCACTATGGAATGGGGCAAAAAAAAAAAAATCTCTTCTGATGTGTTAGACACTTCAGATATGTGTTCTTAACTTCTCAGTCCCTGTGCCAGAGATATTACAGTCTGACTCCAAATAAAAATGGTGACATGAAGCGATCACCAAAATAATTTTGACCTTCAAGGACAAATTAAAATGGAAAAAACCAGCAAAAATTAATGTGCCATTTTTCCTGTTGAAGGTTAGATGTTGGCTATCTCCTAGATATAAAAAAATAAAATAAAATAAAGTTTAAAAAAATATAAATCTACTTGAGCATAAAGAGGAGACCTCTGCAACACAACTCCTCCCATGTACTATCTCATGGACATGTGCCTACCTAACACATGCACAAAGGCACAGTAAAACTACGTAAAACATGGGGTTTTTCTATATGATGGTACATGAATAAAATGTACACAGTTACACATGCACACACACAGAGAGAAATCCTGACAGCTGTTACCCCCAAATAAATAAGGCTACTGAAGGGACTGATGCAATTCCTATTCAGTTGAAAAACAGCCCTTAATTTCAGTGGGATTTGGATCAGATTTGGTTAAATCTCATAAGGACTAGATATGCACTTTATAGACAGGTATGATCAAACACATTTTCAAAGCAACGGTTTGTGAAATTCCTCTCCAGCATATCTGTTTCACTGTATAGGAGAAATATACTGCAGTTTCATGAACATATTAAAATACTATTATTCTAACCAAATGCCTTAAAAACAAATGAATTAAGGGCAGATTAATTTGATTCTATTTGTTATTTTAAGTTGCTATATTTTTCCTACATTTTTAATGCACATATGCCTACATATATGCACATATACCTAGTCCTCCACATAGAGAGTTCTACTCTACCAGTTCAAATCTATACAAGACATTCCTATGAAGGAATGAACCAAGAGACCGATTTACTTAACAAGAGTGAAAAGCAATGACCATTATTTCACTGAGAAAATGTTAGCTAAAATTTCACCTATGTAGTATGGAGGGTACAGAGTGACAAGCTTATGTGGTACCAGTGACTTAGACAATGTGGGGGCAGGGAGCAGACAGAGCATGGACTTTTATACATCAGAACACCCAAATTGATCTGGAAAGAAAAAATAAAGATGAAATGCAATGTTACTTTGTGCAGAACAATGTTTTCTTCCATTTCAACCTCATCACAATTTTCTGATTTTTTTTCAAGATTGCTCTTCTTGCATGTAATATCTGCTTAAATTTGGGCAGAATTAAAATACCTCAACCATGAGTTTCTACTGTACAGCAATATATATCAACTGAAAAAAAAATGAAAGGGATGAATATGCCTCAAAAAAAGAAGTCAAATAACTTCAGAATAAGAAATTATCACTCTTGAACAAGTATTTTTTTATATACAAGTCTAAAGGAGTTTTACTAATGGTCTCACTGTAGGAGCAGAACTGACTCCATAATCTCATGAACCATATGGGAAAGTAAATGAAGGTATTATGCAAAAAGATGTACTATAGCAGGTTACAAGGGTTTCTGCACTCCTGTTCATCTGGGAATCCTTAAACTTATTGGCATGACAGTACCTGGTAACATTTTGTTTACTGAATGCTAAACTGCAGGGTCTCCATTCTCAATTTAGGAGCTGCATTATACATACATTTTTAAAGCCCATTACATTGAGAAAGGCTTAGTATGACTATGAATAATCAGAGAAGAAAACAAGAAAGGTAGAAATAGTTTGTGTAATACAAGTTTGGAAGTTCTCTATTCAGTTGCCAGGCAATAATGGTTAGTGGTATTAAAAAAAAATTAAAATTAAAAAATAACAAATAAAGAATAAAAGAAAATACCCCTACTCTTTTATTTTGACAACCTAATCAGAAAGGACCTAGAAACCCAAATATTCCTCTCAGGCTTTGAACAGTCTCTCTGCCCTGAAGTAGATGTAGCATGAAGCAGTGAATTAATAAAGCCAGAATGTCTATTGCTAATAGGTTTACCAAGCATGGGAACAGATAGCAAATCACACAATGCCAGAAGTGCATCCTATGGAAATTGTTCAAACTGACAAAAAATAGACATTCTCAGAGACAAGGCTCCTTTGGGGGGGCTGTAAAGTCTTTGTCCCACTTCTGTAACTGCACAATTAAAAGTAAAGCAGAAGTCAACAAGAGCTTGATTTTCAACACAAGCCATATATTTTTACCCATTGTAAAAAGGAAGAGGAAAAAAATCTCAGATGCAGCACTGCAAAGCAAAAGGCCTTTCCCTGCAAGTATCTGTATCTCTTTGCAGCATTTACTGCTTTGAGGAGCCCTGTTGTGGTCAGGCTAAGTCCTGTTAGAAACCTGCTTGGAGGAGAAAAGCCCTTGCTGGATCAGGATGCAGTTACTTTTCTCCAGAAACAGCTGCTAGGTTTGGAAGCTACATACCAAGCTTTGAATTGCAACAGACTGCTGGTAAATGCAAACAGCCAGAAAATATTTTCTTGACTAAATAGTTAAAATTGGTGTTAAAAAACACCTGAATGGAAGTTGCAGAAATGTAGGCAGTCACTGGTCAATAAACATTATTTTTTAAAATGTCCTTGATTCCATAAACTGTGATATAATAAAATAGTCTGCCCTGTATTTCAGCAGAATTAATACTGAATAGGCCTTTAAAAAGTTAGTAAATATTTATGAAATTAACTATAATTTTCTTACTGTACATTAAAACCTCTGGACCAGTAAACCATCTTCAATTGTTTGCAAAACTTATAACTATCAAGAAAGGGATCACATTTTGCCTTTATTACTTCTACTATGGATTTGCATGTACCTGTATTTGAGGATATGTCCGTATGTGCACATACACATCTATCTATGCACATACAAAGACTTATATATTCACAACTACTGGGTAAGAAAAACTAAAGAAGGGAAAAAAAAAGCACCTTGTATAATTGTTATAATAAGTTAAAACTATTGTATAAATTTAAAATTATTATGCAAAAAATGTCATGGTTTCTGATACTATTTTTTTTTTAAGAGCAAAACCAGAAAGCACTCGGAGAAACTAAAAAAAACAAACAAGGGGAAATCCTGATTTCCCCTTTTATAGGCTCTTTATTGTTTTATTTCATTCAGTTTGGCCAGTTAAAAAAAAAAAAAACCAAAAACCAATTCTTTATCTTTCTGTTCTAGCCATATAGACTCCTTGCTGTCAAGTATTAATAAAAAATCAGTTACTTTTGGTTTTTAACATTAACTATAAAGTGTTTTAATTTAATTTAAACACAAAAGATAGCTGGAGGTTTTTTCTTTTCTTTTTCACAAACATGCTTCTAAATTTTTTTTTAAAAGAAAACCATGGGATGTTAAAAAGTCATTGCCATAGGTCCTTCAAGATTACTCTGAGGGTCAGTCTTCAACATAATGTCCCTTATACTGCAAGCCTGATGAGCAGAGCTCCCAAATGTTTCAGCTGCATGACTTGGCACCCTGTTTTTTCAGTCACGCTATACACGATCCTTCAACCTCTTAATAAAGCCTAGAGATGAAGGTGTGGGAGGCCTGCCAGTGTATGGACTCAAACAGTTCAGAGTAGAAATCAGTAATGTAAAATTGGGGTTTTTTCTATTGCTTCTGTTTTTCTTAATTTGGTTCAGTTAGGTTGGCCTTTTGCTACAACTGCATGATAAAAACATATGCATGTGAACATAACACACACAGTTAGTTACAAAACTCTTTATAAAAATGTGCAATACATGCCAATAAATCCTATTTTTGTGTAATGGATTCTTCTTTCCCATCATTTCTGGCCTCAACTGGTCATAGAGCAAGGATCATACACTCCCCTCTATGCCTTGTAACTTCAATCATCATCTGCAACATACTGCAGATGGAGAATCCATTTCTAAACTACCTGCAAAGTCCACATCAGCCCTGTGCAACAGGCACAGCAGCACACACCTCTCTAATTTACCTAAAGAGCAATTAAGGTGAGGAACCCTAACACCAAACTCCGTAGGTGAGGGGAAGATTTCTCACACTTACATTGACAGGCCCTGATGTCTCCACACTCTGCATCCATGATGAAAATTGTAAATGTCCAAGGGCCCAAAAACAGTGGCAAGGCCAGCTACTGATCATGTCTCAAACTGGCTGCCCAGGCTCACTCCTCTACCTCCTGCCCTGCCTCCCAATTTTCACCTCCTGTGCTCACCAGGAGCACTCCTCTCCTGTGCATTGTAGGGAGCAAGGTGGGAGGAGCAGGGGAATCAGCCGAGGGCCCTTTCCAGGAACAGGTGGCCATGGAGGTGGGTGAAAATCTGGGAGACACAATGGAAGGAAAACAGAGAGACAGTGTGCATGTGCCTGACTTGGGACAGAGAAGAAGAAACAATAAAATAAAAATAAGGGAAAACCAGTAAATTTAAAAAAAAAAAAAAAGGAAGGAGGACTGAAAGAGGAAAAATGGGAACTGTCTTGCCACATTCCCATCATGAGCTGCATTTAGTCATTTCTCTACCTGTGCCATATCATGCTTCCTCAGCAGATGTTCCTCTGAGGGTAAGGAGAGTGACTGAGAAGTGTTGCTTTGACGAGGATGAGTCTGGGAACCAGCAGTGGACAAATCTTTTAAAAAAGCCTACCTGTCATTCTGCTAATTTGTTTCTTTTTTGGCTTTATAAATCCTGATTTGAAAGGAAGAGAGAGTTACCAAATATATTGTCAGAAAACAGCACCCCCCCCAAAAGTCATGTCATCTGTCCCTCTCTTTCTACCTCTTTGAGAAGAAATCCAATTTCCTTTCCAACCATGAATTGTGCCTTACACTTGGGACACATGGGCTGGAGACTCTCTGAGGAGCAAGAGGCCACAGGAACAGACAGATCTGTGACAAAGGCTGAGAACTGTGCCCAGGCAGGAAACCCCTCACTGCACCATCCTGGCACTGGAGATGGATCAACAAACAGCAAATTAGCAGTGAGTATACGTTCACATCAAAACTGGAAAACGTATTGGCACAGCCAAGAACTTCTAACAGTATGTCAAGATTTTTCACATGCTCTCAGCAGACAAATAGGTCTTCTCTTTAATCACTGGTCATTTTTAATGTGACAGAGCATATGAACACGTGCTGAAAAATAACTAAAATATAACAATATAATTAAAGAGATTTAGACTGGAAATCAGAAAATGATAGAGACCTGGCATCAGCTTGTCACTAAGGAAAAGGGCAGCTACACCAGACACGTAGAATTTTATTGAGTCACCCAGCCAGACTTTCCAGAAAGAGAAAGACAAGGGCATTGAGACGTTTCTGTGTTGGCTTTTGTGGCTTTCTTTGGGTCTTTGCAGCTCACAGTACTTCTGTTCAATTAACACTGCTGACTATGTATTCTATACATTGAGGTTAAATAACTGATGGTGTCATGGCTGCTGGTGACTTCTCCCCGGCCCTCCTCCTAATTACTGGCCTTTTTGGTCTTTACTCCTCTCCCAGGAAATGTTGATGTTTTTTCCAGAGTGGACACCATGTGCCATCCACTCAGTGCAAGATCAAATGCCCTCTCTTCTAGGCCACTTCCTCCTTTCCCTCCCGTTTGCAGTTAGGGTGGACACCTGCACGGGCTGACTTACATCTGTACAGCTGGGACTGTGCTGTGATGAGCTGAACAGCAACACATGTTCTCCCAGTGCTTGTCCCAGCTCCTCTGTTGGAAAATAACCTTATTTCCTTCAGTAAAGCTATAAACTCAAGGGTGTGGTGGGCCTTGATTTGGCAGTGCTTTCTGCCTCCCACACCTCTCTGGTAGAAACATTCACATGAGGGCAGATAATTTGAAGAGAACAAAAATGGAAGAATCACATTCTTTAAAAAGGATGTAATTTCTCCATGGCAGTGTCCCACTGCTTTCCATTTTTTCCTTCAACCATGCAATCATTTTGAAAAGGCATCATTTAAAACAATCAAATTCTCAGAATAATTTTTTTTTTTTGCAACTCCCCTTCTCAGAGAGTTTTGCACACAAATTGAGAATTTTCAGGTTTCCCAGGCAAATGAACCTTGTCTGCTTGGGCAGAAGGCCATGCTAGCTTACGTTATTTAGCACAACATTATTCCATGCTGTTTACGTATAGCTCGCTGAAAATAAGGGATGATGGAACACCTCTTCCATGGCACACCCTGAATTTATTCTTAGAAAATTGTTTACTATGTTCTTGGCCTAGAAACTCACAATTCTCTGAGCCCTTTTTAAAAAACGACTTGCTCACTTTTAACTGTGGGGAGAAGGTGACCCCTTCAGTACCTCCACTGCCAAGCAAAGGGGGCAACTTCAGAAGACAGCCTGGCCACGTCCCAGGAGACAGAGCTGCTGCAATGGGAGAGCATGGATTTGTCAAATTCAGAGAATGAGCATTGGGGATGAGGGAATCCTCTAATAAAATAAACAGAAAATTAAATTCACCTCCCTTTTCCTCTCACATGTCTCCCATCTATGCCTGCCTGGAAGAGAACATCGTGGTGCCTAGACATTAGCACTGAAAACACCACAACTCATTGACAAACACACGGGTCACGTTTCTTCTCTGGCTCGACTCGAGGGAATCATCTCTTTTCTCCTGCAGAAGTTAATGCTGCATCCTGGTGACCAGCAGAGGTACCATCAGTGCCCGAATGCGTGTCCTTGTCACCACACTTATGTCACCACAGCCTGGGACTACTTGCACACGGACAGGAACATGGGTCATGGGAAGCACTTGAGCTGTGCAGGAGTTTGGACTGTGGCCACATGGAGTAGATGGTGTCTCCTAACCCCAGAGAGGTTCTGCAGAGACTAAAGACGTATTAGAAATGTGATTCATGTCATGCTACTACCATGATGCATTTCTCCTTGTGCACATAAAAAAATTAATAAAGCATCTTCTATCATCCTTCCAAACCCATCTGAACAACAGCATCAAATATGCTATAAAACACAGGTAGTGCTTCTTAAATTAAGTGGAAACTTTAAATTTCACAGGGACTACTTCTGTAACTCTCTTCTACAAATTAAGAAGCTTGACTATCCAGAATTAAAACAAAGTGCTAGAAAAAAAATCCATTTTATATTCACATGCATATGTATTTTTGTGCACGCATGCAGCCAACCCTGTGCCTGTGTGTGCTGCTCTGAACAGTACTTGGTCACTTACACAGAAAATTGAATGTATTTAAATAAGGTGCAGCTTCTTCCTGCTCCAAACAAAGTCCATGGGCAATGCTGCTCTTTTCTGGTTTATTTACAAATGGGAATGGATTATATTTACAAACAGAAAGAGCGTTGTGTTATTTCAGACCAAGTTTGGCTGCTGCAGTGCTCCTCTCTGAACTTTGGGAAGTCTACATGCTGTATTTTCCCCAGACTACATATCACATCTGCAGTACCATAAATCTGCCAACCTTTCCTAACATTTCTACTGCTAATTAGGCTTATTGGGGCTTCACTCTCGTACTCCCTATGTTAGACAAACACAGTGTCAACTAACATGCTGCAAGCACTACTACCTGCATAACTGGTATCAGGGCACATCCACTGGTCATGCTAAACCAGGGATGACAAAACTGGGAACATTTTGGCAAAACACACTTCTGTGGACACTTCCAGTGAGTCAACAAACCCTATTTAGTATTCCACAATTAGTTCCCACAAAATATTTCAGAAAAAGAAAGAGATATAATAAGTTTTTGATCATTTGAGGGGGGGGGGAATGGGGGGGGCAGCAGCATAACAGTAACCAAATTAACCTGCCCTGTACTAGAAAAGCTGAAAGATATTTATTTTAATTTATAGGAAAAGCCCCTTTAGACATATATTTTAAAGTGTCTAGTGTTTCAGCAAGGCCTGATGGTTACTGAAAGTTACACAAGAAACAACTACACAACTTGTCTGAAAAATATAATAATACTAATAAAAGGTAATTTACATGAGTCCTTTATAAGAGCAATCTCTATATCCAGAAATGAGATGGCAGCATACTACAGCTAATCCAAATATTATAGCTAAATATATTTGTGGTAACAGATCTTAAATAGAAGGAATGAAAACTGATGCGCAGATGATCTGTGAAAGACTCAAATACTAATAAAAAACTGGGGGAGAAGGAGGGAAGAAGGAGGATGGGGTAAGAGTGTTAAATCATTATTTCATGAGGCCCATATTCACAAAGCAATTTTTTACAGATGGTTGGAGGTATTTCTCAGCCCTTTACTGACAGGAATACGGGAGGCTCAGAGGTCTTAAGCAGCAATTCTATTCATAGGCCCTTAGCCTTTATATAATTGTATTAAGTGCAGTAACAGACATAAATTAACATGCACTGACCCCCCACTCCTAGCAATGTATGCCTTGACCTTTTAAGAAACCTCAAGAGCAGTACTAGTTTAGTATTTGATACATCCTCTTTTGGGGGAGATTAAATGCTGGTCTAGGAGTTGCATGTACTCGAGGCTCTAGCAGGCCTTACCCATCTTTGGCTACGAGAAGCTGCTTTTCCTTCATACTTTTAAGTAAGCAGAGTTTGTCTACTTTGGTTGCAAACAAGCTGATACCAGTAAAGCACTGCTAAGCTTTATGGGTCCTAACAGAGTGTTTGATGTAAGACAGGTGGCAGGTTAGGAGCTCCTAACCTCTGAAGACATCTGCCCATAATGGCAGCTTTCTGAAGGAAGACATTTGTGTTGTTTTACAGCAAATTGTCCATTGTAATTTGTGGGCAGATATCGTACATCAAGAAATTAGATGCCAAAATAAAAAGACAAAAATGGACTTCTTACAAAAATCCTTCCTATGTATTTCATTTACTCATAAACTGAATTTAAAATTTAAAATATGAAAAATGAACTTAAAATTCAAAATATAAAAAGACCTTTCTGTAGTTAATTATTTGTAAACTTTTCATTTTGTAACTGGAACGTATTTCGTCTTTATAATTGCCACGTCTGAAAACAGAGCAGGGGACAATGGCCAAACCTGACTGAAACAAGGATATGTTTGGTTGTTTTACTGGGAGAGGGTCCTTTTGCTTTTAAAACATGTGCTATCAATTAATTTGCCTCTCAATTTTCTGCCTCATGACTATAGTGGTAGACAGTAATTTGTACTAGCTGTCTCAAGGATGGTGGATTTAAAAAAAAAAAAAAAGAAAAAAGAAAGAAATCTAGCAGGCAAAAACTACGAGAACTGCAAATGTCGGACAATGCATTTAACCATGAAGTGACAGAGTGTTAACTAGTGAATGAATGAAGGAAGCACGGAGATTTTAGGCAATGCTCAATAACTATTTTCCTTCCCCACTGTCTTTAGACGACAGGTTTCACTAGAAATCAACATGACGACCTGTTTATATATCATTTGTAACAACTTTATGTGGATTTGCCCCCCTGTTTCATTGCCTCGACCTCCCTTCCAGCATCCTGAGCTTTCTCCCATGTGGGACGAGGTTGTTGCCTGTGCCTGGGAGCAGCAGGTGCTGCTGGAGCCCTGTCGGTGCTGGGGGTCAGGGGGCAGCTGTGGCCTAGTGCCAAGCCTGGCCGTAACCAGCGCCGGGGTCCGAGCGAACGGCAGCAGCCGGGAGCCCGGACGGTTCCCCGGCTTTCGGGAGGGGCCCGTGTGAGGAATCCCGGGGGTGTGGGGAAAGCCCGTCGCTTCTCTCACCTGCCTGCGGCCCTCGCTGCTCCCGCGGCGCCTCCGGCCTCGACGGCGCGGCCGCACCTGCGGGGAAAGGCAGCGGGAGAGGAGGATTAATCGCGCCGGAGTGGCTCCCGCAGGGATCTCCGCTCCTCCCCGACTCACCTGGCTGCGCCTTGCCCTGAAGCGTCGAGGGGAGCGGAGACTGGCTCGCGGCCCCACCCGGACGCCCCTATCACCCGTGGGGATACACACACCCACCCACACCCACAGGGTACCAGAGAGGAGCCCCTGCAGCTGCCTCAGGCCCAGACCCGGCACAGTACGTCGGGGGAGGCGAGGCCAGGCCGGGACGCGCCTTGGCAGGGCCGGGCAGGAGCCCGACGGCAGGAGGAGAGGGCCGGGGCTTCCCCGGGGCAGCCCGGAGGGGTTGCCGCGGGTGGGTGCCCGGTCGGGTGCGGCAGCGGCCCGGACCGCCCGACGTGTCCAAGCGTCCTGCAGCGGACGGGAACCTGCGAGGAGCGAGAGCAGAGAGCAGGGCAGGGAGCGGGGCAGGGCGGCTGGCGAGGGGCGCCCTGCGGAGCTGCGGCGGCCGCGGAGCCTGGCCAGGGGCAGCCCCAAGCAGAAGGGAGCGGCTCCCGCTCCGCCCGCAGCAGCCGCAGCCCTAAGCATGGCAGCAACAGTTGGCTGGCAAGGTAAAGAGACGGGGAGCTGCACCATCGTGGCTCGGACTTCCCTTCGCGCCTGAGCTGCCCCCCCAAATCACTCCTGGTTTCCATCCTCTTGAGGGACGACAGTAGGCAGGGAACAGAGAGGATTTTTTTATAGCCTTAGCTTGGCTGATCCCTCTTATCACATCTCTCTTTTTTTTTTTCCCAAGTTCCCTCTACCTTGTCTCTCCCTTTAGAATATGCTCACATGAATAAAACCCCTGTAAAGATGTTTGCTGGCCACCGGAAAGTACAAACGTCTTTTTTTTTCTCTAAGTAGAAGAGGATAAATAATTATGAAAATGCAAGGCTACTTAAAAGGTATTGTGACCCTTCCACCTTTGTTTTCATCAAGCCAGCTAGTGCTCAAGCTACGTGTCCTGAGCAAGAAGAAAAGGAGGAAAGGGAGCAATGAGGTGCTTTTGCTCTGCTTTCTTTTCTCACTTGTCCCTTAGCCAGTCTTTTACTCTTTTCTAAACTGCGAGCAAGTCTTCAAAATATCTTTTGTTTCTCGAGAAATATTAACTCTTAGACTGTGGTCCTCACCCGATCTCTCCAATGCAGGCTTCCCTGAAATGCAAGATCAGCCCTTTCTCAGCCGGGTCTCCCTCCGTGCCGCTGCCGGGGGGAGGGGGGGGCAGATGGGAGAGCCCTTGTGTTTTCTAACAGCTGAGACATTGGATCGCACCCCCACCTCCTTTTTATTTTACAGCCGGGCGAACCATAGGCCCCTGTGTTGCGTCAAGCGGCCACTCTGCTACCAACTTGCTGCTTAGATCTTGTCTCTTTCACGAGGCTGATCTGCACGGACAGATCTGCGCTTAATCGCTGCCTCTTTTGGGGGGCGGCAGGCAGGGAGGATTTCTCTTTGCTATTTATTTCTTGCCCACGGAATCCGGGCTGGTAATTACTGCAAAGAGAGGGAAAATGTAGCTTCCCTAACTCCTGCCTGAGATGCTCTCAGTGCTGTGTGCATGCACAAGGCAGTTTCAGAACCACAGAGCTAGTGCTGATGCTGCTTTGCTCGCTTGCAATCACCTCGTCCAAAAGCATCGCCTCGGCTGGATTTTCCCTCCGATTCTGCCTTTTTTACCCTTTTAGGGGGCACTAGTTTTTGCGGAAAGAGTGAGTGGAGATATCACCGGACTGCAAGTTGCTTAAAATCAGGTTGGAAGTGGGCAGGGGGGAGGGAGGCGCCTTTGGCAAGCGCTTCCATGGTGCATCTCCTGCTAACTGGGGTCTCCCCCAAACCGCGGCGGATCCGTGCACCTCCCCCTCCTCCTCCTCCTCCTCCCTCCCTATTATTTATAGGGTGATCCCAGTAAATCCCACCCTCCCCACCTCGAAATAAACCGAGGCTTACGATTACAGAGCATTTAATGAATCGCTCCGAAGAATTTTTTTTTTTATGAATTAATCTCGATCAATTAGGACACCCATATTTTCAAACACGGCTATGCCCTGGAAGGAGGGGGGTGGGTGGAGGGGGGTGGGGAAGGTGAGGATAGGAGAACTTTTAGGAAGTTTTCTTCTATTTTTATTTTTCCATTAATAAAATAAAAAACACCATACAATTATCTGAATAAACGCGTGATTTGCTCCTTTAGGCAAAGTCGATTAAAAAGTTAGGCGACGGGGAATATTTGGACGTCTGGGGGACCAAGCGGAGTAGGAAAGGGGGGAAAGGGTGTTTATTTCTCTCACTACATATATTTATCTAGAGACACATATATACACTCACAGCAGGAGGTGGGGTTGGGGGGGGGGGTGGGTTGGACGGGGGAAAGGGAAAGGTGCCAGGAATTAATAATAGAAGCCCACAGAGTCTAGATAAGTCCAAGGCTCGGCGATCGCAGCTGCTGCTCCTTCGGCGAATGCGCCCTCCGCGAATGCTTTTTGGGGTAAGGGCTTCCCGGGTAGGTAGTTATGTACAGCAAGCCCAGACCGCAAAAAGATTCGCGAAGGACAAAGTCTCCCGCGGCTTCCTACATCCATCCATCCGGCTGCCACCATAACATCCACAGGACCCACGGGCGATCGGCTCCGCCGTCCCCCGCCACGCCGGGTCCCCACCCCCCATCTCCGCCAAGTCCCGTTCCGAAACGCAGGAGCCCGCCGGGGCGAGGCGGCGCTGGGAGGGAAGGGGGGTGTCCTGCCGCCCCCCCCCCCCCCCCCCCGCGGCGGGCCGGCGGCGCGGGGCCGCGGAGCGTGGCGGAGCGCGGCGTGTCCGCGGCCCCGATCCGCGCGGAGGCTCCGGCGCCGGGCACGGGCGCTGCGTAAAGAGAAAACTCTCCCCCCTGAGCGCTAAATAAATAGAGAGCAGGCGGGCCTCTCATTGGTGCGGGCTAAAATCGTCACCCACCAATCAGCGGCCGCCTCACACTGCCTCGCTCGGCTTTTTTTTTTTTTGCCTTTTTTTTTTTTTTCCTCCTTTTTTTTTTTTTTTTTCCTTTTTTTCCCGAAAGAGGGAGAGGAGAGAAGAGCGGGAGGGAAGGAAGGATGGATAGAAGGAAGGATGGGGGAAGAAAAAAAAAAAGGAGGAAAAATAGGCCCCCTCCATGTTCAATTAGTCACCAAATCCGCGACAAGAGCACGTCCAAGAGTGCGGCTGGGCCAGCCCAGATCCCTTCTCGCTTCTGCCGCTCCCCGAGCCCCTCTCCGGGAATCCTCTGCCAAAGGGGCGCCGTTAAGCTAAGGACCAGCCCCGCCGCGGGCTACTCCGGGCGCAGAGCCGCCGGTCCCCCCGGCGGGGGCGCCCCAGGCCGCCCGCCACCTCGCGGCGGGCAGCCGGGGACACGGGGACCTGCCGCTGCCTCCTCCCCTATTCCTGCCGCCTCAGCGCGGGGACCCGGCCAGACCCGAGGGGCGACCCTTCGGGGTCGGCGGGGGACGCGGGACGTCCCCTCCCCTCCGCTCATAAGCGCCATCCTGGGCGCTAAGCCACCTGCCACCGCCGCCGGCGAGGACACCCGCTTGCTAAAAGTTTCCAGGACGTGTCACTGAACTCCAGAGGTCTTCTCCTCAAAGCCTGCGGGGAACCGGAGGCCCCGCCAGTGCCCGGCGGCAACGAGAGCAAGACAAACACACGTCCCCGTCGCGGCCCGCCCGCCCGCCGGCATCCCGAACGAGCTGGGGCAGAGACCCGCGGGGGACCGAGGGGACTCGCATCCCGGCCCGAACTCCAGAACTTGCAGTTCCACCACTGCCCCGCGGCGGCAAAGGGTCCCGCGCGAGCGGCACGGGAAACCCACGCGTGACGCCCCCGCGCGCGTCCCATCCCGCACGGCCGCAGCTCCCTCCCGACGCTGCTGCCCGCCGGGCGGCACGAACGACGCCCCGCGCCTCCCGAGCCCCCGGCGAGACCAGCGGCAGCGGCGCGACGGAGCGGAGCGGAGCGCGGGCAGGACGGGCAGGGCGGCCGGGGCAGCGCAGGCAGCAGAAGTTTGAAAACCTCCAACACTTACCTGGCGGGGCGCGTCCCTGGCCGCTCCGGGGAGTCCCGCGCGGGGTGCAACCATCACCAACAATGTTTTGGTGGTTTTTGGTGTTGTTTTTTTTTTTTTTTTTTTGGAAAGCCCAAAAGCAAAACGTCCCTTCCTTCAGGTGTGTATATAAGTTACTGTACTGTGTGGGAGGGTCACGATCTCACTAGGTGCAGAAGATTCCCCAGGATTAACCCCTCCTCTCCCTACCCCTTCTGCAACTTGTTGAGGATTTTATACACACACGCGCGCAGGCACGGGCACACGGGCACACACACACACACGGACGGGAGAGCAAGGAGAAAGCGAGCTCCGCGGAGTCCGGCTGCCCCCCGACGCCGTTGTGATTGGATGGTCTTTTCATGGAGAGGGGACGTCTCAAGTCGAAGTCACGATTTCTCCTCAGTTTGGAACCATCTGTGACTGGAGCCATGACGCAGCCAGAGCACATTACTCACTTTTACAGTCACGACTTGGAAATCCGTGCAGTTTCCAACCAAAATTACACCGCCACCATTGAATTATTTAATAGGATCCAGTTAAGGGTAATCTTATGCATTGTGTCAAGTGAGGCAACGATCTAGGAGGGGAGGGCTGGGAAGGCGAGGGAGGGGGCGAGGAAGGAGGGCATTTCTTGTTTTTAATGCCTGTTTTGTAGAGGTATATTAAGAGTTGCAATGATTGGCTACACGTGTTGTAAAGGGTTTTTTTCCTTGCTTTAAAAAAGCAACCAAAAAAAAATAGATATCTGGTCCGCTTGTAAATACGACCACGCAAGCTCGGGGAAGGGACGGTTTAGACATTAAGAGGAGCCGTGGGTGGAGTACCGTGCTGTGAATTCAGGCGCTGGTGTTTGATTAATTGCAAGAAATTATGTCTTTTGTATGCCTAGATTAGAGCCATTGCATGCGGTCTTGGCCAGGAGGTGCTCTCACCCCAGCCCAGTGTACTGTGCTATACTGATGTTCATGGCTGCATCATGCCATTGTCTGCGGATCCGCAATTGTTGCTGGGCTTTGTGTGGTAGGTGCACCATTTTCTAAGCTTGCTTTTACTGCGAGGCCACGGCTAAACGTGCTCCGGGGGAAGCTCCTTCCTTGGTTATTGTCTGCCTCGTGCGTTTTTCATCCTTTGCAGGTCTCAGTCTGCGGCTAAGCCCCCTTCCACGGCGGTTTCGGAGGGGATACCATTGTCCGGGATAACGCGGTGCTGCATGTGAGTGCCAGACGGTGTTTCCTTGTCTCTTTTAATGCAATCTGATGACATGCCTTTGCTAGCCGGAATGCCTGCGAACATGCATGCTCGTAGCCTAGCGAGAACTTCCCTGGCTCCCAGAAGCGGTGAGGGGGTGACGGGTGGTTGCAGCACAGAGGTAACCCCACACAGCTACTCCGTATACACCACAACAATCCCCTACTACTTCGCCTCTAATTCAGTCATTTCACCAACTCCGCTGGTGAGGGTATGACTAAGGACGCGAAGGACGGGCAATAATAAAAACAGACGCTCGCACACACGCGATCTGCAGAAAGTGTGAGCACTTAGAGGGGAAAAATGAGGTGGGAGGAGAAGGGGTGAGTCCAAATAAAGCAACCTATAGCCTCTTATTTTGCGGAGCACCATCATCAGGTACAGGCTCTTTCAAACGCACGGGCGGGAAGGGCAGGCGGCGCCGGGCGGAGGAGCGGCGGCGGGGAAGCCGCCGCGGGAGCGGCGCTGCAGGCGGCGCAGCGCGGCCCCCGCCCGGCGGACACCGGGGCCGGGACCGACTCCCGCCCGTGGCGGGAGTGGCGGCGGCGGCGACGGAGCGGCGGGTTCAGCACCGGGGCGCGGACAGCTCCCGGCGGCCGCCCTGCGGGGAGCGGCCGGCCTGCGCCCCCGGCCCCGCCGCCGGCTCTGCCTCTCCCCCCGCAGAGGGCGAAAATAGAGGGGGGGGCGGGCAGGGAGAGGGGCTCAACAGCGCCGACAGAGAGAGAGAGAGAGTTGCAGCTCGCTATTGATTCAGAGATTTACCGACAGGGTGATTCCCCTTTCTGCAAGAATTCCCTCTGTCTGAGCTCCGGGCATGCACCAAATTCATTATGTAGACGAGTATAACCCCCTCGCTTTAGAGGAAAAGTAGAAAGGAAGGAAAATATAATCCAGGCATGCATAAAATAAAGACAAGACTCACAGCCACTGTCTGTATCATGCACAGGAAAGATCACTACTTACCAAACGGGAACTCCTCGGTTAGGGGAGGGAGGGGGAGGAGGGGGGCGTGGGGGGGGGGGGGGGGGGGAGAATCCAACAATTAATTTCCAGACAGGAGTTGGAAAAAAAATACTGCGGTGATGTCCAGGTTTTCTTCCACCCGCGCTCGCTTTTTATACAAGTGCAACCCTCTGTCTATTTCTGGAACGCGATCAAAACCCTGATGCTATTTTTAGCAGGTACTGGGGAAAAAATCCACACACAAAGGCATTTTGCTGGAACGCTACGTCCAAAACATTAAATGTGCATTTAGTCTGCCCCCCTACAACACAACAACCCCCAACCATGCACCCCCATACCCCAGCTTCTTTCTGCAACACTATCTACATTTGCTTTAGGTGCATCATTGCAGAGAAAAAAAAAAAAAAAAAAACACACAACAAAAACAAACAAACAAAACCCACACCAAACGACCCAAACTGACCGCCTTCCATGCTGTCCTATTGCACAAACCCCTAATCCACAGTTGCATTGAGTCTGTCTCTGTGCCTTTCTGCCTGTTGCCTTGCAAGCATTATTGTGTCTGTCTTCCTCCGGAGTCTTTATAAAGTGGGCTTTGGAAAAAACACAACCACCATGCACCAGTTTGCCATCATGCACAAATGTGGATTTCAGGCAGGGATGCTTGCTTTGCCAAGACACAGAGATGGTTTCATGTACTGAATTGCATCCAGCACCAAGAAGGGTTGTTTTTAAAAAAAATTCTCCCCTCCCCACCCACTGCCTCTTCCCCCTTTTAAAAACCCCTTTGTTTGGAGAATAAAGGATCTATAAATATATATATGAAAAAAAAGGGGTGTGTGTGTTTGCGTTCTAGTAATTCACTACGAGGGGGGACTGGGGAAAAAATAGAATCATTAGGGCTTGCAGGCTGCAAGGAGCCAGCCTGAGACTCCTTTGCAAGGCTGCGTCAGTTATCAGCTATTGACGTCACGTTCAGATTCTCCTCTTCAGAGGCTCTAGTTCATCATAAAAGATGTCTGTGCTTGGAGCTTTGTGCTTGCAGTAAGGCACTTCAATTCGAGGAAAAGAGTTAATTAGCAAGCCCCACATTTTGTGTAGTGCGGTTCTCTGTACAGTTGCACAAAAATCCTGAGGGGGCTGGGGGGGGGGGGGGTGGGGGCGGGGGGGGGAGGGGGACATGGTCTGAGGACAGGGAAATATTTCTTAAAAACCACACACATATCCCATGCAGAAGCACAGGCAGGGAGAGCAATCTGCATAGCCAGACCTTGCAAGAACATTAGCCCCCCCCTCGCCCCCCCCAGTTCCCTTCTCGTGGTTACCAATTTTAACAAAAAACAATTTGGAAACATAAGCCTGTTTTCCGAATATTTGTAAGGCAAACAGCATGGGGGTTGCTGAATATATTTTAGCATCCTCACTTTTTGTCTTTCCCTGTCACCCCCCCCCCTCGCGTGCCCCCCCTCCCGATATCAACAACAGCACCAGCAGCAAGTCCCCCTACCACTTTACACTTGTATTTGGCTACTGTAGCAAAAGACAGATATTGATAAAACCAGGATTAATTCTGTATATTTGTCAGGCAAACAGCCCCGTCTCCTAGAATGACGCAAATAACAGATTCTATGGCTCTGGCTTTCTATATTCTGCACCCACGCACTCTGCTTGGTCTCCCACGGAATCAGCTACAGAGAGCAATGATCCAGATTATACAGAAAGAGGGGTGGGGGAAAGGGAGAGAATATCAAATGAAATTGCAATTAAAAATTATAATGCTGCTATTGTCTGTACGCAAATGGCTAAACCTGAGCTTGCACAGTGGTACACACACAGACACGAACTCGCACCCCCGAGCCCCCCGCCTCAAACCCAGGCATCAATAGCAACCAGACAAAAGAGAATTGTCTTGCTGACAAATCCGGGGTTTATCTGGCCAAGAGAGGGATTTTCTTTAAGCACCACACCTTTCCCTGCTCCCATTAAGCAAAACACATCTCTGAAACGACCTCTCTTGCCACTAAGCGAGTGAAGAGGGGTCAATTAACAAATGTAGCCACGAGGGGAGGGCAGCAGTAGCCCTTCCACAGTCCCAGGGGAGCTAATGAGAACCTTGAAGAGCATATCGCCTTCCCTGTCTCCCAGTCAAAGGGATGCAGCTGTTTCTTAAAATGCCTAAAAAAAGGCAAGCGCAAAGGGCTGTTGCTATTTTTAAACACATCTCTCATTTGTTGGGAAATGGCACTAAAAGCATTAAACAACCTCCCCGCCCCGGGGACAGGCTCAGGCACACACGCAAGCATCCCAAGGAAAGCCAAGGTTTATGGGACCATCTCTTCACCAGGTGAGAATATCCTACCATACCCTGCCCACCATCAGCCCTTTTCACACCTCGCATGAGGAGAGAAGCACGATGCTGGGGCAATCAAGAAGCCAGTAAGTTATTTACTGTCTAATCTGTAGATTACACACACATTCCTTATTTATTAACTCACTTAATTATTACCAACTTCTTTTGCAGACAATGAATTTCCTAATGTCAATAAACTGCAATCAATGAGGTAAGGCTGTCTCCGGCTCTGTCTCAGCCACACAATGCCATTGCAAGCTGTGGTAGTGATACAGCGATACAGCAGCACGCAGGGAGGGGGACATCACACACCCATGTGAGATCACATCATGGGCACTGTCAGGCTTGGAGAGACAGATTAGGCATTTTAAAATGACTACACACACTCTCAGGTAGAAGTGAGCAGATCCATTTTCATTCACACATCTCTGGCATGCCAGCTACTAATCTATCTTCCCAGGACCGGGACAGACGTTGTGCTTCAGACCTAGGAGAAAAGCCCAACCTAAACCATGTTTTCACCATATACACCTGGGAAGTTGGCCTTTATAGCAGTAGCAGCCCAGAAGCCAGACAGATGCAGAGAAATACCACTGTAGGGAAAGACCTTATACCAAGGATAGACCAAGACACCTCAAGAGCCCAGACAGAGTGTCAGACACACAACACACCTTCTTTGAGGAGCTGCAACAAAGCTCATCTTGGATTAATGAAAGCATTAGGGAACACAGGAGTCTGAGTATGGAGGAGTGCACACCTAAACTATCTTTTTTCACTCAGACCCAAGAGCTTTCAGATAACCCATGGCTTACTGTGGAAGGAAGGGATGATCATCTACTCTCTCCCCTCCCACACACACCCCAAGAGCTTTGCATTTCTCTGTAGTGTTCACTTTTGTGCACATGAGCAGAGGAAAGCTGTTCAGCTTTAGTTTTTCTCTGTCACAAAGATCAACCTGATAGTGTACCAAGGATGATCTCTGAGGCAGGTCAGGAGTGGGCATACTGGCAAGCCTTGCAACTCCTGGACCTCGGGCCCTCTCCAGCCATAAAGATGCCTGGAATTCCCTCTCTGCTTCACATCCTGAGCAGCTCCTTGCAGTCACACGTGTGAGATATTTAGGTTTGATTTTGGTTGGTTGTATGTGTTGGGGATGGGGGATTGGTTTGGGTTTTTTTTGAGTTTTTTTTTCTCCTAAGCTCTCTAGTCTTAGTGAAAGAGCTAGATCTTCCTACCAATGGGTTTAACATGTTCTCATGGAAGCTGTAGTACCACCTTTCACCCTTATTTTCATAAAACCACCCTGCCTTCCCCTTTGCTCTCCCCTGTTTCTCCAGCCCTATGCATCATCTCCATCTCAGCAGAACCATCTCCTGTGGACCCTGCCGGCTGCTAAAGGCTTAGCTGAAGTGATGTCCAGTGCCCAGAGAATCACTTGCACAAAAAAAAAAAAAAAAATGGAAGCTATCCAAAATGAAAAGAATGTTTGGCAGGTGATCATGTACCAAACAGCAGTTCCCATTTTTCCCATTTCTCCTGATCATTAGAACCACTAAAAAGAAAATCTTCTATCTCGATATTTTAGTTATTAGCCATCTCATTTTTGAACAATTAAGCCTCCCTGCCAATGAAGTCTTAATGAAAGCAATGGATCCTGGATGTTTTCCTCCTCTGTAAAGTGTTACCTGACTGAAGTGACTGCAGCAGCAGAGTCCCCACCACCTGCAGGTACATGACCTTTCATCTATAGCTACTGAAGATGCCAAAGGGGCAGCCCAGTTTCTAACACATATGCTCCACATATTGAACTGTCCTCACTCTTGGAAATTTCCCTATCAGACTCTGCCCTGATAGATAATGCCCCGCATTGGGATACTACTATTTTTATTAATAGTAAAACATTAGCATGCACAAAATTGCTGCTCAAACCAACTATGACACTTTAAAAGCAGTATACTTTGAAAATAAAACTATTTTTTAGTGGTTTTCATAACTTGTTCAGGGTTTTGATCCAGCAAATTCAAGCACCACCTCTTTCTCAATTTGGCTTTGCTGTAGTTTGACAGTTACTTCCTCAGAACTTGGAGTTCTGCTCACCTGTTAGCCATTCAATAAAATAATTGCTATAAAATATTCTCCTAACCCAGTCTTACTCCCACTAACATTTCAAGTCTGTTCTTGGCCTAGTTTACCCAAGCAGCTGAAAGACATGTGATATGTTCCAAACATAAGGAGAACAGAAGATAAACAGAAACAGAATGAAGTGAAGTGCCACCAGGATATACTAGGATCTCACAAACTCACCTCATCGTTTTGAATAAAAGGTTCAGGTTAATCCATAACTTCTACTAGTTAACTCTTCTAACAGGAAAACATAGAGTGCAGAAGAAAGAGCAATCACATTGAAATGGAAATAAATTAGAGCAACATCTATTCAACAATTTGCTGTTTTTTATAGGTGGTGGAGTATATGCTAGTGAAAGGTCTGAAGAAGAGTAATTGCTAGTTAAAGCAGAGGATTAGAATCTAGATATTCCTCTTCCAATCACAAATTTGCTACAACAAATATTGATCTGAAATTTCTTATGGAAAGGCTTTTTCCTTGAATAATTTTGAGGTCTTCCTCAAATTTTAGATGAAGTGCCAATCACTATATGCTTGGCATATCTACTCATGAAATGAAGATAAGACAATACTCACCTAAAGAGGATGTTCTTGAAGATATCTATAGCATTGAGATAATCAATAAAAGTCATCAGTAAGAAGACAGCAATATTATAAATAATCAGAGATTAGAGCATGCAAGGAAGCCAAAGGAGGAAAGGAACACTTTACTTCCAACATCAGAATGAGAAACTGCAGTACATTAGTAAAGAAAATCTCACCTGTGTCAGAAGATCAAGGACTTATTAAGACTTCAATTTATGGATCATTTTGAGAACCTAAATGCATATACCAGGACACCAATAAATAGACAACTTGTGCAAGTACCATCTTACAGAGATTGTATTAATAAACACCTTGAAGAGTTTGGGGTTGAAATGTCAGTATACGTGGGTTGCTTTGTCATCATTATCTTTTCTGTTTACATTATAGATATATATCATTGCTATAACATGTAGAAGGATAGAAACTGGATTTTCCTCCAATGGCTGCAAAATCAGGCCCTGGAGACATACTTCTGCATAACAGGGATGAAAAGAAGAAAAGTATTAGCATAATGAAGCTGGTGGAAGCACTAAGGTCTCAATATTGAGGATGATATCAAAAGAAATTCATATCACTTCTTAATAAAAGTTAAACCTATGGAAGAAATACAGTGAATAAGCATCATACTTCAGATACAAGGAGCATAACCTTTGAGGAATCCTGCTACAAATTTGATGAGCCTTTACACTAAGATTTGATTTTCATTAGCCTTTAAAATGAAACTTGTCACGAATAAGACCCACGACCTTTAACATAATGTGCACATGTATCTGGCAACCACCTTAAAGAAAGAGTTGTAAACAAGACCAAAAATATAAGACAACACTTCAAGGTAAATTATACAGGAACTTGAACAAGTAGAAAATAAGAGAAGGCTGTGATGAAGAAATGCCAAAAATCTGTGTCAGTCTTTACCTCAAGCTATCCAGTATTACATTCAGTGAGAGAGAATGGGATATGGATAGGGTGATATCGAACTAATTTAGGAAGAATTTATTTTCTGAGATAATAAATCATGAAGCCAAAGGATCCATCAAAGAAAAAAAAAAGTCAAGTCCTCTCAAGGCAGAAGACAGTGAGGTGGGAAAAAGAAAATACATTAATTTAGCTTCATTTCTTAGATGGTGAGGTAAAAGACAAGGTGAGATGCCTAGGGTTATGAAGACATGGCCTTATGAGCTCTTATCCTGACCTATGGTGCTCCTGTAACACCGTTCTTTGCTTGTTTGTTGCTTCTGATTTGTTCTTCCTCATAATGTACTTCGATGTGGCTATCAAAAATTGCAACAAAAAATTGCTACTCAGCCAGAAAATGTAACACATATTCAAATAAGGACAGGGTGGCGATTTCATCATTCACTCCTCTACTTACCTTTTGGGGTAACAAAAAGTCTCAAATTCACACTGTTCAGTAGTCCTGGAATTCCTATCTCTCTGGACCCCCAAGTTAGAGAAATCCACATTCAGTAAAGCAGAAACATTTGGCAGTTTTCAATAGCATGAAGGAAAATTAAAACACAAATGGATCAAAAGATCTAGATCACATATGACTTTTTGTCTGAACATCTATTTTTATCCTCAGTTAACATTTATGCACTGTGTGCTAATAGCAAGTTCAACCCTATAAGTGGCACCAAGATCCAAGCTCTTTGTGCTCAGATCCAAGCTGTGTTTTCTATGAGCAGTTTATAAATTAAGCCACTGGTTCCCTGACCGTGACTGGCAAACCATCGGTGTGTGCAGAATTTGTGAAAGTCCCAGGAGGACCAGCTGGGCAAGCACCAATGGCTTTTACTTTCCCAGATGTTGGATCTTCTCAACAGAAACATGGTAGAATTCAAATTCTTTTACTTTGCCAATAAGTGACTATGTCTGCTAGTACATGGTGTTATTTGGTCATGAACTGGGAGGAGGTCATTCATGTGGCTGGGCATAGGAGCAGAAACATCTATAAGTTTTTACTGCTAAGACATGCTTCAGCTCCCCTAGGGAAAACTGTCACAGCTGCTGGACTAACAGCTATCGCTGAGAAGACAGGACATGCCATGAAATTCACAGGAAGAAGGACACATTTCATTACTTGAAAGAGTACAGGCCCTCTAGAAAGCCTCAGGAACACCACTGCCTTGCACACACCTGATCAAACCACTACCACCAGCCAATATATGGCAAACTGCAGGTAGGGGAACTACAGTGGTTCTCTCCATTTTGTCCCCTGCAAAGCACAGGATGGGCAGCAGCTCTGTCTGGTCCTTGCTGTGGCTGTCTGTACATCCTTTTAATGACAAGAGACATGTATTAATACCTACACAGCTCATGATGTGAACTGGATGGAGAAGTATCATACAGATCTTACAGAGTATTAGTAGAATATCTGGAGATCCATGGATGAGCAACAGAGAAGTGCAGGCTATTATCATATTTGCTATAAATGCCTGCTGCAGAGCCAGGGGATGAAACCCATATAGTTATGCAAATGTCTCACAGATCACTGTTTTGTGCTGCTTTTGCAGTAATTGCAATTATTATGGGGCTATATGAACAGAGATACAAAGTCTGAATTACATTCCAGGTAATGATTTTCTGAGTAGTTCAAGGTTTGCATGTAAAAGCTATTCTGAGTTGTTGTTCAAGACTGAGAATGAATATTTAGCTAAATTTAGAAATGTGTTAATTTTTGTTAATGTTAATATTGTATCAGCTGATTGCTCCTTACATTAGCAACACGTCACAAGTTAAACTTTCAAACATGAGCTCCATTATCATATGCTGGCAATCTCAGATTAAGCTCCCATCCTACTGGATGCTGTGCAAATCCAGAATCAAAAAGTAAGAATGCAGAACATTCTAGCTGGGAGTCAACACTTCAAAACAGCATGGACCATTAAAATAAAGCTGGATAGTTATTCAGGGGGGACGAAAAGTAAAAATGATGACAGATTGTGTCATTGTTACCTACCCATCTGTGATGTGACAGGTACTGGACAAAAGAATGAACAAGACTCAATACCTGCCCCATGAGGTTACAAATCAAATGGAAGGGCACAAAACAGAGCCCCGTGAAAAACAGAGGAAAATTATTTGTGTCCCAGCATGGTTTTATATTTTGGAACAGTTATATTTTGCAGAATTATTATTGTTCTATTATAAATTATATTATGGAGTTAACATATAATTTATATTATAAATAACAGTATTTATATTGTGCAGATAATTTTGACAGGATTACAGAAAGTGACAGACAAGTTCATAGGCAGGAGACCTTGGGTAGTACAAAGAGAAGTGGGAAGTAAGCAAGCAGTAAGAGCAAGATGCATGGCCTCCACTCACAGTGGGAGTCAATGGGGAAGCTGGCTAAGTCTGAAAAGCAGGAAGAACTGAAGCCTCTACACAGCAATAATCTGCAAGAATGTGATGCAATAGAGAAAATATGAGGGCTGAAACAATCTTTGAATCCTATTTGTGATCCAGGTATTTCAAGGGGAAAAATGTCAAAAATATCAAAAATACTCCAAGGAGTATGAGGATGAGTGGAGCCACTTGTCTTGATACTAGGTTTTCAATTAAGAAAGCAGAGGAGAACTAACTGGGCAGTGGGACTGCACATAGGTGTCACTGAATTTTGGAGTGTCTTTCAGAGAGGTCTGCAGTGAAATTGAGAGAGGGCAGTCCTTCTGTCAGACAGTTTGTGGACTTGTGTCCTCTTGCTCATATTTCTATAAATTAAAAGGGAGTCCAAGTAAGAAACTGTTTTGCTCTACCTCACCAGCACTGATCTTTTGTCCAGTCCTTCTACAGAATGCATAGTTTAGTAGAAGAAAGAGTTTTGCTTCTTGTGTCCAGAGTTTATAAGGTAGTGTGGGGTTGCCTCTCTGAAGGCTTTTCATAGGAAAGTGGTACTTTCATTGCCCATTTACTATGAAGAAGAATGTATCCAGATCTCCAGAGGTACTATGCAATTCTTGGTAAGACCATTTGGAGAAGTACTGTGAGAAGAAGTACAGGATTTTCATCTATATGGCTGTCCACCTGACACTTAATATGCTGTATGGTGACATAAACAACCACCTTCTTAAAGAAAAACTTCACTTTAGAATTGGTTTATGCAGTCTCCTTGAGATCAGTTGCATCACGGCACATAGTTTAACATGAGAAACTCAGGAGTAGCAGAAGACCATAAAAACTGGGAGGAGTCTTAATAAGGAATATCCTTCTGCACAAGCATCTAAATCAACATAAGCATTTTCAGGATAAGATCCTGTGTTGAAGCAGGCCTGTTCCCTGTTGGACTAGGAGGAGATGGTAGTAGAGAGAAAGGACAGGGCAGAAAAAGAGGTAGTGGTTAGCTCTTTCAACACAGAGAATCCTTCTAAACCTGACATGAAAAGACGCAGCATCTGGAAAGCTGCAGGAGGGTAGATGAGCAGTGTGCAAGCTGGAGAATTCCCTCTATTGCACAAGCTATGCAAATGTAATTGTAGGCTAGAAAGTGCAGTGACTCATAGGTGAAGTGGATGTGAGAATATCTGGGTTAAAGAGAGTTTGTATGGAGAAGACCATGTGTAGGACCTCAGAAGTTCCCAGAGAGGAGGAAGTGAAAGGATTTTAATGAAAACGCATTACCGAGAGTCATCCTGCCACTGGCTGCTTTCTTGAAGTGTCAAGGGAGGAACTCCTGAAGCTGCTTAAACCTGGTAGCATTTCAAAACATTCAGATATCCAGATCAATCAAAGATTTGGGGGTTGGGATAAGGAACAGAGAAAAGAAAAGATGAAGCACAAACCTCAGTAAAAAAGGGGTGGGAACAACTTGAGGTTTTGCCAGAAGATGATCGAGATCATTGAACCAAAAATCAGAGGTGTTAATGCAGATAATGAGGGCACAGGTTGGACCCAAAATAGCACCCCAAGGGGATGCACTCCAGCTGCTGTAATGTTATATGGAGGAAACAAGGGAGTGGCACTGTCCTGTGCTGTTTCACCTTCTGCAGTCTCACTACTCAGATGACCCCAAAGACACATGCATCAAGGTTCATAGGAATAAAACACAGGATTTCCATGTTTCCTCAGCTGGAGAGGCAAATGAGAGATGAGGGCTCAACAGATGGCAGTAGAGGTGATTCAAATCCAAGTTAACTTGAGGTCTCCATGTTTCTCTAAGGGAGGTGGACCAATGATGCAGCAGGCATCAGAAGAATTAAGTATTGGATATGTTCAAGACCAGGTTGGATAGGGCCTTGAACAACATGGTCAAGTGGGCAGTGGGGAGTTGGAACTAGATGATCTTTAAGGCCCCTTCCAACCCAAACCATTCTATGACTATGATTAAGAAATGAATGCTTTGTTACCAGCCGCCCATTCTTGACAGGTCTGTCCTTCATGACAAGGGGTGAAAATAGTGTATGAGCAAATGCGAAGGGAAAATGCTGCCTCCTAACCACCTCACTTTTGACTTTCTGCACAACCTGCTACTGCTTTGACTCCCACTGCCACCTCACCCTTCTGAGGCACTTGGTCACCACCTTGCAGTTGCATGCTGTGTCCCCTCTGAGGTCAGGCTACTTCATTGCTCTGACTAGTGCCCTGAGACTCCTCAGAAGAAAAAGCATGGCCCAAGGTGCGACACATTACCCACGTTGTGCCCTGTGGCAGTTGTCACAAGGCTTTACTCTTCTGGTTATGCACAACTTGGGCAGGATCCTCTGAAGGGAAAAATGTTTTCCACTGGTTAGACCAGTTGGTTCCTACAGCTACTTTAGAAACCTTCCCCTCAGACAGTGAAGACCATCCAACTTTTTCCAATTAAAAAACCTGCTTGAAATTTGTAATAAATCAAACCCACTCTTCTCAGGCAAGATATCTCTTGATAACCACGTCGAGTACAGCAGCAGTAAAGAAAACCAGGATGTGCACCACAGATGGCTGCAGCCAAGGTGGAGACTAAGAATCAGTAGCTGCTAAGCCCCCACTTCTCTTGAAGTATCTGCAATTTGCAAGCCACCAAGAATTAACCAAGAATTTTGGCATCTTGGCTTGAACATTGCAGAGCAGCAAACTTTGGAACCTGTAATTCTCTTTAGTTTCTCTATAGATCAGCTATCAGAAATTACTATGTATAAAGATTTCCCTCTACAGGTGGTTAGAGCTTGTAACAGCCTCTCACAGCCTTTCCTGCATCACTTGCATCAGAATTTTGCCTCATCATTTACTTTGTTACTGTTTTACCTATTCCCCCCCTCCACTATGGACTCTCAGTCTATTCCCAGTGGTAGCAAATTCTCTATGCAAGAAATGTCAACTCCTTCCCATCCTCCTTAAGCTTCAACACTGCTGACTTTGACTCTTTCTGCAATTAAAATTTCATTTGCAAGCTCGTTTCCCGAGTGACTCGACGCTTTTCTTCTCCCCCCACCCCAAAATGTGACAAAATGAAAGTTGCAGCCTCTACAAAAAGTGTGTGTGGGTCTTAAATGCATAGCTCCCTGCCTGCAGTTTGAGCTTGCAAACTAGCATGCTTTCCTGCAGGAACATCAAATGCACAGGACACACGACACGACAGCCTAGAGAACTCTTCACAAGGAGGGGGAATGCAACGCTGTCCAGTCTTTTCCAAGGCAGGCAGCCGAACAAATCAGAAAAGTCTACTTCTTGTAAAAGCATCTAACAACTGAAATCAGAAAACTTTGCAGAAAGCAAAAGGAAAACACCTGCACGCACACACACACACACGCACAGAGAAACCTACCTTGCAAAATCTTCTTCACTTATTTTTGTATGCAAAGAAAAAAAAATCAACAAAGCAAAACAATCCCCAAACAAAACAAAAATAAATAACTCCCTCCCCTCCAAAACTGCTTTCTCCTCTTCCCCACGCCTTAGCTGGATTTCTAGGGAATTTGGGGACTGGTGGGAAGAGCCGAGGGTGGAGGGGCTATATAAATAAACTAGAGCGTTTCGAGCTGTGTATCGCGAAAGGCTGTGGGTTTCGCGTAATGTGTGCCTGCACTCTTCCAGGAGAAAGGCAAAAAAAAAAAAAAAAAAAAAAAAAAAAAAAAAGAGGGAGAAAAAAAAAAAAAAAAAAAGAAGCCAGTTGGTGTTCAGAGCCTGACTTGGAGACAGGGAGAAGCAGCAGCCCCCTCCTCCCCTCCCCTCCCCTCCCCTCCCCCGCCCCGCCGCCCACGCGCCGCCCCCGCACCGCCGAGCCCGGCACCTCCCGAGCGAGCGCGCGGGACGGAGCCGCCCGGCCCCGCCGCCCGCACCCGCCGCTATTTATAGCCCGCGGCCCGGCCGGCCCGAGCACACGCGTGTCCCCGCCTGCCTCCCTCCGGGCGCCTGCACCGCCACAATAACGCTGCCTTTCGCAGGTAGCGAGGGTGGGCTTCTCTTTCACCACTCTGCCTCTCACCGCAGATTTTTTTTTTTTTTTTGGGGGGGGGGGGTGGTGGGAGGTGACTGCCACAGCCCCCGAGGGGCGCGGGGGGCTGGGGTGGCCGGGGAGGCGGCGGGGATGTGTGTGCGGGAGCCGGGCTGCTGGAGCGGGCTCCCAGCCCTTGGCTCCCGGTAGCACAGTCAGTTCCTCCAGTGTGTGCTATTGACCTGCATTGACGTCATTGCGTCATTAGGTCTCCCTTAGAAACACTGACTTTCAAAAATAGTATCAAATTAATTCAACTGGCAGAGAGAAGCCACTAGCTGGAATGAGCCATAAAACTCCAGAATCTTCAGCCTGGCTTTGCTGTGCCAGCCCACCCCCCTCCCCCCAGCCCCCCCAGCCAAGCGGGCAGAAATCAGATTGTATGGAAAATACCACCGATGGAATAAAAAAAGAGAGAGAGAAAAAAAAAGGAGGGGGGGAAGAGGGAGACTAAATTAGATTGCAAACCCTAGACCAGCCTCTCTCCCTCTCTTTCCTTTCTCTCTCCCTCTCCCCTCCTTTCCCTTTTCTGATCTAAAAATATCCCCCTTGCTTGAGCTGACTGCGGTATCTTTTGTGTTGCATCTTTCTGTTTTTAGCCCTTGCATGAGCCATTGAAGGGTGGCCCGCAAGAGATCAGAAGCACAAGATATTGATCTATCGATACCCTCTGGGGCCAAGAATTAATTTTAAATGAAAGAGCTGCACCTTGATTTTGGCAGTGGGTGGGTGGGCAGATGACAGGGGTTATTTTAGGATACCATTCACATTCTGTGAAGCCACAGCTTCCACTTTCTCCCTCTAGATTCATTTTAAAAATATCTTTCCTTCCTCACCCCACCTCTCTCACGTGGACCTGTGGGCAGGCACATGTCACCCCCATTCATACAAACACAATGCAACGGAGCAGCGGTAATTTGCAGAGATGGTACATTCACAAACAGCAACCCAGCCGCTTTAATGCAGGTTGATTTCACAGAAAGGACACCGCAGCCCAGAGGAATTTGATTAGACTGGTGACTTAAATTTGCAAGCTGCTTATTGGGTTCCTTATTGTCCTCATCCTAAGTTAGCAAAACTGATTTAATGTATCTCTCTTCCTTTCTTAAAAAAAAAAAAAAAAGTAGGAGAAAAATTCCATTTACACTGTAGATGGTAGACCTATATCTTAGAACCAGTGGTAAAGGACAGTAAAAAACATTGATGGTGATCAGCTTTTGCATGCTTTGCATCAAGGCACACACTCATGGCCAGATACAGCTGTATCTATCCATGACCTACACCATGCAGAGCTGTACATACACACCAAATAGCAGATCTAATCCTGCAACGTTCACAGTTCAGGAGAGTGAGCATTTGGGGGTTTTTATTGCATTGGTGAAAATATTCAGAAACAGAGGCACAGTGCTAGACAGTAATAATTTGCAAGATCAGGCCATAAATAGGGCTCTAGCCCTGCAAACATTTATTCACGTGCCAAGTGTTAAGACTGTGACTAATCTAATTTGAGATCAAGGGGATTACTCATAGTAGTAACATTAAACTCATGCATGTTTGCAGGATCAGGGCCTAAATGATTAATCACCACTGCAGCTAGGCACTTTTGGGTACACCATCTATTACTTACAATACTTCAGCACTGTATACACTCGGATCCATCCTGGAGAGTGTGCATTGCTCTGCTCTAGTAAGGAATGAGCATCATATTCTGCTGAATGAGGAAGTATGCAACACACCCCAATATTCATATGCTTGATCTGATTTTTGCAATACTGATGAACGTCCCAGCGGCCCTGGCTAAAACCACTTGGAGCAAATTTGGAGTCATTTGAGCTAGAAATTGCAGATGCACAGCCTGCCTGAGATGGGCATCTCACATGTCATTTGTGTGCACAGAGGCTCCACTCTTAGTTCTGAGGGAGAAATAAAGACTGAAAGCAGGGCCATTGTATGAATCATTCATTCATGTATTCATTCATCTTTGTACTACTATTATGATTGTTGTCATCATCATCCTCATCATCGTTTTGCAAAAGATGTTTTGGCCATGTTCAGACTGGTCTGTTCCTTGATATTAATTTCTGCTGGTGCTCAGCACCAGTGATGACACTCTCCTTCAAAGGTGATTGACCTTTGACCTTAGGTCCCCACACGAGCTTGTGGCAAACTATCCAGTCAAAGAAAGTGAGTTGCACGTGGGAAGAAAGACGTGCTGAGGCAAGAAGGTTTCCAGGCAGCTTGCTGGGAAAACAACTAAGTGATCCACGTGGATCACAGGGTGCCGTGGTCTGTTGGCTAAACCTGAGCAGCACCCGTGCACTGTGCAGGTGACTTCTCTTGACAGCTTTTGGGAACAGAGTGATAAACATGCTTCTCATGTTTTACAAGAGCTCCTTTTGTCCAAACCCCACTATCTCTGGTTTTAACCAACATTTGTGTGTTCTCTAAAATAAACAGTCCAATGTTGTTTTAGAAACGTAACTAGTCAGGAAAAATCAGTAATGACTTACTGAGAGAAGATAGAAGACAGTTCAAAACAACAGGATTAGGTTACCTGGAGCAAGGAAAGTGAATGCAGTCGAAGAAAAACAAGCAATTTGGTCATCTACTCCAATAAGTCACTGACAAAAAATCCCTTTAGCACAAACTATTCTGAAGTTTCTAAATTTTTTACATTCTGGGGAGGGTGGACAGAGGGAAGCCATGTGCCCTGGCTGCAGAGAGGCAGGTTGGGTTGGCTGGATGCAGAGGGAAGAGGGGTCTGGAAGAGAGCAGAGGAAGGAGAGGATTCTGGAGGCACAAAAGCAATTAGAGTGAGCGAGTTAGAAGGAAAAAAAGGAAGGGAATAGAGCTGGGGCTGTAGCTCAGAAGTATGGTGAAAGGCCTGGTGCAGAATGAAGGCCAGGTAGGCAGTTAAGAGGACAAATTAGAAACACTTCCCATTCCCCTCTGTGTTAGTGCAATAGAGGGAAATTCTGCTGGGCATCAAGCCTATCTCTAGCCAGAGCCACCTGGTGTTGTGCAGACATTGTTTTCCTTCACGTGGCACTCTTGTTTGACCAAGAATGAGTTTGTGAATTTCCAGAGCTGTAAATCCCCTTGCCAATACACCAGGAGCAGCCTGGAGCTGTCCCTTGCCTCTTGTCCCTTGCGCTGCCATTGTGTGCATTGTACACCCACGCCTCAAAGCCCTGCCATGCTCTAACTTGCCCATAGATATGTCAAATAACCTCCAAGTGTGATGTGGGAAGCAGAAGGGTAAAGCTGGGATGGACATGTGGGAGGAAACAAGGGAGGAGAGCTGCAAACAGAGCTGCAAGGAGAAGAAGGGGAAGGTGTCAGAAGGTATGGAGGCACCAAGTGTGGGTGCAATGAAAGAGATTTCAGAGGACCTGAAGCACTGTAGAAAGTAAAAAGAGCCCAAAGGAATAGGGTACATGAAAGCAGTGAAAAATAATGTGAGAAGTTGATCAACTTCAGAACCAACACCCATACCTCACAGGGCTTTGGGGCACTTTGTTTCAGGTCTCCTTCTTGTCATATGTGCTCTCTTCACATTTATCCTCTCCACCTTTCAAAGTGTAGTCAGTGGTCCAGGCTACTCCACAGTCCTTCCCTCGCTCCTCTTTGGAGCCTCTTGCTGGTACCTGTAAACACAGGAGCACAAAGAGGAAAGTAGTGTGCAAGACAGTGAAGGAAATCCAGTGTGGGGACCTGGGCTCTCAACGTGGAAAGGATTGGGTTTTTCTAGGGGTGTGTATGTTTACGTGAACTGAAGAAGACTTGGTATGACTTGGTATCCCCAAAACTTTGTTTAGAGGAAATGAAATTTCCTTCCTTACCTTTCAGGAAGTAGAGAAGCAGAGAGTGGGCGAAAGCAAGCAAGGAAACTGAAGAGACTCAGAACTGCGTTGCATACATTGCTTTTTGCAATGAGACCTCAACTCCGCCCTCTGAGTGCTGTGACACAGCAGAGCTCTCACCTGCCATTGCATGCACACTGGAAATGAGAATGGAGGACTCCTGGACAAAGTCTAATGTCTCCCTTGATGTGGCAAAGCACCAGGTAAGGTCACACAAACAGATGAGTGCGAGCTAGGCTTGGCCACTGTTTGAGTGCTGAGTCTACACATATCACATAAAAAGATGCATTGACTTTTCCCTTTCTATACAGATTCCTTCTGTATAATGGACTAGTTGACCTCTCCCAGTGACCAGGAGATCACACACAAGGCTGCAGACAATTCCTGCAGACACATTGGCCAAATCTCTGCTGGTGAACCAAATGACCCACACGCCATCTCTCAGTGTAGACCTTGCAGTGTATCACGATATCAGCTTTCCCAAGCTACTCTGACAGACAATCAATACAGCTACAGTCAACACAGTTAATACACTCAGAATAGATGCAGATAAATGCTGGATTTCCAATTTGTTGTCTGTGATTCTAATAATAGCACACCCAAAGAGAGTGTCTATTTATTAGGCTCCTCAGTTTTTGCCATGCCATTTCCAGGAGCTAATGCTAGCAGCTCACAGTTAAGATCATGTTGGGAAGGGATATTTCTTTTAATGTTTCATTATTGACTTCTTAGGCATTGCAGTCCTATGACTATTGGAATTTTCTAGAAGAGCAGGGAGTTACCACACCACCTGTGCAGCAGCAAATGTTGTAAACATTAAATAATAGTGAAAGGAGGCAGTTCAGTGCACACAGCGCTGTATGGTTCAGTATAAGAGAGCGTGCTGTACACAAGGAGATTGCAGTCTAAATGAGGAACTGCACAAAGAAGAAAAATTAGAAGAGAGGAAGAAGGATGGACAAAGTAAGTTACCAAATTTCACTGCGGGTGGGACAGATCCATCTTGCTATTTTCAGTTTTTAAATCAAATCAGCATCTTGAATTTAAAGATTGTTAGTGATTACTGCAGGAGCTTCAGTCCTGGAAGAAGAACCAGGAAGTTTGGTTCATGGCACATGGCTTTAGGGGTATTAGAGGCCACAGGCTACAGGGAGCACATGAGGCTGTGTCTAGCCTCAAGTCAAAGTCTTTTTTCCCAAGTGTAGGAGGATTACCCTTGGAATTTGATGTCCAAAGGAAAATTTCTGTTCTGCACAAAGTGCAAAGAGTGAGATGGAGGATTTATCTGGAATTTAGCAAAAGCAAAAAGTACTACCAAAGGCCTGACAAATTGGTATTATGGTGAGAGGTGACTGTCCTGCATCTCACCTAACCAAACATGTCCCAAGGGAAAGCTAGGCTTCCCAAAGCTTTGCCCATGCCACACACAGAATGTTGAGTGGTGCGGTGTTGCTGTCAACATCATGAATTAGCTTCTGAAAGAGACTCTTATGCAGCAGCCTTGGATATGACATCCCAGGCTTTAGGCTGAGTTTGTTTCTGCTGATTTCTCTAAAAAAATCTTATCATACACACATGCCACTGTTTTGTCAGAAGATCTTACAGGACAGAAAGCCCTTTGCAGGTTTATTTCTACCTCTGCTGCATTGTACTCAAAGTTTTCAGAAATGCCATTTTAGGAAACTCATTCAAGACATAAATTTGTTTCCGACTACAAGTAAATCCAGCCTGTTTCCCCTCATTTTTTTTTCTTTTATAAAATCTTGCAGTACCTATGTCTTGCTTGTTCCTGTGCAGAGGCAGAGATCGACACAGAAGGAAATGTTACCTTCTGACCTGCACGATGAGGGCCTTCTCTGCCTATTTAAAATGAGATGAAGGGGCTTGAAGGCTGAATTACTGAAGCTAAACAATGGTGGCTGTAGGCCTGGTCATCCCATGCCTCCTTACTTGAGGAGGCATTTCTTGTGACACACCAGTTTGTCACTATGGAGTAATCCAGTATCTCCCCTCTGCATGCTATAGGGACAGCACGGGTACTTCTCCTTACTGCCTGGCTTTCCCCTTCCCCCTCCCCATCAAAGAAAGGAATGGGAAGTGGGAAATAATCCAGGGAGCAGGGAAAGACTCACTGTCTGCAACCCTGCTTCTTGTTTCAGCATGGTCTGTAATGACTGGTGGAAGAGCCCTTGACTGGTCACAGCCCATGGTGGGTGAAGGTCTGACAGCATTGCCCAGACGCTTGGAAGGGAAGGGTTGCAGAAGGAGGGCATGGGCACACTAGGCAGGCAGAATGAGGGCTGTCTTCCCGATCCTGATATCGCTTAGGATCATCCTGATAAATTCACTTTCGTCAAATTCATTCTTGGCTGAACTACATATCCTGGAAATTTATAAACTGACTCCCTGCACATCTGGCTCCATTTTGGATTGAAAATACTCTAAAACTCTAAAAAAGCCAATAAACCAAATACTTAGTGTGAGGTCCTCAGACAGGAAAGCTTCTGTTCATCTCATATTTTCTTTTATCCATTTCATTGGGAAATTTGTTTGAAAGCAAGACTTTACAGTGGTCTTTAGCAGTTCCTAGTGCTTTAATTCATTAGAGTATTCCCACACATCTGAGACCATAGAAGGGCTGGGCTAAAGCATTCCCAGGGGTCCATGCTTTCTGTTCAGTTCTCAGTTCCTCTCTCTTCCTTCTACACTTGTTGCCCTTTGGTGAAACCACCCAAAGTAGTGAAACTACCCTAGTGCTCTAGGGCAGGAAGAGACAGCAAAAGGCGGGGAACTTACATGGTGAGGATGGGTTCAGCCACACCCAGCTAGGAGGTGGATGTCAAGTTTGCTTAGAAATAAATATTCTGCTTGTAAATATTCTTCTTAGCCATTAGCCTCCTCTACTGTCACCTAGTGAAGGAATTAAAAATGTTTGGCAGCTGAGAGCATTTGCTACAAAACCTTAAAAAACCAACAAGGCATTCCCAGAACCAGCTCGAGCCTGTGACTATCACTAAGATGTTCCTGGCTTTAGAATTGCTGCTGTCATTACTTTCAGAGGAATCTGGGAGCAGAATTAGGCTCCCTGGCTCTCCCTCACCAGAGCTCCGTGCTTCAGCAGGAGAGAGGCACAGAGAGACCCCAGGTGCCCTTTAGGTCTCCACCACTTCTCCCTATCTTTCTGTTTCCCTGGGCACAAGCCCCCCGGCCAAAACTCCCCGTCACTACCCGTGTGTTCTCCAGCAGCATTAACTTATGCACACACCATTCACCAATTGTTCAGCTTTTTTGTCAATGAAGGCACATTTTATGAATTAGAAGAGCACATGCCCCCTTGTGGCTTGACTTCGCTCCCTGCTCCACACCGCCAGCCCCCTCCGCACCCCGGCGGGGGGACTCAGGCACGGGGAGGCTTCGCTCGATCCCGCACCGAGGCTAAAAATAGCCCACGGCACCCGAAGAGATGGCCGGGGTGTTTAAAGGATGAGCTGGAACGACAGCATGCAAAGAAAGACAGAAAAGAAAAGGAATAAAAAAAAATTAAAAAAAAAAAAAGGAAAAAAAAAAAAAAAAAAAAGAAAAGCAGTAGCTTGAGCAATAGAGGGATACCTATTTCTACAGGGTTTTAACAAGGGTTTAGCTAATTGAACCAAACTGAAAAGTAAGGCAGCTGACACATACGCAAAGTGCAGTCTCCTGCTCATCCATGGAGCAGGTACAGCACAGCAAATGGCTTCTGCCTGACCTATATGGCTCAGACACTCGCTAGAGAGCGTGAGTGGAGCTGATTCTTCACAGCCTTTTCTCTCCTCACCCCCTCCAGTCCCTAACATAGGATTTTCTGGGGTCGACTATGGTAGCAGTTTAATCACAAGAACCAGTTTTACTGAGAATGAAATTAATCCCATGACCTAATTCACAGAGGGACTCCTGAGAGGATCTGGGTACAACGCTTTGATTTGGGAAATACAGGACTAAAGACCAGAGGGGAAGCAGCAAGACTGACAGTGCATAACCCACCCATGGACCTCATTTGCAATCAGGGTCCTGCAGTTGTTATTCATGGCAAAACCCAAGGAGATGAAGCCAGAACAAACCTCCAAAATCCAGCAAGAGCCCTGGCATCACGGGTTGTGGGATTTCTGTCTCTGGGATTGTGTCTTGGGTTAGGAACTAGCAATGCCAGAGATCCAATTCCAGCTATCACATCACTCCTTTCCTGGGAAAGTCTCTGTGAAATGAGGATTTAGTTCTCCACCTCCTGGGGGCTATGTGGCTGAATTATAGAAGGTGTGGAAGGTGAAAAGCAATAAACAAGAAATCAACCAAATTGCTAGCATGAGGGAAGAACAGGTATTTATGTAATTACAAAAAATAAAATCTTTGTTTCTGTAAATGTGGGAGGGAGTGCTGTCTTATGGTTACTGGAGACAGGGAGAGGCAGGACTCCTGGACTGCAATGCTGGCATGTGTGCAGCAGTCAGGCTCAGACTAAGTACTCAGGGCAGTTTGATCCTTACTTGCAGTTGCACATTCTTTGGTCAAGGATTTCCCTGTTACTATGGGGGGAGTACCCAGCACTGTGGTGCCCATGGGTGGTATCCTGAGGAGGCTGGATGCTAGACATAAACCACACAGACACACTTGTGCACTTGTATATTTGCAACCCTTTTCAGTGTAACTGTCTGTCTACATCATTAAAAACATTTTTGGGTTGGATACCAATCTTACCTTTATATCTGTGCACACAAAGACCTTGATCATGATAAGGGCTTCTGAGAATGGACATAATAAAAGTTAAAAATACAAACAGTAGTGGGTGTTATGAATGACCTTTGTTTCCTCTGCCTTAGACAGAAAGCCTTGTTTTTCAGTAAGCCTTACACAGTCTTATATAGCTTGTGGGATGTTTTAGTTTTCATGTGACTGTCAGTTTAAAATATTTGTGTGGAATATTTCACTTGAATGCTTTCCACCTTCTTCTCTTGTACTTTGCAACACAAGTTTCTTCTCCTGAGTGAGCAGTGTCTCTAATACAAGCAGTGGTAGCTAAACCTGAAATTGCTGTGTATTCTCCTTCCTTGGTCTTGGTTCAAAACATTCAGTCTAGCAAATAAAGCCCATTCACATGTGGGAAGAGCTAAGCCAGTAAACTAGATCTCTCTTTCCTCCTCAGAAATGCGGAAGAAAGCAGCTTGCTAACTTATCTTTCCTGGGACAAGGGGCCAGCTCCTTTGGCTCCCAAAATGAGAAGGGGACTCAACACTTGGTGAAAAAATTGTCATCACCACCTGTTCACAGGAGCAAATTACTAGGACTGCATCCTAAATTTCTTCAATATGCTTTTCAAAGGTGAAACACACAAGATTCTACCCAGGAGAGAGCAAAGAGGCTTTTGTCTTACTAGATTTGTAGCTCCTGTTAGAAATGTCTGGAGGGTTACTCCAGTTAGTGAAGACATACTAGCATACAATATAGCCCAAATTATCCTTGGTTCTCTGTGCTACAAAGACATCAATTCCACTAAGTTGGTTGTGTCATGCCCAGCGAGCCCCCATCAAACTGACCTGATACAATGGGAGCTGCTGGTGATCAGGGCTAACTCCAAAGGGCACTGGGAGCTCCCACCATCACTGGTTGTTCGCTGGGGAGAGATCAAGTCCTGCTTCTGTGGCCACCACCACTCCCAAGCGCAGTGCAGAGGGCGCTTGTTCTTGCTCACCACATTTGCTCTGGTGTGGTCCAGGGACTTTGACCCCTGTTTGGCTCATCTGGGGTGGGTGAGATGAGAGTCTCTGCCTACCCATGCTGGGGAGGCTCTGAAAAGGAAAACTGCTTTACCCTGCCGGTGTCTCTGGCACACCTGGTGGTGCCTGAGAGGGTGAAGCTCTTCAGGTCTTTGCATGGATGCAGCCTTAAACAGGGAGTGGGAGGAAGATGGCTGGTGATGGGCTGCAGAGCTCTTTGTACGGACGTTATTTCTGCATGACAGAAATTATGAATCCAGGTGGTTCACTCCTTTTGGACCCAGCGTTGGAAGAGTGAATGGTAAGAAAGCACCTCATAAACCAGGCAAAGGTACAGGTACAGAGGATAAAACTCTCCTATCCATTTCCCTGGTGTAAACCCCTGTGGGGTCAGAGCAGTCATATTGCCAGAGTTACTTGAGCCCACTGCAGCTACAGATGTATTTTGTATTTTACCTTCCCTCCTTTTCAGTTCCTTGTCACAGTGGGGATGTGACTGTTTGAGTCAGGCAGGGCAGGCAGCCTGCCGTGCCTCGGGAATGGAGGTGGGCAGAGGCACGAAGCGCCGGGGCCGGCGGTGGGGAGGTGGGCTGCGGCGGGGAGCGTATCCTGCCCTCAGCCGGGTGACTACATTTACCTTGGGGATGCTCGGCTTTGTAACGGGGTTGCTTGGAGTTATTCGCCCCCCAGCACGCAGGGCTTACGTGCCTGTGCCTAAAAATAGAGCGGAGCGCGGCAGGCCCTCAGTGCCGGGAAGGAGGGCAGAGGCAGCGCGGCCCCAGCGCGGCGGTGCCGCAGGGCGCGGAGCGGAGCGTGCCGCTGATGTAACCGCGTGTGTCCCGGCCAGGGCTGGGATGTGTGCCGGCTCCGTGCCGTGTGCGGGGCTCACGTGGAGCCACTCCCGCAAGGTGGTGGTGTGGGGGTGCCTGGGGCATGAGGACGCGGGGGAGGGGGCCACCCGGGCTCTGCCCCCCCGGAGGGAGCAAGGGGCGGGGGTGCGGCTAAGCTGCCCTGAATCCCCTTTAAAAATCAGCAGTTTGGTGCCTTACTGGGTTTTATTTCTCTCTCCTGTTCCTCTCTAGCCCTGGAGTTCTGTAGTAGCCCTGAATTAGCATGTCACGTGTATGGCATGTGGAAATGAATCAGGGGCATGTGAGGAGGAGGAGGACGCCTGTGTCTGTGTTTGCATCCAAGGATCTCCTCTCACTCTGTGTTTGCGTAGGTGTCTAGCTCCGTTCTCCCTCCTCCCATCCCTGCCTGCCTCTCTCTCCCTGCCTCCCTCTCATCCCTCCATCTGGCCAGCCCAGCTCTCCCTGCCAGCTCAAGCAATACCTCAAGCAGAAACTGCAGCTTTTTCCCTGCACCCCATTAGAAAAATGGGGTGGCCCTAGGCTCTGGACATGTACTCAGGGGAGAGCATGAATGCACACACACTCCCAAATCAACCTCTCCTTCCTGCTCTCCACCTTCCCTGGATGTTTGCTCCTTAGTCAGCACCTCAAGCCCTGCAGACTGCACCAAGGGCAAGATTATTAATGCTAACAACAACAGAGCACAGCTGCAAACTGAGTTCCAGAGCTGCCTCGTCAGTGGGTACATTGCCCTCACCCCCTTTTAGGGAACTGCCACCAGCACATCTGCACATAAAGCCAGGCATGAATCAAATCCACCCATGAACAGGGAAGGGAAAATGTCCCCAGTGGGGCATGGGAAGCAGGCAGGATCCCCAGGGAGACGGGCCAGGCATGGCAAGGGGAGATAAGACTCAGGGACAGCTGAGGGAGCTGGGGAGGAGGCACCGAGACCCTCCTGGGGGTTGCCATGCATATGGCATGGTTCTGTCTGCTCCAGCCAAGGTCAGAGCTTGGCACCCCAAAAAGGGGATGCCAGGGAAGGGTTGGGAAGCACCCAGTCCCCTGAGTCAACAGGCCACATAAGCCCAGAATTCCCAGAGCCATTTATGACTCTCACTGGACTTGCTGCCCCCTCCCATCCTCCTTTTTTAGATTCTCCCTCTGTACTGGGTGAGATGGGATGTTTCTGCATCCCCCCAAAAAGGCACGTCTCACCCTGACCAGCTCCCAAGTACTCCCCCTGGCAAAGGTTGCCTCAAGATGATTTCATTCAAAGCCCCCATACTAACCAGGAAATAGCTACCTGACATCTCCCTCCTCAAATCTCTTCCAAAACAGCTTCTGTCAAGCACTGGAGACAGCTCTCCTTGTCCACCTCCCCCCAGCTCCTCTCCCACCTTGCATGCCATGGTCCCCCACTCTGCACACCTCCTCTGCTCTGCTCCCTGCCCCTCTCCTTGCCCGGGTCCCTGTGCCCTGCCCTGCCCTGTGGAATGCCCTGTCCTGTCCCCCCCGGGGCTGCTGCTGCTGCTGCTGCTGGCAAGGTGCAGCCTGGTGTGGCGAGAGGCTATAAATAGCTCCGTAAGCTCCGTTCTCACTGACACCGTTTGGACAGAGGATGGAAAAATAAACAAAGGAAACTCCAGGCTCCAAGCAGCAGCTACATTCCTCATGCTAAATAATGTCAGATTTTCCTCCAAGGTGTGTGGGTAATATACAGATCGGCACTGGGGGGCTGGGGGGGAGCAGGAATCAAAACAAATTATACACACCCAGTGCATGTCAATATTTTGGTCCCTCTCATTCTGCCCTGTAGTAGTTAAGCACACACAGATTGCCTATATTTAGAAAAGGGTATATTTTTAAATACTCTGAAATGGAGATTGTTTCCATTAATAATGATGGAGCATATTGGAGGAGGTGGACCTGGTGAGGAGCTGTCGAATGTTGCTTTAGTGACATATAGAAGCCCAAGAGATAAAGGACAGGGCAGGAGCAGAACAAATATTTTGAAATCAAGCAGTGATTACCCTGAAGTTTGCAGTTGTGTTGCTATTTTTACACAGGGGGCTGTTTGCACGAGGAACTGTGCTGTTCACAGTTCCCTGGTGCAGAGACTCAGACAGTGGAAGAGGAATTATACTATCAGGGGTTTATTTTACTTTGTGGGTTTTTTCCTTTTTCCCCCCTTTTTTTTTAATTGAGGACAGAACATACACTGCAGCAGAAAGGTTTAGCTCAGAATGGATGAAAGAAGGGATGGACACAGAAAAAAAGTAGCATTTATCGCCCAGTTCTAGGATGCTAACTCAGCCTTGCTTAGGAAGGGCAATGACTGCATTTTAACAAAATCCTTTTTTTTCCCCCCTCCATCCTGTCATTCTCAAAATAGCCTCTCCCAATCTCAGTATTCCTACAAGGATTTCTGAATAGTGAATTCCCATTTATGTTATGGGAGGAAGTAAACAGCCAAATAAGATCTGCACTATAACATGTGAGGAGCTAGACATGCTGGGTATTAAGAGGCTGCCCAAGGATGTCAATAGGTGAAAAGAGAAAGAAAAGAAAAATAAAATAATAAACACAAAAAGAAAAAACCAATTGCACTTACTTTATAGCTGGGTAAATAGAAGTTGAGTGACTTACCCAAGGCTGTAGACATAGTCAGTGTCATTGCTGGGACACAAAGCCAGTTTTTCTGTCTTAGGACAACATTCTTCATATGATCAAGAAGATGCTTCAATTTTTTTCTCTTAGATGTTTCTGCTTAGCTACTTCACAGGCAGGATGATGTACAAAAGCAGAAATCCCAGCAATCTTCCTATTAGTCTCTCATGGAGGGACATGTACCAGCCAGAGCTGGCCTCCCCATTGAGTGTCCAGCACGGTGGGGTGAGGCAGCCCCAGCAGCCTCCAAGGCCCTCCCTTCCATGGAGCAGTCACTCTGTGCTCAGTCTGGCTGTGGGGAGTGCACGCCCGGGGCTTGGGGTGACAGCTGCCTGTGGTCACTGCCCGGCCCTCCTGCTGGTAGGGCTGCCCAGGAGGGTGTCCCTGCTCCTGTCCCCTGCTGAACTGAGTCAGCCTGGTCCAAAGCTTCCTCACTCCTGGGGACGAGAGGTCAGAGGAGGCTCCAGCATAGCTGTTCAGACACCTAGTGCAGGGAGCTTAGGCTTCTCTCCAAGGGCTGTGCTGGTGACACTGGGGAAATCCACTCCTGAAGGGCCATGACCTGTCTCCTATCTCCCCCTCCTGGCCAGGGTTCAGCCCCTCTCCCCAGCCATGCCACATGGGGAAGGTCATCCTCCTCTGCAGCTGCCTAGGATGGAACTGATCTTCACCTGCTATGGCAGTTACCTAACTTACCAGATACTCCCAGTCTCCTGGGAAAACCCATTCATGCACCAAGTCTTCCTTAAACTTGCATACAGAGGGAACAGATATAACCTGACACGCAGGAAAGCACTGGGACCAGATATTCCTGAGGCTTTCTCTTGCTTCTGTCATGGCCTGACCTGGGCAAGTCATGCTCCCTTACCCAGCAGCATAGAGCAGGAGTAGCTGGGGTAGTCACAGGGTGAGATTAATCAGTGACTTGTAAATGCTTCTAAGCTCAGAAAAAAAATGAAATTTAGGTGATGGAAGATGCTGAAAAGTTTGGGAATGTGGGAGAGCTCCTAATTGGAGTCTTTTTTTCACCTGCCCTGCACACACAAACACCACACTGCTGGGAAAGGACAAAGCCCTTCCTCAACTGGTCTTCACCAACATCAGGGTGAACCTCAAGTTGTCAGATAGCTTAAGAGGATCATGGTAGTTTTTCGGCTTTATTATTTTTTATCTTGGAGTGTTCAGCCCACAGCTTTTCTCTCACAACTTTCTTACAAACAGATATAGTGAAAGGCAACAAACTGAGCTGCCTCCTTTCTCTAGAGGGAGAAGGGTGGATAGAGGTGGGCATATCAGGCTAAGCCTACTACACTTGCTGAAAAAACTTGCCTTGGAATATATGTGTGGAGTTCAAATCTATCTTCAGCTAAACCTTTGAATGAAAAATAAGTTGACAGCCTCATTCCGCCCATCTGATGCACAGGCAGCACACCCCACACACAGGAGCTTGGGATTTGGGGGAGCAGCAGTGGAGGGATTCCCAGTTAGGAAACCCCGCCCACTGTCTGCTCTGGTAAGAGGCGGGGGAGGGCTCCTCTCCTTCTCCGCGATATGAACACGAGATCAGTCGCCTCATGGTTGTGTAACGTCCTCACTCATTTGGTAATTCGTGTGCAGTCCCATTTAGAGCCAGCAAGGAGAAACCCCTTCTTTTGGGGATTAGGGGCTAAGGATTGCTGCTGAGCTATGTCACTGGGCTTGTGTTCCCAACTGTTTGTCTTGCACCTCATTGAAACTCTTCCCTCTTCTAGGTTTCCTCTCCAAGGGAAATAGCTGCTTCACCTGGGACTGGAGGTGGGAGTCAGCTAGCATAAGTAGCTAACTATGTGTGTTGTGTGACTCCCTTGGGGAACTGGGGGTCACAACATGGGAGCTGAATGGATTTGACCTTTTGGCACAAGGCGGTTGCAATGCCAGCACGCTGGTAAAGAGTGACGTAGCTTAGGAGACCAGCCATTTCTGGAAAACTCATCTTGAACTTCCAACCTCCCTCTAGTCTGCTCCTTGGCAAGAGAGGATGAGATGGACCCTGGTTTTTAAACTATGGCAGGTTACCAACTTCTGCAGTTGTGCTATAGCTGTATCTACACTACCACAGGTTTGGAAGTACACTAATTTACTACAAGCTCTCTTCCCAAACCAAAATAGGCTCTTGTCTTCTCTTTATGCTTTGGTTGTGATGGCTCATCAAGCTAATGGTGGCACAGACTGCTCTCAAGGGGTTGTCACAGAGTGGCAGAGCTGGAAGGCACCTGGGTTACTTTATCTAATCTATCCATCTAGCTGGAGCAGAGTCAGCCACAACCAATGTCATTGCTGGCAGATGCCAGTTCAACCTTTTTAAAGGCTTTGCCAATACCCTTTACACACATCTCCTTTTGACAGAGCACCTCCTTGTGCTCCTCCACCCTAGACAGCAAGTGCAATGGTTCAGCACTGGCCACACTTGGAGAACCTGGATGGACCAGGTAACATCACATAAAGTGGACTGGACTGTCATACCTGGCAGGCAGCAACCAGCTTCTCTGCTAGCCCAGAAACATTAAGAAAGCATAGGTTGAACCTGCACTGCAGAGCTGTGAGTCTTGTGAACAATATAACTACGAGAGGAGAGACATCATAACTTCTACTCCTTCTTTTGGAAACTCTTGGAATCATGAAAATGAAATGGGGGTATAAAAAGAAATACAGCTATGGAAGACAGCTCCAAGGAAGGCTTGCAATAGGAGGATGAGGTATAAGATGACTCTTAGCTGAGCCCCAGGACTAGGATTTCTTCTAGCCTTGATGACAATAAGCCTCTAGCTGACAATGCAGGCTGCTGTTATGCTCTGATATAGCTACAGGGACAGTGGCACCATGCCAGCTGGGTGTTTTATTCATATTTCGCTACTCTTATAAAGATAGGCTCAAGTGACTCATATGTCACTGACCACATACTACACAATTAAAGTCATTGCCTTGTATTTGATTTCTGGGGGTTAGGTTGTTGTTCTTTCTTTTCTTTCTTTCCTTTTTTTTTTTTTTTTAAGATATTAATTCCTGTCCCTCTGCTCTCCTCAATTTAATTACGGCCATGTAATCTGGAGATCTGTAAGGCTCTAGCATGAGGTCTCTGGCTATCAAGTTCCCATGTTCACAATTAGCAAATGGAGACAAGAAGAGCAACACTGGAAGAAAGGGGTTTTAATTTAAGATGCTTAAGAGGATCTGCGATCCTGTTGTTTCACTGACAGGAGGGCCATGGGTGAGGAAGGTTTTGTGTTTCAAGCCAAGATTCAGGACACTTAAACCAGTATAAAAAATAAGACTTTGCTGGACTTTCTAGAGATAGACATGTCTGTCTTCTAGAGATGGACAAATTAGGAGGAATTCCTAGGACACAGGCATTAGGAGCACTAAAGGGATTTTAATCCACACCCCTGTAGTGTTCAAGAAACCCTGAACAACACTGATGTCTGTCTGATCTTAACTGAGAAGTTCTCATTTCCTCTCAAATGTCAATGAATGCTGGCTTTTGAGCAACACAAGCCTGAAATAACTGAAATTAATTTTTTCACATTCTGATTATCAGTGAATGCTTTCCCCCTCTTTTCTTACCCATCTCATGCCATAATACCCTCAGAGATATCTCACTTAAACTTTGCACTTGCTCTAGACAGATTCTTGCAGAGAGCAAGGGCCTTCAGCACAGTCAAGTGGAAGACAAGAGGCTTGGAAAAGTCCAATTTGGCACCTATGGTGCTTCCCCTAAGACTTCTGTGCTGCACTGATGTGTGGAGAGCACAAGCACATGAAACACAGGCACACTGATTAGCAACATCATCCAGAAACTTGTTGGCGTGCTTTTGAGTTCAGTATTGGTCCACCCTATTTTCCATGTCATGTAGGAAGAGTTATGTCTCATACCACACTCCTGCAATGCTAACTAGGCATCCTCAACAGGCTTTTATCTTATTTTAGGATGAACTCAAAGTATAGATTCAGAATGGTACCATCCCAGAATTAAGAAAAGTAGATGTGGTGTTTTGGGAAAAGATTCCAAGTAAGTGATTTGGAAGAGCTCATAAACATTTTTCATTTCTAGAACAGATGTGCAGACATGAGGAATTCCCTTCTATAAATTCCTTCTTCCCAAGAACCCATTTTCTCCCTTTCTTCTGAGAGAGATTTTTTTTTTTTTTTTAGATTTTCCTCAAAGTGCGGTAGAGTGTAAGCTAGCAAATATTTTACACTTGGCTTTCTCAGAGAAAACACCATACCTGTTATGACACACCTGTCTCAAAGGATCTTGCCTCTGTCACAGGATCTTCACTACCATCTCCGATGCTCTGGAGCCTCTTGCTCATGTCCTGTGCTGTACCACAGTAATGGGTTGTCAATGAGAGAGAGAGAGAGACAATCTCTACACATCTCCCATACAGGCATCCCAAGATGCTAGTTGGGTCCAGTCAGACCTGAAAGTAAAAAAAATGAGAGAACTCAAAATTTGCGGACCATGGTGAGAAGGACAAGCATATTTAGGCAATGCTATGCTTTAATTGCCATGGCTATGGAAAAATTCTTCTACGATGGTTCTTGCTGCAGCCACAGCTGAGACCTGCTGTCGGCTGTGTCCCTGCACAGGTGGTCTCATGCTGACATTTTGAATTGCCCACAGATGCAGGGAAAAAACATTGGAATAAAAGTATGTGGTACATTGGGAAAAACATGATGCTTAAACATGGGACAGATGCAGCACCTAAAGCAAGATACAGAGTATCTATCCCTCCTCAGCAATGATGTTCCATTATAGAAATGAAGGATAACACAAATAGCCAAAAGCATGAATCCCCTGGTTCAGCTTTCTAAATGGCAGTCTTCCCCAAAGGCAGGTGAGGGTCTGGAGGCTTGCAGCCTACTTGTCCCTCCACCCTGATGTGGTACCAAAGATGACAAGACGACGGAGGATGCTGTTGCATGTTTGATACTGCAGTGGTTTGGCACTGCAGGTTTGGGAAAAGGAGGAAACCTACCTTGAAGGTTAAAGTCAGAACTGAGAATCCCACCTCCTATTTTGTGTTCCAGGAATTGTCTATTAGGTGACTTTACACAGACAATTGTGGCTCACTGCCCCTCTTTTTACAAGCAGGCTAGTGACACCAGCTGTCTCCTGAGAGTACCTGAGTGAAGCAGGGGCTGCAAAGGGCTTTAGGAACCTGAGTTAAGGGGTGAGGGTAAGAAAATATTAACTGGCTGGTAGTAAATATGCAATAGATGCCCTTCTGCATATTGAATACAAGAAAGCGAAGGGAAAAATGACTCAAAGAGCTTCTCCTTGTTGTTTTCCTTTAGACTTCTGCTGCCTGATTCTTGTTTCTGCTTCACAGGGAAATATTTTTTTTGATCTGTCATATAGGCAGAAAACTCCTGGACCAGGATTGTGAGGGTTTTTTTGGGTGGGGACAACTGCAGATAGTACTGTGAAATGTACTAAGCCTGTACATTTTAATCTTCCTATCTAGCTAGATTAAATTCATTTATAGCACGCAAAATGTGCTGCAAAGTAGAAGCTAGAAGGCTGGCTTTGTTGGGCAGGAGAGAGTTAATCCCTATGGGGTGCTCATGTACGTCAGAGCAGGTTCCTGTCTGTGCAGCGCTCAGCTAGGATTGAGAGCTTTTGTTCCTTGTTGTTTTTCATGATTTCTTTGCATTTAATAGTGTTTGGATTTATTTTTTTTAATACATTTTAAAGAGCATTTCAAGCTAGAAAATGGGGGGCAGTCTGAGAATCCTGTAGACTGCAATCCCCTATATATCCTGAGATATTAAAGAACATCATAGACACAGGCAGGACAAGTCCCCACCATGGCTGTGTCGTCTGTACTTCAGCCTTTAGTGCCTGTGCCACACCCTGCGTGGGCAAGTTCCCAATTTATCTCTCATTACCTTGCCAGGGGGTGAGCAAGGAATAACAAATGGTGGTGCAACTTGGGGTGGGGATGCTTGCACCACTTCTCCAGCTCTGCCCCTCTAGGTCTCCAAAAGACAGCTACTACCTGTCCCAGCAGGATTGGTGACCATCAGGTGAAAAGACCCGATGTTCTTCTCCCAGGCTCCACATAAAGTCCAGCTCGATGCATGACTCCTATTTGATTTTTGTCTGAATTTAAAACAGTTTGGAAGAAAGTGGTGTCATTCTCTGAGGATGAATCCAGCCCGAAAGGTTTGAAACTGACAGAGCCTGAGGTGCTTTGAATTTCAGGGCAGATGCAGTGCTGGATAATGTCTCTGCCCGCTCCAGAGGCAGAAAAGGTGAGCAGGGAACTCCCTGCCAATGGGCTGTCCCCTGGGCTCGGGGGAGACGGGCTGCTGTGAGAAGCTGGAGGGCACGCAGAGGTGAGGCACTGAGCTGGTAAAAAAAGCTGGGGAGGGTCATCTGGAAAGCAACAATCGTGAGCTTCGTGAAACAGATAAAGATTAACGCAGCTGTGACTGAAGTTTTGGCCAAAACAACAACCCACAGTGAAAGGCGAGGGAATCACACACCGCAGCCCGAAGGGCGGATCGGCGTGAGGCTGCACAAAGGAGCATTCCGAGGGCTGGGAGGATCGCCCGGAGAAACCTTCCACGGGCAAACCCTGCCTCTGCAGAATCTAGAGCTGCAGCGGGTAAACCCCTCAGAAGTGCAGTGCTGGACTCCACCTGCCCCGGAGAGGATCGCCGGCGACACCGCGCCGCCTCCTCCTTTCCGCCCCCGGCAGCCGCATCCCCCAAGTTTCAGACCGTGTGGGCGGGAGGGAAGATTCCCCCCAGCCGCCGGGGCGCTGCAGTGCCCGCGGGGAAGCCGGGCCTCCCTCGGGGCCGTTCGGCGGGCGGGGAGGCGGGCACGGGGCGGGCGTTTCCCCGCAGGCAGGGCTGTCCCGGACCCGGGGGTTCCAGCCGGTCTGCGGGGCGAAGTGCGGGCGGCCCCAAGCAGGGGGCTCAGGAACACCACCGTAAAACCTGGCGCTCCCACGGAGCCACCATAGGGATTCCCGTCCCCAAAACCCCGAACACATCATCCCCCAGCCCCCCCATCCACTCAGCAAGGGGGGAACCCGGGCCGAGGCGGGAACCTCGCGGCCGCACCTCGGGCACTGAGGGGAGCGGGGCGCCGCTCTCCGAGGGCAGCGCCCTCTCGGCTGCGGTGTGGGCGGGACAGCAGCCGGGTGTCCATGGGGGCGATCCCACCGGGCTGGGGCTAGGCTCCGTGCGGGGGCAGAGCGCGGCGGGGGAGCCCCGACGGGAGCCCCGGGCCCTCGGCGGCGGCGGCGCTGCCCCGCCCGGCCCGGCCGCCTCACGCCGGGCTGCGGCTGCCACCTGCCGGCCGAGCGGGGCGAGGCGCCGCCCGCCGCCCCCGGCCTGCCCCCGGCTCCCCCCGCCGCCGCCGGGCCGCCGAGCTGCGGCGGGAGCGGCTTTTGTCCCTGCGGCCAAAGGGCCGGACCCCCCCACCCCCACCCCCGGACGGGGACAGAGCGGGATATCTGCGGCACGGACATCCCCTTCCCCTTCCAGCATGAGAAACTCCTGCCCACGGCTAGTTCAGCCTGAAGCTGGGGGTACTGGGGAATCAGCGCCAGCCTCGGCGCGTTCCTCAGTGTCCATCGCCAGCGCTTGTCGCACTGGCAAAGCCTGGCCGAGAAAGGAATAGAGGGGACAGATAGAGGGCTGCCATGAATCAGCAGTGAGGGCAGGAAGGGGCTCTGAGTGTACCTAGGAGGCTCCAGCGCTGCAGTTGTGTAGCCACAAAACTGCACTACCAGGGAGTCACAGGGCCAAAGATGGCACACAGAGAAAGGCAGAGCAAAAACTGGGCCCTGCAAGAGTGATTCTGTCAACAGAGACCAAGACTGCGGTGGCAGAGGAGGAGAACAGGTAGCATGACTGTGACAGGGCACACAGCTCAACAAACCCGGTGTGCCCAGACTGGCAAAGAGTTGCAAGACCCTCACATCACAGTGACTCCCCCCGGGAAGATGCTGGGACAGTCCGTGGGATGGGAGAGGAGAGGTGTACTGGGATAGGACAATCTTACCTGCTCCTAGTAGGATAGACCACCCATCCAAGTCCAAATACATCCAGGGAGGAGGCAATACTAGTTTTGTCCTTGGCCACTTCTCATCTTTGCTTCGGCTGCCCATTCATTAACTTGGAGGTAGAGAGAATAAGGCGTGACAGTGCTGGCGTGCTTCAGTGTCAGTGACAGCCCTTTTCCCGGCATGGAGAAAGACAGAAGCACGGCAAGGGGGAGGGAGGCGGTGGGCACTGCCCCACAGCTACTGCTCACACCACTACCTGCTCATCAGCCCCTCTGATCTTACCTCTAGGTGAGGAACAGAAACACAGCTGGAGGGAGCTGTGAGAGGGAGCAGACAGCGAGGCTGGCTCTCAGCCCCCAGGTGCTCTTCCCTCTTCTTCCTCCCACTCCTCCCACTTTCCTCCAGCTGCTGCTCTTTCCTCCCACACAGCAGCTCTAAGAGGCTGGAGGAGACAGTAAGGAACAGGGGAAGCACTTACAAGCTGACAGATGCCACTGCCTGGTTTCTTTCCAGAGCCCCATCTTCCTTCGACCTTCACTGTCTCCGGCCTTTGCTCCAAGTTGGCAGCAGCACTCACAGAGGTGGCTGAGCTGCATGGTGTGGGTGAAGTGGGGCACAGAGAAATGTAGGTGCCTGGGAACTAAAGCTGGTGACTGAAGCCCTGGGAAGAAGTCATTTTGCTGCAAGTAAGGGAGGATTAATGTAAACAAAAAAAAGTAAAGCTCATGGGTTCTCCCCCTGAAAACCAAGCCATGCCATCCAGGATCCATTTTGCTGGAGATCTCGTGAGTAGTGTGCAAGCAAGGCTCTGAGATGGTAATCAAGGGGTGCTGGTGACACTTTGAAGTGAAAGAGTCACAGGGATGAATTAATTTACATTTTATCTGCTGTGACCTTGCTGTTCATTCTAGTAATACCAACTTTTAAATGAATATTGTGAATTCATTCACACTTCGCATTCCCCTCTCAAACTTCCTAGAGTCATGCTGACAATACTAGAAGGTCTTGTTCTTCTTTTTCACCCACTTGAAGGGTTGTGTGCTGAACAAAGAAATCACAGTAACCTGGTATGCTAGGACATGCTATCCAGACTGAAAGAACTACAACTGCCGTGCAGTCAGTCAAAAGGATTAAAAACAAAAAAAAAAAAGCTCAGGGCTAAGCCAATACACAAAAAGATGGAAGGAAAAATAAAAGCTCTGTCCCTGGATTCACACAGGTAATGGAATGGGCAGGCTCTAAGCCTCTGCCCAGTACTGAGGAAGGTTGAAACTACAGGCAAATAGAAGGTGTTTGTCTTGGCTTCTCTTCTGAAGCGTTTCTAAAGAAACTTCTACCCATTTGGGTTTTTTCCCTTATTTTTGTCTCTTGCAGGTCCTCCAATTGAAGAAAGCAAGCCTTGCCTACACTAAAATACACCAAATTGTTTGTTCTTCTGGTCAAAATGTCTTTGAAACATTTTAGGAGAAAGTGTTTCTTATGAAACACTCTAGGCATCTAAAGGCACGAAATATCCTGTTTATGAGAAGGGACAGAGGGTTTTTTGTCAGGGTACCAGAAGCAGTGCTGCACTGATCTGATCTGCTCCTGAGGAAATGCTGTCATTTGGGTTGCAGCCACCCAATTTTCTAAGAGGTTTTAGTGATGCTCCTGCTAAAGTTGGTTATTGCATGCAGGTATAGGGGGTGTTGCTATATATATTCAAAGGAAGGCCCATGTAGACCCACAGTGACAAGATAAAAACTCTTGTAGAGCTCTTCCAACCTGATGTGCTGACTAAGCTGCTCCAAATAATTAAAATTGCCCTATGATGACAGTCAGGAATTAATTAAGTAGGTTTTGGAGGATCATTCAATTCACCTCTCTCAGATCACTGAAAAAGACTGTAAAGCACCACTGTATTCAAGAGATAACACACAGATTAAATAGATTTTAGACTCAGTTCTCATTATGGCAGTGTAATAGTTAATAGAACCGGCTCAGTGACTGAGGTAGGGTACATCATGTACTTTTTGTTGTGCAAATGTGTGCATCCAGCCATGCTTAGGGACATACACAACTTGCCATCATGCCACCCACTTGCACAGTAAACTACCCTTGTGTGAAGGTCCCCCTGTCACACAAGACAGAACTCACTATTTGCAGGTCCCCAGGAAAGAGGGCAAGAGTGAGTGGGAAGATGCCTCCCTGTGTGTGAGGTCTAGATTGGTTTCCCTGGTATTAACACCTCAGTTACTGGAATCACATCCTGACCCTTCTTTTCCAGAGGTAACTTCAATCTAGCCTGAGAAGGCAATAAAAAAGCAGATTATGGATGCTGTACAGTCCTTAAAATTGCTTTCAACCAAGTATTCTACCCTCCCAAAGAAGTCAGTAGGTTAAAAGTCAAGCTGAGTCTGCTCAGGCCTCAGTTTAGTCAGGAAGGCATGCCTTAGATAAGCATGTCACAGAAAAAGTGAGAGACAAAAGCTGTTAATGATCTTTTTTAACACAGAAGTAGCAGGCTCAAAAAGAACAGATACTTCACTGGAAACTGACCTCTGGGACTCCCAGCTGTAGGTGATCAGGGCAGCCTTCATTCTCATGCTCCCAGGACGTTTCTGCACTTAGGCCTGTCCCTGGGCCAGGGAGGCTGAGCAGCTGTGGCCCTCCAACTCCACGGACACACTGACCGTGCAGGAATGCATGTCAATGCCAGGTGCCCCGCTGCCTGCAGTGGCTTTGCAACATTGACTCACAGCTTCTCAGGTGTCCTTCTCCTTGTTTTGTGATGCCTCCAGACAACCAGAAGGAACCATCCACTTAGGCCACTGCTTTGTCCTTTTTACTTTGTCTGGTTCTGCCACCACTAAGTCTCTGATGGTACAAAAAGCAGGACTCTTGTCTTCCTTGCTTCTTCTACCTGGAGTTTCCTCTCTCTCCTTCAAGAGTCTCACCACTAAAGCCTGGTTTCTTTTCTGTTTTCACAGAGAAAACATTTTCCTACATTAGCTTCTACCATAGCAGTGAATATGACTGGCTCCTCCATCCATTTAGTTTGTTTGGATTGCATCTGCCCACAAGTTGGTGTCCCTTAACTTTTATATACCAATTCTTTGCTCCTCAGCATATGAATCACAAGACAGGGCACAGCAAAACACACTCCTAAGACATAGTGGTAACTCATGCTACCATACTGTAATCTGTAACAGCTGCAGCTCTGGGAAATAATTTCTTTAAAAAAACAAAAACCAAACCAACAGTAGAATTAGACTATTAAAAAGAGAGGACATGATTAGGTTTAGATCAAGAAGCAAAACAGACAATTTTCCATTGAATTGTAGTAGAATGATGATCATTGATTTGTCAGAGTATTATTCTCAGGACATAGGGATGGGTTGGATTTCAAAACCACCAGTGCTGACATCATGGAGGGACTGTGGCCATAAGATTTGACTCAACAACTGTCTGATCCCTGGCTAAGGCACCAGTAACCACTGAAATTCTTATGTGGGCCAGTGTCTTGGGCTGTACACCCTTCAGAGCAGAGACTGGCACTTCTGTGAAGTACCTGGCACGCCATAGGCACATATAAACATGCACAGCAATACACCGTTGGACTAGTAATAACTCGATTCTGAAGGACTGGAAATGGAAGGAGAAGCCTGAAACTAGATTAAAGAAAAAAACCTCAACAAATCAAAACAACCGCGTTAAGAAAATACCCCTAGATTATAAATACCACAAAGCTAACTCCTGCTCACCTGTATTCGAAAGCATTCCTTCTGTGGCACTGTCCTTGCATCTCCTCTGGGACTACTGAACTTGAATACTATTATTTTTGCTCTGAAATCCAGAAATAGATCATTAGGTTTAAAAGTTTAAAAAACCAGCTACTTACAAAAGTTTGAGGGAATGCTTTTTTAAGCCGTCAGCCCTATCAAAACACCACTCCTAATCAATCCTGAGCTTTTCAGTACTTAAAAATGAAAAAAGCTTAAAGTACAAGAACCCTCTCCCTTAATTCAGATTGTCACTTTTTAAACTTTCTTTGTGTGGAATACAGGTTGTACCATTCTCGTGCAGATTCCCTAAAAATGGTAGTGAAAACAAATTGCCTTTAAACTTACTGCCTTTTCTTTTGTAGTAGTCATTTGCACAACTTTCTGTTGGCTCTCACAGATGACCAGCCAGTGAACTTCAGCAAGAGTACCACAAATTGATGGGAAAGCTTCGTAGGCCTCAGTGTTCACAGAGTCAAATTCTTTTGTTTGAATAAATACTGGCACACTTGAGTACATTCAGGAAATCAAGAGTAAAAATAAAATCAACAAAACCAATCCCACACCTGACAAAGCCTTCTCTTGGGGGATATTTCTTTTAAGAGAGTCTCATTGACTCAAACATGGCCAGCTGGTCCTCTAAGAATCAAGACAACCTGCAGCACTCCAGGAGGACACATCTAAGTAATGCTTGAGATGGGAGGATCAGCTGAACCTGCCACACAACATCCAGTAGCTCTGGAGGAGATTGTGTTTTTCTGAATACCCAGGCAAGTCCTTCTAAAGCATTTTCATTCTTTCACTGCTGATACAGACTTAAACTTGGCCTACTCCCTGTTGCATAGGTTGTTTTTCATTTGGGTTGCTATTATTCATAACCTCTGACTGACAAGTTTGTCACCCGAATTCATGAACAGCGATAATTTCAGTCCCAACCAATGCACACCCCCCCCCTGCCAAATATGTTCTAAAAAGACATCAGACAATGTGTGGGAGGGAGAGGTACAGCAAGGAGGGGAAACATGTTCCCTAAAGTCATACAGGAGGACAACAACAAGGGCAGGAACATTACTGACCTGGGTCCAAATGTGGGGGGTTCCTAAATTGGTACCCAGACAAGTTAATGGCAGCTACTGCAAACTGTAGGAAGGAAAAGCATCACAACACAGCAACAGAACTAATTAGCATCTTCAGCTACACCATACTATTCTTAGGGAGAGGTTGTGGGGTTTTTGTTTGTTTTTGACCTTTTTCCTGTGAGAGGAAAAGAGTGAGAGTTATAGAGGGGGAAAGAAGGTTGTGAGCTGCATCAGAAAACTTTTCTGATGGCCATTTTCTATCATAGGTGATGCAAGGTGTCCACAGATGATGTCAGTCACAATTGCATTTCAAAGCCTCGTTTGAATATGATCCTATGGTCACACTGGATGCCAATACAGTATTTCAGTGTTTCCTTTTTTTGTATGGTATCAGTGCAGTCCTGACCAGTACAACTAAGGCATCAACAGTGAATCAAATCCAACCACTTTATAGATACAAGTCTTTTCCTGTACCATTTTCCCTCAAAAACCCCTGAATGTCAGGAGCTTTAGAGGCTATCTAAAGCCTCTAAAGTGAAGATGCTGAGGATTTTAAGGATGCTATCTGTGAACAAATGGATACTTTTCCCCATTTGTACTTCATTCCTGGATATGCTCTGAAAATAACTGAGAAAACCCCATCTTTTTGGAGAAGAGAGGATTTTGCCATTTACCTATGGTTATGTCATCCCTAAATCAGACTACTTTGGTGATATGTTAAGCAGAGCAGTCAATGTGAAATGAGTTACTAAGCCTCATTATTAGAAATCATACTGAAGTTGTTTGTCAAAGGTATCCAAACAGTCCATGGAAAGGAACAGGCAATTTGTCACGCTCTACAACAGGGAGGGTAAACCATCCTCTTAAGGTAACAATCTTTCCCATTCATGAAAAAGACAGAGCCTAGACAACCACCTTAGCTTATTTTGAAATAAGTTAAATGGAAGAAGATGCATGTATTCTCTGAATAGGTGTCTTACCCTGCAGAGAATCATACTTTTGCTCTTAAAAATACAGTGGCCTCCATTTCAGCATGCTGCCCAACTTGTTTTCTCTTCACAGGATCAGCATAATTAATTTTAATTGACTAACATTTGAACGCAGTCAAAGCACTGAAGCCCACCACTTCTTGGCATTTATACAGCAGGGTTGAAAGCATGGAGATGAGAGTGTTCCATTAGCCTTCTCCAAGGGCAGAAGGCAGCATTCCCCAGCAGATCACCAGTGGGTGAAATCTTTAAGACACACACTGTTGCTAGCATTAGGCCAAGATAATGCTCCCAAGTAAGTATTTTTACTTCCCTGCTTCAGTTGGGATGTACTGCTTGTGCACTACACATCTAGGAATTACCTAAAATTTCAGGAAATACATTTAAGAGAGAAGCACAGGCTATTTTAAAATTGGCTGTATGGCAGAGAGAGCACACAGCAGCCAAGTAGCAAATGAACATCTGTACATACAAATTTTATGGGCCTAAGGCAGTATACATTTAAGTACTTACCCAAGATTCAGAAGAAAAACCCATCATCAGACTACTGCAGTATTCAAGAACCATTTCTAATGGGCAAATTCTCTGAAAATGCAAAACAAAGCAAGAACAGCAATGTCCTGCTACCTCCTTGCTGCCAGTTTAAAGTAGGACCACACACAAACTCAGTCTTCCTACATTTTGCTTGATGTCTGTGTACAGTACATCTTGCTGGATTCCTTAAATAAATCAGTAAACACTGCAGTAAGCAAGATGTAAGCTGGTGTGAGTATTAATTACCAATTTCAAGTGCCCAGCAACATTCTCTATGAGCATAATCCTTGCTGATCCAGAAAAGGTCTATTTTAATTAAAAATCTTTTGTCAAAGGCATGACCACCAGTGCTCCATATATTGGTGCTTTAGGTTCTTAAGGACCAGCCTTACTCTAGACTTAAATCAGCATCTCCCAGCAGCAGTGAGACATATGCAGTAGATAAGAGCTCAGCACATGGCAACCACTTGATTTAACCATGTGATACATTAGGAAACCATGTTGTAAGGTACATGGTCTGTACCAAGCTAGGTTTTTGCACACTGCATTTTAAAACTAGTACATGAAATGGAAGATTTACCAAATGTATTTAAGTAACTCCCAATACTTATTAACCACTATAAAAGTGAAGCAGACTGGTTAACAAAACTGAATAAAAGCACCCGCTCTGCACATTAATTCAAGGAAAAGCCTTTGTTCTTTCTTCCTACATCAAATGGAAATTCTTTCCATTTATTTGCACCTGCCTTGCTATTTTCCCCTTTCACAGCTCTATGTCAGAAATCTTTGTAATTCATTATCCCAGTTCATGATCAGTGGTGGTATTAGAGGTATTAGACCCTTCACAAAGTGATCTTCCTCTTGGAGTTTATACAGAGATAGAGTTAAGCCTGTCTCCAGCCAACAACATTCAGCCTTCCAGCAGCCTTGGGAAGAACATAAAATCTGACATGCTGTTGACTCTCTTGACAAAAATTTGACAGGTTCACACACTTTTAATAAAAATCTACCCAACAGTAGCACTTGCTCATACTTCTGTCAGGATTCCTAGATAAATGGAAATTACTTGCAATAAAACAGAGGTAAAATTTGCATTAGAACTGCTGATCTTCAGTCATATATGAAAATATTCAAGGATCCTTTTATGAAGTACTAAGTTCCACTATAATCAAAATTACATTGATGTCACAGTTTCTACCACTGCCATACTTACTCTTACTTTGCATCAATGAGACAGGAAAAATATTGGGGGAGAAAAAACACCCAGTAAGTTCAAAAGCACTGTTAGTTCTTTAAAAAGAATCACAAAGAAGCATGTTTAACACTAGAAGCTGCAGAGTGGCTTACATGACAGCTGAGTTAGTGAACTTTTCCTTATTTCCTTCTGCCACAAACAGAGTGAGACACAGTGGTGCAAGGAATTTTCCAAGGGTATGCAGGAAATCTTGTCTGTTCAGGACTGTCCAAGGCTTTCCTGGCTCCCAGCTCAGTCTGCTCCCAAGGAAAGGCTGTAGCACCTCCAGACTAACCCGCACTCTTGTGAGTGGCGCATCACATACACAGTACAGGAGAAGATGTGAGTTGTTCATAAACAATTTATTTTATTTCAAGTATGTGCCCTTTTTGATTCTGGAGAATCATGTCCTCCACCAACCAAAGACAGAATGATTTGGAAATCTTCCACCTGACTTTTTTGCTGTTGATACCTTGACACCATGTCCCTCCTCCTCCTTGGCAGCTGAAAGTATGGCTCAGGGTGAGCATAAACTTGCACCTCATTCCAAAACGGCTAGAAATACAGTGAACAAAGAATTAGTAAATCAACCACTCAGGGAGGCAGAGGGCTATGAATATACAGACAAATATAAAAACATCTTATTGGGGTTTTTACCAATTTTTTTTTTTTTCTCCTGCTAGTATGATTAAAAACTACTTTGACTTTAGGGTCCTGCTGTTACCTCCTCCTCATTCCCCAACAGAAACGAAGAATTCCAAAAATGCTTCATGTTTCTCATGTTTTTTAATAAATATTTAAAAGTCTGTTCCTCTCCTTCCAAAAAAGCAGGTAATGTGGTATGGAGTGAACAAGACTGGACAAAGCATGAGTTTCACATGGATGAATTGCTGATTATCTCTTCTTACTATTTGGTATGGTTGTGTGCTTTGCATTTCCAGTGGCTTAGATTATAAGACATGAAGCAAGTTATTTTGGATGCTGATGCCAATCTGAGCATTACGGAAAAACTAACAGTGCCTAGGTCCTGTTACAGGTGGTCATGGACTCATGGAAGTTTCTTGGTTTAATATTTACACGGATGTTTTAAAATTATGTCTGTGAAATATATTTTCCAAAGATGCTCCTCTATTTGACAAAAAAATAATAAAAGAACCCTTGATCCAAATCCCATCTCTTTTTAACAGTCTTGTTAAAAATTTCAATTCATCAATTTATCTCAGCACACTTAAGAGCAGAATAGAGAATAATGACATTTTTAAAAAAGAGAAAGATGCTGATCTCTAAGGAGACCGTCGCTCTTTTTTCAGAAGTAAATGACACTGAATGGTGCGGATTCGGTTCTTGGCTGGGGCAAACTCCGGCTGAAGCTTTAATGTTGACTCATACCATTTCATGGCCTTTTCAAACTCCTCCTGTGGAGAAAGAAACCAGAGTGCAAAGAGTCAGATTCTAAAAACAGTGAACACGTTTTCTATGCCTTTCCCATCCCAACCAGTTGTGCAGCATGATATGCACTAAAGTAACAAAACCAATCCTTGTGATTTAGGATTTTTTTCCTTCTCCCACAAATAACTGATATTTTCTTGGGCTAATGACTCAATTCTGCATAATCCATGGAAAGGAGTCAAGTTATTGCTGAGAATTATTGACCAATGTTCTCACATTTTCTTTTTAATATTACACCTCTGTATTCTTGCTGTGAAAGTAACTTCTAAAAACAGATTTCAGTCAGAATTTGAGTAGATCAAAGCTTTAAAATCATGGACAATACAAAACCATCACATTTTCTGAAAAGCTAACATTTTTAGAAATAACTTGAAATTATTTTTTAAAAGATTACTCAATAGAAAGAGTAAACCTGAACAAAATTCCCCCAAAACCTAGAGTGCATACAATAGCTAAACAATTTCACTTGATAAACTGGACTCCAGGCTGGTAGCTAGAAGCATTCATGTGGAAATAGCATCTATTTTTGTATAGCTGAAATCTCATTACCTATGCCACCCTGCTTTTTTATTAACTAGGAAAGCATGCCAACATCCAATAGTGTATTAGAGGAAAATGAGAGGAGAAAAGACCCAAACCATTCTGGGGCTCTCAGTCAGTTTCATCACTTATTTTTTTTTTTTTTAAGTTCCTTTTCTCAGTAACTTTAGCTATGAAGTAGAGATAATATGAATTTCTGGCCATATCATAAAGACTAACTCGATCAAGGTGAGTTTTAAATCTTGATTTTTTTAAAAGGTGTATTTTAATAGTATATATAGACAGTATAAAGAAATTTGAGTTCAATCTGAAAATTATATTGGGCATTAAGAATCCAGATATTGAAAATGAACTTCCCTTGTGTTTGTTCACCACAACTGAGTGTTGGGTTTTACTTATTCCAAGCTTAGCTCTTCAAGACAGAGACCAAATTCATCACTAATTTTCCAGTATGATAAAAATATCCTGTATTTAGATGAGTGGACAACACAAATTACCAATTGTTTGCTACTGTCTTTACAAAGCTTGGCACACAGCATTCTTAAGCCAGCTTATAAAAATGTTGGCCTTAAAGTATTAAATGACAAATAGGGGTAAAGTAAGTAGTAAAAGTTTTGTCTTTCTAAAGATACTAATTCTTGAGGATCATACCAAATTTCTTGAACATTGCTCCTTCAAAATGATTTGTGAGAATAAGACTTCACAAACATGTAAATAGTGTCCCAAAGACAGCCATACCTGGGCAACAGCACACTCACCATTGCTACATAGACATTGGCCAGAGTGAAATGATTCACCACAAAGTGCGGCGCTATTTCCACTGCCATGGTAGCCACAATGATGGCATCATTCCAGAGTCTGGCATTGTGGAAGATGTTTGCTAGGCTTATTAGTGGTACATCCTGTAAGAGAAGAGCAAGAAACAGTTTCTTTCCATTGCAATTGTCTCAGGAACAGCAAGACAAACAGAAGAATCCACCACCAAACCACACTCATCTGGTTCCTACCCACTTCCCTCTCTTTTGATGTTGAGAATAATGATCCAGACCTATTTTAATACAAAACTACATTTGAGCCTGAGTTACATACAAAAAAACCTCACATCCACTCACAATAGTGACCATTATTACTCTTGGGCAGAAAAAAGTCAACAATTAACTCACTTAAGTGAAAGTACATTTACTTTTTAGAAGCTCTTAGACTATTTTTCTCTCCAAAGATGAGGTGCGCTCTGTAGAGACAAGAGAAGCTGTTTTGTTTGAATACTCTCCTTCAGCTCTTGCATAAAAGGAAAGGGAATATGAACAAAGGGGACAGCAGGGAAGAAAACATGGTCTAACCATTAGTGCAGCAGATGCATCATTTTTTGTCCTGCCTCTGCCATAAGAGTTGTTATTCTGATGCTGAGTAATAGCTATAAATAAAATTTTCTCAGCTAGATATGGATGGTATGTTCTTTATTTCCTGGATTTCCAGACTGTGACCTTGTCTGACTGAAAAAACTGTAGAGCCCTGGCAGATAGAACAAACTCTCTGGGAGCTGGGCCTCAAATCTCCAAAATACCGCTTAGTACCAAGGCTTAAGTGCCTTCAATAAAAAATAGGGTAAAATCACAACAATAAAAAGTTCTGGATGTATGTGATCCCCATTTTCTTGACCTTCACATGTCAAGGAATACCTGTGCTGGACAAGTTATTCATGTTTGAAAAGAAGATATTATGAAAGTCAGGATCACACGAGAAGTTCACAGGAAAATTAATTACCTTTTATTTTCATGAGAAAAGTCAAGAGAAAGTAGCCAAAGTGCATAAAAACAAAGAGGGGGATAAACCAAAATACACAAAACAGCTTTTACTCAGAGTTAGCACTCAATTAAAAGTTTCAGCTCTATCTTTACAAACAAGATCCAGAGTTTTCTCTGGGGGCAGCTTCAATATGGAGGACAAAACCAAGGCACAAAGTCAGATAGTCATACTGTCTCAAGCAACATTATATCATACTTCTAGAAAAAAGCACTACTTCACCATAATTTTGAAAAACTGTAGTTTCCAATCCATAGTCTGACCCTGACAAATCACACAGCTAAGGACTCCTTTCCCGAGGAACAAATTACATGGAAAGACAGGAAAATAAGCAAAGGCTGGATGTGTTAGGTCTTGGTTCCAAACTTGTTTTAAATGGATAATGCAAATAAATAGCATTATAGGAAATATACAAAGGATATGCAGTGGGGATGTGCATTTCTTAATTGAGGCATCTTTGCTGTTAATGGCTAAATCTTCCTAATAATATCCTGAAAGCATGAACTACTTCATCTGGCAATTTTCAGAGAAAGGCTGAAGACCAAGATTCCAGTGGAATTTACATTTTTCCAGGCTGTACAATTTGTTGCCCAGGTCAAAAAGAAAAATCTGCTATGTTGAGTAAGGAGCCTATATTACATTTATCAGTTTGCAAGAGGGAGCTTGGTGTTTAAGATCAGACATTACAATGCTCAGCACGGCACTTGCCAAGGTGAAGGGTACAGAGCACTTCAGCCAACTGAAACACTGAAGAGAAGACTCTGTCCAAAGTACTGCCTTTTTTTGGGAGCAAGGAACTGCTGCACAAAATCAAGGATGAGTGTACAACTGAGATTCACAGCCCAAATGCTTAAGATTCAAGCACTTAAGTAATTCCTTTAGATAATCACCTCCCACCCTCCCTAAAAGCACAACCAGAAGACATACTCCCTTCTCTAAAAGCACAACCAGAAAACATACACCCACATCTTGGGTTAGACTTGTCCAGACAACGGCTGATGAAGACTCAAAGTCCTAACTAACAGGAGGAAGTTCAAGTCTGGGATGCCCAGAGCAGATGTCACATCCACTGAACTGCAGGCAATTCCACTGAACCCTTTCTGCAGTTATCTTTTTTTTAAGTCCATACTAAACAAATGGTGAAAATCTTTGTTTCACCTCAACTAGCTAGTATCTAATACATTACAGACACCTGATATAGTGTTGGCCTTCACAATAGTCTGTGAAAGCTCTGCTGTGACAAGGAAAACATTCTTTCACCTGAGGAGTGGGCACACACGTGTACACACCTTCATGTGATGGGGTGCATAGTGCAATGCTTGCCGTAAACAGTCTATTGCCTTCTTTCCTTGGCCTTTCACCCTCCAGTAAAGAGCTGCCATGCTAGAGAGGACCCATGAAGTCTGATTCTGGCAAAAGAAAAACACAAAAAACTGTCATGTAAACACTGGTAGCGAATACTCTTCCTACCTTTCACTCTTCCAATTTATTTGATATACTGAGGTAGAGGATGTTACACTTTAAAAAAGCATTAAACTATTTTAAAGCAGCAAAAAGTTTCTGACAACATATATGCAACAGCAAGGTAAATGAGACTGCCAAATGAAACAAATTCCAAGTTCAACATCACTTCCATAGGAACAGAACAGCAGTTCAATAGCTTTCAACAGCAACAGTTTCAGCAGCCACAACAGCTTCTAACAGCTCTCTGATGCTGAGCATCTATATGTGCACACACATTACCCAACATGAAGGAAAAAACTTAGCTAAATTAGCTGATTGGACCTGTAGGCTCCCTGCAGTCACTGGAAAGAGAAAGGATGCCCTGGGATGCGGCTCAGTCCAGAAGCCTGCCAAAGCCCAGTCTCTATCTGGCTGACTCCCATGCCCTGCGTTACAAAGGAAAATACTGAGAATTCTGTTTCTAATCTCTGCACTAAATATTCAGCTTATTTGGATAAATCTTGGTGTCTGCAGGGGAAACTAAGCATCTAAGCAAAAAAACTAGTATACATCTAAAGTGAACAAAAACCTAACTCTTGTAACATGAGTATAAGAGTAATGTCTTTACTTTCAGGGGACGGACAAAGCTATATTGGTAATAATTTCAAAGCACAGCAAGTATCTCTGACAGCTTTAGGTCCAACAGGCTAGGGGCACCAAACTTTTCATTGAGCTCTCTTTTCCATAGTAGTTTGGGATATTGTCCCTACTAGTTGTAAATATAGAACAGCAATCCCTGACATCCTAGGGCTCACAGCTGAGGTCCTTCAGCTAGGAAGCTTGGGTTTCTCTGAGGAGAACCAGAAGTGCAGGCTTGCACATGGTACCACACCTCTGCCTGAACACATCTGACACTTCAGGCCAACACTGCACCAGGCAGAAGCAGCAGGCTGAAACAGGAAGCCCCTTTGAGCTGTCTGACAGCAGCATGCCAGGAGTGTTACTGGAGAGGGGAGACACGGCTTAACTCCACTCTCCATAAGCTCCAAATCAATGTAGCATAAAGAGAAAGAAGAGAGCTGAGAACTGTTGAAATAGTTTAATAAATCAATAATCAGCAATGCTGCTCACTACAGGGCACAGGAAACACTGGGACATTTGACAAGCTTAGGTTTCAGCAGAGAGATGCAGAAGACACTTGATGGTATAAGCATAAGATATACCTCCACAAAATACCTGTGAGGGCATTACAGATGCTAAATAGACACAAATCCCTAGTCCAAGTACTAATACATTCCTTGAGCAGGATTTCAGACAAACGATTGGAGACCGGATTGACCACTATGCCACTCATGAGCAGTAAGCCCAGACTTCTCATCTTCTCCTTTACACATACCTTTTCCAGAGCTTTGGCTATTCGAGTACCAACTTGTTCTAGTGACTGTGGTGAGTAGTGGTCTTTGCCAAGATTCTGTAGGACCTGTGGAATAGGAAGTACAAGTACTTAGATGCTGGAACCTGGTAAGAGATGTTGCCTTGCTCATTGGTTGCTTTTTTGCCTGGCATTTTTACAAATGCTGTAACCTGCTTCAACCTAAACACAACTGTCTATCTTGAGCTGATACCATCTATATAACACAGTGCTATAACTCCACGGCACTGAATACTAAGAACACGAGAAATTCTGAATATGCTGAGTTGGACTTTACCTTCACTAACATTCACAAAGAGCTACAAATACAGAGACACTAATGGTGTTTTAGGATTTCCCTCAGGGCAGACTGTAGATGGCTGGGAAGGCATTCTGGTAAAATTTCATGCTGCACTGTTCTTAGAGTTTTATCCAGGCATTCACTCACTGAAAGTCACCTCTGGAGACAAGGCACTGAGCTAAATGCACCTTCAATCTGCCACAGTATGGCCACTTTTGTGTGACAGTCTTCAGCTCTGGCATACCTCTTTCAGCTGACTTTCTCCAGTGTAATGCAAGCTGGCCCGACTAGAGACACCTTGCAGGTGGTCCAAAGTATGCATACTGGCTGGGAGGTTTGGGTTACAAAGGGGCTCCATGGCTGGTTCCTGCAGCTGTGTGGCAAAATCAATGTGTTCTGTAATGCTACAAATGTCATAAAACAAGTCAAATTAGTTAAAAGAACAGAATAGTCATTAGAAAGCTCTCTAGTGAAAGTAAACTGCCCAGAACCTGGCAGAATCTCATCTGAGTAGCTCGAGAAACAAGAGAAACGGGATCTTTCATTTGCACTTGCATTTTTCAAGACTAATTAATGAAATTCCACATAATGCTTTCAAACTTCTTAGAAATCCTGGAAGTTTTTTCTTACTAACATAAAATCTTCAGTTTACACACACTGAAGACCAAGTAACTGTCCTGCTTTGTGTAAGTAACTTACTTAGGGCTCATATCCAAGATACTCACTCGATGTTTTTAGCAGAAACAGCAAGCCACGTGCTGGCTACAGTTGTAAGCTCTACCCTGCGGAGTTTCAGGCATTCATCAGGACTTGGCCAGCCAAGGCTGCGGTAGTCATGCCTTTTTCCTTGAGAAAATAAAACAAAAATAGAAGAAACTTTCTGGAAGGAGAAAGACATTCTACTTCAGTACAACGACTCTTAAAATACTCTGTGCCAGTGGATACATCCCCTACATTATAAAAGTTACTGTCTTGCAGAGACATTTCTTTAAGAACGTTCCTGAATCTACATGGACTGAATGGGACTGCTGGCATGCACAGACAGAACCAGACTGTGCACAAGACACATGAGGAGATGAAGTTTCAAACCTGTTTCATTACACTTTTTCCAAAACTACAGATTAAGAACAATTGCCAATCTTGTTTACAGGTAACGTTGCTACCTAAATGTCCTTAAACCAAATGTGTGAGTCATCATTAATGTTCTACAGCTACAGTTAAAAACCAGTAAAAGTTGACTTGTTTATCTGTTGACAATTCCAGGCAAAAAAACCTGCCAATACTGTTCAATGAATATTGTTTAAGACAGTCAGTGGCTTTTACCATGTTCTTACACTCAAGATGGAAACCTTCCTGAGACTATTTAACAATTACACTTTAGCTCTCCCACTTTGCAGAGGAGCAAAGCAAGGCAGGGAAAGGTTAAATAACTTGCTTTATGTTAACTAACAGATTCCTGAGAGAAACATGAACCTGATCTTCACATCTGAACTAAAGCCTACTGAAATCTTTCCCCCAAATTTGGTAGATACTCTATCAAGTCCTAGGAAACTGGCCTGTGTTAAATGTTAGGAAACATTTTCCTCTGGTATCAGAAACATCCAAACTATTTGGAACATAAGAAAAATTCACTATAGCAGTAGATTTGCACAGTGGGAAGCCAAGTTTAACAACATGCCAGTCTATCGAATCAGCTACATAGAGAATATTTCAGTATTTATTTCTAGTTACGTGAAATTTTGCCCATTTGGATGCAACGCCTATTTCTCATCCAAGTTACAGTAAACCACTTTAGCATATTTTGCAAATAATGAAGAAGTCTGCAATACCATGAATTTTAGAAAATATTGTGATAAAAAAGAAATTAAATTCGAGATACAAAGAAAAATTTCAAAGGAAAATTTTCAGCTCCCATCACCACCACTGCGAACTATCGAATGCATGTTCCTACTGGCGTGAATGGGAAAGGACATAAAGAGATATGGAAATGCTACAGACACAGTTCAGTAGTCTGGGAAGGAGTGATCTTCAATTTGTTACTTAAATTTTGATGATTTAGCTCTTGCAAAGAGGATGCCAGCAGACCCTGCCTCACAGGAAAGTTGGGAAGATTACTTTACAATTGAGGGATGCTATGTAATAAAGCCACAGAAGTAACCAGAGGGAAAGAAGATAGACATTGAGGAAAGGACAGGTGTGTACTACTCACAAATGACAGTCTGTTTGCATGTATTCCTTCCCCCCCATTTAAATATTTAATTCAATAACCTACATTTGTCAGTTGCTAAAAAAGGAGGTTGTTAAAGATTTAATGTAAAAGCCTTCAAAATGTGAAATCACTTTCCAGGTCATCAAATTGTCAAGAACTAAGATGCACTGTAGAACTTTGCTTACACATCAGCCCCACAATATTAAGATTTTAGCTCCATTGAAAGGTTAAGACAAGTAGTAAAGGGGTCAATTACTTGGGTTTTATTCTCTGGCACTATATTAACAGATTATCCTCCGATTCCTCTTATTCAACTAGCAAAAACTCCATCTATCTCTCAAAATCTCACCTGTATTGGTGCAAAACCCTTCTCTTCCATGGCCACACTGTTTTGGAAGACAGTTCTAAGTTTTCTCTTATAATATCACTGAACAATTATAGCAGAACACTTGATTTTTATTTACTTAATTTTTATTAGACTAAGCTTTCAGCTCTTTCTCTTTGAGTTGTATGTCTTCTGCTTAGCCAGAAATCAGAAGTCTTATTCTGCATCCTGATAAACTAACTTCTCTGCTCATTAAGTTTATCAAAAGAGATCACCAAAGTCCCCTCTCTCTTTTACAACTTCTACTTACAATATCTACCTCTTTCATTCTTCACTCTCACCACAACATCCCCCAGAAATTTTGGAAATTAACCAGAAAGTTTTCATTCAACACATAAAGTTAGGCTTCACTTCATCAAGAAGGTGCTGATGGAAGAGATTTCTTGGTTTTCCAGGTACTCATCTAGAAGGGACATTATACTATGTAATTTTTGTGATGCTTATTTTCAGTAATAAACCAGTGTAACATAAAGGCTGCAAAGGAAATAAATCATAGTAATACAAAAGCTGTAAATGATTAACTATCTCTAGAAGTTGCAGGTTACCTATTGGTCCAGGAGAAGGTATCTTTGGTCCACTGATCTCTAGAGCAGTTTGGTAAAAGTGTTCATTTTCTGCATTAGTCCCTTCTTCCACATTTCTTCCAACTGGTTCCTGAAGATCCAAGCTTTCAACTTTTGGTTTCTTTAAACGTTTGACCTGAAAAGTGATCTGCCAAAAGAACAATATTAGCAAGGTTAACAGTAGGAAACACCATGACTGTTTTGCACTACTTGTTTTAGCCCAATGCAGTACTTGTTTTAGCCCAAAGATGTTACAGATGAGATCTTTGTCTCTCTCTTTTCCTCCCCATCTCAACTAATTCTCAAAGCCTGCTCCCTTTCACTGCATCACACCATACAAACCAAGTATGCAACTTCTGACCTCCTACACAAGAGAAAATCAATTTAATTGCTGAAGAACTGAAAGGCATTTTTCATAATATATTTTATTGGCAACACAATGACAAGAGGGATTCCTGTGTTTTCATGCTAACTAGAACTTTTGGTTAAAATATTTTTTTATTTTTAACTGTGATCAAGAAGTTGGTGATGGATTGAAACTACTTGTTCATTTCACATTGGCCATCGACGACTCTTTTAGGCTCATAGGAGAAGTTCATAGATCTGTATCTCCCAGTATTAAATCCCTTGAACTGTCTTCATCTTTCCCTTGTCCACAACAATTAGTACAAGACTTAGGTAAACTAACTCAAACTTACCCATTCAGCTTCATCATCATCACCACAGTCCCCAAAACAGGAGCTAGCTCGTCCATCCTGAGATCCCTTCTTCAGGACCCGGATTCCCTGCAAGTCCATCCGACGACCTTTTACCTCCAGTGCCCCTTCAAAAGCTTCCTGAGGCCAAGAATTTTCAAACTCATCCACCAAAGCCAGCATCTCTTCAGACATCTGATCATCTTCTAAACCCTCCACTCCTTCTGAACCATTGCTTTCTGCAGTGACTGTGTCTAAGAGGGAAAACCATAAAAAACTTCAAAAATTGTTTTCCCTGTGCTTTCACAAATTGTAGAAAAAGAATCTTTTTTTCTGTGATCTAACTTTTCCCCTTGCACAAGCCAAGTATCACTGACTAGTCACTACACAAAGAGAGAACTAGACAATGAACATCTCCCCATCACAAATAAGCAGCCCTGTTGTGCTTGCAGAAGAATGGTTAAAAGAATGAAACTAGTTTATGGTTACTTACTACTTTATGGACAGAGAGGGGAAAACACAGCTTCTCAGTGGAAAACAGACAGCCCTTCTGAAAAATCTAGAAACAATTTTATTAGCCAGAACTGATTTTGTAAGGCTGACTTACTTTCCAGTCTCAAGAAGGAGGGATCCCTTGCTGAACTCTGAGTAAGGACTTCTGGATCTTCTGTACCTCCTTCAGAGTGTCCTTCTGTCACTGCTGTAGCTGACTCATAGTGGTCATCAAAGTATTTCTCCTTGCCATAATTGTCATCTGGATTTTTCTCATGACAGTGGCCTGAAAGAGAGAAATTTAATGATATACCATGAGAGAAAGCTCCTCCTGGATACAAGTGCAGAAGCTGTATTGTGGAAGCTACCATCTTCTAGTTTTGTGTGGATTTTCTATGTTTTTAACCTATGGATTAAAACAATAATTCTACAAAGTATGAAAGACTTCATTCAGTGATTAAAAACTAATCTGCCCACTGACAAGGGAGATAATGTATAACAGTTACAGGCTATTAGGTAAATGCTGTGAACTACTAATGCAAGAAAGACCAGCTACTTTTCAAAGGAAGGTTGCACAGGAGGTGAGAAATTACTGTGTGCTGGTACCCACTGCAATGAACACTCCCAAGACACGTTTTAGTGACAATACACCATATGAGGTGTTTGCCTGCCACATGAATTTTCACTTAAGAGACCACAGTGGTCACCATGCTTGAGAAAAGAGACAAGGCAGACTGATCTGGAAATGCCAGGCTGACCTTCTACGCCAGCAACAGACAGCATGTTGGCACAACCAGCTCATGAAATAGAAAGACAAAAGTTAAGAGCACTAATCTGTGCAAAAAATCAGAAGTTTATACAGCTTAAAATTAAACATCTATAATTTTGTGCTCAGGTTACAAGTTCACATTGCACCAAATGCAAAGATCCAGGAATAACACTGGAAAGAATCCAAATGCAGAGTCAGTAATAAGCAGAAATAAAAAAGGGTACACTTGCAACAGTAGCCTTTGAGCATCCTTTAGTGCCACATAAGCATTTAGACACTTTTAAGGGTGACCACCTGCATCTTTGTAACAACACTTTTGATAATAAGTACATTTTAACTACAAATCTCCAATTTTTTAATACTAATTACTTTCCACAGCCAGAGGTGCTTAGGGAATACAGCTAATGATGCCATTCTCCACATGTGCGAGAGGCTGGGAACTGCCCTGAACCCCAAGGTGCAGCTATGGGGCTGAGACACAGACATGTACACAGCTACTGCTTTAGAACCCTTTCCTTCCTTTATTTCAGTCACTTGTGAGTGAAAACAGTATACGTGGAGAAATGAATTAAGAAGCCCACAGCTGAATAAAAGCATTAAGAGATTCTCAAGTACATTCTCCATTCTGCCCTCTCTGAGTGCAAATTGTATTTCTCTATGCATATGGGAAGCATTATTTTTTTCAACCAGAAGCATAAAATAACAAGAATGTGAACAAAGTAGATCAGTGAGCCCTTTCTACTTCACACAATGATCCTATGGTACAAAGGAAAATTCTAGGTTTTACACCATCATCAGGCCAGTGGGATGAGAGGATGGCTCTAACTCTCACATAAGGGTAACTTGTTCCAGTGCTTCTCTGCAAAGTGAAACTACAGCTTTTAGCTCTCTGCTTCTCCACCTGGGAACACTCAGGTGTCACCTTTGGAGGAGAAACAAACCAGTATTTTCTCTGTGTGAGTGACCAAAATCAAACTAGATTTATAAATCTTTTGGGAAAACTATTTCTTGTCCTACCTCTTCTGCTGTATGTAAGAAAACAAACAATGTTATGAGTAAGTATATAAACCAGAAGTAGTTAACTTCATAAACTCTTCTAATATCTACCATCCACTTATCCTCAACCTTTCCTACTCTATCAGTCATTGATTCTTTCTTCAGTCCCCTGCTCACTTCTCCCATTCTGCTAAGAAAAACTAATCGGTTTCATATCAAAAAAAAAAAAAAAAAAAAGAAGAAAAAGATAAAACAAGCACTTCAATATATGGAGAGCCTCACGTTTAGTCATAACAAATGGTGCACACAGAACACTTAAGCTGTCCCCACCTGACATCAACCCAGCCTGATTTCAATGCAAGTCAGGTGCTTAGAAATGTGATGGCCACAATTCCCTTGGCTGAAGATCCACTCATCATTAGTATAAAGAAAGAAGCAGAGGGGCTCAAACATAGATAACTATTTTTAATTGAAATAAAAATGCCAAAAAGGATTAAAAAAGCTGGAAAGCACAAGCAGAAGGAAAAAAAATGATGGTACTTAAAATTCTACTTAACACCAACTCTGTTAACATTAATTTACAAACACTGACAGCTAAAAACAGGCTAGATGACTGTGCTGGCTTTCTTGGGATCTGAGAGCTGCTATATATAGAAACCTGAGTGACCTAATTTTTTCAAATTGCTGCTTTCAGTTATCTGATATTGCTGGAGACAAAAACACTAGTTGAAAAACCAATGGAAGTTGAAAATCTCTAGTGAGTGAACCATGAAGCTGGTGGTGCTGAAACACTGCAAGTCAGAACTTCACAGTTTCTGTCAGCCAGAAGCTTGAAACCCACCAGGAAGTCCAGCGGGGAAGAGTGTGAGACCAGCAAGGGAACAACACAGCCCCAAACTCCAGGCACAGTCTCTGTCTGTAGAACTTTGGCCATATCACTGCAATACTTACAGCACCTCTGTTATGTGAAGGACAAAAGTGACCACTGACCTAAAAAACCTAAAAATGCCCAGATATTTATTATTACTATTTCACATGTATTCTGGCTGTCTTAGTCTGCCCATGTGTTTTAGGTATAAATTCCTGACACAGTGATATTACAAAACTTGGAAGTCTAAAATTTCTACATTGTACTTGGTAAGTTCAGCTTACTTCACCTTGAAAATTTACTAGAAAAGGATCACTTTCTTGCTCATTTATTTTCTGAGAGCAGCTGTTGTCACTCTTCCCATTGCTTCTGTAGAGCTAAGAAAGTTCAGAGGGAAGAGGATCAGAGTTCTGCCTTACCTTATGTATTATGAGACCCAGCTACTAAATTCCAGACAGTGAAACAAAAATCAAACTGATGATACAAACAAGTGTCTGGGCCTTTGTTTAAGTGATGCAAATAACACAAACAGTCTGTACCAGGTTCATGTAGAAACTGGTGGAAAAACCCACATAGTAGTTCCTAATTTACAAAGGAAATCTTCTGGAGAAAAAGCAAATACAAACTCTGTATCTGAGACTGAAGCCTTGAGACCTTGGAGATTAAAAGCAGAACACAGCATTGTTTATTAAAGGACTCTATTCCCATACTGTTATAACTTGTAATTTTTTTTGGCCAATGTGAACACACTTGTGCAGCACAAACCAAACTTAGCACAAACCAAACTTTAAATATAAGAAAGATTTGCTGGATTATCCATCCCATTTAATATCAACCACCTCCATGATTTTCAGGACTCCTCTCAAATGTCCACTGAAGCTGTGGCAACTACTGCAGTTGGTAGGGCAGAAAAAACACAGAGAAAAAGTTAGACTTGAGTTCTTTAGGAATGGAGTGAACTCTTAAGCTGAACTCCACCTAGCATAAGGAGGGAAGCACCCAGAGTGTTGTCATCTGTCACAGGGAAGGAGAAATATTAGGAGGGAGAAGCGATGCAGTAACTGGAGGTTAAGAGCTGCTCCATCTATGAATGGGTAACAAATACTTATTCTGAACCATATTTAATGTTGTCCATTTCTCAGAAAAGTCACGCCTGGAAACCATTAGGAACTCTCCTCATTACATATGAACTTTTCTGGTGCTACGTGCTGGGTTTTTTTTGTCTAAGAGCAAATTTCTGTCAATTTAGGTGATCCCATATGCTCAGACTGAAAGCCACTCACGTAAGGCAAGGAAAGAAACATGGAGATGAACAAACAACACCCCCAGAGTATCACACAGAAGTGGTGTGCACCTTGAGTAAGTTCTTCAAAGTAATCAAACCTCACCATTAAATTAGGCACTGTTTGTTCTAAAAACGTAAATTAACTGCCACTGTAGTTGTTTGTTTCTTGAGGTATATCTGGTAGAGAGAATGAGGTCTCATTAAATATTTTCACTGTTTGATTCTTATATAGCAACTAAAGATACGTGATTTGGTGTTATCAATAGCATTAGTAATAAAAAGTGAAATTATCTCCAAGTGTCTTAGGTCAGCACAAAATTTTTACTGACATCTAGCTCTTTGTCAGGGTAGAACCTGCAAAAAAAAAAAAGGTATTCCTAACTCCACCACATATGTTCAAACATCCTAGGCTTATGAAAATTATTGGGTCCTAACTTCTAATGTTATACAGACTAGTTCCCTTAATTTTTTTTGGTACATATTTAGAAATTACAGTGGCAGAATAATGCCTCAGAACTAAAACTCAAGTAATTTTAAATTTAGGTACTGTTTTTTCTTTCCCTACTGTTTGTAATAAACAGAGCTGCATTATCACCTGAATTATTACAAGAGTCAAGGACTGTTGCTGTAGTCAGTGACTTGCATTAGGTTAGGCAAAAATGCACGTTATCTGGAGCTATGTGTCACTTAAATAATTTGCCTCTTTATGGGTAAACACAGCCAAGAGAGAATTGCACGTAATACAGATGTAAGTCAGCCTAATACCTGAGTTGTCAGAGTAGAGAACAAACTGAAACCCAGCTGCTAACACAAGTTATTAACTCCATACTTATTTTTTATGAATGCTTAAAACTAGTATTCCCCACAGTGAAATTCAGTAAAGATATTTTTTTTTCTTTCTACAGCAGGAATGACACATCACCGAACTCAATGGAAAAAAGTTTCAATCCCTACATGCAGATGAACAGACTCATCTACAGACATCTCAGCATCAATAAGGAGTCTTCTCTTTACTTTTGCACTGCTCACACAGATGCAGAGACACATAAGTAAAGGGGGGTGGTGTATTACCACTTTACATATGAGAATGGGCAATGATGCTGCTTAGAGGTCATGTGAAAAATCTGGGTGTGCTCACTACCTGAGTGACATATATTTACAATTAGGCTAAAATATATTCATTATAGAAATTAAACTGAAAGTCAGCACATTGTCACCCACCACTTTTATAGAACCAGTCTTGTCCAGTGCTTTGTGTCACAGGCAATATCATTTCCCAAGGTTTACAAAAATAATCTAGAATGAGAGAATTCACCTACCAGAACCTTTTGTGGATCTAGAACTACGGGGATCTCATTCATCAACACCTGGGATGAGCACCCTAAGAGCACCCTAAGAACTGTCTGACTTTCTGTACCACAGTGACTCTGTTGATCAACAAGCCAGGCAGTGTCACAGGGAAGTGCTGTTTGGGAGACCATTCTCTAGACAACACAAAAACATGAACTTTGACTTTCCTGGCAACGTTAACACTAGCGATTAACACACTGCATACTCTAATTACCCTGATCCTTCAAGGTGAACGTGGTAATTTCCTAAAGATCTTCTGAGACATTAACAGCAACCATATTATTCCAATCACATATAAACATATATTTGATTGCAACACATTTGCTAAGGGAAAAAAATTCAAGCCACTTATTTTGACATGAGTTTTAAAAGCAGTAGGATGAGCAGTAACTACAGGAGAGATCTATCTTTAGCAGTTCTTGCTGCTCTGCTCACCTTAATAATAAATTAACATGGTTTTATTTAGATTTTGCTCTAAAATTAATGCAGTCCTTTTCTTACTGTTTTAATGAAAAAAACCCCACATGTTTGTATTTCAAAATGAATCCCATGATTGAGCTCTGAAAGCAGAAACTGCAGAACACTTAGGACTAGAGAGGATTGCCATTAGAAATGTTACACAAAGGTCACAGGCCATAACTGCTGAACTGCACAACAGTGCTGCAATAAAACTCCAGAAGCAATACCAATGGAATTTGTTGCTTTCCACACACACAAGCATAAAAAAAAACCCCTGCAAGAATGTCCACTCAAGTTTTAGTGAAAAATGATCACCAAATGATAACAGCAGGTGAGTAAAAGAAGAAAACTAGAAGTTTCAATTAGAATTAGCTGGTTGTGCAATACTGACCTGTGAATGTTTGCTAGGTCTGTATTTAGTTCAAGAGAAATACCCCAGATCTACCACACAATCACTGTGATTTCAGCCACGCACGACTCAGCTCCAGAACAGTAACACCAGTGGAACTCCAGTGCCTTTTACAGTTGTAACACACTGGATAAATCACTAAAAAGATGTCTCTACTACCCACACATCATCATAGATTCTATTCTGGACAACAAAAGACAGATGGCAGTAAGTTCCTACTCTGATGAAGTTCAGTATCCATATGGGTACTGGAAAAGAATGAGGAGTGTAATGCCCAAATTCTGAACTAAGCTTTTAATGTGTTTTCTCCCTACGCACAAACACCATTTGTTAATTTTTAGCTTTTTCCTTTAATATAAATCCTCCTTTGAAAAATCAGAATTTACAGGATAAAAACAAACATTTTCAAAGGACAGGACAAACTGCCGATTGAAAAAGTGAAGTATTGAAAACAAATAATGAAAAGCAAAATTAAGTTGACTTTCACAAATTCCTCCCTTTGATTGCCAGTGGTCCTTCTTCAAAGATGATGAGAGGTATGTTCATAAAGGAATAGCCAAAGAAAACACTACATAAAAAAGCTTTCATTTGATACATAGCAAAAAACAGGATGATAATTTATGCCATCAAAATTCAGACCAAAGCACACAAAATGAAGCATAGAGAAGTTCTTTCTTTTTTATTATTTATTCCAGCAACAGTTTTCCAGTTAAGAGGTTTACACGGTAAAACTGTTCTCACTTGCGGGAAGTTTTAAAATCTGATTTGTAGCAAAATAGCCACTTCTAAATTGGTTATCTATTTGTTTCAGCACAGCAGTTCTGATTAAACCTTTCAAAACATACAAATATCCAACAATACATAACCAGATTTCTTGATCATATTGAGAGAAATATCTCACCACTGTGTAACAGACCAGTCCCTGATGAACAGATACAAAAATTTTCCTCATGAAATATAAAAAAAGTGATAAATAAAACATGGGAAAAAATTAAAGAGAAAGACAAACCCATTTAAAATAGAACATAATGCAGTTTAATAAGAGACGTGCTTGCAAAACATCCTGAAGAATTCAGTAGGCTACTCTATAGCGGAGTAGAAAATATCAATTTTCCTCCCAGTATCACAGAGGGGAAAATCAAAGAGACTGATTACCTACAGCCTTCTCTTTCCACCTACTAAAATAGGAACTTATTTTTTTCATGATGCACATGTATAAGCAGAAACTTACTCTATGATGCCAGGAATAGGGCATAAAACATAAAAACATCTAAATATCTATATGTAGACTGTCCCCCACCCACCCCTCTCCCCAATCCAGTCAGTGAATAAAAGAAGACTGGAAAATGTCTCTTTCAGAGGATTCTATGTATACAGCAGAAAAGTAAGTAGCCTTCCAGTCTGAATTTCAGTCTGTGCCTCAAGGATAAAGATTTTTTTCTGCTTGTTTGTTTTGGGGAAAGAGAGAAGAAAAGCCAAGAGAAATAAGCACATAAAAGCTCTGAAGACAAGGGCTTGTCCTCAGTGACTTCTCCCTGGGCCAGATTTTTTTACTGTAGGTAAGAGAATAGTTACGTATTAATTTCTTAACAATAAATACTCACTCAGTATTTCCAATATAAGGCTTGCTGTGAATATTAAATTATTACTATTTACATCCCTGTACAAAACACAATTCTGAAATCAGTTTATGATTAAGCAAAAGACAATTCTTAGTTTAAGTATCACTAGCATAAGCAAAGCCTACAGTGGCCTTTTTTTGAGCATTCTAATCTTTCTTTTTTTCCACATATTTGTTATACTAGACATCACATATTTTGTAGATCTTGTTAGATCCTAAGTATCTATGAACTCAAGTTTAAAAACGACTTTAGGTACAATGATAACATTCTACTGAGAAATGCCATCATACATTTGAACTCTACGAGAGTTAGTAACTCCACCATGGGTTACTGTTAGCTCCCCACTTCTCTGAATGCATATGTCTTGATAACCACTTTTAAACAACATACCACAGGGACCTGATTACATGTTTTTTTATTCAGAGAAGCTATTTTGATAGGCTGTATTTATGTTTATCTGTATATCTCTTCACTAGGTTATACTGTTCAGCAAGAACAGATTCATAGTCAGACTTGATCCATGATAATTTATAGACTTGTTTGGAATAGATATTCATGCAACTGCTCCTCCTAACTGGACACCAAAGCAGAGCTACTGACACACCCAAAGAGCACACCAGTGTTAACTGCCAGGTAGGTCTGTCCCTTACTAATCTAAGAGAGCTTTCAAGTGCTTGGCAGTTTGCCTGTCAGGGCACATTCTACACAAATCCATTAAAAAGCAGAACTGTTCTGTAAACAGGATAAAAAAATTCTGGTTTGACTACAGCATCCCAGAAATCCCATTTCTGGTCAAACCACCACACCTGGTTTGATGGTTCTGTTGATCAAGATTAGCCTTAAGTAAGGAATACCTGCAGCAGGTTATGCTGGATGAGAATACTGCCAACCACTCTAGATTAGAATTCAACATACTCTCCTCACACTGCCAGAACAGTACAGAGCCATAGAATAGTTACTGCAGAAAGACTAAAAATTTTTGCAAGAATGTCCTTTCTCCCCAAAATAGTTACAACATTCAAGAAGCTTCAATTTCTTCCTCTAGGGAAATTCTGAACTGTCCTAGTTTCAGTCTCTAGTAGCCAGAACAGATGATAGATTTAAAGCTTTGAGGACAGTCAGAGCACAACACAAACTCACATGAACCAGGCAACCAACCTTAAAAGGAAAAAACAAATCAATAAAGCAGACAGATCAGGGGTAGTTAAGTGCCTGGCACTCCGTGGCTCAGCGTGCAGTGCTCATTTTAATCTGAGCACATGGCATTGCATGCTGCTTCCAGACAACTTCCACATGACTCATTACAGGCTGAGGCCACACATCACCACTTTACAAGTACTCAGATTTAGGCCAAGTGAATAAAGCCTTCAAGGTCTTGGCCAGCTGCTAATGACACTAAACTACACATTGTCACTTTCCCATATGTGGTTCTTTTCTCTTCTAAACATGCTTTAACCAACTCACTAATTCAGCGCATACAGCTCAACTATAAACATGTTTATGAAACCACATCTCCCTGCAGATGTAGCTGGGGAATTACTATTCCTCCTAAAAAGGCTGCTGAACATATGCAGTTGTTGGAACTCTTTAAATAGGTCCAGCTCTAGGTGGTGCATCCAGTTAAGGTTCAGTAAGAAATTTTAGCAGCTACACATAAGTAACTGCCACAGGCAAAGAAAGCCTCTCAGAGAGGAAGACAAAATCACAAATTTCTCATTTTCTCTACATTCTTGTCATAGAAAAGCACCACACACACTGCATAGAAATGGTAATATATCTGATAACTGAAGGTATCAGCTTTTGAAAACTTAGTTGGAGAGGGAACCTTTTCCCTTTGAGCAATGTCTGGATGTTTCTCCTCCTCCTACATGAACATGTAGCTATTGCTCAAGTAAAGGAAAGATCCAGGTAACATATCAAGAAAAGTCTTTTGCACTGTAAAGGCAGATATAAATGGGAAATGTCATATTATATTTAATTAAATACTGTACTGCTTTTTCTTCATACTTAATGGTTTTGCATCAGTAAACTCTCACTGAATTCTCCTACAGCTCTAAATTCCCTTCTACAGTGCAATTCTCATTCTCTCAGTTACTACAGCAGCTGAGGCCATAATTTTCTTCTCTCTCCTCTGCTAGCCAATGGCCTTCAGATCTTGGGAAAAGACAGAATGGATGCAGAACACTAAATATTGCAGGTGTACCATTCTTAAAAGAGCATGATACTGAGACTGATGGCTGCTGGGAGAAGCTGTCAGGTACGCTGCCATGCAGGAAAGAAGCAGGCCATGTGTGTAGGACAGCAAGGCATATTCTGCAGGATGAAAGAAGCTGCAGAACAAACTCAATCATTAGTGTATTTAACACATGCAAAAGAGAATGACATTTGAACAACATGGATATACTGAAGGAATCGTGCATTGTTTACAGAAACCTTTAAGATTCTCAATGGCTTTCCAGCAAGCAGCAGCTTGGAAGCAATGTGCACAAGCAGTGGGTGCACAGCCTAGGGGTACTGGTGTAGCTAAAAATACCATGTTTAACATAGTAACACATTCTTTCATTTTTCAATTTAAGAATCTCTTCTATACATCCTTTCTGTAGTTTTGACAAGAAAAATACATGGAAAGAGAAGACAGGTTTCGATGAGCTTGGCACAGCAGTATTAGGTCATTTACCTTCAACTTCCTTCAGCCACTCAAGAGACACTAAATGAAGACTTTTCAGGGAAAAGTATGATTTTTAAATCAGGCTCCAAGGAGTGAAAAGTACCAAGAAGCCTGCATCTGGTCAACTATCTTCAAGATCATGTCAATATTCTCAATATTCTAATACTGCTGCAAAAGTGGACTGTGGGAACTGCTTCTTCCCTTATTGGGCTAGCGATGCAGAAACAGTAGCACAAACCCAAAATAACTGAGTCACATTATTCACACACAGCGCATTCTCACATGGATTTCTCCAAGATCTTCCACTCAGAAGCACATCTGACATTTCCCAACAACCTCGCTCCCCAGGGATGTTGGATTCCACCAGGACAAAGAGCAGACATCGTTCTCCATATCACCCACCTGCCTGTATTCTGCAAGTTTTCACTCTACACACGTACAATTTAACCTCCTCTTTACTCCTTTTATCACTAAAGAGCCCAAATATGGTGATCTAGAGCCCACCCGTGTGCCACCCACCAGATCTTTCAGATGGACAGTCACTGTACGATCCTCAATGACAGAGATGCTCGGCTGCCAGAGGGAACAAGAATCCAGCTTGATTTTCAGATTCCAGGTGAAACTTGCAAGGTGAACAACAGGCACATGGGTGCACTCCTGTGCATTATGGGCCACCAATGAACAACTTCAAAGGATAACAATGATCTTAGAACAGCCCCTGTTTCACACAGAACCCACTTTCTCCATCCTACTGCTACATGACCAAGGCAAATTATAGCCCTGATGTGATTCTGAGAGCTCTGACAAGCTGTTCATGTGCTTCACAGAATTCTGCTTGTTGTTTAAATACCCTACTGATGTTGACTCTTCTGTTCATACAGATGAACTTTATCATAAGGCAAGAGAGACAGCAACAGAGAAACAAATGTTCACCCAAACATCCCACCCCTTTTGCAAACTCTAAGATAAGTAAGAGTACATGCAATATTCTCAATAAGGTTCAGGAGCACTCATGAATTTTGTCTTCTAATATGCAAATGAAGGTGAGAAAAAGCTGAATTTTAAACATACAGAAAAGCTCCAAGAGTGAACACCTCAGGGGATGCTTATTCCATTAACATTAATGTAACACCATTAACACTGTGTGATAAGTGTTAATGTGATAAGCATTCCTTGGACAAACAAGATACAACACCTGGACAAGGAGGAAACTACTTTTACAATAAAAATGTCTAATGGGACCTCATTCTATAGGAAATGGAACAAAAATGTAGCTGTTGCTGGGACTATGAAGTCAGTCATAACTAGTAGGGAATAACTAAGTGAAAGGTGCATTTTAAAATGCAAAGTATTTCACATTCCTGTGTCTCAACATACTACTGAAAAGAAAACGACGTTATACTTTTGCTTAATGTTTGTGTACCCCCAATGACTAAAGGGACCTGAGTTGATTGCAGCTGTCAAACTAGTGTCAGATGCCTGCTTAAACTGGGATGTTGATTTAAGGAAGTTATTTAATCTGTCATAAGCTGACTATTAGAGCTTCAAGTAGAGATTCTCCTTTCAGGTCAACCTCTCCCCTTCGGGTCAATTTGCTTAAAGGTATAAGCTTATTAACTTTAACTAACTTGTAAGAACCTAAGTGCTGAAGGATAAAGGGAAATCCACATACATATAAGCTGAAGCACCTTTTCCATGTTTTATTTTAAGGGGAAATAGACAGAATAAACCAGGAGTTTTGCTTTTCATGCGGCACGGAGTATTGGTACCACAAGAGGGCACTAAAGGCACGCGTAAAGCGGATCCCTATTACAGAATTCGCTCTGAGGAAGGAGGATGAACTGCTCTCACACACAAACGCTCCCTCTACACACAGGGATTCAGGTTTCTCGGTGGCATACACATACATTCACTATGAACTCACACTCCTTCGACTTTGCAAAGAGCAGCACAAAGCCTTTTGTAAAAGCACTATCCTGCCAAGGATGAAAGACAGTAAGACTTGAACTTGAAGCTTGAAACAAGTTATGTTTCGTGTTTTGAATAGCATCAGTCTGTTAATAAGATTTTGAATTTTGGTCTTGTCTGGAAAAATGTGAAGTGCATGAGCTCACAAACAAATGGAACTGTGAGACAGAGATAGATGCTTAGTCTGATAAAAATATTTTGAGTACAAATGACTTCTGTTTGCTCAGGCAACAATTCTGTTTACACACAGAAAGAAAAGTCTTATCCAACAGCAACTAACAAATCAGTATGTTTCAATGGCCAGCTGACCATCACACTAAAAATATGGTTCTCATATTCTGTAATCTTTGTAATAAGGCTTGGCAACATCTGAATGTTTACATCAGCCAGTGAACTGCCACAGGAACAATCCCACAGCTGGATAGTCATCTACACACCTTAATACCTGATAAAAGCTACTTGCAGTATTTTTAGCCATAAGTGTGCAAGACAAATCTCAGCAATGTGCCACTTAGCACCAGACAAAAATGACACTGGCTTTCTCTGCTGGCTTAATAAGCAGCCCAAATATTTCATTTCTGCACCTTTGAGAGTGTCCCTGTTTTTCACATTAAGCTTTTTACACTTGTTAACACACATCTCTTGGTACTGTTACCTGTGTGTCAGACGTGGGTGCTGAAGTTATCTGTCAAGCAACACGAAGTTTCTTAACCTGCTTCAGGAACTGACTCACCAGTGACCTAACAGCTGATGTGGCAGCACCCTTAACACTGCCAAGTCGCCTCTAGAAGGATCACCACAGGGTAATGCTGGAAAAATGAAGTCTTCCAACTGTTTTCACAGTTATTTGGGAATAAGGCACTGTGTGGGTTCTTGCTGTATATATCATCTATGTTAGATACAATTGCTTGAACTCCTGCAGCTGTCTAAAATACATGTCACAGGTAACAGGGTTTGAATAATACTGGACACTTCACACACGTCCTACATAAAAAACCCCACCAAAAACCTCTGCGGTTTTGGAAATTCTTCTACAATGAAAAAAACATTTATATAAATGTGAATACAGGAGGCAAAAGTTAAATAGAAAAGTGTTGGTCTGAGATTTTAAATTCTCATTCTCATGTGCATGACAAGACTTGGGTTTGAAATATAAATTATCTCTATCAGAAGTTACTAAAAAACAGTACCAGGCAGCAGTACAGACAGGAAAATATAAGCAAGCATCCAAAAACTCAGCGTTAGTCTGTCACACTTCCAATGTCCTGTGCTAATAGCAAACATCCCAACATGCTTGAGAAAATGCCTATTTCACTTATTTGAAATAAACACCAAGCACATACTGTAATCAAAAATCAGGCCATGAATTCAGATTTTTGATCCCATATTCCATCTCATGCTAGCATATAATTCCCACTGACCATTTGCTGGATTCTGCCAATGGCTCAGGGCAGCAGAGCAAGGAATTCCGTGTCTCGCTACTCAATTCAGTTTTCATGAACAGAGGCTTTTGACAGGCGAAGCAAAAACACAGTTATCACATGGGCCTACAACCCAAAGCACAGGAAGCCTACTGCTGTTACTTTCAGAAATACTGAAAGAATGCTCATCAAAACAAGATATCAAACCAGAGAAACAACTCACATTCCAAATTCTTGGTACATTTTTCAGTATATCGATCTCAAAGGATACAAATAATTTATGACATGCCATCAAGTGAATAATAACAACCTCTTTTCAACTGTTTTCTTTGGACTGAAGGAGCAATAGAAGACTCTCAAAGTTTCAGGATACTTTTAAGAGCAAAATATGATTTCTGAGTACACATTCTTGAAATCATTCTGGTTTTGGAGATTTTACCTCACTTTCATATAGCCTGTCAAGGTTTCTCTTGAGTCAGTTGAAGTTTACAGGGGGGGAAAAATATTTACTCAAGCTGTATGCAAATAAGATAGGTAAATCTACTTTTCAATTTTTAAATTTTGAGTTTGGACTTAAACCACAAATCATCATCAAGGCTGAATTAACCAATATGTTTATCTTAGATTCGCTCAAGAATGCACAAAGAAATTTACGCTATTCGTCAGCTTTATATTTTCAGGTTTTTTGCACTAAACCAAAGATCTAATAAATAATAATAAAAAATAAATATTAAGAAAAGTCCTAGAAAAAGGCAAATAATATAAATACAGAGTAAAATACTTAAATAATGGAATAGTGAAATTTAATGACTACATTAACATGCTAAGGCATATTCTGCTCCTTGTTGATTTAGCAGCTTCACAAATTCCTTATTGACCAGATCTCAGCTCCAATGTACCAGATGAATATATTCAGGCTCACTTTGCTAACCAGTGGCCAAGCTGGCAAAAAAAGGCAAGATAACACTGTTCTCTTAAGCACTTTTGAGATGGGTTTTCCCTCACATTCAAGAAACACAGATGTCCTAAACAGTATATGTTGTAACAGCTGACCTCAGAATGAACACCCTGGATCAGGAACCAATGCAAGCAGAAGCCAAAAATCAAGAAAACTACATTATGCCAAGCTGAAGGAAGAAAAGCATTTAAAACAAAAGATGTCAAAGATAACTTTGGAGATAAGATACAACCACTGCACGTTTCTGTTTAAGTTCTGTGAATATACTTTTAAATTGCTTTCTGCTTAACTTCAAAACAAAGTAGCTATGACTAAAGTTTGACTGGAGTAACTTTAACATTCTGAGTTTTTAAAAGACCTTAATTAGCAGTAAACAAACACTGTTTTGTTTTTCTTTTTAGAAGAATGTGTCTCTTGTGATGAAATGTGCAAGTTCCATTACTGCTTACAGTATCTCCTAGGATTTTAAGGGCAATCTGAAGTTAAGAGATTCATTGTCAGGTGCCAGCACAGGAGTTGACATTGTGGATATCAGCATGAGATCCATCAGCTGGGCTGCTACACCATTCACTGCAGCCCACACAGCCAAACAGCACTCAATTCTCTGCACAGCTGATGGGCTCTCAATCACAGCAAAGTGCACAAGGCCATAAACTGCTATTATTTTAATGGCACAGTCCTGGAATTTGTACTGTCATCCATATTGTACCAGGAGACAGGATGGCCTCTAGTCTGTGTTTAGACAGCACAACTCTAGATGCTAAATCAGAGGAGGTTTCTCCATGCCTCTACACTTTTAAATTTTAGAGAGGGAGAGGGAATTTTAGAAAACTCTCAGGGGGAAGTCTTAGGAATGCTAAAAATCACAAGCATTTCTCTAGTGAGGTTTACACTGAAAATAAAGAAAATATTAGATGGAAAGTTACCTTAGTAACAATTTGAGACAAAAGGGATTAGAAAATATATTAATAAATAGTCTTCAAGGATGCTCATGAGTGTCACATTGGCCATATTCAAGTACAGACAAAGTACTGAATATATTCAGTAGGACCGAATAAAATGAAAGAATCCACCTCCAAAAACTATTATTTTTTAAAAATATAAGTAGTCATTAATGACAATAAATAATTCAGTTGAAAATATTTACAAATTTTTTGGGGGGAGAGATTGGATTCTAGTTCATTCTTACAGAGTTTTGGAGTGTTAAGAGCAATGATCTTGGTCTCATAGAAATAATATAATGTTGACAACAAGACAGTCTATTCCTTGAAGACTGAACTCTAGAAAATGACAACCAAAGTACTGAACACACTGAAAGGATATGAATTCAAACTAAACTGCTCTTCATCAAATTCTTCAGCTTTAAGGAAACAAATCCAGCTGACTATCTAACCTGAAGGGATGTACAAAGGGGCTGTTGAGTAGCCTAGAAGTAAGTGTGCCCTTTGATAAATACTGAATCCAGCATTCCTTGCTAACCAGTAAGAGATATTGGTGGTGCTTATTACCAATAATAAGGTATTACTGACAGTCAGGAAGTAATTTGCACTCAGTGGAAGCCCTCTAGATATTCAAGAAGTCATCCTCAAGCAATTATTTAATGGACTGTAACTTTTCCATTAAAAGCTACATCTCAACCTTGATGATGTAGCTTAAAGGTAGAAAGCACTGTGAAGCAGAAGGGTGGAAACTTGGGGAAAAATAAAACCTCCAACACCCAAGGCAAACAGACATTATTTCACTTGTGGTCCACCTTTCAGCACTTGCTTACCACTGCACACAGAAGAGGTGATGTTGTAGAGGAAAGGATAAAACTGCAGACAGCGGATCATCTTCAGGCTGCTTTCACACTCCAAGCACTTGGCTGTCAAATCCAGTGCATGTCTGAAGGCCTGCAGTGCTCCACTGATGTTGTTCTGAGCCAGGTATGCATTTCCTAGGCTCAGAAAAGTCAGGGGCTGTGAATACAAAAGCAACACACTGCAGCATAAGTATGCTCACTGTTTTAAGATTGAAGCCAACTAGGAAATACCCTTGTCAAGTCACACCCTCATAAATTTGGTGGGAAAGAATTTAGAAAACTTCCTAAACAGGCACTGCCTACTCTTACAATGGAAAACTAACAGACTGATGCATTGGTGGTAACCAAAAGCTGTGTTGCCACAGGGTTAAGAGTTTCATCTTTCCACAACAAAAACCAGCTGTTAAATACACACAGATTGAAATGAAGCTTGAAGTACTTACTTACTAACCATCAGAAACATAATGCTTACTGCAGAGAATGCCACAGGACTAAACTGAAATGTGCAAAGGCAATTTAGAATCATTAAAAGTCCACAAAAAATTAAAATATCACTAGTGTTCTAGCAGGGCACAGATGCATTGCACTTGCCAAGAGTGTTCAGATTTACCTCAGAAAAGCTAGGTTAGTGAAAACACCAATGTCACACTAGCCTAGGGGTACACATTTATGCCTTTCAATTATTTGTAAAACATTATTTTTGTCTACTGCTTTTGACTACTATCTCTAAAATATGTATTTTTTTTTAAAGTAAAGATTATAAACACCTTTTTCACTGGGTAGAAGTCAACACTTTGTTACAGGCACAGAGGAAAGCATTACATTTATGGGTTGACTGAAAAGTCTTTCACTTGGGCAAAGTAATTTGCTGCAGTTACCAATATGCTGCTAGAATAAAGACTACAGTATTACAATTTAAGCAGTCATTTTTCCCACTGAAACAGTTTTTACATTCATTATCTAAAAATGTGAAGACTGAGCAGTAGCTGAAGATTTTTCCAACTCAGCTTGCATTACTAAACAGTATTCAGTAAAGTGTGCAAGCTGAGCAACAGGATTTTTTTTCTTTTTAAGAGCTTTTGTTGATGGAGCACATCTTTTATTCCCAGTAGCTGTAATTAATTTTAACTTGTATTTACTTTCCATTATATTCCAGGAAACACTATTCAAGTACAATACCTCCTGCTAGTTTTTCTGGTACAATAGGTATTACAGACTGAGTACACCTGAAAAAAACACGAGCAGGCATTACTGTAACGAGGCAGCAATTACAAGTATTTTTCAAGAAAAGCCCTACTCACACAGCATGGTCCTGAGGGTTCCTAGGTTCCTCCCCTCCAAGCCTGTGTTTTCATATGTTCTTCTTAAGGCACATCAATCAAGCATAGCTCTTTCTGTAGTTTCTTTTTGCACTCTTACCTGCCACCCAAATGGACTACATTCCTTTCCAACACTTGAAAATTTGTTTCTGAATGCTGGACTGAACAAACTTACTCTGTTTTTAGCTTTTTTATACGCTAGGTAATTGATAGCCTAGCAGGCTTAAATGCTGTTAATCTAACTAGAGAGCTAGAAGCACAGGAAGGAAGTCACTTGAACTTCTTACTGAAGTGTCTGTGATGCAAGACCAAAATTACCTGCTAGAAAAAAGACGTTCCCTGCTATGCAATTCCCTCCCCCTTTCTTTTCACAACTGTTCTGGCCAGTCCAGTAGTTCAAACAGTTTCTGAATGATAGAGAAACTGCCTATATGACATAGGTGACAACCTACAGAATATTTATCATGTTACTGTTCAGAAATACAAAAACCTGGCTTGAATCTAATGGTTGGAAGTAAAGTGACCAAACACCTAGAACACATTTTCCTCTATGTAGACAGACAAAAGCTAGGGACAAATAAAACTAGGGACAGATAAAAATCAAGTGTCACAGAAACATGTCTATAAAGATCTTGGTAGCATACACACTACTTTAAGGGTTTTAAGAATCAAGATACAATGCTGACAACTTGACAGATCGCTGTTTTAGGTTAAAATCTTGGCAAACACCAAGATTAAATTCTTTGGAGGCACTGCTCATAATACAGGTTTTGGGAGGCTAGAAGCCTGTCACTGATTTGCTAGAACTTCTCTAGATGTTTATACTTTCAACAATCAGCATCTCCCCTGGTGCAGTCAGGAATTTATATGGAAATTAACATCCATTGCAAATCACCAGCTGGAAGATGAACTGCATGTGCAGGTAAAGACAAGTAACATGTACTTAGAAAATAATGAGGGAAAACACATTCACTGCTGAGCAAACACAAAACCCCATCATCTTACCTCAGAGGCATTGATGGCCAAAGCCTTCAGGAGGAGCCTGCTGGCATCCGAGTGAAGACCATAATGAAACAAGAGGTTAGCAAGGTTGACCAGAGGGATGTCCTGATACTCATGTGGAGCCAAATTATATGCTTTTTGCAAACAAGTGATAGCAAAGGTGCTATTTCCAACTGCACGCCAGTACAATCCAGCTTCATTAAGCACAAGCCACAGAGGATCTTCAGGCTATAGAAGAGTCACGGAAAAGGATAAAAACACCCACAAAGAGGTGTCTCAGGAAGACAGAAATGCCTACTCTTTAATAATAAGCAAACAGAACTCACTCTTGCATACTACATTGTTAAATGGATACAAATTAGACTTTGCTGTAACTATTAGTAGATTATTCAATCTGCTCCATTCTACACGAATGGACATGATTTACAGGCTGAACTGCAATTTAGTAGCAGCTGCTGCTCACACTCTACTCATATGAATGCTTTGTATCATAACCAAAAAATCCCTCAAAATGTACAATGATAATGCTTAGTTCACTACAGCAAGCAACGCTTGAGGGCCATTGCAGAGTCTTAAAATTATACAGACACAGATCAGTGTAAAATGCTAGAACTGGAAAATCAGGCAGATGTGCTTCCAGGTCCCCTAACATTACCTTTTCCCTGTCAATTTAAGGTTTCAGAGTTGCTTTTTCTTAGATTTAGTTATCTATTTGTCTTATTAAAGTTGACAACTGGCATGCATTAGATACTGTTTAAAGACTGTAAAATAGTAAGCAGTAAGTGAGAGCAGATGAAAGAATGGAGGAAGTGTCAAATACACCTTGAATGTTCCTTCCTCCTGTTTAACCTGTAACAGCAAAAAGAAGCACTCAACCTAGAGGAGAAATATCAAATTCAAAAATTCTGACAGGTTGACAGAGGTAGGCAAAACATCCACTTTCAGATGCACTTTGAAATTATTTAGAAGCATGTTCTAGTTTCTAATATTTTCATCATTCCCTATCACCCAATTCTACAAAACATTTATAGCATAAAACCAATGCCTGAAATGGATGTTCAGTTCTACCTACATGTCTGAAGCCCAAATGCATGCCTGAGTAGGAAACATGCAGCAAGGATTAAGGAAGCAAAACAGTGATACTATGTTGAGTTAGTAAGAACATTTTTGTTCCCTGTTTTCAAAAACCCCTCCCACAGAAGGGTTCTAACTATGGTTCTAGATGAACTGAAAGAAAGCAATATGATACAATATTCAACGTTTGGAGTACCTTACATAACCTGTGATTTCAAGATTATTAATGATCCCTGTTTTGCAATGCACATTGTTCTTCATACCAAACTCCTCATATGTTCTTCATTCCAAACTCCTCATTGAATTACTCTTCATTCACAGGTCTCAATGACCTCCCTTAACTAAATTCTCAGCAAGTTATTAGCATTTTGTCTTTCCCAATACAAAGATACTAACTCTGGCATTCCTGCTCTAAGTAGTTTATCATTAGCAGAACAGGTAAAACACTAGACTGCTCCTACCTCAGCAGGCAGAAAAATTCAGGCTTTTAGCATGACAGCAACAGAATACTACAGTGAAAACCAAAATACTCATGCACTGCACAGTAAGACATTAGACATGTATAGGACTCTTCTGAACAACACAATCATAGGAATCAACTCCTACTGCTCATTTCTTCTCCTGGTTAAGACAGATGCACATAGTAAATGGTACTGATTTTAGACTAGAAAAGTATCTACATATAATACCTTGACACAACTTCTACAAGAAAGTTAAACTGAGAAATATCAGCTTGACATGTCAAAAAGAGTCAACGTCTCTCTCAATGCTTCCTGTCACTTGACTCTCAAAGGCCCCACGCAAGACGGAGGTGGCATTCCACAGGCTTCTATACAGAGGTACATTCTTTGCCCCAGAGTGCTAATTATCCTGACAGAAGATTGACAGAGGGTTGGTTTCCTTGGAGGGAGAGTAGGGGGAAAAGCAGGGTAGTGGGAAGGAGGAGGAAGAGCACAAGGCAGGCATGCAGGAAGGGGTGGCAGACGGAGGAGTAGCTTCAAGCTACTTCTCCCAGTTAAGCAAATGGCTGCCAGAATTAGCTAATATATTGCTGCTCCATATCCTTACAACAACAACAACAAGCAACTACAGGGCTGTTTGGTCCACATTAAGCTAAGTTTGATACTTCTCTATGTATTTCTGCTTTGTAAACATGGCTTTTAAAGTTACTTTCATTTCAGTTACAGGCAGCAAATAAACTCCTTTCTAGTGTGTTGCTGACTACTTTAGAAGTATAAAAACAAATCTCAAGTAAGAATTCTGAATTCATCTCATGTGACAGATGGACATACCTTTTTCATGGCATGATCTAGAAACACTCCTATCTTTGCCAGTGTAAGAGTTTCATTGTTGATACGAGAATGCAAAACCTGAAAGACAAAGATTTGTTTTTCCCCAAACTACTGAATAAATTTTACAGCCAAGATCTGCAAGGGCCATTCAACACTTGCTTCCTTAAATCTTCTCTTTAGCAAAGGGAAGATAAAATACATTGCACTAAGAAGAGGATGTGAACACTTAACACTTAAAGCAACCAATCTCCAGAATGGCCTATGAAAGTTACCAGCTTGGTAGAATGCAGCAGCTCTTGGAAATTACTTGTATCAAGTGACTGTTAGATTTAAAAGAAAGATGTGATTTCAAAGAGTAAATTAAATTTCCCATTTTGTGTGCTTTTGGTCAGCATCTGAAAGAAGCCAGACAAGTTAACACTATTAGAAAGAATTTGCCCACCTTTTTCAGAAGTACTGATTGCCTTGAAATATCAAAATCTTTTATGATCTGAATAACATTTTTAAGGCAATAAAAAGGAGGATTTTAAACCAGAAGAGAACCAACAAGAAAACATCTCTTACCTGTCTTGCTTGATTGTCAGGCATCCTGAATTTCAAATCTAGATTAGTGTCTAGTTCCTTGACCAGTATGTTTAGAGATTCATTATTACGAACATCAGTAATGGAAGAACAATCTGGTGCCTGTGCTTCTCCATGCTCAACAGTATCTCCTGGAATATTCAGTATTGGCTGGATTCTAGCAATAAGGAGAACCAAGACAAATAAACAGCATGTGCTGCATGCCATCATGTAGAAATACACAAATCTGCTAAGCCTCGTACTGCAGACTCCTATGAGACATGAGCTGCAAACATGAAGAACTCAAGGACCACCCTTCCCTTGAAAAGTAATTTACAAGGTCTTTACTTTCCATTTTTAAGCACAGAATAATGTGTTTATAACAAGAACAATGAACAGTGCAGTAGAGATAACAGAAGGTTCTCATATTATGCTAATAAGAATTCTATGAAGTTTAGGACTAAACAGATATGTGATAAAAAAGTAGAATTTTTTACACTAGAACTTGATTTCAAAAACATCAAGACGTAGCCAAATTATGTATAAATAACATTCTAAGATGAAAACTGCTTTTCTCCAAAAGAAGTTGCTGGATGTTTTTAGATGGAAACCTTTAACACAAGCTCAATACTAGTATTGTAATGACTAGGTAGAACAAAACAGTCTTTTTACTACCACTGTCATAATTTAAGTGACTAGGATATTACAACACTGTATTGATCTATGTAAGTTAGCTACTGCAGTACAGACACATTTATTTTATCCTATATAATAACAAGTATAACTCACTCTTCCATGACTAAGCTGATTTTCTACCTCTGTCCCAAAGGAATGAGCTGGAGTTTTCCACTCCTAATCCTTTTTTACTGTTTTCTGGTCTTCATTGTTTAGTGTCATCATAACTAAAGCTAACAGAATGTATGTAATGTACAAGAGTTAACTGTAGTTATTAAATAGATGCTTACCTCATTCTCTCTTTCAAGTTGTTTTTTTTATTAATATAGTTCACAAGACATTCAGACTTGTGCTTAAATTCCCATTTTGTCTGTGTTTAGTGTGCTCACCCTTACTCCTGACCAACAGTCAGGGAAGAATCACCATGAAATTGGCTCTGGCTGTTATACTTACAGCAAAGACAGCAATCAAGGAAAATGCCTTCCTTCTGTGGAAAGGCCAGATAAAGAGGTTTGAACACCTCTGTGCTGTTGCTTACTAATTGCATCCATCCTCTCAAGAAAGGAAATACTGTTCACTCATAACACAAAGATTTACAAATACAGCTTTTAAAATCAACACTTGCCTGAATCCCCTGTTTTCTGGAGGCAAGAAATAAGTTGGCAGTTCTTCTGGGTCAGGAATTCTGGGGAAAGATTTCATGCAATCTGACCGCTGAGGCCAAAGAATATGCTGTTTGTCCTAAGGGGGAAAGGAATTATTTTTTAATATTTTCTGAATATTTTTAATATTCTAATGAACAAGGTAATCAAAGAGATATTAAAGGATAGTCTTAAGAAAAAAACCAAAGCAAAACAAAACTGAGATCTTTACAGCTATTATTTTTCCATCTTTTTTTAATATCAGCAGCTGAAATTTCTATCTTTAGCTGTACCACTTTACTTGCAGCAGATGTTTACAGAACAACTCCCTCAGTGCTCCAGTAGTTTCAAAGGTTGGGAAACCAGCACAGAGAAACTAGACAGATACTTGTATGTTGAAGAAATTTGGAGTGCTACCTTCTCCAGCGCTGTCACACATCAAAACTGTGGCCCAGATGCTAGAAAGTTTTACACAAACAAGGAGAGGAGTCACTTTCACCCCTCCTCTGTGAAAGAGCAAAGCTCATCCTCTTCACTCACTCTGCTGGGTTCCACATTCCACACTGAAACAACAGAACGAGCCACAGGGGAAGACTGCAAGGACTGGCTGTGAACACTTTGGTTTGCATGAAGGTCCAAATTCATGGATGTCATACTAGAAGTTGAAGAGTCTTCACCAAACTAGAAACAACAGAAAGACAAATTTTAATAAAGGAGATGGCACATTGCTTGTTGAATTTCTCCATGTTATTTCCCCTCCCCGCTCATGGAGTTAAGCCTCACTGATAAGCTGAACTGTGGGTAGCAGAAAAAAAAAGGAATTTAAGCCTCTTGATCCACTCAGACCATGAAAGAGTAATATTCATACTGTAAATAAGCCAACAATGAAAACACAAGTGCAAATCAAGGGAAAAATGCTAAAAGGTACCAAAAATCTACTTATCTAGATTGCACGGCTTGAAATCAAGTCAGAATTGCTAAGACCCATGGCTTTCAGAATTATCTCAATATTCTGAATTTATAATTACTATAATAGGAAAAACAATCAAAGACAAGAAGACAACAGCAAAATTAAAAATAATTATTCCTATTTTTTAAACTAGTTAAGGGGAAACTTCAGAACATACTCCACATTGCAAAATAACTGAAATCATAATCCTTATCTGCAGTTCTAACACAGCAGAGGTGTTGCTTAGGTGCCTGTCATTCTGGATTTTCAGTATCAGTACACACCCTGCTTCCAGAACTTCGTAATACTCTTGTACAAAATTTTCTTGGTGCAATCATAGGGAACTAAGGCTTTGGACTAAAATGAAGTTTTTGATTTCAAGTAATTCTCTTTTCTAAGTTAAACAAAGCCTTTTACAAGAAACCCTCTCTATTTCTATAGTTCACAGTCTCTCCGCTTGCACTAGTATCAAAAGAAACATGCATTAAAATACTGTGCGCTCTGGAAAAGAAAGACTAAGATTTCTCACTATAATTACTACATCCAAAATGTAACCCTTTTGTCAACCCTGAAAAAACTGAAATTACTTTACTAATAAAGCAAATGGGATGTAACTTGAGGCAGTGGTATCAATTCACAAACCTGAACATATTCCACATTTTCAAAAATGTCTCCGCGGTGATAACGAACAGGCTGATCCCACTGACAGTGCAAGCTATGCTGCTGGTTGCCCAATCTGCAAATCTGGTGGTTCCCTGCAGAGCAGAAAATATTTTTTTATACTAGAAAAGTGTGGTTTCTGAGAAGACAAAAGACAGCACACAGTCAACCTCTCTGCCCCCAGTATGGTCAATCCTTTTTATTTACTCTATCAGCCCAGAGGACTCAAAAGACTCAAAAAGAATTCCCTGTTCAAGAACATACTGCAATCTCCTGTTTTAATAAGCAAAACCCAAGAGCCACTCAGGGCCATCTTAATATATGAAGAAGTTATATCCTGACACTTATCTGAATATGTGCCATATTTCATTGCTTTAATGAGCATGAACATGAAAAAGTTGTACCTAATTGAGCTTCTTTTGCCATCTGTGTCTCATGAATGATGTTCCTCAAGATTTGTTCCTCCTGGATGAGCTTGTACTTGTCTAAAACATCTTGCTGCCTAAGGTAATGGTCATGCTGCTTTTGATATTCCTTTAATTCATTTAATGTTCGCTGAAGTGATCTTGGAAATTAAACAGAGAAGATTTACTTTGAATGCTTTCAAGAATACCATCTTTTCCTACACTCTTGCATATTTTTAACTCTAGGTTTCCTGAAGTATTCTCATCCTTAATTCTATTGCATAATCAAAGAAATACAGAAATTTAAAAACAATTCTTCTTGAAGTGTGAATAACTGCTGCAACAGAACTACAGACATTAAATTGCCACTGGGATATTTTAGTTACCTATGCTGGGCTTCCAATTTTTGCTCAAGTTTTTGCTGACATAGGACAGCATGTTTCCTTTTTACAGCTTGCTCAAACCCTGGTTTGGCCTGCAGAGCATGATCATAACACAGGACTGAGTGGTTGTACTCTCCAAGCATCTGAAGAATGACCAAGAGAGAGAATTAGCCATTGCGTAGTAATATTTAATAAACAATACTCAGTTTTTAAAGAAGCCATTAATTGAAATTTTAATTCATGATAACAAGCAGCCTGTCATTTCTGACACTCAAGCCACTACATCTATTAAAAAAAGGCTACTAAAGAATTTTACTGGAACTTATTTCCAGGTGCAGATAAAACCCTTTGCTAATAGACAGACTTGTGAATAAAAGTATCCTTACAGAATCTTAAGCATTAAGCATGAGATACACATGGAGCACAAGACACACTGTAAAAGAGTAAACCATTACAAGTCAACCCCAAAAGATCAAGTAATATTTAATTTTCTTCAAGTCTTGGAAAATAAAGGTTGTATTTACTGCGTATATATTTCCTAAAGTGTAATAGCTGGTAAAGAAGTCACTGTAATCCAGAGCTGCATGAACCACAATAGCTGCATCTGCTGAGAAGTGAGCCCGGTGCAAAATATTTGCCAAATTTACCAGTGCAATGTCTTTATTTTGCCTAGAAGAATAAAAGAAAAAAACAGGAAAAAAATTAAAAACTAACATTAAAGGAAGTTAAGACTGTGCAAAAATCATGCACAAGGACATATTAATTTGCCAGTCACACATTAAAATATATCACTTGCTAGAAAAAGGTCTCAACTACTTATATGTCTAGTATAGTACACAGAGACTGAGAACAAGTAACAGAGATTATTCCTTAGCATACTGTCTTAGGAACTAAAACCTGCTTACTAACCAGGATAACTAGAAAAGCAATCTGAGAAGAAATCCTTATTAGCAATTCTTACCTTGAAGAAAAGTGAAGGGCACGCATGGCACATTCTACTACTTGGTATGGCTCATTCTTTATTCGCCAGTAAAAAGAAGCCATGTTATAGAGTACCCAGGAGGAAGAGTTCTGCAGTAACGAGAAACACATGAACTGTACTAACTACTAACACATGAACTTAAAAGGTTAATCAGGGCTTTAATTACTATAGGATGAAAAGCTGAGCACCCAAGTTGGCACTCAGCTGCTCTAAGCTATCCTCCTGCACTGGAAAGCTGCCATTTGGCAACAGCTGTCAATGTTTAGGAACAGTGAACTAGCATACTCATGTATTAAAGAAACAGAATTTCTGCATTTCAGGAAGGTAAAAATACAAAATGAGGTGAAATGAGAGGTGACAGTAGTTTAAGCATCAGCATCTTAGCTGGAGTTCAATGAAGGTTCCGAGATTTTGCAGGAAGACATTTAACAAAAACATACACACTTCAGTACTGTTGTTTCTTTTTTGCTCTTCAAGTACCTGTATTTTTTATTTTAAAACTCTAATTACCTTGACAAAGCAATGAATGTGGCTTGCTAGACAACATAACTACATAAATCCTTAAAGATGACAGAAACTATCTATTTACTGGCTTTGCTGATGCCTTCTCCTGCTTCTACTTGCCTATCAGAAAGTGGTCTCAGTTTGCCTTTTGAAACTGAACTGTAAACCAAAAATACATGGGCAAAACTGGATCCAACTGCTTGTAAGAGGTGTATCTAAACTTGTGAGACCTCTCCAGCACTCTTTTTAGTGCACCCAGCAAGATTCCAGTTTCATACCTTCATAAGTCCGTCATAAATACGGTGACCTATTTCCTCTATACTTCTTCCCAGTCTCCGTGATAAGTATGTGAAGATTGGATCTTCTTTAGGTAACAGGGGTGCAGAAAGATTTACCCTTTCTTGGACACCCTGAAATAAAAATTGAATACAGGTATTTGCTGACACTTAAGAGTAGAGAAATACAAACAAAAGCATGACTCCAGGAAAACATGCGGCTTGGTTATTTTACAATCTTATCTTCCTTTCAAGATCTTTGGGAATTGATAGAACAACTTCACCTCTGACAGATAATAATATATATTACTGCAAATGGGAAAACAGCAGAAGCAGTCAAAAGCAGCCTCTACTTGTGAATTCTACAGGGGAAATATTCAGTTTGTGAGGCACTGTGTATCTGGAAGCTACTGGTTTCACTAATGACCACTGAAGCACTGAAGTCAGTGTTGTAAGGTTACATTCACATGGTGGAAGTACCCCTACACCTCTTCTCCTTTCTTCTTTCCCCAGGCATAAACACACTTCTTTCAAAAATACATCCAGATCCAGGAACAGAGCTAAAAAAACTCCACTTTGCGTTTAGCTGTAAGAAAATCCTTATTTGTTAATGAAAGACTTGCAATAAAATAAATATCAAGATAAAAGCACTGAAGTTGCATCTGCATTAGAAAATCTGCTCACATAACCCTGTTGACACAACCAGTTTTCCCACCACTCTTGTGCTCTAACTTTCCTAGAGCATCTAAACTGTGTACTAGTAGGGAACAATTATCTCATCCTCTGGGTTGGGGCTTGGCCTTCAGATACCAAACAGACATTCATGTTTGTTAGGAGCTACCAACAAAACTGCAAACAATATTTTTATTCTGAATCTTAATTACACATTTTAACGACCCTGTTCAGCATTCTCCAAATTTCAACTGAGACAACTCACAAGCTAGTTGTAGTCCCAATGAAAGCTACTGATTTGCTAATGAAGTGTGTTATGAAAACAAAAGACTCAATTTTCCTAAAAATGCCCTCTAAAATAAAGGAAAAAATAACAAGAGAAAATGTTATACCTGATGGAACAGGCATAACCTCTGATACGCATGTACTTTAATGAGGGCCCAACTGTAGTTTTAAAAAGTGTGAAGTAGTCTTGGAGAATTACAATACCTTTCAACCTGGAGTGAGAACTGCCAGTAGCAGTTTTCTATTCCTCTTCCTAATGGGGAAAAATACTTACTTGCATTTGCTCACTCACCCGTAAGTGCTGAAAAGCATGAATACTGTATGGAAGATCTAGAACTTTTGTACAGTCTGGCTGCTGTAGGTCTGGAGGCACTGGGGACTTTGTGTCTATGTAGTCTTCAGGGCTGAGAACATAATAACATAACACAGCAGACTGCAGATTAAAATACTGCTGAAACTCCTAAGAGGCAGTATGGTAGCTGATACAGAGTACTCTGATTTAATCATTACAGAAATCCCCTGTTCGGGCTCATTAGCCCATTTCTGTTGTATTCCCAGATTTCAGTTGTATTGGGATGTCATGACTATAGGATAAATAAATTTGTCTGCTTTACAGAAAATATCAACATTTGGATAGCCTCCAAAACATATCAGGGTCAACCTAGTGTATCACTGCTATGATTAATGATGTATCTGTCAGGCAAATGGCAATGCATGCAGGCTCTTCAGCTGAAACAAACAAACCAATCCCAAATACGGGGGATGAGAAGTCCAAACGAAGGTGTATGACGAAAAAATTGATCTTTTCCCACTTCAAGTACTCATGTGATTATGATAAAAAAACCAACTAAAACAAAACAGTCATTCCTGAAGATGAATTACCAATGAAGCTGAATGTCAAGTACACTGGCTGCTCATCCTTCACTTTGTAAACACCGGACAAAATATGACCAGAAAGTTCAACAGCTTGGTAATCAATGGAATTTCATTCAAATTTGAGTCAAGACAGTTTCCACTAAAATAAATATCTAGCTCAAAACACTGAAAGCACACTCAAGCAAATTCAACCCCCTTTGACATTACATATTTCACTTTAATTCACACATCTGGTTGTATCAGTACAAAGTAACTGGAAGAAAGAACTGGAAGAAAGGAAAAGTTTCAGGGCAGGGCTAGCATAGATGGTTTGGGGGAAACAGCTTTTGTACGTTGTACCTGCTCACAGCTAGTGGAAGATGTTTCAATTCTATTCCACAGTAACACAAAACAATAACTGCCATCTAAAGAAAGTCAGTGCTGGTCATTTTTCACTTGTGTTTACAGGTACTGTTAATTTTATTTTCATTCAGTAAAAATCTCAGAATATAAAGTATGTTATTAAAGCGTCTTATTACCGGATATCTTTGCTCTCTAAGGTGATGTATGTGCCATCATACAGATCTAGGTCCCCCAGGGGCACCTTTGCTTTAATGCAGTCTGGATCTTCTTTATTATGCCTTTGTTCCAGCCCTGTGTCTCTGTCCTCATTTTCCTCTATATGAATCTTTTGAGCAACTAACTGTTTCTGTAGGAAAAAAAGGAAACAGAAGCATATGACACCAATGAAAGCAAATGCTATAGTTGTTACAATTCTACAGTTCCACTTTTTCCTTAAAACAAAGTTCATTTCAAAAAATCTAAAAAATTCTGATTAAATTTTGGGAATACTTCCTTATCTTTTATAACATCTGTAGGACTTTTTAAGATTTGGATGGCATATAAATGCTTTCTTTAGAGATAATACAACTTGAATGAGTCCTTATTTCTCCTGTTTGCCTAAAAAGTGGGCTAGTAGTGCTCCAAAACCATGATACACCATTAAAGAAAAGAAGAAATTATTGCTACAAGTACATAAAATTTTTTCACATTTGGCCCACTTTTTTCCACTGTAAGACCTTGTGGAAATAATACAAGAAATTGCAATAAATCATCATCAGTCAGTGTGCTAAGTACAACTGAACATGAGTACATGTGAATAGTACTGCACATGAATATCTGTGGAATGAGAACACCTGTATTTTTAATTAAAGCCCTATACATTTGATTACATGCTACTGTGAAACAATAGAGATACATATGCTAGTAGCAATTTGTACAAGAATTTTACAAGTTACAATAGGTAACTGCTGCTGAAAATCATTTGTGTACTAGAAGTTGGACATCAGCGATTTCCACACCCACAACCCATGTCCCAAAAAAGCTTGCAAGTATTATTCTAGCTACAGCTCAAATGTCCATCACCACAAAAAAGACTGTACTCTGATGAGAAAGACTGGCTGAACACAGTCACACCAGGGGCAGTCCCACTTATTCTCCTTTCTCCTACTTCACCCATTTATCTAAAGTTACCTCTGGGGTTCACCTAGCTTTCTTTTCTCTGGTGTTCATCTAGCTTAACGTAGTTATCCCAGTCTGATAAAACCAAAGCTGGCACAAGAAAGGGGTGCATGGCCAGAAGGGCTGTGAGCTGTTTGCTTACCTAACCCCTATTATATTTAAACTTCAGTTTATCAGTTCGAAGTTCATTAAACACTTTCCAAAAGGGTGGTCCCAGACCCCTTTTCAATAATAAAAAGGCTTGAAGAAAAACAGAGATGATTTGCTCTGTGTTCTTCCAAAATACAGTACAACAGAATCTAGTGATTTTATCCAAAAATGTTAAGATTGATGGCTAACAACAGGGAATGATACAACTGGAGACCAGTTAGGCAAACTTGAGGTAAAAAATTCTTGAGATCTGAAAAATTTTTCATCCTTTCATTGAAGAAGAACTTTGCCAATAATAAATTATTTTCGTGATTTAAAACTATCACTATAAAGTCTATGGAAAAAAATTCTGTATTTTCAGAATTAGTACTTAAATGTTATGCTTTACCTCCAGTTCTTTGAGGTAGTTAACTGTTGTTTCTTGTCTCATTAGTATTACCAAATCATGTGGGTTTCTCAAGTTCATTGGTGAATCCACCTGCAAGACATTTTAACAGTCCATCATGTAAGATATTCACCTAATTACAATGATTTTAAAAGAAGGCAATTTTGTTCATTCAATCACAGATTGTCTGTTCAGAGGTTTTCTGTCCAGTCAACATTCATAATATGTCCATTATGAAAATCCTTACTTCAAACAACATTGTCATTTGAGAATCCAACTCAACCCAAACTTTAAACCTATTTTAATTAAATCAGGCACACAAGTTCTAAGCATAAGAGGCAAATAAATTTCCACAACAAACATTACTCAGAGTACTTACTGCTGAAATATTAGATATCTTAAACTGCAATCACAGAAACTTATTTTGTTTTGCACCTTGAAAATTCCTCCACCACAAAAGGCATAAAGGAGTTCAGCTTCAACTCCTCTCTGCAACTAATTTAACACACTGGCCCACCATTAGGATGTACTGTCTTCAGGATTAATAAGTAAAGGAACAAAATCAAGAGGGAAGCAGGGGAAGACTGAAAACTCTGTTACAGAGACCATGCTACAGGTTCCATAGCTACGCACAGGAGTGCCCAGCTCCATGAAGAGGGACATTAGAAGCAAGTGACAGATGGAGCAGTTCCACATCAGCCCCTGGCTGGGCTCAGTTAACAGCACTTCACCCATGGCTGAAACACCCCAGCCTTGTCCTCATGCCAAACTCTGCTGCCTCACTGGGTGGGGAAAGTCCCTACAGCAGAGAAGGTGGTGTAGCAGCAGCTGAGCTGATGCAAAGGCTCCCGTCCAGCTCGCAGCCCCGTTTCCTCCCCTGTGTCAGTGTCAGAGCAGTACACACGGCTGCACACCAGCTGTGGTAGCCACCAGGATCTCCTGGAAGCTAACCCAAACTCAGGAGCTGAACAGAATGCAACTTCCTCCTGGTTGTTTTGTCTGAACTAGAAACTAATTTAGTTCATGAAGGATTCAATGAGCATGAGAACAGAAACAAGGAAATAGGAGTATGTGATGACAGAATGAAGAGACAAGGTGACAAGGACAGCAGCATCTCACACTTTTAACATGACTCTTAGATGGTCTACATCAACATGTTTTTCCTGGTTCTGCCCAGGTTCCGTTCAAGTTTCCAGGACACAGAACCAGCTGCTGCATGAAGATGTGAGCACTTACCTGTTTGTTAGCACAGATACCTCTAAATGGGCTGTCCACCCCCATGACAAATGTGCAAACCTGACATTACAATTTAATGGAAAAGTTTGCCTCCTAAACCACAGTTCTTTCTTTTCTGTCACCTTTCCAAGCAGCTTGGACAAATTTCTGTTACACTCTCTTACTGCAGAGAGCTGCATCTCCAGCATATTTTCTGGTCATCTGAACGTGTCCTGTCAACAGGTTATACCTTAGGCTGTACTCTCTTGGTGAGTTAGAGAAGAAGCTCAAATCTACTTTCTCTGGACTGTGAAATCTACATTTGTTACAAGATTCTTGACTGAGGAAGGACCTTGTCCTCTGAGACATAAACACTTGTTCCTTTTACTAAAACCCTAAGGGTGGTTTTGGCTAAATTTGGCTAAGTATTCCTTTCCAAAGCAAAAGCTGCAGGGCTTCTTTTAGTATGGAGCCATTTTGATGGGTGGCTACCTAGTTATATAAAAAACTCAGTTTCTTCCTTAGCAGATTAATTCTCTTATATCACCACACAAATAGAAAATGATGGGTGCTACTGATGCTAATCCATTTTTACACTGTGAATTTGGAGATTCTGAATTCAACTGTTGCAAATAAAGGATGACCAAGTATCCACCACGATGCAGAGAAGCACAGAAAATATCATTTCAAAAAAATCTAATAATTTTGTTAGTTGAAGTATTAAAGTCTACAGCATTTTATTCATGGTCATATTTCCTATTTCCTCCCGTGGGCCCCACCTCACTCTGAACTGGTTGCACACAAAGACAGAGTTATGCACTGAATGTGGCACTGTGGTTTATGCCTCACTTGCTAAAGAAACTACCACGGTATGTGCAAATGAATGAGAGATTAATTTGCAAAGAAAGTAAGTTTCACTGTGTTTAAAGCACTTCATTACCCATTCCAAAATAGCACTGCTCATCTGACATCTAAAGGCTGCTTGCATGATTCTACACAGTCACTGAGAGAAAAGTCAACTATCAGCTCTACTTTCAGTGACAAACAGCATCTGGGCATTTTTGGAGAAAGTTATGCAGGCGTCACCAATCAGAAATCTTTTTCTGAAAGATGAAGGACCTTGGCTTCTCATTTATTCAGAAACAGAATCATATTCAGGGTCGCCTTCTGTTTTTAACTTTTGGTAAGACAGTCTCATGAGAAGTCTGAAATTAGTATTGGAGAATTTAGAGCAGTATGTTACCAACCCAGTGTGTATGGGTTGACAGGAAAGCAATGCAGTAAGTACTACACTCACATCAACTATTACTTGGCAGCAGAAACCAAAGTTTCAACAACCAAACAGCAATATCACTGAATTTATTCATAAAGTTATGGTGATCCACCAGGAAATCATCCCAGTTAAGGATATTTCTCTTTAGTCTTCAGATTTTCCATTCCACACCTGACCCAGTTGGTCACCAGCAAAGAAGTGCTTTTTAATAACAGCAGAATCCTTCAGCCTAGTAGAAAGTTAACCTTACCAGTGTGTAAACACAAAGTTCCTAACACAGAATTTTAGTAGTTGCATTGGGATTGCATGGCAAGGGGTGCCTTCTGTGAGAAGCTGCCAGAAGCTTCTCCCAAGTCTGACAGGGAAGCCTTCAGCTGGCTCCTAGACAGACTGGCCAAGGCTGAGCCCATCAGTGACTGTGGCAGTGCTGCTGTGATAACACATTTAAGAAGGGAAAATAAGTTACTGTGGCCAAAAAGAGCAAGAATATGCAAGAGAAACAGCTCTGTAGATACCAAGGTGAGTGGAGAAGGAGGGGAGAAGGTGCTCCAGGTGCCAGAGCAGAGATTCCCAGCAGCCTGTTGGGAAGTCCACGATGAGTCAGGCTGTCCCCTGCAGCCCATCAGGGAGCAGAGATCCACGCGCAGCCTAGGGGGGACCTCACACCACAGCAGGTGGATACCCAAAGGAGGTTGAGAGCCTGTGGGAAGCCCATCCTAGGGCAGGATTTTTGGCAGGACCTGTGACCCTCAAGGGGACCCACAGTGGAGCAGCCTGTTCCTGAAAGATGGGATCTTGTGGGAGAGACCCTGAGCTGCAATAGTTTGTGACAGCGCGTGAGAAGGAACCACACTGGAGGCGTTCATGCAGGACTTTCTCCTGTGGAAGGGACATGACATTGGAGTACAGGAAAGAGTTCTTCCTTGGAGGAGGAGTTCTTCTCGGAAAAATCTGTGGTAAAACCCCTCTGTGATGAACTGACCACAATGCCTATTCTTCATCCCCCTGTACCACCCAGGAGGGAGGAGGTAGGGAATCAGGAATTAAGTTCAGAAAAAAAAGATGGGTTGGGGGAGGTATTTTTAAGGTTTGCTTGTACTTCTCATTACACCGCTCTGCTCTGATTTGCAATAAATGACCTCATTTCCTTAAGCTGAGTCTGTGCTGCCCGTGGTGGTAACTGGTGAGTGAGTGATCTCTCCCTGTCCTTATCCGAACTCTTGAGCTTTCTCTTTTATTTTCTCTCCCCTGTGCAGGTGAGGAGAGGAGTGATAAAGCAGCTTTGGTGGGCACTGGTAAGCTCTTCATTACCCCCTTCTCTGCAGTGACAGACAGATGGCTTTTGAACTGAAACTTATTAATCTCAGATCCAGTCAGCAACACTGTGAAGACTTACAGTTCATTATCCAGCTTTTTACAACACCCATCCCTACATCAAACACATTTTCTTCACAGTGCCAGCCATTTGTACAGTAGGAAAAAGACAAAGCTGACATACTGAGCTGTGAAGAGAACCAATACTGTGTTTGCCATTGAGGAGAGTAGTGACACCTCATGAAGAATACAGTAAGTTGCAAACAAAGGTTTGCAACTGCATAACTTGCACAGCACAGATATGAGTAGCAGCAGTGATAAAGATAAGTGGGAAGCAGGATGTGCTGAAATCAGGAAGACACACTTGAAGCCCTGCAGGGCTTGTTACATGGATGCTCACACTTCCCTCATGCTGCTTGTTCCACCTGGCATCTTCCTGCTTTCCTGTGCAGCCACATCCCCAAACCAGGAAAATTACACCCTGAATAAAACCACAAAATAATCAGAACTTTCTTGTGAGCTGCTGCTTATTAAAATTCAAAGAGAAGGCAACATAGCCCAAAGACTTTGAAAAGCCCTTAGAGCTTCACTCAGTCAGAAATACAATAGTCCAAATAACAGATATTTGATGGATACCTAGAGACTGGATTATGCCCTTCCTTCCCACAACAAGACTCCAGGTAGATTTCAGAGGATACTGGTTTCACTCAGACTCATGTCATGCTTGTGCTTTTACAAACACTGCTATGCCTTGTCACCTGATTGGGGAGCCAGACCAGTGAAAAATACACAGACATTGTGACTTGGATCATGTTTTTCAAGATGTAAGCAATTCTCCATAAGGCTCCTCTGGGATGAAACAGAACAGACGTCAACCTGCACAGCAAACACAGCCTTGTGGTGTGGAGAGTGGAGACTCCTGCATGAGAACAGATGCTTTGTCCAACTTACTCATTTTTAACTCCAAGTGTGTGGCTAACAGCAAAGCACCACATTCATTTACTCTTCCTCTAAAGTGCTGAAACTGTGACATGCAAGATGAAGTGCTTGAAATGCAAGAATTTGACTTCAATTCCAACACAGTAAACAGGAAAAAAAAAGTTGTGCTGAAAAGCTTTCTTTGAACCTTTGACAGCTACTGTAGTTACACTGCAGAAAGCCTGCCAGTAAAACACTTTTAGAATAAGTGTTTTCTGTTCAACTTTGCCCAAAGGTGAAAGTTTCTTTATAAAGCACAGTTCAAATTTATTCACTGTCACAAAGTACACCAAGAACCTGATTCAGCAAGAAACACACAGAATTTGTGTAATGAAAAAAGACATTGAGTTGAATCAAACCCTGAAGTTTCAGAGTCTCCTATGTTACCTCCATATATCAAAGTCTCTCAGCAATTAGACTTGCAAGTTTTGCCAAACCTTCCAGCATATTTTTCCCAGCGATCCAGTTACACTGCACTAGGAAGTAATTATTTTAAAATGAGGGTCAATGAAGGCCTCAGTCAACTATTTTTAAGTAAGGCTTTTTTTCAAAGTACTGTGGAAACCCCATTGTTAACTGAGGCACAGGCACATCAAAATCAGAACTGCTGTTAGTGCCTCTGCACATCCTAAAAGCATTATACTACATGCAGAAGGCAGATTATTGGAGAAAGAAGCTGAAAACACAGTGTATCAAATGATGGCATACAGAAATATGGGCTCCCCATTATTTGTTTTATAGGCAGTGGATGTTTCGTCTGTACAAAATAAAGGCAATTCCCCCTGCAACAGGCTGGAACTTCTTGCAGCCTTGAGGGGGAGCCAAGGATCTGAAAACTAGTGCTTGTCTTTTGGAATATTCTTGCTGTCTCGAGATACTTTACACTCCAACATGATGCTACATGGCATTTCTGAGGAAGCCACAAAAACTCAGGTTTCAGTGCAAGACAATCTACAAAACTGGAAAATAAATTGACTCATCCAAATGATGAGTAGGCAGTGTCAGAAGATACTTGTTCCAAGATTATCACTGAAAAATTCACACAGAAAAATGACGTTGAAATGAGTTTTTATAAATATTGAGCCATTTAAAAGCTTACTGCTGCAGAACCTGTTAACAAACAGCACTAGATATTTTGATATTATTAATACTAGCTGTGCTACAGGGAAAACACAAATTTTAAACACTTGTAGCACTTCAGAAATAAAACCTAACAAAGTTGCAGTATTACTGAATAGCTCTGCTCAACTGACATCACACAAGCTATGAATATCCTAGGTAACAGATCTAAATACATCAAAGGGAAACAAGACTTTACTTGGAACACCATGTGTCCAATGTGTCACTAGTCATATTTAAGGGTACAAATTTCTAACCTGTATATTCTAGGTAAGGCTTTTATTTTTCAGTAGCCATATGCTCAGCTGAATCAAAACAAGAGATGGAGAGATCATTCAGACTACATCTGTAATGAGCAAGTACTTTTTTTCATAAAAGCAGACTGGTTCTTGATGTCTGCTCACTGCCAAATCCTAAAACTTTCAAGTGTTCTAATACTGAAAGTACAGACAGGAAGACTAATTATTAGAGCTACAAGAGATCTAAAAAAGATTAACCCTGAGTAGTAACTTCTTCAGCAAATGAATAAGAGAAAACCCATTCACTTTTTCTGTTAAACTTTGAGGGAAATTACTTTATCCAGCAGTGTATTTTTAAAGCAGGTACAAGCAATAACAGTGCATATCAGTCTTGCTGACTCTGCTCTTTTGGGCTTTGGTGGGGTCTTCATGCAAACTTGTGCCTGGGCCAATTCCAAGGCCACCCTTCAGCTGTGAAGCTCACAATACAGGGAAGGCATTCCAGGCACCAAGCACAACTCTCACCACAGAACAGCCAGTTTGAAACAGTTGATTCATATCATCTTCTCAGATTGTTCAACCCTTATTTTAAAGGTGACAGAAACAGGAAATACAGTGTGAGAATCCTAAGAGAAACAGGACCTGGGAACACAGTGTCCAGAGGACAAAGACTGTATGAAAACCAGGAGCTGAGGAATGAGCAGGAGCTGCCTACACACGGTCAAGCCACTGCTGCAGCACTCTGGACTTACAGCCTGAACTGCCTTGGTGTGCATTACCATGCTCAGCTAACCCAGACACCTCTGCACTAAAGCTTTTCTGTCAGCAGTCAAAACCTGCCATAAGATCACCTGCTGGACTGTGGCAGCTGCAGCTCAGCAGCCCTTGGGACCTGCCCCTCAGCTCGTCCACCTCACATGCAAATCTCTGACTGCTGCTGGGAGCAGGGGAAGCCACTTCTCTACCATGGCTCCACTGAATGAAACATTTGCATTTCTGATGCACATACAGGCTACCACAAGGGCTATTTTTATAAATTTGGATCTAGTTGTGATGTTCACAGTGACACAGACAGACATAGGCTGTGCTCCCCCAGGAGCAGGCAGGGCTGGTGAAGTGCAGTTCTAAATGCCTACCTGGGACAAGGACATTAAGCAACTCAGCCATTCACATAACATTCAGACTAAAAAACTTCTTCTACACTTATGTAAAGGCAGAAAATTTAAAGATATATACTTTTTAAACTACTATTTTTCATAGCACATGAAGGCCTATGGCCCTCTGGTGATCAAGAGAGAAGTTCTAAACCAGAACAAGTTTTCCTCTTCTTAAAGAAAACCTTACCTCAGAACCATTCTGCTTCAGCTCATCCTAGGGATAGGGTAACACCTAATAAACTATAGAACATTTAAACCAACCAGCCCAGGTGTCTTTGCACACCCTCATAAGGAGGGACTGTCAACTGTTTTGGGGAAGGCATAGCTCCACCTTACACACTTCAGTAAAAATGAACAAATTTTTTGTGTATGTGTGTGTGTGGGGTTTTGTTTCCTTGTTTTTTGTTTATGTTTTTTGTTGTTTAGCACACAACAGACTTGGAACAATCAGAAATTCAGTCAAGTAGGATTTCATACAACTAAGCAAACTAACCTTTAGAGTAAGAGCAAAGCAAACATTCACCTGCCATTTTCAAGATAGGACTGAGTGACTACTTAATGCATCACAGAAGATGCTCTTCTAAGCAGCAAATAGCTTTTTATTTGGCTGTACTAGAATCTCAGCTTTCCGTGGGTTTGGGTTCCTGCTTCTCCTGTATTCTTGAGCATATGGACCACTGCTATCATCCCAACCTGTCAGCATACATGTGCCCTCAGATGCCAGAGTAATGCATTAACTAACTCTAAAGCCATCCATGAATCAACTTGCCTTGCTGCTGCTTGAGGTGCACTTGCACTCAAATCTGCAAGCATATGAACAAGTGGCAGGTACTGTCTCTCCTCTCTACTGGACTAAGCCAGAGTGAAGCACACTACAGCACTGCAGGAAATTCAGATGTCACATTCATTGAGCAGCAGGTTGTCTTAGTTCCAAATAAGTTAGGCAGCATTGCTCTTTGACTCTCCTCTCCAGATCATCTCTCATGAACTTCGAAACACATGACAACCCATAAAAACTAAAACAACTTTTTGCCAACTCAGATTTCTTGCCAGGGGCTCTTTGCTCCTGACAACACTTTCCCAATCCTGCTTTGGATCATCTGCCTGGGAAGTTTCTGTACTTTGTTTAATTATTCTGACCTAACTTCTTCAGAGTTTACAGCAGTCCACAAAAAGGCAGCCCTTTGAGTCCCCACTGGCTTGCTCAGTTTTAATCACCTCCATCAAGGTATCTCTAGAAAGACCCCACCTCTGCTCTCATATGTCAGGTCTCTGAGCCATGGTAGCAGCTGGTGCCCACCATTAAAGTCATGAATGACTGTATTCTGCATTGCATTTCATCTGACAATTGTCTGTCCTCTGTTTACCCCGAGTTTCTCTCTTCTCTGGAAGCACACTAGCATTTCTGTAGAGTGACTAGCTTCCCTACTGGCAGACAAGCACTGTCAAAACTCAGTTATATATTAGCCTGAACTTTATACTGTGAGTTGTGAGGCTTATAAACATGTGCACTGAGCAGATACAATCTCATTAAAGAGAGAAGATTAGTCAGTCTCTGGCCTTGCAAGAGCACACATTTGAAGGTAGACTCAGACTCAAAAAGAACATGAACTGATCCAGACAATGATGTCTTTGATCTGAAAACCAGGTACTATAGCAACAGATACAGCTTGATGGCTTTTGTCTTGATGGCTGAGACTCTGAAATATTATATGCACTGCTAGCAATTTGTTTTGTCATTTAGAAATGCTCACTAGAAACTTGAACAGTGCCTACTTAGCAAGTACTCTTGTTTACTAGATGAAATCTTAACGATATCTAGAAAATTGTTTGGTCTGTGTTAATTTTGCCACTGCTGCCAGGTTTTTGTACCACTAGGAAATCAAGGCTGAGCCAGGGTACTCCCGTGGTCTTGGGTCACAGAAGTCAATCTCACTGCAATGCTTGAATACAGTCCCATATTAAATGCTTGCACCCTTGCTGCACCGTAAGGAGAAACAGCTAAAAGAGACTTTAGGTCAATAATTTATAATAATCTCATCTTTCTTCCCTCAAACACATTCCAGCAACTATCTTTTGTATTTAGGTCAGGATCCGTGACTCCTGCTGTCAGCTCCTCACCCACAGGTTTTGCACTTTTTCTATGAAGGAAAACAAAGCTCACAGCAGCAAACTCAAAACTACAAGGAAGTCACTTGTCACTGGTGCCCATCTGCATTTCCACTGATAGTGGCTCATTTAGCAGTGGGAATGTCTGGGTCTTACTGTCAATTAAGTTCTGCTTACCTCTTAATTATATAGGCTTCATTCAGATAAACTGAAGTAGCCCAAGTGAAGATCAAGCCTGTGCCTCTCTAAAAAGCTGGTAATCTTTGAAGATGTGTTTCAGACTTTAGGAATGCTAGTATTTCCAAAATTAAATAATATAAATGCTGATTAATATCACCACTCTTTGCCACCAGCAGCCACTTCCAGTTGGAGACTGCTGTGCTGGAAGCCCTGCAATGGGCAGTGCAAGGTCCAACAGCAGCTGACCACCAGCAACATCCCCTGGAGCAGGTAACGTGCAGAGGTTTGCAGTGCCAAGGAATCACAGAGTATCTCAGGTGGAATGGACCCCTGAGTTCTCATGATACATAACAACCTAATGAAAAATACTCTGAAAAATTAAAGCAAAATTAAAGCAAATTCCCTCTGCAGTGAATTTGGAGGCCTTTGTCCTGTTAATAAGTGGTTGGTATTAGGAAGAGAGCTTAAATATTTTGAAATATTGTGGTTCTGCCAATTAATTGATAAATCCTTTATGAATCCTCCAAGTGCTGCTGAGATGCTGCTTGAACTTGGGCACAATTGGTGCTGTGACCACTTCCCTGGGGAGCCTGCTCCAGTCACTGACCACCCTGTCTGTGAAGAACCTTCTCCTAACATCCAGTCTGAACTTGCCCTGGCACAGCTTCATTCCATTTCCTCGTGTCCTCTCACCAGTCACCAGAGAGAGGAGATCAGCACCCGCCCCTCCGCTGCCTTGCTTGAGCAAGTTGTAGGCTTGGATGAGGCCTCCTCAGAACTAGGCTGAATGAGCTGAGTGACCTCAGCTGCTTCTTGTAACTCTTACCCTTGAGAACTTCCACCCTCCTGCTTGCTCTCCTCTGGGGGGGCTCACAGACCAAGAGTGTAATGTCCTTATCCAGAGGCACCAAAACTGCATGCAGCACTCAGGGTGTGACTGCACCTGTGCACTGAAGAGTGGGACAACAACAATTCCTGCCTGCTGCTGGACAGGTGGAGACCATCACTTTTGCTGCTAACTACTGAACTACTGCTACATTTTGGCACTTAAAACAACATTGAAGTTCACTAAAAAACTTATCCAGTGATTCCCCAAAACACGAGTAAGTGGAAAAAAGGAAATTCAGAGGCCATGCAGAGTTTGCAACAGCAATAACCACAAATCTAAATACAGTTTTCACGAGAGCCAGGGACATGACAGTAACAGATGCCAAAATGAATCTAATTACAAAAAACTCACTGGACAATTTGCAGCACAACATTCCAGGTACTGAAGAATCTAGCTTCTCGTAGTCTGAGTAAAAACACACTTATAATTGGAATTTCCTTGCCGGAAATGGGTGAATTAATTTTGACCATGCAAGTAAGAGAAGCTATTCCACAGATACTGTTTTTTCACCTCACCTACAGGCTTTGAGAAATTGACAGAGGGAACATGCGAATGCCCCTGCTTACAAAGCCTTTGGAACTGTAACAGAAAAGACTAATGCACCACAATGGTATAGTGGAAGCTTCTACTCGTACCATCAGTTAAAAGACATAATGAAAAACCATTCTTTAAAGTAAGTAATGAATTTAGCTAATAAGATTTTCAAGCCTTTTTATCTAATTGGATTTTTTCCAAGTCACAGCTGCTTTTCTTGCAATAATCAAAATCAACACCTGACCCAAATTTTATGATATACACTCAGTATACACACACAGATGCTTCCAGACCATTATCATATACTTGCACCACCTCCCCACTATGTTAAGTGGCAAAAAGAGATGAGAGAGCACTGGAAGTGGTGTCATTAATTAATTTATTATTAAGGAGGGTGTTAGAGTGCCTGGATCCACCCAGACAGCCAAAGTGCCCGAGAACCATAAAGACAGGAGGAGTTTCATGCAGAGAAAAGTCTGCTCCACCTGTCTGAGGACCTCAGTGCATTTTAACAGGAAAATCCGATTAAAAATCCTCACAAATGGAAATTGATAATGGACATTCATGTCTCCACTCTACTGTTCAGGGGGAAGGCCACATTGCTTGCTACAGCGATCAACTCTTTCACTCCAGAGGAAAACGGACAGATCTGACACAAAGTAAATTTCTAGCACTGCTCCCTCAACAACAAAGAGGAAGGCAAGCAACTAAGAAAAAGCCTAAATATGAGATACAGATCGACTCTTTCAAGCAGCTTAGTGAACATGCGGCGCAGCCCACTAAAATAAGACATTTTGACTAAACTCACAAGGCGTGCGAGTGCTCCGGCACCGAGCACACACGCCGCCGTTTCTCTTTCCTACTTCCAGCAGGAAGGAAAAGCGGCCGGGTCGGGTGCGGCTGGATGTGAAAAATCGCAAACTCACTGACATCCCCTCCCCGCGGCGAGGAGCCCGGGCCGCCCGGGGCCGGCCCCGCTGGGTCCCGGCTGCGAGCCGGGGCCGCGCTCCCGCTGCTTTCGCCACCACGGCGGGACCGGCCTCGTACCCGAGGCTCCCGGGAGCGGCCCCAGGCGGGAACCGCCGCTGCTCCAGAGCTCCAGCCGAAATCCATCCTCGGCTCGCCCCAACCGCCCCTCCCCGATGCCTCGCCCCGGGGCTCCGGCGGATTCAAGACACGTTTCACGAGCGACGCCAGCTCGCTGCGGGAGACCGCTGTGCCGGGGCCGCGGGAGCGACCGGCACCAGCGCCCGACTGCTGCAGCGGCTGTGGGAACAGGCAGGGCTTCGCCCCGGGCCGAGCGCCCCGTGCCCCGCGCCGCGCAGCTCGGGGCAGACCGGGGCTATGGGTGAGCGACGGCGCGGACAGGGGCTCTTCGTGCCTCCGCAGCCGGGTGGGCAGCGCCCCACGTCCCTCGGGCCGCTCACCTGCTGCTGGATCTTCCCGTCCTCGGTGACCACCCAGTGGGTGGTGGCAGCGGCAGGCCGCGTCCCCGAGGCCAGCAGCGTGCACAGGCCCAGCGCCCAGCCGGAGAAGACCCATACTCGCCCCAGCCCGCCCCGCCCGGACGCTCCAGCCGCCGCCATCTTCCCCAATCCCGGCCTGCTCGCACCCCCCGGAAGCGGAACGGCCGCCGCCGCCATTTTGGGAGCGGGCGGTGCCGCGCGCTCGGCCCGGTGTGGCAGCGCCGGAGGGGCGGAGCGGGGCGGGGGCGGGGGCGGGGGCGGGCCCGGGTCGGTGCCTGAGGCGGCGCTGGGAGCCCCCGGCTGGAGCGCTCTCAGTCCTGGAGCAGCCCCGGGCTGAGGGGCGGCCAGCAGCGGGAGCGCGGCTCTGGAGCACCGTTAGAGCACCGCGCACCGACTGCCCCGCGCGGGGAACCGGGCCCGGCCAACGGCGCCTTCCCGCAGCCCTGGCAGCCGCCGGTAACGGCCGAGCTGCTGCCCCGAGCACAAGGCCCGCGTTAAATGCCAACCAGCGCCGTGTGGCGACACGCGGAATTTCGATTTAAAAGAGATGATTTTTGTCCGGGGCACTGGAACATTTGCCACGACGGGTCGAGGGAACGACTTTGTGGCCAGCTCAAACCAAGGCGTACCTGCAGCCATGCACACACAGTTAATGCCAGCCTTCCCGGGAGCTGGGTGAAGAGAGCTCTGAAGGCCACATCCCTTCTAATGCTTTCCAGTTACACAGCAAAACCTGAACTTTCCTTTTCCTGTTCTAGTTGACAGTAAATACCAACCCAGCAGCGGGAGCCTGTTTCCCGAGTACCGAGAGAAATCTAAAAGCTGCCACGATCAAATGTTGATCTGTTCAATCTTTCTGCAGTCCAGCTTCTTGGGAACATCAAACTTCCCAGCGCCTATTAAACAGTAATATTTGTTTGCAACTCAAACTCATTAAGTAGAAACAAGAACAAGGTTACAAAATGGTGTGTCAGTGGCTCAACGGATTTGGTTTCTATCAGCCTAGAGAAAATACGGCACAAGTATGATAGTTCCTTACTGCTGCCAGAGTTTTCAAATCAGGCACATTAGATTCCACAAAAACCCCTAGGCTGCCCTTCCAAGTGGCTCTTGCTTATTAAAAATGTCAGGAAAATCCACAAACACCCGAGGTTATTGACAAAAAGGAAAGAGGAGTCCTGCAACTTCATTCCAGGAAAAGGAGAGTCCACTGAGGCACACAGCCGTGGGGTTTTCTCTCTAGGGGTTTATCCCAAACTGGCTGCATGTTGCCTTCTTCCTTTCCCCACTGGCTGAGGTACCTGGAAGGTACAGCCTTCCTGAACTGCCTTCCATATATTCCTCCCTTGAACCTACCATTTTACAGCGAAGTTCAGAAACTCAGGTTTGTGCACACCCTTGTCTGTTTCAGGAGCCAAGCTGCCTGGGCTCCTCAACAAACCTGCTGCCTAAAGTTAGCAGAGACACTGGGACCCATTTCAGAGATGTTAACACCCACACCTTCATCCATCAAATTGTTTGTAAACATTAGCTTTCCTCTCATAAGTTACTAAAAATCTGTATCACACTGTCAACATCGAGGAGCTTGAATAAGACAATGACAGACTTCTTTTCACTGAATTTCCAAATAAGATGTAAATGTGCAGCTTTTGCCAAATATTTAAATTCCCCCTCAAAATTCCACATTTGAAAGTTAAATTACTTAAAACTTGAAACAGTTAATGCAGTCTAATTATGATTCCTTAGTGGTAAACAACGTTCTGCATCTACAGCAAATTAAGGAGTAACTGAACTACAACGAAAAGGTACCACAGAACTTCTTCTACTAAGGTGCCACAATACTGCAGAGTAACTGTGAAACAATGAGCCAAACAAAATTACAAAATGAATTTATTCCAAAGCTGTAAGGGAACATTTACAATTCAACAAGATGGTAAACAGGTGTTTCCACAAGAACTCACTATGTTAAAATTAGATAGGAAACTGGGGAAAAATGATCTAACTACTTCTGAGGCCACAGGAGCTTTACACATCACCTCTGAAGTACAGGAGTCACACAAAGAAAACACCCAAAATTCAGTGAGAAAAGCAGCTGCTAGTACCTAGTTACTAGTCTAAATACAAGCTGTGTTTAGGCTTTGGGATTACATTATTAAATCCCCTCAAAATACCAATTATAGCCACAAGTGCAAAATGTCTTTTCTTTTTCCTTTTTTTTTCCTCCCAGTAGAAGCTTATTACATATCTAGTGCCTATTTTCAGAGTGACATTTTGACCTGACAAATTTCTTCAAAGCTTTTAGCCAAGTTTCATGGTTTTAATGACAAATCAGAGTTTAGCAGCTGGCATGTAACAAGAAATACAGTCAGCTCACATGTCCTGGAATGTCCAAAGTTTCCTACCTACTGCTGCAGAGTTCAGCAAAAACAGACTTTGAATTTAGCATCCTCAACAATGTTTCTAACTTTGACATAATTTTGGTATTCTGGCCTTCTGATTGTAGTGATAAATATTAAAGAGTGTTAATGAAAACACCTGAATGAGATTCACAAGCAAATACAAAAGCAACTAGGGTGGGGAAACATCACCTTTTGTGGATATCACTGGGCAAAAAAAAGGAAGATAAGAAGTATTCACTCTTCTAAAGCCTAAGGTATTTTACATCAACATGCTCTGGAACACTTAATTAAAATTCTTTTCCTGTTTTGACTTCTTTTTCCTATATACTAATTCCTTTACAATGTTGAATGACCTGAGAAGTTAAAATTTTGAGCGGTGAGAATAAAAAAAACAAAACAACATTGTGCTCTTACATTGTATTTTCCAGGTGCACATCAGTAAATAAAAATCTCAAGTTGCTATGGAAAAAATAGCATGGAATTGTTAACTTTTCCACCTGAATTGAACTATGTAGCTGGAATTTTTCAATGTTACCCAAAATACAGTTTTATTTATATATTTTTAAATGCAACTATTGGTTAAAAAAAAGAACCAAAACACACACACACAAAAATCACAAAACAAGAAAAACCAACCAACCAGCCCACCCTCAAGTGCCAACTAATCCAGAAATCTGCATAAAACAGAAAAGAGCCAGAAACACCTATGGTTCAGCTCCAGTCTATGAAGCTTAATCACTGCATCAGTCTTTACCCATTCCTGAAATAATTCGTCATTTATTGTTTTGGTTTTTTATGCTATTCATTTACTGAGATTTCACGGCATAACTATATGCACATATTCATATTAAACATTAAAAATTAATTTTCAAAACATCACTTTTGTATTACAATGCACGGAGAAGAGTAAGATGTGCAAACCAAAAAATGCCACATTCTCCACATCTCTAAGTAAGAATGCTTCATGCTACAAGCAGAACAGATTTCCAGCCATGTTGCAAACTTTAAAAAACCAGCATGTATTTAATTCAATTCGATTAAAGAAAGTAAATCAAAGCAAATTTAACAATGGTACTCTTCTCCACATATTGCAAAATATGGTTACAGATGAGGAAAGGATTACTTCAGCTGCTAAGCTTATCTAACACATATCTCGGTTGTCATGCCTTTCCTGTCCATTACTTAATACATAAACTCAATTATATATTTCAGTTATGCAGTAGCTGACTTTTAGGTTAATATACAAACTGTCAAGATGCAGCTTTTGATGAAACATCTATGCTCTTTTCCAATTTTGAATCTTGAAGACACTTCAAAAGTAAGAACCCAAAACTGCTGACTGTAAGCATCCAAAAATACAGTTGTAGTTTCACTATGGACAAGTTGTAGTCCGTTAGAAAAGTAGATCATACATACAAAGGTATAAAGAACATTTAAGTCAGTCTCAATGGAAGGCAGTCTTTGAAGAAAACAATGCTCCAAGCAAACTTGCTGAGTAGCACTTTCACTTCAGCCCTTCAGGGGCATGCAAGATTTAGCAGTCTTCTCAGTAGATTCTTCCTCGGCTGCGATTGCCACGTCCTCCCCAGCCTCTTCCTCGTCCACCCCGGAAACCACCTCTTTGCTCTGAAATAAAGAGTCACAACTTTTCAGGAAAGTTTTATGCTGTATACAGATCCAAACTGAACAGCAAGATCTGGAGGTTCTGGAGGGTAACTTCAGTCTCTGAGGCTATGCCTCCTTATGGGCCATGAGATTGCTGAGTTATTTTCTGATGGAAAATGGACCCCGCTGACTTTTAAAAGGAGGTCAGGAGAACGAGCCCATCCAAATAAAGTGGAGCCTTTCTGCATACTAATACTGTGATACATAACTGTCCCTGTAATTTAGGACTATATTTGGGCCAATCTATCACCACAGATAGAAAGCTGGCTGCCTAGCTCTTCCTTCTGTTCAATAACACAATATTAACCTTGAGGTGTTGCTCTGACTTGCTACTAGTGATTTTATAAAACTATGGAAAACCAGAACTTTGTCTTTCTCTCTGTCCTTTCCTATCCTTAAGTTACCACCAGCATACTATTCTTTTTTTCTGGGGCTGATATCATCATTCAGTCACAAATCCTAGCTAGACATGGATACCACACAAACTATTTGATACTGTAGAAAGTTTTTCCTTTCTCTTTGTTAAGAACATATCTGATCACAGCAAAAAATTACCCAATAACTCAAAACTTAGTAAGTTTATATAGTTTCTTTGGATTTGTTTGAAGGCGTACCAAACCCTCATTCCCCTTTCACGATTTCTCTTCATGAATAGTCTTAAAATACAGTTTATATTAATCTACAGAGAGAACTTCATGCTGGTTTTAAAGACTACAGAAATCAGGAGCTGACTGACTAGGCTAAAGCATCTCACTAACAAGAAACAGTAGCAAGTAATAAAACATTTCTGGTTGAATGTTTCCCAATCTTTAGACCTGCAGGATTACAAGCTTATCTTAAAAGACACAGGTGTGTCACCTGATGTCTAGAATAAGAAATTTTCAGATGGTGTTATCTCTTCTCTTAGCTTTATGTATCTGCCAAAGCTTTATAATAGTTTTTCAACTCATGGCTGTGGGTGACAATTTGTCATAGCAGGCTCTTTACTTGCCAGAGGTAGGACCAATGGGCCTATAGGAAAGACAGGAACGGGTTTCTGCCATTGCTGATCCTACTCATTCAGTCTGCAACTGCTCTTGTGCTTCACCCGAAAACATGACTTGCAGAAAGGCAGATTCAGTGACTGGGAGCACGAGGATATAACTGTGTGCAGGCACAGGGAACTGGCAACTCCCAGAACTTCTGGATCAGGTCTGCAACAGCAGCAGTGGCTGTAATAGGAATGCAGCACAGGCCCAGTCGTATGACAGGAGGTGACCCAGCTCTGCCATCTCCTGCAACTGGCCTGTTCAATGGGAAACTGGTGCACTGTGTGTCATAACAGAGAACACAACAGTTCAATTACTAACTCTAGGTATTAAAACACTACTAAAACTAACTTGCAAATTACTTAAGTCATAGGCTGGTAACATTCAAACACTGCAATACATCAACAGCTAGGAAGAGACCAGCACAAACAAAAATTCATGGCAGTACAATTTGATCTTCCATGAAAGTGATATTTATTCACCCCAGCCCAAGACACAACTGTCACTAGACAAAGTTTTTCCAAGCTGCATAACTTACCGTAAGAAAAACTACCCAGGTTACTGCTGTATTTTCCACTGGGAGGATTGTATATTTGCCTGGCATCTCTTTTTGGTCCTGCTGAAGCTTTCTTTGGGGGTGAACTTGAAGTTGTATCTTCACTTGCTCTTTTTTGACTGACAGAAGAAGACAAAAACATATCATTACACCCCTATGGTGACAAGTACAGTAATAGTAGCTCAGCCACAAAGATTAATCACTGGAAGCCAGCAGCAGCCAATGATGATGCCCTGAATAACAGTGTCTCAGAAGAGCCTCCAGTTGATTGTCTTTAGTATCTCTAAACCAAGACTAAGAGCATCTCTCCACTGCCACAGGATGGGTGTTATTTCTGATGTGAAACTTTTAGCTCACCTGCTGTCTATATTGTACAGACACAGCTTGGAAGGTTAATTTTTACTGTTTACAAAATAAACCCCACAGTTTTTCTTTTATTGTATGAAGAACTCTTACCTTGCATCTGCCTTCTGTACTGGTTTCCAGGACAATGTAACTGTACTTTTGTAAGAAGGAGGAATGTGGAAGAGATCCTATGGATGCAGAAAAGGACAGTTTATTCTACAGTTAAATTTATGTTGATTGCACTTCAAAATTTCAGCTACTTACTTACTAGACTCCAGAATAACCACTACTTTCCAATAATTTTATACCCTTTAGTCCCATGGCAGAGACAGAAGGCAGTAGAACACTGCCTTATCTGGCTGCCTTTACTAGGAAATTCAAGTAGGATTTATCTTAGCAGTGTAGTGTCTTACACTGACCAAACAGAGAATCATACACTAGGTTGGGCTGGAAGGATGTTTAAATGCCATCTACTTCAATGACCCTGCAATGAGCTGGGACATCTTCCACTAGATCAGGCTGCTCAGACACCTATCTAATCCAGCCTTGAATGTTCCAAGGAATGGGGCATCTGCAGAGAAAGCCCAGGACTTCTGTCCTTCCCTGTGCACATCAAGCACCTTACAATGAACTACAGTGGCTCCTGCTGGAAGACATCTGATATCCCTATGATGGTACAAGACAGGCTTCTCAATATGGTGGGTCAAGTTTTTGGTTCATTGTGGGAAGTGAGAGTGAAGAAAGAGAGGAAAAGGGGGTTAGAAGAAATCAGAATGGTTTCAAGGGCTCCAGATGAAAGTCTATTTCTTGCAGCCCATCTCTTCTAGGTGTTTTGGAGAAACAGGTTCTATGCAGAAGCTTGCTTTGCCTCCTCCTCCTTTAGATCTCCTTGCATGTCTCTGAACTATTGCATACTCCTCACTGACACTGCAGGAAAGGGAAATGACAAGAAAATCCAGAGACCCCTAAAGAAGCAAGGTGATCCTTTCCTGGGGACAACTAGTACTGTAAGAAAGTGTGTCCACACCCTATCCCAAGAAAATTAGCAGCAAAAGCTAAGCTGCTAGCACGATCAGCAAGATCCACATCTCTTCAGAAAAAGTAAAGCAGCACCAACTCTGAGCTGGCTGCCACCAATTAACACAATACCACAAAACAACTTGGTTCAAATCTATTCCTTTCTTCTGCATAGGTTACTCTGCAGTGGGAATTTAGTCCTTCATAATGTGAGGACTTACCTTGATTAAAACATTAATGTTATTGGTTATTTTCAAGGCAACCACTTTAATCTTGTTCTGTAAAAAAAACAGACACCAATGAGCATCCAGACACCAATGAGCATCTAGTAGCTTTATGCCAACCTCATTACACGAAGCCATAACATTAAACTCATTGCTCTTCCCAGTGAATTGCTATAGTAACAGTGATAGTGAAAGGTGTGTACACTTCCAAGTTTTTATCACAGCTGCTTTTAAGATTCTTGTAGTTTCACACTAACTAGTTGCTTTTAATATTCCAGTGTAGTTTCCACTGTGTATTTTTTTTTGTTCAACATATGAAAATCTCCCCTTCTAAACAAAGCACAAGCACAATTAAACCAAATACATTTGGTGCAGACAGCAGCTTAAAGTCAAAACTAGATCATCTTCACTTGCAAAATGTAGCATAAGGTAACATGCACTTGGCAATAATGTTAGCACTATTATTCCCTTAATGTATTTGCATACTTAAAACTGACTGTAGCCTATTAATGTGTGCCAACAGTTCTTTCAGTAAGCTCAATTAGAAAAACCCGAATTCCTGAACAATTCTTACCTCCTCTGTTTTCAAAGCTTCTCCTGTTTTTCCTTGAAGTGCCAGACGAAGCTGTCGGATATACACCTGCAGTCCTCGAGCAAAATACTGTAGCCTAAAACATTTAAAAGCATCCCTTAGTAAAATTTACCCAGTCCTGTAGAAATAAAAGCATAAGCAAAGGGAAGCTGTAATATTGTTTCTTCCCCTTCAGGAAAAATGCTCAAGTAAGACTTCCATCAATCTGATTTGTGCTTCTTTAGCATCCAGACAATAATTGACACCTCTGTAGAGTCAGAGAATTACAAAGGTTGGAAGAGACCTACAGGATCAAACTAATCCAACTGTCACACCTACACCATACCCCTAAGTGCCACATCCAGATGCCTCTTGAACACTTCCTGAGACAGTGATTCCACTACCTCCCAGGGCAACTTATTCCAGTGCCCAACCACTCCTCCAGTAATTTTTTTTTTCTCTGGTATCTAATCTGATCCTTCTCCTGGTGCAACATAAGACCATTTCCTCATCCTTTCAGTTGAGACATGGCAGAAGAGACTGACTCCTACCTCACTACAACCTCCAGTCAGGCAGCTGTAGAGGGCAATGAGGTCCTCTCTGAGCCTCCTTTTCTCCAGACTAAACAGCACCTACTCCCTCAGCCACTCCTCATGAGACTTGTGCTCCCGACCCTTCCCCAACTCCACTGCCCTTCTTTGGATGCACTCCAGCACCTCAATGTCCTTTCTGAAGTGAGGTGAGGCATCACCAGTGTCGAGTACAGGGGGACAATCACTGCCCTGGTCCTGCTGGCCTCTTGATTCCGGTCTAGATGTCATTGGCCTCTCAGCCACCTGGGCACACTGCTGGCTCACACCCAGCTGGCTGCCAAGCAGCACCTCCAAGCCCCTTTCTGCTGATCAGCTCTCCAGGCACTCTGGCCCAAGGCTGCAGTGCTACATGGGGTTGTTGTGACCCAGCACGCCACCTTACTAAATCTTATGCAGCTGTCCTTAGCCCATCGATTCAGCCTGTCCAAAACCCTCTGCAGAGCCTTCCTACCTTTCAGCTGATCAACACTCCCACTCAACTTGGTGTTGCCCACAAACTTACTGAGGATGCAGCCAATCTCCTCAGTCAAGTAATTGATAAAGATGTTGAATAGGATGGGCCCCAGCACTGAGCCCCGAGGAACTCCACTAACATTTTTTAATAAATACCTTGTAACAGAACATTAACACTTGCCTCTAAACCATTACCTGATTTTGAAGTCTTTCAATTTCTCTGCATTCAGCTTGGCTGTGAGGAAGTCTGGAAGTTTGCGACCTAGCTGATGGAAGCTATACAATAAACACTCCACATAACTGAATTGCAACTTGGGCTCTTCATTGCCAGCATTTTCCCCATTTTCTGCTTCCTCTGGTGGGAGTGGCATATACTCCTGAAGAACAGAAAGGAAAACAAATGCATGAGACACATTTATGCTGAATGACTGCTCTTTCACAGTGTTTGAATTGCATGGTTTATCTGTGCTGACAATTTAAGAAGTATCCACCATCTCTATACTAATGGATGAAGTACTGAATAAAGTCCTGGTGTAGGTGGTTTACCTACACTTCTGTGACTTGACTCAGAGGAAATACTATGGTGGCACAACTACCACGGGAAGCAATAATGTACTGCACCAATGCTTCTGAAATAGTGCTGAATTTGCTTAGAATTGTCAGTGCAGATACAGTGTTTAATGACAGCAACACGAGTCTCTCATGACTATGAAATTTAAAAAGAAGAAACACACATGAATTTACACGACTAAAAACATTCTTCAGGTAACAGCTCTCTACCTACAAAGGCTTTAAATGGCAAAATTATGTTCAACATTCTATCAGTGGACAGGACCGTCTCTGAAATAGCCACTTCAGAAAAAGGATAAAGAGATGAATACATAAAAATAACTTGTTTTGATGAAAATTTAATTTCTTAGTGTTTTACATTAATAAAAACTGAATTAGTCTTACCAGCAATTTATCAAACAGCTTCTTCAAATTTGATTCAAGCTTTTCCATATCACCACAAAATGAACTCATTTCAGCAAGAAGCTTCAAGACCTACACATAAGGATAGCCAGGTTTTTGTGTGTTAACTGAAAGTAGACAAGCTTAACATTCAAACTGAAATCAATTATCACATCACAGTGATGGCTGTCACAGTAGAGGCCAGATATTACAACTAAACCCCTCCCAAAACAGCAGGAAGCAATTCAAGGAAGAACATGCCTAATTTGTTTTTCCTGTCTGTAAAGAGAAACACGGGTTTGCATGTCTAATCCCAACAAGCATTAGTCAACAAGTAAACAAAACTTGATCTCCCACATCTGCAGCACAGCTCACCTTCAAGTGAGAGCCACAGAGATCTAACTGAAGCTGTAGCACTGATTAATGTAAACAAAATTACAGACATTGAGCCACTCCCTTAGGAGGCTAAATTAGCCCAAACTGTGCAGCCATCATTTCAGTAAATGCTATGTGCTTAAGCAAAAATTGAGAGTAATATAAAAATGATTACACTGATCTACTTATTCTACCTTGCTTCAAAAGCTTGGGACAGATGACGCATGCTTTAAAAGGCAATGCCCAGTCATGCCTCAAAAGAGCAAATGATTTTTCTAGTGCAGCTACTTTTCCTACAAGCCAAAAAATGAAAACTACTTGAGGAAAGAGCCTGTGATTTTTAAAATAGGGGTCTTTATCTAGGATGGTTATTTTTCACTATTTGAAAGACATTTTAGCTTTGGCTTACCTCTAACTGGATATCAAGACCCTCCACCAGAGTAGTCAAAGAGCTGAGGTTTGGCAGAACATGCTCACAGAAATAAGTAACAAATTTTGTGGAATGAACATTTTTCTGAAAAATAAAAACAAACCCACAAACAAACAATCACACTTAACTCATGTTAGTCTTGAGTCTGAAGGGGCTAAATGTTTTTCTCCCATCACCCCTCCACCCTTATAAATGCCTGCCTCACAGTTGTACCTTAAAGCTTTATGAAACTTTCCTCTTATTCTTAAGACATAGACCTTGCAGGTAGCCTAAATTCAGAGGATGACCACAAAGCAGCTGAAAAGATTGCTTGCAACCCAAGAATAGGCCCTTAAGCTCTGCAATTGCCTGGCACTAGACTTGAAATAATCAAATGAATACAAAATAATGTGAAAATCTTGTCATAATTCACTGTAACAGCTTAAATTTGAAAAGAGAAGAGAAAAACATGAAGTATCTTTGTGTTTGGAGGCTTTAAGGATGTTTTCCAGCATTTGCATACATTAGAGGTTAAAGGTGGGTAAGTACTGATTTGTGGTCTTTCAAACATAACCATTGGGAACACTAAAGCCAAGCTCCAGCCATTAACTCATGCACAGCACACAAACACATACTGAGAACAGGGGCACTGCCTGCCGAGTGCACTGCAGCAGTCTGTCCACGCAGTCCGTATCTGAGGGATTGAACGTCTGCTCCAGGTCAGCCTGCTCAGCCACCAGCTCCACCAGCTGCTGTCTCCCACTGACTGTCTGCAAGCTTTTCAATCCAGACAATATTTTCATGAACAGAACAAATTCCTCGCCTGTCACATCTTCCAGAACCTTAAGAGAAAATCAGAAAACGTATTTTTGTGGTGGCAATTTGCAAGCCTCCAAGTCAAACCTACCGGATTTGAAAAGGTAAAGTATGCAAATATTTAGCATTTAAATTTAACACTTAGTAATTTAAAAACACAAGTTTGAAGGAACACATGAAAACATTCAGTATAATTGAATGCACCTACAAATCAAAGCAGCTGTCAAGTTGTGCATAGGAAACAGGTTTTTTAACTCTAAAACAAATATTTGTTGAGAACAAACAAACTTCTATCTAACAAAAATCAAATGCTTCAGGCAGAAAAAAATGTTAAACAAGTATCTACTCATTGCTGGTTTAAAACTTTTTGCATCTTTCTCAACTTAGGGAATGCATGGAAATCTCCTAAGATTCTACAAAGACAAATGCCAAGTCCTGAATCTGTGATGAAGCAACTTCCCTGCATCAGCACACGCAGGGGACTGACTGGCTGGGGAACTGCTCTGCTGAGAAGACTGAGGGTTCTGGGGGACAGCAGGCTGAACACCAGTGACAGCACCATACCCTGCCTGACAAGCAGTGCTCTGGGCTAAGGACAAGAGCACAGACCAAGGGAAACAAAGGGACAGAAGATTGACAGGTCCTTGGCTGGGCCCTCATCTGACCAAATCTGGAGCACTGCACCTGGTGCTGGGCTCTCCTGTATGAGGAAGTGCTTGATAAGCTTTAGGAAGGTAAATCAACAAGGTGATCTGTGTATAGAGCATATGAGCTATGAAGGGAACCTAAGGCAATCAGGTTTTTCCAGCCTAAAGGAAGAGACCTGTATGTGGGTGGAGCAAACTAACTAACTAATCTTCCAACACTTCAGAGCAAGACTGCCCATAGCAGCCAGGTTCTTTGATGAGATGGACATGGTCAAAATGAAACAATGACACAAAACTAAAATGGGAGGTTTCAACTGGATAGAGGGAAAAAAAATCTCTTGAGGACAACTGAACATTGAAGCTGGTTGCCCAGAGAGGACAGGATCTCTCCTTCATAGGAGGTTTTCAAAAACCAACTAGAAAAAGCACCAGGAAGTCTGATGAGAATTCAGTTGAGCATGATTCCCTGAGCTGAACAATCTCTCAAAGACCCTTCCTAATGCGAATGATTGGGTCAATTTCTAATCAAAGTCACTCCTACAATATTAGAAGAGCCATGATTTTAACATTACCACAAACAAAATGCTGCAAACTTTGGAGTATCAGAATAGATAAGTACAAGATCACATTTGTACAATGCTCGAACAGACCTCCAAAGTAACACCAATGACAAGGGATGGTTGAACAATACTTGAATTTGAACCGAAATCAAACTCTCACCTTCTTTGATTCAGTCAATATGAACTCCTCCACCTCCTTTGTCATCACTTCCTCTGGTAAGGTTTTCAGTTTTGTAGAAAGGAACTTAATGGCTCTTTCCCTCACAATATCCTCTCCCTGAAGAATCTGACTGAATAAACCTCCCAAAGTCCCTGAATGAAGAATAAATTGGGTAACACAAATTATTTCAGAAGTTATGACCTGGACCATTTACACAGAAAGAAGAAATTTCCTCTTTTAATATTCCATGAAACATTTTAAAATAAATGCTATACTAACTTAAAAAAATTAGTTTTCATATATCTTCACATAAAAATTCACACTCTTTTATTAGTCTGCATAATTCAGATCCAGTTATAAAGTTCAGTACTGCTTGCAAAACCAAACAATTAGTGTGCATCTCACTTTCACACTGTACTAACAAGATACAAAATTGAGTCCTGTTCTAATCCTACTACAGATTGCAAAGTATTAATGAAAGCCATGTATAGAAAAACCTGTCCTTTACCTTTAGCATCCATCTTAAATATACTGAGCAAGGCATTGTTCACCAAATTGAATTCTGCAGAATCATCTGGAGAGAGAAAAAAATTCATATACATACACTTGAAATGGAAAGGCAGAAAACCAAAAAGGCTAATACTGCACAAGAATTCTGTCCTCAGCATTTACCTATAAACAACATAACCTGTATTTTTAAAAACTATTAGACTGAGGAAGTTCAAAGCCATTATTATGGAAGTTGGAAGCAAAAGAAAAGCTATTTGTCATTTTAGTCTCCCTACCAAAACTAAAACTTAAAACTTGATAGGACTGAAAACTTGAAAGGAAGTTATTAATCTATATACTTAGTTATTTTAATAAACAAGCTTTCATTTAATTAATGTAAAATACACAGTTATTTATTTTTAAAGTCATTATTAATCTACAGTATTTCTCTCTTAAACTAAATGAAGGAATGCATAAATCTCAAAAAACTCAAACAAAAACCTATCTTCTTGAGAAGCCCAGAGTCTTAACCATGGAGTTTTAACAGAAGTTTAAACACCTAATATTTAGTACTTTATAATTACTGAGATTAAATGTATATTAAATTCTGAATTTACCCCGAAAATATTTATTTTGCACCAAAAATGCAACTGTATGGGACAAAATGCCCTCAGGCCTTTTCAGGTTCTAGAAACTGGATCACAAATTCAGTAAATCTTTTTCAGAAAGCAATTTGCTGCAGTCTATAACTGGAAGGTTTCCTCCACCAAGCCTTTTTCTACAGATGTTTCTTTCAGAGAACTTGAATGAAAAAAAAAATTGTTTTATCTAAAAGAAAGATTTTTGGTTTTGATTAGAATAATTAGTGCCCTTTCAGCCTAACTGTACAGCAAATATAAAGCAGAAGAAAACACAAGAAGGACATGAACAGCACTGGGATAAATTATGAATCAATGAAAAATGTTCTACAGAAGCAAAACTGTATACATATCTAGGTGTGCCATGAGAGAAGCCAGCACGTGTCTCCTACCTGACTGCAGAAGCTGGGTCAGTATGTCTGCTACCCGAGGAAGGTTATCTCCAGTGGCAAACTGAGGCAGTTCCTTGATTGCTTGTCGACGGATCTGTTAAAATTGTCAATAATGTGGAAATTAAAAAATGTTTAAACTTTCAGGAATTACATAACACCCCAAATCCCCCTATTTTGGCATATTTATGAAGTAAATAACGTATTTTTCTTAGAGCTAGGCAGCACTGAAGAAAAATCAAATTCAAACAGTACTTCTGTTCACAAAATCATTCATATGATCAAACAAAATAAAGGCTAGAATGTGTGTTATTAAGGAGTTTTATTTGCTGACAGGAAGGACAGTTCTACAGTTCTACAGTACATATGGCAGGGATAAACTCTAGAGTTTGTTCCCAGCACTGAAAAATCCTTGAATGATCTTGAATCCCTTAAGACCTGATGAACAGAAATGCTTCAAAGGTACAGCTTCTACCAGCACAGAAGCAGCATGAAGCATCTCAAGAAGCACAACAGTCAGAATCACATCCCCGTGGTTCTCAGGTGCAAACAAGATTCTGTCTCCCAGCAGTATTTATCAGAATCAATTACAACAAAGGGCATTTTAATAGGAAGCCATGTAAATGCTATTCAAATAAACTGTAAGTTTCTTCCTACAGAGCTATTCCTTTGATTAGTGGTGGGAGCTAAAGAAGATAAATGAAAACTGATGCATCTTCCCAAACCATCACACAATGAATTAAATGCCAGAATACAATTAAATTTATGTTTTCCAAAGACCAACCTTGCCCTCCCAAAAGACACAGCCCATTAAACAAAAAGAGAAAAAAACAGCAAAATACAAATTGGAAGTATCAACTTGCTACAAGGTTCTTATTCTTACAGAAACATCTTCATCCTCACAGAGGTCCAACTGGGCGTTGATAGCTGAGTCAGCTAGTTCAGGAAAATGCTTGAAGAACTTAGGAATGAACTGGGCTGCAAGTCTCTTCTCCTTGGCACCTCCCTTCACACCATCCAAAATCACCTGGTAGGCATCCTTATGCTAAAAAACAAAACCAGAATACATAAATAGAAGAAAAATCCTGGCTTCTTCTCAAGATAAGGAAGGACTTTTTTCTCCTAGTCTCTGAAACTATTTAAGCGAACCATACTATACAAGCTTCTTACAAAGGAATATATTTTTCTCCTAGACTGATATAACCATGCCAATTTGGTAATATTTGCCTCTGTTGCCTGGCTTTCACTGTTATTCTGGCTCCTGTCTGTTCAAGCATGTATGGCTCCAGCTGTCGGCCCTAAGGGTAGCACCTCCTGCACACTGGGATTAGATTAGTGCAAGAAATTCTATGATCCCTGCCACTGAACTTGGGCAGTTTTTCAAGAAATTTCTGCTTTTTGTATGCTCATGGATTCTCTACTTCATGTCTTTGAAGTACAGATTACAGAAACTGTGCCACTGGAGTAGATCATGAATTCTTATTAACATATATGGTGCTAAAGTATCTTTGGCATCTATTCAGGTAGTTAACTCCACCTGGAATCTCTGCTATGTATTCAGGTAGCTAATCTGGGATGAAATACAGTGCTTGGAAGAACTATTAAGGGAAACTAGACTTTAAAAAAAGCCCAGAAACCTCCAATTTTAAATACAGAAATATCTATTCCAAATACAGGAATAAACACTTCAACAACAGTAAAATTTTCTCTAGCTGCTCCAACTAGAATCACACAGGTGCTTCTGGTTCTGTGCCTGCAGGACCAAAACTTTAAATTAATTGAAGTCTTTGTGGTAAGCTGTGTTTTTGTGAAATAGAGGTCAGCATTATTCGGTACTAGTGGAAATCAGGACCTTCTAAGATTAATTTTCCTCATGGTTGTGAAAAAGAATGCTTAAAACAGCTTATTCTACTTTGAACAGCAACCCTGACAGCACAGGACACTTTCTTTGCTTTACTTACATTAAATTTCCCAGAGCCACATATGTCATCACCACTACTCCCCATGAAAGTTGTCCTGTAGCAAATACAGATATTAATTTACAAAGCAGTACACTGCCTTAATGTCCTCTAAAGGAAGTTGCATTTTAAAATTTAGTGCCCATGCTCCTGAAGCACTCCCTACAGCTTGCTGATAGCTGTGTTGTCAGAATCTGGAGTGGGATACAGATCTGGATGAAAAATAAGCAGTGAAAGGATCAGTTGCCTTGCAGCTGAACCACATCTGCAGCTGGGTCAGTGCAGTGAGCAGCAAAGGCAGGAACGAGCCAGCACAAAGCAGCAATGAAAACACATCAGTACAGGCACGGGTTCTCAGGCTGCATGTTAAGAACAAGTTCTGTTGTAGAACATGTAACATAAAACTCAATACATATGAAAAAGCATTCACACAGCACTGGAACAGAGCAGCCTGTGTTCCCTGCATTTGTGTTCCTGTATGCTAATTACTCCTACCATGTAGGAAAATGCAGTTCAGGCAGGAGTTTTTTTATCTGTATCTGGCAGCACGGAATGATCTAGAAAAACCACAGGCAACTACAGCAGCAGTGTGATCCTTCTGTTTTGTGCATTCCCTTCCCATCTGTAACAAAGGAATGTCCTAAGCTGGAGAGTGTGTCCAGACCTTTGCTTTAAATTACTGTTAATTGACCAATCATCTATTAACTTCTCTAGGTTAGTTCTTGAGTCAATTCATGCCCTGCAGTGCCCTGTGCCAAGGTCCACAATGCCTTATGAAGAAATGCTTGTCTTCCTCTTTATTTTCAGCCAGCTTCCTAACAGTTTTTTTCAACTTCTCACCTTCATTCCACTTGTGAACACCTCACACCTGAGTACCTTTCTCAACTGAAACACTCTTGGACAAGCTCAGTACTTCTCTTGATGCCATAACTTCTGGTAGTGCCCATGCTCATGCTCAATGTTTTCTTGTTTGAAACAGGGTGACCACAACGTTTTGCAGTAAGAGATCACATTCATGATGTTGTTAAGAGATAATAAAGCATTAAGTGGGATAAAACTGATGAACAAGGAACTCATGGCTTCTCAGAACGCAGGAACTGGAGCCACCAGGCAAGATTATGAAATGACAAATTCAAAGAGGTAACTCCATCACAAAGGTTAACAAAACAATGAAATGTTTTAACACAGAACCTTTATATGCCAGAAGCACACTCAGTTCAACAGAGCACCAGAAAAGTTCACTGAAGAATAACCTCACAAGCTATGCTTGTTACAGAGACACTTCCTCTGGCTCTGGGAACCTAAAAGCTGGAGAGGGGCAAAGCTGGCAGAGTTTTAGGAATCCCCATTCTATACTTACCCTCAGAGGTTCTTACACACCTACCCTGTCATAGGCTGCATTTCTTAACCATGCTGGAGTTTGCTCTGCCTAAGACTGCTCTACCCATTCCTTCCTCACAAAAATCAAAGTGAGGTGAACTGTGCTTTTCTAAAGTGGCAAGGTAACAGCATGTTTTACTCTGCACCTCTCCCTGCAGTTCCCTACATTTTATTTGCACTTTGGTTTTGGCTCTGAGGTGATGTTTTTGTTGGGCTGTCTGCAAGGATGCTTTGTTTCACTAGGGCATAACCACACAAGCAAAGTGAATGGGACCTGAATTAAAACAAAAAAAAACTTCAACACCCCCCTGCCCCCAACCACCAAAATATTTCTTCTCTTAAAGAACTTTTTAAGTGATATTGTACAGCAGTGTTCTCATTTAGTTTAAAATCCACGGTTAGATACAGATAGGGCAAAACTACTTTCCTACTTATTGACATCACGACCAAAAGGAAAAAAAAGTATCTTCTGCTTTTTCAGGGGGCCTTTGGAAAATAAGGGACTAATGCAATTCCAAAACTAGTTGTAACTAACCATAATATTTTCTACTGGTAATATTCTAAGTCATTCTCTTTTCTTGAATAATTCAGTAATGGTGTAAACAAATGGCAGATCTTACCAAAATTTTACAGAAAAAATATTTCTCAGTCTTGAGGGTCGACCTTACGTTCTTGCCTCAAGGAAGAAGGTAAAGGGCTACAGGCAGCTTTCAAACCATACCAGACTTCACCTTCCCTCAGCAAGCCTTTTAGCAAGACAGCCTGCCAGACGCCCTCCAGACCTGCAAGTGCGCTGCATCTGCAAGTGCGGCGTCAAAGACTTCAAGGCCCGAATTCGCCAGGCGAAACTCCCCGCCCCCTTGGAAAAAACATATTTGACTGAAGATAAGAACCGGCTAATAACCGAGACGCCGCATTAACAGGAAAGCTGCCGACAGGACGCGGATGCTGCAAAAGCGACGGGAGCCACTGCGGTCCTGGCAGATCCGCGGGCGCGCTGTTCATTTTTACCCGCCCTGCGCCGCCGGCCTGAGGAAACCCACCCGAGCACAGCCCCGGGGCTCCCGGCTGTGCGGCGAGGCGAGGAGCCCCTCTGACGGCACCCTGGCCCGCCAGCCCCCCCTCGGCCCGGAACTCCCCGCCGTGGCGCTACGCAAGCCCGAGGCCTAGCAAGGCCTTGCAGGCCGCAGCCACACCGCACCTGGCCCGCCGTCTCCGTGGCGTCCGCCAGGATGCCGTAGTTGCGGTAGAGCTCCTCCACGGTGGGCATGGCGCGGCGGGGAAGGGGCAGAGCCACCGAAACACCGAACCCGCCACTGACGACGCCGCCGCCGCTCCGGCCGCCGCTCCCGCTCGGGCCGCGTCGTCAGCACCAGCGAGGCGCCAGTCCCGGAGCGGCCGTGCGCCGCCGCCTGCGCGCCGCCCCCTGGCGCTGGGAGGTGGCACAGCAGGGCCGGGAGCCGCGGGAGCCAAAGGCGGAGCGGGGCGGGACCGGAGCCGGGGCAGGGGCCGCCCCCGACGGGCCGCGCTTCCGCAACGCCGGGCCCTAGCGGCTGCTCCCCGGACCCTGCATTACGTGCCCGGCCCTAGCGGCTGCTCCCCGGACCCTGCATTACGTGCCCGGTCCTAGCGGCTGCTGCCCGGACCCTGCATTACGTGCCCGGCCCTAGCGGCTGTTCCCCGGGCCCTGCGTTATCTGCCTGGCCCTAGCGGCTGCTCCCCGGACCCTGCGTTATCCGCCCCGCTGCAGGCTCGGGCACGGGCCGCGCTACGGGGTGCGTTCTTGTGCTCACAGATGCGCCATGGCCTTCACCTCTTGCAGGTTTTTTTGTTCCCTCCTATCTCCCCCCACCCTCCCCTACCTACCCCGGGTCTTTGTTCGCATTCCTTCTCCTTCCCTTGACTGATGCTTTTCCCCAGTGCCTCGTTTCTGTATCCCTTTTTGTCTGTCCTAACAAGTGCATTGGAAGATGCTCGAGAGGTGCCTTTTGCACGCTGAGCTCCTAGTACGAGACGAAGACTGCATTCCTATGATTTGGTGACTTGCGTCTTTTCCTGCAGAGGAAAATGCTCCCTAATTCCAGAAACTGAAGTATCTGCAACTCATGCCAATGAAGGCAGCATGTGTTCATTAGGCTCCAATTGCCAAATAGAAATTGTGGCAAAGGTTTTAAGGCTGTAGCAGTGTCTTCGCCTCGTATATCAATATGCTTTAGTCTCCTGCAAATTTCACAGGCACTTAAATGGAAGAGGTTTCCCCTTATGTGAATCTGAGGCTGAGCTACACAAAGCACTGGACCTTTCTTGAATATCCTTCCCAACAGCATGAAGGATGCTGTGGGAGGCATCTATCACCTTTCTCCCCTTCCTTGAATTGAGGCTCAGTGCCTTTACCTGAGCGTTCCTCCACCAGGGGATGCATGTCATTGCTGCACACTCTGATGGGTCTGACAGTGTGGAAGCTTGTGGCTGCTGTCAGATCCCAGAGAGCTCTGACCACATCCTGCCCCTCGGTGTGCTTGTGGCCATCACATTTACCCAAAGTAATCCAAAAAGAATATGGTGGGTAATCTTAGTAGTGGGAACAAAATGTAACATGAGAGAAGAAATATTTTTGTGATGACAAATGAGCTGCATGCTTAGGAGAACCTTTCATTTTCTAGGAAGGGAGAGCTTCCTCGGGCAGCCTGGCGGATATTAAGAGATGTCAGTCTCTTGTCCTCCAGCAGTTTCCAGGCAGCATTGCATCTGAATGCAGATTTTAAAATTCACTATAACCATCTTTATCAGCACTACCATGGCAAACTTTTACAACTTGGCCACAAAGGAGGAAAGATGAACATCTCATTAAACTGCCTTTTACTCTCCCCTGCTGAAGTGTTTATATAGATGGAGCTGCCTTGTTATCTCATTTTCTTGGGTTTTTTTCTGTCAAGAACGCTCTATCAAACTGTGATTACATTCCATAGCAAGCATGAATAAATATGTAGCATTTATGCATTGCTGTAGGTCTGACAGTTGTGGAGAAAAAAAGAAGTAAGCATGAATGAAGATGGCTGTGAGAGAGGCTGTGTCCCTTCTGGGAAAAGACTGGCTCTGCATTCTGTAGGAGAGCAGAAGGGGCACTTCAGACACTGCAGAGTGATGGGACATGAACTCCAATGGACTTTGGCTGCATGGCAGGGAGATTAACTGGTAGGGTGGGATGGTAATTATTATGTATTTTGTTACAACTAACTATTTTAATCACATTTTTATAGCATCTATTATAGGCCTTGGAATTATACTTTTCTACCTTCTGTGGCAGTGATACATTCAGCTGTTCTCATTGTCTTTCTAACAGAGAATACACAAATGAAAAGGGGTATTCAGTCACATTAAAAAATTATTTTCTTTGAGGTTTGTTCTGTTTCCATCCTTTGATCCTGGAATTTTATTTCCTCAATTACTTCCTTGTTTCTTTACATCATTAATTTAATTTTTTCTCTCCTGACAACAATTTTAATTCTCTAGTCTTTTTAGTTTTTTCCTATTTATGAAATATATATATAGCATTTTTTATAATGAACCTCTTTAAAATTAATCACCATTAGTCTTTAGCTTTTACATTAAAAGAAAATAAATAAAGAGCTGATGGTGTTACACATTTTGAAGAAATAGTTTGAAATTATTTTTCAAAGCTAGTAATGGATCTCTTTAATAAAGTCGTGATATTTTTGAAAATGCATTTTTAGGAACTCTGAAGCTTGAAATGCACATTTGAGAATGACACACAGCTTTTTCAGACTCTGCAGTGCAAGTCTCATAGTTTCACAAAACAGGGTTAATCTGGCCATCAGTCAGGATTTTTCTCTTTTTTTTTTCTTCTCAATCTCTGCAAACCCAAGCTTGTGGAGATAACCCTGTGGTAAATTTGATAATGAAGTGGTGTCATTATACATTTGACTCCCATTCCTGTGCACTGCCCATAAATCAAGTACTCTGGAATCACTGCAGGTTCTCCAGAGGAAAAATAATTTATTTGTAAAATTAATGAAGTTTTCTGTTTTCCTCAGAGGAAAAAACTTATTATTCCTATCCCACAAATTCTCTGGTTTTTGGTGGAGGACCAGCCTTAGACAAAACCACAGATGGGGCAAGAAAAGATTTTTCTTATGACAGAAGAAGACATGATTAATGAAGACTTCACACTGGAACAGTGGTTTAAAACCATGAACCAAACCTGGAAGATTTCTGTGAATAATAAAGTGACTGAAATAGAGTCCATTTGTTAACTTATGCTAGATAAGCAATTGCTCCTGAATTCTTCTAAACTCACATTTTCAAATTGGGCTTGAGCTAATAACAGAGGTTTTACATGTGAAAGGGTACAGCAATTACCCTCCATCCATCTTGAAAATCTGTGGAGATCTTTTCAGAAAAGGATGTCCAGATATCACAGAGGAAAACGAGTGCATTACTATGTTCGCAGATGTAAAGCCTTTTATTTGCACACACGAAAGGTATCCTGCGTAGCTATAAGCACCTAGCTGCTGTCTTCAGACAAGCGCATATTTTCCACGAATTCCTTCTAGTGTGCTCGGGTTTTCCTGCAAGATTTCTCCCTGGCACGGTGAGAAATTTTTCCTGTGGGAGCGGCAATCCCGGCGCCTGCTGCAGGGCCGCGCTCCCAGGCGGAGCCAGCAGGCGGCGCTCGGCCCCCGCGGAGGAGCCGCTCCCGGCCGCGGGACGGCGCCGGCGCTTGTGCCGCTATTCCCTGCACCCCGCATGGCCCTCGGGAAAAACGCCTAGTCTGTTCCGAGCCACATCTCCAAATTCAGCCGAGAAAAGGGATTAGAGGAATAGAGCCGGCTTTTTCTTTCTCCCTGTATTCTTTTTTCCAGGTTGCCGCCTTTTTTACACAGTCTGCTTGTACTCCTCTTACTGCTTACCCTGCCACAGTGTGTAAGAAATGTAGAACATCCTTTTAAATGGTTTGTGAATGTGTTAGTAATGCTCCTCTCTTCTACAATCCAGAAGCTCCCACAACCTCCACAAAGTGTGTGCCGTGCGCATTAACCGTGCTCAATCAGCGCGCTCATTTGCAGACCAAAATGCTGCGTGTCTTTCCACATGGGCAAGGCTGGCTAAAGATTGAAAACCCAGCCCTCTTCAGAGACTTTGATTGTCTTGTTTGTGTGGAATATTCATACAGCCATATTAGAGACAAAAAATCTTGAAGAATAAGAAAATGAGACTGTTAAATATGATATTTGGCAAAAAGACTTAAAAGCAGACATAGCATCCACAGATTGTTTAGCTCAAAGAGCATCTGGGAAAGAGGGACAGATAACTAGTTTATACTGAGTTTATGCTACTTTTGTTAAAAATTTCCACAATGTGTACAATGCTGGCTAGGTAAATTAATAGGACAGATAATGGATACTCCATCCTTCATTAAAAAGACATAAAATGATTTGGATGTTACTTTTATACAGGCTGAAATTTGGATGCATTGTGCCTCTTTGCTATGATGGCCATCATTGACTTGCCATGCCATGATTCCTTTCTCCTGGAACATTTCAGTATGAGTCTGTTGCCTCTCTGGGCTCGCTCAGAACAGGTTTCATCTCTGTATTTTGCCTCCAAGTTTTTGCATTTTCACGCTGCCAGTTCACAGTACCCCACAACACAGAAGGATCTCTTCAAACTGGAGAGTGATGGATTTGATGGGTGGACTGTTAGGTGGATTAGGAGTTGCTTGGATGATTGCCTCCAGAAGGTAGTGGTCAATGGCTCAGAGTCCCAATGGGCATCAGTGATGAGTGGTGTTCCTCGGGCGTCTGTATTAGGATGAGTGTTACTTATTATCATCATTAATAACATATAAGGTGGGATCAAGAGCACCCTCAGCAGATAACATCATGCCAAGTGGTGCAGTTGACACACATGAAGGGCAGGATGCCATCCAAAGGGAGCTGGAAAAACCTGAGATGTGGGCTCAGGGGAATATCATGAGGTCTAATAAGACCAAGTGCAAGGTGCTGCACCTAGGCTGGGGTGATCCACAGTATCAATACAGGCTGGGGGATGAACAGATCAAGAGCAGCCCTGCTGAGAAGTCCTTGGGGCTGCTGGGGGATAGGAAGGTGGACATGACCCACCCATGTGCACTTGCAGCCCAGAAAGGCAAACATGTGCTGGGCTGCATCCAAAGCAGTACAGTCAGCAGGGAAAGGGAGGGGATTCTGCTCCTCTGCTCTGCTCTGGTGAGACCTTACCTGGAATTCTGGGGTCCTCAACACAGGAACAACATTGACCTATTGGAGTGAGTCCAGAGGAGAGTTACCACATTGGTCAGTTTTTTCTCTTGTGAGGGAAGACTGCGAGAGCTGTGATTGTTCAGCATGGAAAAGAAAAGGCTTTGGGGTGAGATAATTGCAGCCTTAGAGTACTTGAAGGGAACTTACAGGAAAGATGGGGAAAGAGTTTACAAGAGTGTGTAATGACAAGACAAGGATGAACAGAGTTCAAATTTAAAGAGTCTAAGTTTAGATGTTAGGAAAACATCCTTAACTGTGAAGGTGGTCAGGTACTGGAACAGGTTGCTCAGGGATGTTGATCCCCCATCCCTGGCAGTGTTCAAGGCCAGGTTGGATGGGGCTCTGAGCAACCTCATTTGCTTAAAGGTGTCCCTGCCCATGGCAGGGGGGTTAGAACTGGATGATCTTCAAGGTCACCCAACCGCTTCTATGACTCTATGAAATTCCCTACCACTTGCTTCTTGCTTGATGAATTCAGCCATGGATGCTGACCCAGCTCCCACACTGAGCAGCTTGACATCCTGTACCTTCCACTGCTCCTGAGGCTGCTGCTGGTGAGACAGCTGTTGCCACTGCTTCTGAAAACACATGAGAGCTGCTCTGCAGCACAGTGACAGATTGGAAGTGCTAAAGCCACATGGCAGCAGGCTGTGAAAACTTTCCCACAGCTTCTGTGTATTTGCAGTGGCATTTGGAATGGCATGGAGCACTGTTTTCATCTGTGCTGGCTGATAAGAGTATGAAAATGACAGTGGCTACACAGAAGGAGCTAGATGGTGACAAAAGAGACAGAAGAATTTTGAGGACTGTGATTTGTTTTTAGTTGGTTCTGGCAATGTTATCCAGACATACTTCAGAAAAATCCCAGCAGTGTGGATGAAATACTTGGAATACTTGGAATATATGCTCAAGCAGCACTTAATTATGGTCCCTGCCACCTGGATGACACACTGTGGGCTGTAGCAAGCTGTGTAAACATGGCTATGGAAACCACAGTCTGCAGCACTTGCTGTGGTCCAAGTCATAGTTGAAATAGGATCTCTAAATAGATGATTCTTTTCAACTTGGAACTTGACTAGATTAGAATGAAATAGTATTCCTCTGGCACTTTGAGCCACTCTAATGTGAAAAATCATCCTAAATAGATGCAGGCCTTTGTTATAATGGAAAGAAATTGATGGCGAGTTGAATCTCTAATTACTCTGAAAAAAGAAGCAAAATATTCTTTTTCCTTCTCCCATTTTTTAAACCAGAGAAATTAGATTGCCAAAGAGTTTTTTTCTGGCTTAGCTCTAAGACTTCTGTTGTCATGGGGATGTCAATTAATGGGGTTGTTTTTTATGTTCTTAACCTGGCTGTGCCTGTTCTTAACTAAGCTTTTGCATGCAGACCAGGTCTTACACCAATCTGAAAACTCATAATAGGAAATGGGCTTTCTGTATAACAAAATCTCTTCTGAAGACTTTACTGTATGCCTTAATGTTTTTTTTCCTCCTCAATATCATACTTCATTAAGTAAATGAATGGATGGACATGTATTGCATACATACAAATTGGAAGATGTCGTAAACACAGGTTTTGTTAATGCACATAGATATAAGTAATCTGAACTTTATGGCAAATCTGGCTGTGTGCAGGTCCTGCAGGTGTGTTGTAAGGTGCAGGCTGTTCCTGTGCTTTGTGCGATCTACAAAGACACTCATGTAATATAATGCACAAATATGTGCATATGCACAATGTCTGGCATCCTGCATGTGTCAAATATATAGGCGTGTGTGCAGTGCATGATTACATATTTTGTTGGATAAATACAAAATGTTTTACACTTTGTATATTCATTTGTCATAAATATGTGGGAGTCTATAGAATTCAGTGAAGAGATTTTAGAGTGTACAGTGTGATGTATACATGAGACTTAAAGCCTGGAAAGTATCTTTTTGAGCATGTTTATATTGCATAGGCAATTCTACCTTTCCCATGAAAAATATTTAAAAATTATTCATATTTTCAATTGAGCTCTGTGTCTACCAGGATTGCTAAAAATGCTGAACAGGAATAGATTTTACAACAGTTTCCTAGATATTTTGCATTGGAGCTCTTCAACTGTCTCCTCTACATCAAGAATCTGTGTTTCTTGAAGCACATGAATATTCTGAGTAGAAACCCTTGCTGTCTGCCAGCAAAATGTTGGTAGTGCCCTTTGTTGGCTTCCCTGGGGAGTTCATGCAAATCACTTTGAAATACAACAAACAATAAGATCCCTAAATGCTTTTAAACAAGACCAAATTAGAAAAAGCCTTCACATTGAAAACATAATTTTCAATTAGTACCTATTCAGTGGGAATGGGAATGAGGTGGGGGAGAGCTGGCATGTGAGATAAACTGGATTTGTTAACATGCCTTGAAAACACTTGCTGGCTAGCGTGTCTTTTTTTCCCTTGTGAATACCTTGCTGTAATTTGGTGACATTTCCATAGTCTCTCTGCTCTTGTACTACAGATAGAAGTGAACTCTGCCCAGCAGGCGGTAGACTTGAGACAACCACCTGCCTGCTGTGTTTATGCATCATGTGGAGAGCTGAGTGTTGCTGCACAGGCTCAAAGTTGGGGAAGAGAACAAGTATTTTCTCTCCTCAGTCCCTACCTATTACTACCCCCCAGTTCATATAGGAGAGCACTGAACAGGGAGGTGAATAACTGATCGGCCAGAGACCAAAGTTACATCTCATTCCCTCAAGAGCAACTCAATGTGTCTTTGGTAGCACTGATGTGGGAGGTGTTTTTACATGGATAGAGAGTGCTAGTCTGCAGGAAATGCACTGGACACCCTTCACTACCTACGTGCATTTTGGCAGTATTTCTCTCTCCTAACAGAGAAAGAGCAGAAAGTTATTTGCTGCTGCAGTTGCTAACTACTAGAAGAGAGGCATGAAATACACCATAATTAGCTACTGTTTCTTTTGCCCTTTATTAATTCATTAATTTATTCTCCCTACCCTCCAGCATGTGGCAGCATCGACCATTTTTCCTTGTTTTTTGCATAAGGGTCAGTGTACCTAGTCCTTTTCTTCCTACTTTGGTTTACTTACATTGGCTTGGACCTTCTTTAGATGACCTCCTCACCTTATTTTTTTTTTTTTTGTCCATTCTCACTTTCTTTTGTTTCATGTTTTTGCTCTTGTTGGAATTATAATTTTCTTCCTCTGATCTCAGGAAATATCAGCCCTGCCATATCTTGGCATGGCTATGCCATGTTATTTTGCCCAATATATGGAGTGGCCCATCCCTGTGTTCCTTTGTATGTGCTGTGTAGGTTACCTGCCTTTCTCTAGCATTTCAAGCCCTATGCTAGAGCTGCTCTTTCACATCTGTCTGTGTATCTCTGGGACCACAGGAACTCCTCAGACCAGTGCCTCTCAGCTCATCACCTGCTCAGAACAGACCCTGGAATGAGCAGTGCTGCCTCAGGTCCACAGCACTTATTTCCTCACCTTCATTTTCTGTTTTGGCAGCAGAGACTGATGGTATTTGTAAAGGTCAGGAGAATCAGCACAGCACCTACTGGATAGAGGAGTCTAAAAATTCCTTTATCAAAGTGAAGGCCAGTAGCATCTGGTATTTTCAGGGGTTTTCTGTCAAGACATGGCAGTTCTAGGACACTCATTGCACTAGTTGCACCTGCTGTGCTGAAAGTATGAAGATTTTGTCACACTGTTATGAATGCTGTACCTAGGTGAGTTTCCCTGCTTTTTCAAAGAGAAAGAATTAATTAAAATATGCACATAAGAAAGTGACAGAGAATATGCATATCATGTTTTCAGGGAGTGAAAGTACTTTTTTGGGTGCATGTGATGAATACACTTCAGCGAAGACAAGAGGATGTCTTAATTTCTGATAGTAGCAGTGAGAACAAAAAAACCTTATAATGAAAAAACTTCTAAGAAAGTACTTTTAACATTTTAGAACTAAAGCTAGCATGTGGTTGTGTTTTGGGATTGTGTTGGGAAGTGTTGATAATGGGGAATTATCAACAGTGCTCTGCTGAGCAGTGCTCAGGACCTTTGCTCCTCCCTGCCAGTGGGGAAGCTGGGGGTACAAGGAGTTGGGCAGGGATACAGACAACACACCTGGCCCCAAGTAACCAAAGGGACATTCCATACCTTATGGCAACATGCTCAGCTTGTAAACCTGAGGGAAGAAGATGAAGGAAGGAGAGGGATGTTCAGAGTGATGATGTTTTTTTACCCAAGTAACCTGGGTATGATGGCACCCTGCTCTCCTGGGGATGGCTGAACACCTGCCTGCCCATGGGAAGCAGTGAATGAATTCATTGCTGTTTTCTGCTTACGTGCATGGCCCTTGCTTTACCTTTTAAACTGTCTTTATCTCAAACAATGGGTTTTCTCACTTTTACCCTTCTGATTCTGTTCCCCATCCCATGGTGGGCAGTGAGTGAGCAGGTGTGTGGGGCTTGGTTGCTAGCTGTGGTTAAACCACAGAAATTCTCTCTGTGGTTCTCTCTTTTCCCAGACTCTGAAGCCAGAGGTGTTTATTATGTACATCTTCTTGTTATTCTCTGACAAATTGTCCTTCAACTCTACAAACTGGCCATTTTCCTCTGTCCCAACATCTCATCTGTAATATATTCTGAACGAGGTCCAACTCTGAATTGTTTAGACAATCCCAAGCAAAGGGTTATCTTGTATAATTATATCTTTTCATGATGGCAATCTGCAGTTGCAATAAAATCTTAAACATACTATGGAAAACTGAGTATAATACGCAGTAAGAATGAAAAACAAATTCTCTCTAGAATGATGTTGCAGACATCATATAATCTCATGTCAGTTTGGAAGAGGCATAAGCTTGGCCTCAATTTGTATTTTCTAAAATGGTGTGAAACAGTGACTAGTGAAGATGTGTGAGGGTAGCAGAGTTTGTGGCAGTTTGTGGACTGGCTATGCTTTCTCCCTTACCAACTCACTCCTCTTTCCATTCTGAATTTGTGACAACAGGAGACCACTGAAACACCTTCTCAGCTTTGACCTAGTATTGCCCAAACCATCTATTTTTCAGTACAAACTGAACAAACTTGGTAAGAAGATCCTCTGCAGCTATATATTCCATTCTGCTTTGTTTGATGCTGCACTGAGAACTGTCTCCTATAGGGGACAAGCAGGGAACAGCCTGTTTCTCTTTAGCTTAAGAGACAGTCTGGACCTTTTCTTCTGGCATGGGGTTAAATTCCTTGATTATTTACTGCTTATAGTTTGGCTAGTAATACAACCTGCAACATGAAGAGCTCTGAAAGAGAGACCTATGATTCCCCTCTAAAGATACAGAGAGAAATATCAGCTGCTGTCAAGGAAACAACAAAAGGTCAAACTTTGGGACATGCACTCTTTAGAAGTTTACAATATGAACTGTTCCCTCATTAGCCTTATTGGTCCCAGTGAGGCATTCCATCTACTCCCTTTCTCTTGCTATTGAATTTGTCCCTTTGGGCAGCCAACTCAACTAGCAATTGATTATTTATATGAACCTTAACAAGGAGCAAGACAAAATTAAATGTCTGAATCACAAATGGAACAGAGACAAGTTTCTTGGAAACACCAGTTGTTTTCTCAGAACTCTCCATGTCATAGATGAGTGACTCTGATATTCTATGCAAAAGAGGAATTAGGTTGGGCTGTTGTCTCTTCTGGATTTATTTAGCCATTCCTGGAATCAACAGGCAACCCACTCAAATGTCATCTTGAATATATGTCAAGTGATAGATAAAGGGGAATTTTGAACCAGTCATGATTATTCAAGATCTATGAGCACTTTTTGATGATGTTGGTGCTCAAATCAAAACTCAGATCTCAAAGTACCTCTTTATATATGAAAGAGGTATGTGAATCTCTTGAATGACATGTTCACATATGACCCTTTCCCACTTGTACACCAGAAAATGTTGGAGTAGAGCTGAACTAATCCAAACTTTTTGATTCATCCCTATTAAAAGCCTACGTAACTTCAATCACATTTTTAGTTGTAGACAGGCTGTGGGTTTTTCTGTGCTCTTCTGAACAGCTGCAGTATTCTCCCATGTGTTTCCTGTGTTTTATTGGCAAGTCACAGGAGTTATGAAAGGGATTAGATAATATTGTTGCCTGTGATAGCAGAGGACCAGACTTAATGACCCAGGCAGACTCTGCCAATCCTATGTCCCTATTTTCCTGTAGATGACATAAATTATATTAGAGCTGCTGGCATGAAAGCCACAATGCTAATCTTTTTTATTATTGCTTTATCCATTTTGAGCTAGCATATCCAAATCACAGTGCTTGATTTTCTGTTGTCTTGCTGCTTATGCTGTCATTTAAACTAACCCATAAAGGATGTCAGAACTCATCTGAATCAGACTGGAAAGGTTTGAAGTTTATTTTACACAGATGTAAAATGATTACCTATGCAGGGGGAGATCAATCTCCCACATATATTTTGATATATCAAAAACTCCAAAGCCATTCTTGTACTGTTGGTCTGTGAACTTTTCTCAATGATTTAACACTTCAAAGTATAAACGTGCCTGTGCAAACAAAGGATTAGGATGTTCCAGGCAGAGGATTATGAACACAGGAGAACTTCCATGCAATGAAAGTCTTCTTTTCAAGAGAACTACCATCATATATAAATATGTTCTTCTGAGACCAAATGAACTCTGATTTCCTATGGGTTTTTATATTGTGGTTGGATTTCCCAGTATCCTGTAAGGTACACACTGCAGGTGAGGCATTTCAGACAAGTTTCTTCATCAGAACTCTAATGCTGAGTGAAGATGATCATATCTCAAAAATCTTCAATTTCTCAGACGTAAAAAATATCAGGTAAGAGCAAGTCTTACTTCGCAGCATTGTCACTAGGGCACTGTAGCCAAAGAAGCTGGTGCCTTTCCTCCCATTTTCTGTCCATTTATATGACCTGGTACAGTGCACCACTGGTAGATTCAGGAAGAAATGTGCTGCTCTGCAGCCCATCTCTGTCACAGGCCACATCCAGTTCTGCAGCTGTTTAGCTGTGAGAGGCTAATAATTCAGAGGCAGGGCTGCACATACTTTCTGTGAGATCCTACAAGAGCCTCTGCCTGCTTTCTGTCACCCTGGAACTCATTACAGAATAAGCATTTTTTTGTAATGACAAGCATATAATAAAGCACCCATGACCCACTCAAACACGTGAATCTTCAACTTGGCTCTAAATAACTCTGCAGCTCTTTTATTTTATTAAGGCCCCAAAATGGGCATTTTGTTGGCCTCTGTGAGGCAGGGAAAATTAGATTGCTTTGTGCTGCATAGCTCTTTTATTATAATAAATGCATTGAGGATTGAGCTCTTTAATTAATATCTGGTAAAGAAAGAGAAGAATCTACTACTGAAGCCCTTGGGCCAGCTCAAGGAGAGGGCAAGAGTTAGAATTAGCTGGAGAAAAAGAAATAAAGCAGCTTTCTGAAAAGAATCCTCCTTGTTTCTCACTTTATTTCCAAGTACCATGGGAAACAGGATGTTTATTTACTGGAGGAAACACTCCAGGATCATCACTGAGAGCAAATCATGGTGTCATTTGGGTCAGCATCACATTTTATCTTTCCTGAGTCACTTTATCTGAAGGTTCCAAAAACAACTGAGAAATGACAGTTTGGCCTTCTGCCATCTGGAAATCTATGTGTAAAGGTTGTGGTTTCCTTTTCCTACCTGGCAAAGTGCAGCACTGGAAAATGACAGAGCAAGGTACACAGCGAGGAGGTCAAGAGCCTTTGAAAGCAGCATTCCTCTATCCTCTCCCCTTCTGTCTGTGGTATGTGTGTAGTTTTGTCAGTTATTTGTATTTTCAAATTTAGGAAAAAAACTGCCTTTTTCTTGCTGGACAACCAGAAGTTTGGACTAGCAACTTTCACAGTTTCAAGCAAAGACACTGGGAGGGACTGCCGACACATAAAACCATTCTCCCAGGCTGGGTGGCCAGGACTGGAATGTGTTACAGATGTAACCCACACAGCTCAAACACACAAAAAATTGAGAAGATTAAATACCTCCCAATGGAAACTTTGACAGGCAATACATCTCTCATTAATATTGAATTTGCATGTAAAATAAAAGTGTAACAAAAGAAAGAACAAAGCCAGTCTTTGGCAAAATACAAATCATGTTGTATTCTTGAAAGAATGTCAAGAACATGTGAGCAGTAAGTACAAAATGAACTCTACGGTCTCTTTGGCAGCTCTTTCTCATTCTGCCTCCTAACTTGCAAGCTTAAACTTGCTAGCTTAAATATTTAATATTTAAGAGTTTTTTTACTAGACTGGAAGAATCCACTTAGAATCATAGAATGTTAAGGGTTGGAAGGGACGTTAACGATCACCTATTTCCACCCCTGCCGCCATGGGCAGGGACATCTCCCGCCAGACCAGATTGCTCAAGGCCTTATCCAACCTGGCTTTGAAACACTGCCAGGGTTGAGCCATCCACAACCTCCCTGGTTAACCAGTTCCAGTGCCTCACCAGTCTCACAATAAGAATTCCATCCTAACATCTAGCCTAATTTCCCCTCTTTCAATTGTTGTCATACCTTCTCTCAGTGTTTTCTTATGGCTGTAATCTTCACAGCAGTGTTGCTCCTGCTTCTTCATCAGGGCTCCTCCGAAGCTCTCCCTGACTGCCTCACCCCCTTTTATCCCAGCTACCTCCACGGGCTACAGCTGCCACCCAATTAAGGACATCACAGCCGCAGCCCATTTACAATAACCAGAATCGGGGCTGGGTCACTTATACAATACAGAGATCTTTTACTGCAATACATATATTTACTCAGGCTCCTATATTAAATTTATAGCCATCACTTCTTGTCCTAGCATTAGACTTCCTGATGAATAGTCCCTCCTCAGCTTCCCTGTAGGCTCACTTCAGATACTGGAAGATTGCTATGAGGTCTCCACACAACCTCTTCTTTTCCAGGCTGAGTAGCTCTGACTTTCTCAGCCTGTCTTCATAGGGGAGGTGCTCCAGTCCTCTTAACAACTTCATGGTGTCCTCTGGAATTGCTTCAACAGTTCCATTTCCTTATCATGCTGGGGACATTAGAACTGGATGAAGCACTCCAGGTGGATTCTCACAAGAGCGTGGTAGGGGGACAATCCTCTCCTTCAACCTGCTGATCATGCTCCTCTGGATGCAGCCCAGGATTGGTTTGGCTTTCTGGGCTGTGAGTGGCTCATGGTGGGTTTTTTATCAACCATTGCCCTCCAGTGCTTGGCAGGGCTACTCTCAAGCACTCCTCCACTCAGCCTGTAGATGTTTCTGGGATTACTGCTATCTAGTTCCTTGCACTTTGTTGAACTTCATGACATTTGCCTAAGCACACCTCTAAAGTGTGTTAAGGTCTCTTCTTCATCACTGACTCCAGAAGGTATCCCCCTTGGCTCAAGAGATGTTTCGCTTACCATCATTTACAGTGGTTCAGCTCCAGTAACTGTTGGAGGGTACTGCAAAAAGTGGTGTTTAATATTTGTATATGTTTCATTTTTTAATGATGCCATTTCGACAGAACAGCTATACTACTTCTGGATTTGGTGCCAGCCAGGTTGGCATTAGTGGGGGTCAATGCACAAGACAGCATTGGGCAGTGCAGACAGAATTAACTTATTCTCATTCTTATATCCATGAGCTCTGAAGGAGTTGATTCAGCGTGGCTGCATTTAAAACAGAATCAACCAAAACTGCTATGTTACCAAGTAGGGTGAAGTTTAAAAGGTCCAGCCCCACAAATTTAATTCAGGTGAGCTATTACAAGGAATCACTCACCCTTGGGAAAATAGGCTAGTGGCTACACCGTGGAAAGTTGCCTAAAATGGCACAACAGCTCCTACTTGTCTTTTCTTCCAAACCTGTTCTAGAAAGGCATAAGGAGAGGCTGGATACACAGGACTGACTTGAAGTAGCATCCTTTGGTAATTAAGATCTGACTGGCTGAATGACTTTGACGAATCTCTGAAGCATTGAACTGAAAAAACAGGAGCAGATTCTCTTTTGGCATGCTAATACAAGCCTCTGCTATGAGCAGCTCCAAGGAACCATGCAAATACAAATGAAGTCAGAAGATGAGTTTATGAAACAAATACCAAGTCTGTCTTTCATTCTATTTACTTTGATCTCTGCTACCAATTAAAAGATAAAAAAAATTTACAGCACATATAAGTCCAATTAGATCTTGTAATGAAATCCTCAAGTACTACTGAGGTGGAACTTGCAATAATTAGTTTTGATACATAAATAAATTTTCCAAATGCAATTTTGTTCTTTTAAGATCTTGTTCCACTTTGAGTTCATAGTGTTTTATTATTTCACTGATGTGTGAGAAGTAGCTTCCAATGTTTCTGTTCCCATGGTTCTTACAGACTCTATGCTAATGCGTTAAAAACAAGTAGAATTAATGAGAAAAAGAATAAGTAATTATTCTAGTGGCAATGCTATGAACTGGAATTCTAACTTTAGGAATAGGTGAGAAATATTCATAGTCCCTTAGTTTCACATCCTCATCCATCCAGAGAAGGACAAAGAAACTGGATTATGAAGGCACTGAAGGCTTAACATAGATTTTACAATTGAACAGTCAAAGTCATGGCTAAGATGCTGTGCTTGAAGTTATGATGAGTTTTGTAAGCAGCTGATAATTTCACAGGCTGCAGTAAAGATTGTCTCCTTAGTGAGGTTATTTGAATAAACCCCCAAATATCTGTCCCATGTACCCTTTTCTGGAGAAGATGTAATGCATTTATCAGGTAGAGCTCAAGCCATGCGCAGGTAGAACTTTTACACTTGCTGCTTTACTACAGTCCTCTAAGATTTTTTTTTTTAATTTAAACAAAGTAAGATACAGTCTCATAGTTTACATTAGGACAATACATAGAAAGGATGGTTTTTGGGATAAAAATCATTACAAAAAGTGAAGATTGTGAAAGCCCCCTTTTCTGTACTGCACATTTCTGAGTTAATGTAGACCTTCATGTAGAGCAAGTTTTTGGGGCATTAGCCTATACCTTCAGAGGGTCAGAGCCTGTCCCCTTTTTGCTGGCAGTTTATGTTGTTCAGGTGTTTAAATCCCTGCTTTGACAGGGCAATAAGTGTGTTGTAAAAATAAATACATGAATATTTATAAGAAACATATGGAAATTCAGATAAAAATTGATTTAGTCATTCTTAAACAGCAATGTTTTCAGGTGTTTGTACCATGGCACTGGGAACTGAGTTACTGCACACAAAAGATAGGCAGATGCTAATTACCGTTGCTCGTGCATGGCTTATCTTCAACAGCCATAGCCATTCAAATGACAGGGGCTTTCCGAGTCTTGCAGGATGCAAGGCATAGTGTTGCAGCTGCTACCAGGTCTGCCTCTTCTATCATGCTCTAAGCCCAGTCTACTGACTTTTCACCTCAAAAGACTCTTCTCTGGACTCCAGTCTCGGCTGCTTTATAAGTGTACTTCTCATGCTGCCTTCCTGCTTTCTTCTGACTCTCTCTGGGAACATAATCCTAGCTCTGTCAAAATAATTTAATGCTATGTCCTTGCTGCACGTCTTAGGGTTTATCTTTGCTGCTGTAGAGGGAAACTCAGGTAAGGCTTCGGCATATACGTTTCAGACCTAAGTCAGTGCAGACAGTAGAAGGGGGAAAGGCCAGGCTTGTTATCCCACAACACACTCTGTGGTCAAAAGAAACCTTTCTGAGAAGAATGGCAAGCTGCAAGGGGCTGGGAGTTGGTGGACATGGTAGAATAATGTCTTATACTCCTTGATAGCTTCTGTTGATTAAAACAACTTCATGCTCCAAGTACCACAGAAGCCCATGCAAAGGACTTCTCACCCAATTGGCTCTTTATAGATCTTTACAGTTAACACAGGCAGGCCACGCCACTTCTACCTGGCTGCAATGCTTATTCCAATGGGAATATTTTCAGCATCACAAATTGTAGATCCAGCCTAATGCACGCTGCCTGCTTTAGCAATCGTGCTAAAAATCTCACAGTCTTTATATTTCTGACATCAAGATTATATAAATTTCTATGGCTTTCAGTAGGGACACACAGACTGGCTTCATTCCATCTACTCTGGTATGTTTAAGTCAAGCACTTCACTGGGGATCAAGGTATAAAGATATCTGTAATCAAGGGAAAGAAAGTGATGCGCCTCCAGATGATTACTCAGGTATAGCTAGTGAGAGGTTGTTTTGTAGCAACATCCCTTAGATTAACAGAACATGACAACTAACTGAAGTAACACCTGGAAGCCTTATAGTTGCCTTATAGTTGCTCTGTATCCCAGATTTACAACAAAAGCACATCTCTGAAATGTGGTGGGTTTGAATTATGTGTACTGTTCATGTACTTCTTCCAAAGTACAGCTGGAGCCAAGCCAGTTTACAATGTTGTTTCAGTACCTTACAAATAACTGTCAGTGAACTCCCAGCTCAAAATACAGCTAATGGCAACATGGCTACAAAAGTCTGCTTTTGTCTCTGCTAGCAGACAACAGGCATTTTTCATCCCAGGATTGTTTAGACAGTGAAGGTATCAACCATTTGATGGGGTGCTCTGTCATGTAATTTGCAATGAATTAGTGAAAACAAAAGAAGAAACTTGCTTATTATGACTCTCAGCAATTGTGACCATAATAAAATGTCTTTTATAAGACAAGTCAATCAAAATCTCATTTTTTAGATGGCAAAATAAATGTCTGCGTATCAAGGATACTAAATCCCACAAAAAACCATGTGCTATGGACATGTTACAGACTACCACTTACAAGAAAAAGAAAGTTTAATTATCTCAAGAATCACGGGCAATCTGAATATTCATTGCATATCATCCTCACTGAATCATTTTAATTCAGCAAAAAAAAGGTGAAATGTCTTTTTGAAAACACCAGTCAGGAGCCAGGCAGCAGAGCAATCCGAGTTGTCTGGTCTCAGTGTTTATTAGAAATGCATAAGCCAGTGTGTGGGAGCACACAGAAGCAGCCCATCAGCATCTCCTCAGTCCGTGCACAGCCCTGGCAGTCAGCAGGGATACAGTGAGGGGATTGTGATCCCTGAACTGCCAAACCAAAGCAGGGCATTCCTCAGCTTGAAAGAGGAGGTACACCAGTAGTGGCATTTCCAGTGTTCTCAAAGAGGAATAGGGAACTGGATGATAATATTCCAGAGCATAAATAATTTTTTACACTTTTTAAAAATGCTTAGACCTCTAGTGACATACAGCTTCCCTGAGTTTATTCCTCTCTAGGCAGACCCTTAGAGATTGATGAGATGGGTGTCAGAAAGGACCAAGAACAACTCAAAAGTGGCAAAACTTCCAATTCATGCTCCATTTCCCCATGTCCTTGGCAGGGTGCTGTGGACACTGTTCTGGAGAGGAGCTGGGTGTCACACCTCTACCCAGCAACAATGAGCTGCGATGTCTTGTCCCCTTGGTCCAAAAAGTGAGTGAATTAAACAGGAAGGGAGATGCTAATAGGCAGAGAAAATAAGGCTTACTTCTTCACATGGAGCTTTCCCTTCTCCTTCTTCCCAAAGATTTCCTCAAACCAGCAAACATGCTTTTAATTGAAAAGTTTAAACCATCAATCATATAAAAGAGCTTGCCACATTCTGCACTGCCTACCACCTGCTTATGAGGAAAAAAATAGAAAGTAACAGAGGAGCATATGAATTGAATTGTACTGAAAATTTACTCAGTCAATCTTTTGGGGCCAATTTTTTTCTCTCAAAACCGATTTCACTGCACTATTTGTCTTGGTAATATAACCAGAAGTGTTTTCTTCCTTCTGGGAATTGAAATGCCTCTTGCTCTAACCTGCCTGGCATCTGAAAACATTGGGGCTCTATTACCTACCGAGCAAAGTCCAAGCCATTAAAACCTTTCTATTCTCCATTGTGGCCCACTTTCAGGTACTCTCTGTTCTGAACAGAAGAGACAGCTGTTGGGCTCAATAAAGCATTCCTTCAGAGATGCCCAGTCAAGTGCATGCCCTACTGCCCAGCAGTGAAAAGAGAAGATTGTGATAGACCATGAAATAGTAGCCTTTACACAGGGTTTGAAGACCACAGTACTTAAATATTGCTGATGTTTTACTCTGTTTCTGAAGAAAAACTGATTTGCTTGTCGCCAAAGCCTTTAATAAGAAATGCCATTCTGAAGCTGTAGATTTTTGATGTAGATAATGAGAATGAGGCATTAGAAACATAGAACTACAGAAAGGTTTGAATTGGGATGGGATCTTAAAGATTACCTAGTTCCAACCTCCTGGACATTATAAGGGACACCTTCTACTAGATCAGGTTTGTCAGGGCCCTATCCAGCCTACCTTTGAACACTTTGAGGGATGGGGCATTTGCAGCTGCTCTGGACAACCTGTTCCAATGTCTCATCAGCCTCACAGTAAAGAATTTCTTCCTTAGAACCAATCTAAACCTGCTCTCTTTTACTTTAAAGCCATCCCCCCTAGCCCTATGACCTTGTAGTGGCACTCCAAAAGTGCCTCTGGCTTTTTTTAGGCTTCCTTTTGGTACTGGAAAGCAAGTTAAAGCCTGGTGTGCAGGCAGGTGACACTGCAGTTAGCTCTCAGCTATCAGTATTTTTGCAAAGACATACCTCTAACATGTTTGTATTGATCTTTGAAGTACAAGAAAACCCTTTTGACAAGAGCCAGGCTTTTTTCCTGTCTTAAATATTTCCCACAAAGGATGTGTTCCCAAAAATCCTTGGTATCATTTCTTGCCTTTTCTTGATCCTTCTTTCAAGTCTTATTCTAGAAGATTGATTTGTCTGTAGCGTGCATGGGAAATCCTCACATGTCCACTCTACACAAGCCTCTAGTCCAAGCAATTTCTCACCTGCCGCTGCTGTGATCTATGGGAACAATAGATATTGACTGGTGGCTGGACATGAAGCTGTGCAAGGCTGAAGGACGCTTCTTTTATTGAGAACCAATTCCCTGCTTGCTCCATTTTCCTGTTATGAGTTCCAGAAGCAGGGATTAATGACAGCCGTTCCACTTGTTTAAACAGCTGATGTCTCAGGCCTGGCTCCCACCTGGGGCTCCCGTCTGGACAATAACAACACACCATTTCTGAGCTAAGCAAAAAAACACTGTAAAAACCAGCAAAGTTTTAGCTTCCAGCTTGGCAAAGAAAATAATTTCCTCAGGAGCAGAAAACCAGTTGAGGGACAGAAAATGAGGACCACTATGGGCAGCCACAGAATTTTTACTATAGTCCATGACTACTGAATTTTCATAGGCACAGATTGTACAATGCAGCCATTGCTGGGGTGACATGCAGCTGTTGGTTATGAAGAGACACAATTGCCATAACTGTATGATTGATGTGTTCACGGTGAATGAAATGTAGAAGATGACAGGGTCAATAATAATAAATGTGTAGATACAGAGGGAGAAGCTGGAAGAATGTAACAACAAAGAAGAATAGGAAAAAGCATATGGAGCTATTTTGGGCTCCTGCAGCAAGTGTTTTGGACACAGAGAATAAAGAGGATATAGACAACAGACCAGCAAAGCTGGAACCATGGATTAAAACTGGTGCTTTAAAGAATGCTAACCTAGGAATAAACTTGGCATTTCTAGTTCCACACCAAAAGATCTGGATGAAGATATATATAGCCCAAAAGAATGTAGGCTGCTTTGCTGCTTCTTTGGGTACAAGAGAAAGAGGTTGGCAATATTAATGAAACATTGAGAGATTGTGTTGCTGCTTCACGTGCTACAGTTATTCTTTGTTTAGGGGACTTGGGATTCCAAGGTTCTTGTTCTGGTGTAAAAATAAAATTATTGGAAAAAATGGCCAAGAATAATAGCTAGATAAAAGGACTACTTGAAGTACTCCTACAGGTGAGTACTAAAGGTTCATTGCTTTCTATTCAAAAGTTCTATAGTCAGGTAATTTTTTTTTTTAAATATAACATACATACATGTTTTTCAAGTGCAAAATTTCACAATTAACTCTCAGGTGCAATCAGATAAATAAGAAATAGGCATCATGCAGCCAATAAACTCTCCAATTATATTTTTGTTCTTCATTCCACATGAAAATACCAGCTGAGCCTTGAGTTACATACCATTGTTACGTCCTGTAGCTGCCCTTACCTTGCAGAGATGGGGGAGTTTGGAGAGCGTTATTTGGCTGCTATTTATCTGACTAAGCAACAAATAGGAAAAGGAAATACTCAACCCTCCCCCCCTGTCATCACCACTTTGTCTATCTCCTTCTGTCATCCACACAGGCTCTTAGTGATTAAATTTTTAAGCATTTGCAGACACATTGAGTGAGTACTGCTGAATCAGGAGAATCCCAGTCTGGTCTCAGCAATGAGTTAATATTTTAGGCCTCATGTTAGTTAAAGGACTTTTACAGCTCCTTGATAAAAACCCAACTGTTATTTTCAGAGATAGTGAGCCAGAGGAGTGCTCTTAGATCCCAGTTCCTGCACTCTGAGACTTTGGGGAGGAAGGGTGAAGAAAATTTTATTTATCTGTGATGACCCAGTTTGTCTCCTATTCCTTGTTTTGGGCAAAGAAAAGCTACTAAACTTCACCAACGCAGTGAGAAGGCTGGGCTGGCCTGGCATAGCCACTCTGAGGTGTTCAAAAGGACAAACAAAAAAGTCTGGAGGGGGCTTACTCTGCAAAGTGCTTTGGCCTCAGTGAGCTGCAGAGCAGCCTGGCTGGGCTGCTTCTGCCATGATGGTACCAGATGCTCTTGTCTGCTGACCTGATTGTGCTACTCTGCAGTGATGGCCCAAAATGACAGAGTGCTATTCTTGGTATTGACAACTTGATAAAGGCTGTCATTGCCGGGGTTGCTTGGGAGGTAAATAAAGATGGGAATTTCTACTTGGAAATTTTGTGGACTTTATTGATATATCAAAGGAAATCCTGTCTTTTGAGTTTACTTCATACTATTGCTTTGGGCTTTTGTGTAACTATCAGGCTTCTCTGTGCATCCTGATGAATCAAAGAGGTTGCTATGTAAAAATCAAATAATGAGTCCTCAAAGGCTGAAATTTTGATATTTCAGATAAAAGATTTTAAGGAGAGAAGATGGTGGCAAGCTGCATAAACCCCACATTTCTACTGAGAAGCAGCTTGACAGCAATTTCAGGCAAAGGAATCCTGGCTCTCAAGTTAGAACTATATGAAATAAAGCTCCATTGATCCTTCCTGAACTGTCTCACTAAATCTAGTTTGACTCTTCAAATAGCTCCTGATAAAATGAAGATTCAACCTCCAATGTAAGTCTTTAGCCACTCCTTTCCTTTTGCAAACAACACATAAATGTCAGAGTGGTTTTACTGACCTCAATAAATGCTCGCAGGCAAGCAGGGATGATCCCAGACACTGCCAATAGGAGGCCATTAAGATTGATGCTGTGTTTCCACAGACTCTGTCAGCTGAGAGAACCTTTGCAGCTTTTCAGTCTGGTGGTAAGCTTGAGTCTGGTATTGTTCAGGCAAGAGTAGCATTGGGGAAAAAGCCAGGAGATTGTCTTCTTCCATTTCATGTCTGGTAAGGGCTGAGCAGCACTTGACAGGCAGCTCCCCTACAGTCGGGTGGGATGGTGATTGGAAAAGGGCAAAATGAAAGGGAGAAGCTGCAGAGATATTTTTCTGCTTCCTACTCAGTACCAGCCAGTAGAGTTTGCTCATTGCGTGGGTGAGAATACATTATGCCTCAGGATGGATTTCAGGAGCAGGAGTGATTCTTTGCATTCCAGAATACTCTGACTGCTTTTTTTAGAGTCCTGAGGGGCAAATTTATCTCTAACATGAGTAAATGGATTTTCACAAGAGCTGAATAAATTCTACTCTCTTTTGTAAGAAGAATAAGAATGTTTTCAGCAGCTAGGAAAAAAAATTATATGATAGGTCTGAAATCAAGATCACATGTGGTATATTGTTTCCAAGTGACAGATACAAGTGTCTTTCCCCTGCTCTCTCCAACAGCTTCATCCCAAGGATGCTCAAGGTGTGCAGCTCGCAAATATTACAAGAATGCTCCCCTGGTAAGCAATGGGGTGGCAGAACAGCATGCACACACTGACCAAGGAAAGGCTGTGCTACAGGACATTTGGCTGCTGTGCAACTGCAAATTCTCACAGGCAGTTAAGAGACAATTAGGGTCTGCAGCAAGGAATCCAGTGGCTGTGTTTCTTCTGATGTTAGAGACAGAACATTGTAACATTTATTACTTGCTCAGTTTCCTGGTGCTCACTTTCAAAGCCTCCACAAGAGAACTTTGCTTTGTTGGTATGTTTCTAGCATTTTGGATTTTCTGCTGTACTTTACACAGATTAACAGAGAGAGGATTGAGCAGAAGGTGAGAAAACAGGATGCTGGCTCACATTTATTTGTGAAAAGGAGTCTGACCTCAGCCGAAGAACAATGCAGGACAGCATATGAATGTTGATGCTACAGAAGCCTCAGATTATTTTCAGTTTTCCATCTCACAGACAGGAACCCCATAGCACAGGTAGAGTCTCTCTCTGAGGTTGCTAGACCACACAAAACAGGCACACACATTAATAATGAAGGAATTTTGGCCAGAGCTAAATAAAGTTGGATTCTGCTCACAGTTACAGCAGCAAAAACTGAATAGGAGTTCTGATGCCAGTGACATAATTTTGGATTTTTTCCTGAACACTGAGCAAATCTCCAGCCCTCAGTCTTCCTTCCTTTATGTTCACAGGAAATTTCTACTGAGAGTATGCATTAGTTTGTACCTCTCTTTTCATCTTTCTTTCAGCATGTAAAATCCCAGACTCAAAGTAGAATTTGGAAGTAGTAGTCAAGAAACAGATGGATCCAAAGAAGATGTAGAACTCAAAGGATGATTTTGTCTATACAGATCTCAGCATACAAGTGTTAGTGAACTTGGTGAATATCTTTTCCAGGTTTATTTCAAAGGCTTCCACGACTCTGAGGGAAGCTGGCTTTGGTCATCCTTTCCTTCTTACATTGTATTCCATTGTGATCCTTTGAAATACTTCACTGTTTCACAGGAGCTTTTCTCAGTCTAAGATGTTGTCTTTGCATCTTTGAACAGAGCACAGACAAAGTAGAAATAACTGCAGCTTCCTTGGTGGTACCAGAGTGAAACTTAATTTCCAAGCAGCTGCATTTGCTACCCAGACTGTGGATCTGACAGTCCTGAGGAGTGAAGTTTCCCATGGAGCAGAGTTATGTGTTGAAAAGCAATGACTCTTCAGAAATCTGGAAAGAAAGAGAGACTTTGTCTTGCTGCATCTCATCCTCCAGGGAACTCCAGCTATTCAGTGTTTTATCCTGTTTTATTAAATTGATTTTTTTTTGTCATTTCAGTGAACAGCTACTTTGGAGGAAGCACTTGCTTCTTTATGTTTTAATCTTGTTTAAGTCAGTTCCTTGATCACAACATATCAATGATACAATATTTAGTGTATGCTCATTTCAGGTTGTTTTCAAAGACTTCCAATATTTTGTGAATCTTCTGTTTCAGCCATATCTTCTTCCCAATCCTTTTTCTTCATACCTTATTTCCATTGGTTCTCCATCATACCAAAATGCCATATTTAAATCTCTTTTGCATTGTCCCTTTCTCTAATAGTGCCCTGACAACTGCTGTTGTCAAATCCCATATTCATTTTCAGTTTATTTTTAAACTCTCTGGAGATTTTGAACTTCAACATTTCTGGCCCTAATTAAATGACTTTAATAAAGCCATCCACATATTAAAATGTGCTAAATGATTTATCTCAGGAGAATTGTACAGCTGCAGCACTTCCTCTTTTTCTCCAGACAGAGTCTTAAACCAACAATCCCAAGAGGGCTACAGGCGTCTGACAGCCAAAATATAAATCCACATTCTGTGGAATGTGAATGGATGGAATTTTGTGAGCACAATACTTGTAGGGAATGTTTTTGAGATTTTGGGATATATCTGTATTTTAATTAATATCGTTGTCCTACATTCTCTTCTGAGAGAAGGGCAAAAAAGCACAATTTTAGTGAGCTCCCATAGGTTCTTTTCTGGGCAAGTGATAATATCCAGAGACAAAATTCACCAGATTAAGTCAAGGGAATCTTAAGAAAATGTCTGGTTAATGGATCTGATTTTATGTAACAGGGAAGCTATATGTTATATGTCAAGAAACCGTAAAAGAGACTTAAAGATAGAACACTGCTTTGTGCAGGACTGAAAGCCACTCTGACAGTAGTAGGGAAACAGGAAAAGGTATCAAGTTGAATTTAGGAGATGCATCTGAATGGAAAGGTAAGAGATTTTCCAATGGTGAGATGTTAAGTATTGGAAGGAGAATTAAGGTTGATGAAAAGCACCATCTGTCCTTTTGTATGTTGGTTTATTTGAAACACATATTTTCACTTGTATATTGGTTTATGTTTTCCTCAGTTTTTCCAAGGTAAAGTATTTTTCAACAGAAATTGGAACAGAATTATATTTTTAAAAATTATACTCCTTTTTAGCTGAAAAAAGGGAGAAAGTTTCTGTAAATATTGTCACTAAAAACAAAACAATATGGATATAATTTCCCAGCAGAAAAAAATGGTTTGAAATCCAGAAATAATTAAACCTTCTCAAGGAGTGAAGAAGAGTGACTTAGCTATAAAAGGGAAGAAAGAAATTGGAGCACTAGAAGTAGGACCTTGGTCTGGATGTTGGCGATAGGCATATGGTCCTCTTGCTGTCTGCAGCCAAGCATTCAAAAGTTCTTGTTCTTCTGCAGTAAGAGGACAGAGGTGACTTTGTTACATTGCTAATAACTGGAGACTTATCTGTAGTTCACTTGGGAGAAGCTTTTGGTTTTGAACCAAAAGCCTGTCTGGGGATTCTTCAATTACAAAGGGGTTAATCTGCCTGACCAGTGGATTGATACACCTCAGGACAGACCACAGCACTTATGGTTTGCAATGTCAAGTTCAATACTGGCATGCATAAAATATTATTATCAGGCAGCTGCTTGCTGATGTGACTAATTTTCTGAGTAACAAATTGTTTGCTAACAGCAAAGCACAGAAATCAGAAGTAAGAGATGGAAGGATCCCAGTGGCAAAGTAATAATTTATCCAAATCAGTCACTTGGGTCTACATGAAGAATCAAGATCATAAATCATATTTTAATTTGTTGTGTCTCCTTCAAAAACTGCTCTATTTTAAGATATAAGTTTCTGTATGAAATACATGATACATTTTGAAGTCAGCTTTGCTTTGCTTTTCATTGCTGTTTATTATATCTGAACAATATATTTCTGATTCTAGTTCAGTAAAAATCTCAGGTGTGTCAGCCTAAACAAAGACATTCAGCCTAAACACAGGAGTAGGACTTACACAACTGTGGCTAGAAAACAAGATGTTAACATTGTCTACCTGCTGACAAGCTCTTGCCATAGGTGAAAAATAGATTTTACCTAAGTCCCCTCAGTTCTGATTAACCTCAGTTTGTCTGGAGTGTCTCTATTCATTTTAAAAATGGAGAGGCAATATCTGCAAAACCCAAGGTGTTCAGAGCCTGGGGATTGAAGCTAAGGCCTGTTGTTCCACAGAGAAACCCAGGAACATGGAGGTCTCTATGAGTATTTTCTTCCCTTACCCTTTACCTGTCTTCCTAATGTTTAACCAGAATTTCATGATTTAACAAAAAATTTAATAATCAAGCCTGATTATTAGTTCCTAATATCCTATTGCAATCAGTTTCTGAAGCAAACTGACTGGAAGATTCATAGTGCCACAAATTCAGGCCCAAAACATAAAATTTAGATTCTTATGAAGCTTTTTTCAACAAATTACATAAAGCGTCTGATGGGTCAGAATCTTCAAAACTTAAAAATTCTTGCTTTTCTTCTGAATAGAATGATTTTTAAATTTCCTTTTGCTGACCTTCATTCCTCTATCTGCTTCTATAATTTTTACAGGAGTTGTGATTTGTTTTCTGAACTGCCTTTGTCTGGGCTGCTTCTGTCTTGAGTTCATTTTGTTCTGGCTTGCTGTGTTGCCTAAACCATTCCCTGTTCTTTGATGATATTAACAAATTGAGCTGCCTCAGTGGATTGACTTTTGTCCTCATTTATTTCAGAGAGTCTTTTGGATTGAAATCTCCAAGCACATCACAACTGCCATTGTAAATCAAGCTGACAGTCAATTACAAGATGGACTATGTATTCCAACAAGGCCAGCTTTGAAAGTCCAGCTATTTCTAATACACTTACAGACCTGCAAATGCTATTCGCTTGCAGGACACAAGGATGTCCACTACATGTGAATGGCTGGTGCTGGTGCAGTGTAAAAAATCACCAGCACTTTTAAAGAACTCAGAGGATTTTAGTCAAAACAGTAAGAAAAGTGTTATCTGCCTCTCAAGGAATAAATCTTAGTCGGTGGGATACTATTTTCTATGAAGCTTTATTGTGTCTGATGCATTAACACTTGCACTGCTGACAGAGAGCAGACAGGCTGGGATGTACCAAAGTGCTTCAGGAAGAAGCTGGGCACATTGGAGTAGATAGGAAACTTGTGATCTATTAAGAGATGCACAATAATGTACCTTGCACCACTTTTAGTTCTAGTAGAAAAATATTGCAGCAAGGCAGTTTGTGATATGGGTGTGTGTGTCTGTGAGTAAACTCCAGTTAGCACTTGGCATAGTTGATTCCTCTCCATTTGGCAATTCATCTGGTGCTCTCCCTGCTGTTGCATTTCTTGGAATAAAGTTGAAGGGGCGGTCTTCAAGTGTATGAAAAAGAGGGAACTTAGGCTGCACAATGACCATGTTCCTGATGCATAAGAAATGAGAGGAGTTCTGATAGATTTACCATTCTGCTATGTCAATAAAAATCTGCAGAAATGTGGAAACAGTACTGGCTGGACAATCCTGCAGAAAGCATACCATGGTACTCAGTATGGACTTTCCTCATGAGAGCTGCTTCTCTGGGATGGTGCTATACCTGTATAACCTTGAATTGAAAAAGGTCTGACGAAAGCAAGGAAAATAGCCCTTACTTCTGGGAGGATGCTGTAAGTCTAGCCCAGGTGTGGCAGGACATAAGAAATTAATACATTGTGAGAATCTCTCTGTCAGTGTTCCAGTTTATGGTGCCAGTAAATCTGCTGGCTTGATTTGAGCAATAATAAGAATAATATATAATAATCTAAAGAAAGAATGGTTTTGTGAGCTGGTGGGGGAAAGAGAATATTAATTTTTTAAAAGTGTGAATGTTGAAGCAGTTGAGAAATATCTTTTGCCTTGGGAATCAACATATATTCTATGACTCAAAGACCTGGACTAGAAATAAAGACAGAAGTCACAACTCACATGCTGTGCTTATGTTACAAGCAATCTTCTCTCCTTTGCCTGCAGGAACTTTCACAGCACAAGGCAAAGCACAGGAAATGTAGTTGTGAAGAGTGTACCAGGATTTGCAGGAAACAGGCCTGTCCCCATCTGCTTCTATGGCCCCTGCTGCTCTCCAGGAACATCCTGTCTCTGTATTGGCTTAGTCTGGGGCAGAACAAAAAGGAAAAAACACCATGGTGTTTAAACATGATAAACTGCAGTAGATGCAGATAGTGAAATGGCACAGTGCTGCTCTTCAGGTGCTCTACCACTGATCTGTCTACCCTCTCCAGGCTGGTAGGAGAGAGATTAATTGAGATTCTTGTCTCACATGAACTCTTTAAAAGCCCTCTTCACCATCTTGGCAAGATGCTCTTCTCTTTCTGTGCCAGGTGGACCCCATCAGTCCCCTCAGTGGACCAGGTTTCCCAGAGAAATTCCCATGGTCTCAGTAGGCACACATCTCAGTAGGCTGTTGCATCAGTCCTGTAACACTTTGTTGAATTTCCAGACCTGAATGACCCTTTCAAACTCCTTTCCTTGGATTGGCAGGATTGATGAAAAAACTGCCTGTGCTCCAGAGTCCCTTACCATCACTCTCAGAGCTCTGTAATCCTTGACACACCTCAGACTGCTTCTGGCTGTATCACTGGCACCCACAAGAAGCAAAAGCAGTGGGTAATAGTCTGGACTGTAAAAGGCTCAGTAGTTTCTCAGTGAGAACTGTGACAGGAGCCTCTGCATCACACGTTTCTAGAGAGTGCGTCAGGTTAGCAAATGAGTGCCTACCTAGGTCTCAGAGGATAGTGCCCCACTTCTTCCACCCATTGCCTTTTCTTAGTTGTGCTGGTTGTTACATGGGGAGAAGATCATGCTGCCTTACTCAGCGCCAGTCTCTTCTGATGTGATGGATCTTTCCTCCTCTGTCTGCAGAGCCATCAAATTATTCTGCAAAGGCACCTTGGGCTTCAGGAGAAGTCTTTTCCTCCTGCAGGTCCTTGCTGTTACAAGCTTCCATTCACGGGCATTCTGTGTATGCCTGTGAAGGAGTTTTTGGTGGTGGGCTGTGAGTCCACTGCAGACTGTGCTTGGAAGCCTCCATCCAGTTCCTTCTCAGCCTTCCTGATGCTAAGCAGCTCTCTCACTGCCTCCTGCAGCTCAGCCACTTGCCACACAAAGTGGGGGACAATGTTTCTCCTGCCTCCACATTCTTGGCTGCTGGCAGCTTTGTCTGTTGATGGCATTGTCCCCAAAACTGCACAAAAAGAAAAACTCCCCAACATTTTTTAGTGTTAGAGAATTAAGACATTACTTTATTCTGGCTAGGATGTTTTGGCCAGAATGTTCAATAGAAATCACTTCATCTTCACATTGCCTGAGTTGTGCAGAGAAAGTAATTCCATCACACATGGTCTTTACTAGATTTTTCACATACTTCTTCAGTCAAAACCCAAAGAAATTAATTGGTTCAATGTTCTTTGGTCTCAAGTTACACAGGTGTTAGTACTTGTTTTCCTATTAATTGTTGAGTCCTTCCCCTTTGATGTTGATTAGGTTCTCATTCTTCATTCTCTTATTTTCTCTCTCCTATATTTCCCAGGTGTCTCCATGCAGGGCTAATGTTTGGAGTTGATGTTTGTTAATGGTTTTTATCTTTTGTGTATCTTCTGTGCTACTCCTAGCCTGATGAGAGGTTAAGCTTATCAGGCCTTGAGTGGTGAAATGCTCCTTTAAAAAGAAACTTCAATTCCTTTACCCCTGGGCAAAGGCAGACGAACCCCTGGCAAAAGCTATAAAAAAAATTTTAAACTTTGTGTAATTTCCAGCAAGATGAGACTGAAGTTGGAATGACTTGTTTGTTGGTACTAGTGGCACAAGAGGCATGATAACAAACTGTCCCTACAAGCTACTCAGCATCACCCATCTATTGTGTGTAGTTTTTTGTCTTTCACTCAGCTGTAACTTGAATTTGGGCCGTATGTTCTGCTGTGTGGATGAAAGAAAGACTCACTCTTCTTGGACCAACAATAGTTATTCCAAACTTGCCTCAGGTGGAAGTTGTACATTGCACATTTTATTCTGGCAAGGTTATTGCAGGCAGTGCAGTCTGGTTATCAGAGTCAATTTTCAGGACAGGTGTCTATTCCATGCTATGATTGTGTCAACATCTCACCTAAAAGCTCACAATGAGTTGTGGCACGGCTGGGGACGGATCCATAAATGCTCCCAGAACAGGAGGCAAAGTCTTCTGCTGCTGCTATTCCAGCAATGCTGCAAAGAGCTGTAGTGGCCCTAGATCTGTCTCAGGTGTTGAAGTATTCCTAGTGAAGAAATGCCCATCACTCCAGAGGCCATACAGTATGCTTTAAGCAACTTCGAGGACCTGTTCACTCTTTTGACACTGTTTTAGGAAAGAAACGTCAGACCTGTGTCATGGGTGATAGTGGGAGCTTCAGACAAAGCTTATTAGAGAAGCCCTGTTGCTGAGCCATGAGATGCAGAGAGGACCCCCTGCACTGTAAACTCCTTCTCAGAGGAGTCTGGTGATAGCTGAACCCAGTCTTAGCCCCAGAGTGTCAACCTTGTTCTTCAGGATTAAATACGGTAAATCAGAAATATTTATATGAAATGAATTTTTTATTATGACAAATTATTAGGCCAAAATATTGATCCAAATTAATTACTGCACAGTGTAAAAACTAGGACTACTTGTAGTGTATAGTATAGTATAGTATAATGCACTATATCAAAGCGATAGTATTAAAGCTATCAAAAAGAAACAATTATTAAGCAGAGATTGATGTACCTCACTATACCAATGCTTGTGTGCAGATCTCTTTCACTCAGCCTCGAGGAGTATCCTTGAAGGGCTGTCCTCACTTTAAGGGAGAAAACTTCATACACACTCTCCAGGAAGGAGTATGTTGGAAGAACCTATCATATAAAAGTGGACTGGGCTTTTATGATGTAAAGTGATATGACTGCCAGTCATATGGATTTTGTTATCTTGCAGTTTTGGTGACAGTTTATCTCCAAGTCAGCCTGGTAGTTTATCTGCCAAATCTTTGTTTCACTATGCAATAAAAAATAAACTGTTTTTTTTTTTTTTTTTTTTTTTTTTTTTTTTTTTTAACTGGGAGTTGATGCATCACATTGGTTTTAGTAGAATTCAACACCAAACCCAATGTGACACCCCCTGTCAGTCCACCACTGGTAGCCTTGCAAATAGGGTGTTGTCTGAGTTGTTTGACCCCATTCCAGTGTCCTGCTACAACCAGCAAACAAAGTCTGCTCTGTACGCTGCAAACTGCTTATATACTTGTTATATGACTCATGCAACAAAAAGCGACTATGCAAGTCAATCAGAAGGTTGTTTTTGAAGAGGGTGTGCACTGGAAATACTACCCTTTCTGTTTGACATCCCAGAAAGAAACGATGCCAGTAAGCTAGAATGAGATCAGATAATAAAGGGATGAACAAAATGACTTATGAAAAAGGGAGGAAAGATATACAGACTCATTCTGGAATCTTTCTGCAGTAGTAACTTATTGTAGTTAAAAATAAGGAATGTGAGAAATACACATGCCTCTGTGTAGAGTTCCAGGTATTTGTACCTGTTTCCTTATATTTTTCTTGTCCCCATATATGTTTTAGATAAAATTTGTGAATTTCACTTTTACCTTATCTGACTATTTTATGGTTCCAGCAGTGTTCTCCACCTCCATCTTGTGTTTAAGTTTTTTCTTCCTTTCTTTGGTCATTTTCATGAAATCACAGATACAGCATTCTGGGGCAATTAATGCTCACCAGTTCTTTGGCACTTGCTCTGACATTCTTTTTCTGGTGCTTTTATATGCCCACATTTCTATTCACATGTCATTTATAACAACATAAATGTTTCCAATGTTAATAATTCTGTAACAGGTTTCTTCAATGAATGGCAAAATCAGTCACTTTAAAAGTATACAGTATCAAAGAGTGAAATTTATTCTCTTGCAGAGAGCCACTGCAGGCTTTAGGTACCACTCAGGTCCCATTGTCATGGCAGAAGAACTTGCTGAGACTTAAGCAGAGAGAAAACGAGATTCATTCAATAGCCCTACTTTGGCTGTCAGATCTCAGCCTGGAGGAGGGAGAGCTACAGTAACTCCTAAGTATGCCTAAGAAGTGGGAAAGAAAAGAGCTTTCACATGTAGTTGACAGCACTCCTGGTGCTGCAGCATGGCTGTGACAAGACTGCTGCAAAGTGCCTTGTCAGGTGGGATACGAGGATGGTCCCTTCGTGCTTGCTGCCAACTTCTGAGCTATTTGAAACCTCCTTTTGAGCCACCTCTGCATTATTCCCTTTACTTCAACTGCATCACCAGTTTTAATGAGTATCACCTCATGTCATGCTGGGGAGGAGAACTCCAAGAAAACAGTATGTTTGCAAATTTGATCTAAAGTTTCAGTCAGTTCATAATATGGGCCATCTGGCATCCATGCTATTGTATTATTTTATGTGCTTGTGATTTATAGACTTCTTAGGTGTCTAAATATTGTGTTAGTTAAACTTCCTAAACAAGGAGATATTTACAGGTAACTAGAGCTTAAAATGGGCCAGTGTAGAACAGCACCCTATACTGGCATTTAATTTTTCGGAAGTTTAAATAATCTCTACAGTTAGCATTTTTAAAGACCTTTTTTCAAGGAATAGTGAAGATACACACCCAGATTTCTTTCCCTATTCTTGATTATTTTCTCACATCCCACTTTCTTTTCTACATTAGCAATAATAAAAACAAATCCAGCATCCTTTCAAGTCATTATGTCTTTGATCAATCTTCATGGAACAGTGACCCCTAATTCATATTAAGGTCTTTTTCCTCCCTTGTATTTGTGTAAGGTACCTTGTTTAATGGAAGAAATGGGTGTGCTGGGAAAGCAGTGGTGCTGTCTATGATGCTGGAGTAGGGGAACAGGCAATAAATCCCATGAAAAGAAGGTAGAATCAAAACTCTATCCCCTCACCGCAGGATAATGCATCTTTTGGACAAAAGATGAAATGTAGGTCTTTTTCCATGATCTTTTGATCTTTACCTGTTCTTGAAGAGATATTCCAATACTGCTGCCACCATTTTGATGGAGGTATTTTTCTTTCTTTACTCAGCAAGTAGAAATGGATTGTGATCCTTGACAGTCTATCTCCTATGCCCCCACTGTCTTTCAAACATGTCAAACTCAGGAGCTAGTAAGAATGATTTTCAAATCTACAATTAAGTATTAAATTGATTTTTAATCCTCTAGTCTTTACCAATCTCATCTGAATTTGCCATAAATCAAATGGATCATTTGGTCTTAGACAAGGCTCACTACTTGGAATGAACAACTGTACACTTGGTAAGCTCAAGGCCTCTTTTAATACTATTTTAATACAGCTCCAGCCTTTGGATACTCTTTGTAGGACTTAAGCAATAAAGAGACATTGAGTTCAATTTCCAAACAAGAAGAAACCTTCTAAATAATTACACAGAAATTGTGAACTATGTATCCTTCAATCTATTCCACTCATTTTCACCTAGTGATAAATGGATGCGGGTATCCATTTGCTCCTGAGGGTTCTCTGTCTAGTTCTCTTTCATGACTGTTAACTTTATCTGAAACACCCGAATGGATGTACAGGGAAGGAGGAGGGAAAAAAGTCCCATTCTACCTTAAAACTGACAATTTCTTGATGAAGTTGTTATCTTTCTATGTAATTATTCAATTTCAGAAGTATGGGAATATAATACATTTCACTTGTAGTGTTCAGCTTTCATGATTAATGAAGGACCTGGGTAGGGTTTTTTTTGTGGGTTGGTTTTTTTTTTTTTTTTAATTTTTTTTAATTTTTAAAGTTTTGTACAGGGGCATTTTAGCTGAAAGAAGGTATGGTATGCTTTAATATTAGACATCCCTTAAAGGAATTGGCTGGTCTAAAGATCAGGAAACTAAAGACATTTTTTCATGTGGCAGGGTGACTTATTTTAGATAATTCAGCAGTTTGTGATAATATTGTAGATTATTGTATTTAGTTCTTCAGAATTTATATTAAATGGATAAACATTTCTGGGCAAGCAAACTCATCTCCAGTTCCAATGTTTTTTCTCCTTGTTCTTTATAGCAATGTATTTCAATTAAAATATTTCTAATGACTCAGTTTTTTTTTTTTTTTTCCTCCTGGCTTTTGTTGTGAATGATTTTTCCTGTGGCGGTAGCAGCACAAATTCTCTCTGCCCCATACTGGAAAAGGAAAAAGGACATAAGACCTTGGGCTCCATGTATGGAGGCAGGGGATCTTAAACTTGCTGTCCCATTCACAAAACCAGGAACATCTCAACTTTTTCAACTGAGTCAACTGAACATTGCAGTTGCTTATGCAAAGTAGCTTTACACCAGCGTGCATTCATTGCCTAATATGTGGTTTCTTAGATATGGAAGACTGTGGCAGCAGCTCTCTGGCCACAGAGAGCAACACACAACTTTCCCAGGCATTGTCCTGGGGAAGGCTGTGAGAAGATCAGAAAAAAGAATGATAAACAATTCTTATCTTCACTTGCTACACCTGTTATTGTGAGCAGGTGGAATGTGTTATAGAGATTTGTTTACCAAGGGGTAGTTTCTTAATTAGCCAATGGTGATAGTGTTTAGATTCAAGGACCAATTAAGTCCACCTGTATTGTGACTATCTGTAAGAGTGATAAGTTTCTTGATAAATATAGTCCAATAAAGTGATTGATCAGCCTTCTGAAAAGCATAAAGTCAATGCTAATTATTGCCCCTATGGGGATGCCTAGTTACAAGAGAAGACAGATGTGGAAGATTCATAGACATGGAAAGTCATGTTCCAAAAGGATGGACACACAGTATTTGTGTTTTGAAACTAATTTATCTTTTCTGCAGCACTGCTTTTAAGATTCAGATACTTACAGTGACAAACAGTGAAGGCACCAGTTGTGCTGTGTATGAACTAGTAAAGAATGTGAAGTGTTGGATGGGCATCATCTGGCAAGGCAAAAGAGAGCTGCACTAAAGCCAGTCTATGTTTACAGAGTTCACTTTGCACAAAAGCTGTGACTCACTTGCCTTACAAATACTTTTCATGGAGAACCTTAGCAACAGAAATCTCACCTACATGACACTGGAGCACCCGACTAAGGTCTCTGCATGCCCACTAAGTAGGTTTTTACACATAGGAAGGGCAGTAACTCTACCTGGAGATACTGATTTTTGTCCTGAAAGCAGTGTGATCTTCTTAGCCAGAAGCACTGTATAAGATGTAGGTAATTTCTCTGTATCTGGACTGGACTGAAGTGCCTGGGGAGCTCTTTGCATGAGTGTTTCTGATTTATTGTGTAATACAGTCATGATGGAAAGCTGTTGTAGGAATGAACAAAATCTTTCACCCTGTGCTCAGAGAAAATTTGATCTATTAGAGACACAGTCTGCTTATGGTGTTCCTGATCATTCCTTCTGAATTTCTAAACTGCTATGTTGCAGTTCTTACTCATGGATATGATAAGTTAGATGCTATCTGGTGCATAGAGACCAAAGACCCTGATGAGCAGGAGATTTGAGATGGGGATCTGTGCTGTCATCTTGGGTTCTGAACCTGCACACAGCCTGGCAGATCTTCAACCCTAGTGCAGGTAGGGAGCTAAGGGATAAAAAAGGGTGCTTTTGGTACATACCTGGCATACATAAAATACCACATAAATTATCATCTCCTTTGAAAGGATAGATGCTGACAGCCTGTACTAAAGAAAATAATTTACCTGAGTAGATAACAGTAAATGCCTCACAGAGAGCTGAGCTGTACAGGTCTGGGTCTGAGATACTGCAGCTGTAATAGAAGGATGAAAATGCATGAGGTATGTTAATTGAGCAATAAATGAAATGTATGATTAAATGAAGAGGTAACCTTTCTAAGTTAATGTATGTTATGCATTATGCCTTTGGGCTTTTCTACACTAGAAAAATAAGCTGAAGTAAGGTCATGTTGGGTTCAGTTAACTCTGACATAAGATGACTGCTTTGCTAGTATAGTTGTGCTGCAACGTTTTATGTCTCAAATGCGCAGGTCAAGGGGTAGCCTTGACTCCCTGCAGACTCAGAGTGATCACAGAAACAGTTTTCTACCACCTGTGCTTCTGCCTTACCACTGCCTGGCATACCACTGCAATCTGTCCATTGCAACAGGCATCAGGCACTTGGGTGAAGTACATGGCTGTGAGCAAGAACAACAGGAGGTGGTTAATTCACACTCCTGAGATTCTTCCCAGAAGAATTGGGGAATGGCTAGGAAATATGTAGGGAAACCCCCAGTCTGTTTCACCCTGCTGATGCTCAAAAAGTTTGTGAACATTGGCAGCTGTGAAGCTATTAATATGTCCAAAATCTACAGTACTGAAGAACAGGGGACTGGCTGAGAGCATTATTTCCCTTCTTGATGATGATCTGATATTATGGGTAGAATTAATATATTTTTGGCAGACAGTTGCCTGATGCCTTTCTGAGTCCACCTTTGATTGCTTTCTGTCTCTGTAAGAAATTTTTGACATTTGCTGTTTGGATTTAATTAGGGTGATGCAATGCCCTTAAATGGACCACTCACAGCATGTCTTGTTCTCCCGAATCTGGAAGGAATTTTTCTTCCTTCTGCTACTGAGGTCCTCTGTAACTCTATGGATTATGTGTGCTTCCCCATGCCTGAATGGGAAACTGCTGAGATCCCCTGAATATTGCTGGTATAAGTTCAGGCTGCCCTGCTCTTCTCTGATTAGCTATCTATAGATACTGTTGTACTTGTTCCTACAGAGTCTGCCATTTGCCATTTGCCTTAGTGCATGGGTAACTCAGTGAATTCCAGCTATTTCCATTCCCACATTTGGACACTGCAGCTCATCTTATGTTTGACATTTCTTGTTCTGCCTAAGTGTATATGCTCACATGCTCCACAGGCACTCAGTGATAAGACTGAGGAGGATTAAAGTAACTCAATCTGCAAATCCAGTTGTGATGCCGAGGAATAGCCGAGCCAGATAAGCATAGCAGTCTCCATGGCTCTGTGATATAAAGCAGACACCCTTTGTAGTAGGTTTGAAAAGACATTGGCAGTGAGGTAGGGCCACAGCTTCATGCAGATAAATACTCATATCTTGCAACTCTACAAAGGCTTGTACATGATCTCTCTCCTCCAAGAATCACAATTACATTCACTCTGCCATGCCTCTGCTGTGTTCCAGATCCTGGTATTCCTTTTAGCCTTGCCAGGAGCAGACCCACTCGGAAGAAGCTGGGCAGCCTCGGGGAGTTCAGAGTACCAGGAATGTGATGAATGCAGAGTTCACCGACTGCTTCTGACTGCTGTGTCTCAGATTTAAGCTGCACCAAGGTCAGTCAGGGGAGCTCAGATGGAAGAAAAAGATCAGACTGAAGGCAGTAAAAATTATTTGGGAGCTGGCCTTTGAGTATATATAAGGACTTTTTAATTTACAGCCAGTAAGTGGAGCTAAAGCTCCATGAGAGGTTATTTCTTTAAAAAACGTATGGTTAGAAATTGCTGATGGAACCTTTTTCTCCCCATTTCCTCGTATTTATTTAGTCCTTTTGTTGCACATAAACAGTCACACTGCTGAGAGCTCACGGTGTGAGCTCTTAACTTTTCTATTTCATTCCTTGAGTCACAGACAGAACACAGGATCTTTGCTGCATTGACTGTGCAGTTAGCTCTTTCCCATGTTATTTGTTTGTTTTGCAATAGTTCTTCTCCTTGCTAGTTTCACACACAAATTTCCCCTGTCAGTTAAACAAAAAATAATTGCATTTGTGTATATGTGAGTAGTCATGTTTGCAAGGGGACTTTCATACTCTTATAATCTAATTAAATTAATTTCCTCTGTGGCAATACTGTGTCCAAGCTTTTGGGGAATGCTGTCCTTTGGCTACATTGTTAGTCAGTATCACAGTTCATGTACAATATCTAAGTTTGTATCAAGAATTTTGAGTTGAGTTACTTTAGTGCCTCTGTGCTTCCTCTCATAATTAAAAAATTTTTGCAATTGCATTTATTGGTCTCCATTTTTGCCTGGTCTGAATCACTTTATGCTTTTATTCATCTTGTCTCCTGTTTATAAATATTAGCTCCTCATTTGAAAGATTTAGGCAGGAAAATACTTAGACTTATGTGTACCTTTAAGTATGGGATCTGTACAATAGATTCCAATATGACTAGTTATAAAACCAAAAGTGAGGAATGTGATTGAGTGCTTCCTTGGATCAAGGTCATTAATACTTCACCTTGAGTTAAATGACTAACAATCCAGTTCAACAGCGGACAACCAGAGACTCAGGCAGTTCTGTACTGCTTATTTTCTCCATATCCACTAGCAATAATACAAGTCCTTTGTTGAATAAATGCAGACTTTTTTTTTTTTTTTTTCTAACCTGGGCTATTGCTTGAAGCCATAAAATGTATTTTATTGAGCTCAGCTCAATCTCTACTTATGAAGTGAAACTCTTATTTCACTACTGCTATGGTTGGCCATTGAACTTCAGTTCTTGGCCTGTGTTCTGGGAAAACAATGATCACAGAACAGCCAGATCTATCATGTGTATTTGCAGCAATTCACATCTGACATTAGCGGACCCACAGTCCATTGGACCTGCCTTTTAATTTATTAAATCTGTAAAATGAGCACCTACTATCCTGCAAAATTTCAGTGTGATCCTTTAAGCATATTTTGGTGACACAGGATGGGAAGGAGAGATCTGTGGAGTGTTGAAGAAGAGAATTTCTGGCACTTAGTTTTTCCTGAAAGTTGAGTAATACAACCAGTTGTTGCAGACATTCTGAATCTTTTCTTCTGGGTCCCTTTCCACAGATAGTGGGAAGATATTTCAAAATCATTATATGAACACATGCACACTTGCTTTTATCCCTAAAATCTCATATGAGCAAACATTTTTGGCATTCGGGTAACACTAGAGCAAGCACCACAGCTGTTTGAGATGTGAGGGGATGGAAAAGAGGACTGGCATTGCAGGGTGAGGTTCTGCCAAAGGCATTTTTACATGAGAATATTTTTCTGCCCATAAAAATGCTGTATTAAATCAAGTGAGAGCTTGCCTATCCCTGCTGTGTGCTTCATCCACAGCTGTGCCTGTAGCAACATAGACAAAGGATGTGTGGGGGCATCTATTCCTTCACCATTCACTGGCCAGGGCCCCACAGTGACAACTGGACAAGCTCAGTGGAGATGGCAGCAGTTTCAGGAATACCTTGCCAGAGTCAACAGAAGAATAGGAATAGTTTTAGAAGGCCCAGCTTGATGAGGCTGTCTGAAGAAATAGGCTTTCAGGATAATCAAGTCAAATTATGAGGTGTTTTGGAAACACTAAAGTGATAGTATAAAAACATTTGGGTCTGAAATCTTTGTAGGCTGATTAGAAAGCATAATTTTATTTTGAGAATTAAAAAAATTCCTTTTTTCTTTCTCATCCATTTTTGGAGACTGGGGGAAACAAAATTATTTAGGGGTTAGTTTTCATGAAAGGATGGCATTATGTCAAGTATGACACTTAAAAGTTTGCTTTACCTTCTTGACAGAGGTTTAAGGTCATGTCTATGCTTTTAATGCTTTCCGCCTTCCTGATATGCTTCATTTTCCCCTGGAAATTTCTAATACAAGCACTGGCTATGAACAATTGCTTTAAAATATGTTTTGATTTGTTCAGTACACCATTTAAGCCCTCAAACAAAAACTTTTTTTCCTTAAGCCAGTTTTATCTTCTTGAAAATTACTGTGCATTTAAGCATTTTCCAATGAGAAAAGATGATTGGGGCATCATCTGATTGTCACTTCCATCATAGTTTAGTGCACTCAAAGCGCTTGAAATACTCTGCCAGCTCTGAATTGGCACTTCTATTGTCTTTAATGGCTGTTTGGGCAGGCATCAAAACTACTTCTTAAGCTGCTGCTCCCACACCATGAACCTTTGTCCCTTTTCACACCATTTCACCTAAATCCAAGAAAATGGCTGATTGCTACAAAGCGTGAGACAAGTGCAACATGTACTCATAACAAGTGAGCATCTGTAGATAGCGGCAGGCAAAATGTCACCAGCCTCCAATGACTGGCATTCCTTCTGCCAGGATGAGCCACTCACAGCCAAAATAGCTTGCTACCTGACTAGCTCAGGTTGTGCTTTTGCAAATGCTGAGCCTACAGCTGATCATTTGCTCTCAGCCTGATCTTGGACACTAGCAGCCTAGGACTGGGGAATTACAGCACTCTTGCACTCACCCAGTGAGAAAATAATATGCAGTAGCAGAAAATAATATGCAGTAGAAGAGTTACAAAGCTGCTAGAATCTGGCAGAGCCTGGTCAGAAGAGTTGGACGTAACACAATGGTTCTAAGGATGAGGCCAAGGGCATGAGGATTTCTATCTCTGACCTGCAGCAGGCTGAAAGGCAGCTGAACATCTAGGCCCACACTACTGGATGGAAAGAAGATGCTTATAATAAATTCCAATTTTGAACAGACAACCTCTTATTATTTTTAATGTGCTGTCAGTACAACACAAAACTCTTTACACGGCCAGACAATGTACTACCTTTTTTCCTCTATGAAAAAGGACTCAGTTGCCCCAGGACATGCAGAGACATAATTATTACCTGCTATTTCTGTGGTAAGAATTTGTAGACTCCTAAGATGCCAGGCCATTTTCTGCCTGCTGCTCTATGAACACAATGATACACTACAGAGATGGTACAAAGGAAAATCTCAGAGAAACAGGAAGTTCCAATCCTACCCAGCAGTAACATTCAGAGTGTGTAGCCTCCAAGCTAAATTTCAGTCAAAACAAGGTTTTATCAACATTATCCTGTGCTTGAAGAGGCACCTCTTCAAGCAGGACAAGAGAGTAATGATTTCATGGATTGGGTCTAGGTCCTATGGAGCAGATTGACATGCTTGAGGGATTGTCATTCTCACAGGAGATCTATCCTTGCCTCCACAGAAATCAGTGAGAACTTGCTTTTCAGCTCACACTCTTGGGTAGCATCTTTTGAGAAAACTTCACACAAAACAGGAATAACATTAAGACAGTGAATTCTCCTAACCAAAAACCAGTAAATGTTGTATTAATAAAGGTTATGTTTTTATACTAGCTCAGGGGCCGAGGTAGCACTCAGGCCCAAACTAGTGGATTTGCACACTGTGTTGTGTTTGCTCACCTTTTCACTCTAGGTCATTGCACTATCTGGGCAATATAAGTAGGACCGCTTGGATAACGGGGTCTTAACCTGCACAGAAATGTAGATGTGACCAAACTTGCCCTTGAAATCTTAGCTGTCCTTTTATGTCTCACAGTGTGTGCTTTCATGATGCAGCAGCAGTACCTTTCTGTATGGAGCCTCATTCACAGCACAGCATGGGCCATGCTTGTGCACTGAGTCTGGCTTACACAGGACGTGAAATCATTTCATGTGAGATGCCTTTGTTGTGTGTTGGAGATGTTTAGCAATTGCAGCCAATAAGACAAGGACTGTCCGGAAGAAAAGCAAATTCTTGTCACTTGGCAGCTGCCTGACATACTACAGACTGTATGTTATGCTTGCTTCTCCATTTCTTTATCTATTGTGAAAAAAAATCTTTGTAGGAGATTTCTATTAGGAAGTTGGCAAGTCATTTAAAGCTTTTTTTAAAACACAGCATGTGTGTGTTTCTCATTTTCTGGGTGCCTAGCTTCTAGCTTATTTTCGCCTCAAGTCATTGAACATATTGAGGATAGAGACCAAGACTAAGAACTTAATTTCACATCCTCTGGGAAGCTCATGTACAGAGCTGAAGACTGGTAGGTGCATTTGCCATAACCCCTGTAGCTGAACTAATGTGCTGTAGCTTTCTTCACTAGCTGGGTTTTCCTACGAAGCACTGTGAGAGCTTGCCATTGAAAACTGAGGAACCCAACTCATGCTCAGCATTGACCAAATGGGCTTTTATATCAGCAGCCTTGGGTGCCTGCACCAGAACTGCCAGCTCTATGGGCTGTGCACTCTGCCAGTTGGCCTAACTTCCTTGAATTCTACTTCAAGCACCTGTTTTTCATCCATGAGCTTTGGCTGAATGCAGAGAAAAGAAACAGAGCTGCTCCTCTGATTATCCCTGACAATGACTGAGTGTGTAGTCTAAACTCTCCTTGAGCAAATGAAGAAGCATGATGGATACTTCCAAAAATGTACTGCACTGCTCTTTAGAGCTATATCCAGCTTTTCTTTGTCTTTGGAGAGAAGAAGAAACCTGACAGCCCATTTTAGTGTGAGTGAATGGGGGAGGAACTAATCTCAATCATATACAATATTTTTGCATTTAAGTGAAATTAAATGTGCATTATGCATAGATGCTTATGAATTACATGGAATATTTGCCACAGGCATGTTTAAGCTGCTCTGGCCAACTTTTCAACCATCTAGTCAAATACACTTCTTTAGCAAGAGGGCAAGTACCATCCATGTCCCTGGACAGTTAATATTTCTGTGGTTAATTTCTCTTCATCCCAAGAACTAACTACTTCTGTGTAGAGTAGTGAATGTGACTTCTATAATCTTTGGTACTGCCAGTGATAAGATGGGTTTTATTTCCATGGTGTTTCACTTGAGATTTTGATCACAACCAGCAGCTGGGTGCTTCCCTGTGTATCATATTGTCACTCCAGGCTGTTCAGAGGCCAGTATTTCAAGGCCATAACTGCTGATCCCACTCTAGTCTATCCCTTATAAGCAGCTGAAGCATCTCTTTTGCTGCTTTTTGAAACATAATCTGAACTATTGGTTTTGATCATTAGGAGCAGAAGCAGCTGGTACACAGAGAGCACCCACATTATCTACCCAGGAAGCTGAAGTCAATATCAAGTTTACCTAAATCGGAAAGAGAAGAGGAGCCAAAATGCACAATTGCCTTTGATATTTTGTTGGGTTTTTTCCCTATGAATTACTGTGGAATACAAAGGAAAAAACCAATGAAGGAAAGGGTTTTTTTTTCTGTAAGAGGCAGGGCAGGGGGCAATCCTGACTCTACTATGGTAAGAGCTCCCAGTCGAGATAAATGGTGCTACTGTTGTGGTACCAAGCTTTATCTTGGTTTCTTGGCTGTAACATGAAAATGAGTCTGGATCTGTCTCTGAAATTTTATGTTCTGCATTTGGCCACAAGTTGTTGGCACCTAGTCCAGTGCTGCATCATGCAGGTGCTCATAGCTCTGACTTATTTGTCCATCTCTGGTTCAAAGTTGAGCATTGAAGGTAATAATCAGCATGTTCAATTTTCTGCCATTCTGTCAAAAATATGAGAGTTTTAAGGTGCATCATATTGGGGAAGCAGAAGGGCACTAAATATTTAATACCAAAAAGTTAAATATTATCATAAATGTAATTTAATATAAATGGCTTTCAGCAAATTCTAATCCATATTTCATGATTGAAATGGGTGTCTGGCTTCTAATGTTTGCATGCAATTAACTTTAATGGGTGCAGCACATTACTTCCAATCCTTTGTCCCTCAGAGACCCTGGCCCTATCAAGAAAAGAAAATAGCAGGACATCAAATGTCAGTGACAGTGAGGGTGATGCAGTGTCCTGTGTATGAATCTGAAAATGACAAGTTAATAGGCTATTGATAGTTCCTGAAGTGTATCGAGACTAATTATTCTGTGTATCTGGGGGTAAATGAGAAATGGCAGGAACTCCATAAGGTAAAGATATCTAAAAATATGAATATGCATTAGCAATATATAAAGCTTCATTTTCTTGTGTCTTTGTAAAATGTGAGCCGAAGTCACTTTAAATAGGTGGTAGTCTTCCCACCGATTTGACAGGATTTAGAAGAGGTCTTCAGTGAACTTTGGATGTGTATCAGGGACATCATAACAAATTTTGCTTGAGTGAGGTCAAAGAAAAGTTCTATCATCCTCCAAACACCTTCATGCTCACTAAGATCTCCTGTGAAGGGCAAGGCTGCACGATGAAGCAGACTCTATGTTCTGCAAGTGATCTAAAGTGCAGAAATTGCTGGATGTTCACAAATGTCCCTCTAGATGTGTAAGGTGTCTGATGACCTCTGAAATAACAGCAGAGATTTTTAAAACTAAAAAAATATGTCTCAGGCCATTAAACTGGACAGAAGAGAGGTCTGGCAATTTGATTCCAGAAAGAATTTCTGAAATAGTAAAAGTGAAAAAAATAGGTGGTGCAAAACACATTCTAACACTAAAACTGATTTCATTGTGGGCTTTTGGGGATGAAACTCTCCAGCTTTAATTAGCATCAAACTTAACTGTCTTCTATTTCAAACCTGAATATTAATTAGTGATGCCCTTGGGGTAATCAACCCTTGTGGATCTCTGAGAAAAATGAACTGATTAGTAGATTGACCTTGAGAGTTCCAATGGAAGATGATGAAAATACAGATTGTTCAACTGTGCTGTACTGTAAGCCTAACTTAGTGTAAACTAGTGAATTGGAAGGCCAAAGGAAGAAGGAGAAACACTTAATGAGGAGGTTAGTTACAAAAGATGCCATTCATTTTTCCACTTAAAAATGCAAACTCTTATTGCTTTGCATTCAAGACATGAATGGAAGTTCATCTTGAAATACTTTCAGAAGACTTTAATTGTACGAATCCTTAAAAAAGTTCTCTGAAACATATCTCAATCATTTCAAGTTTAATTTTTGCTGCTTTGCAGCAAGCAGTTGATGTTTTCAGGAAATGCAAATTTTGGAAAAAAATTGAGGGATACCTAGTGAAGTACACCACCATATCTGGAGTCAAGAAAATCTGCCTGTAGCTCTCTCATCATGCTGTGGATTCTTTGTTAGAGTCTTCTTCTCCCTTTGTCAATAGCTGTGTAAATCTGGACAAATTAAATGTGTCTCCTTGCCTTTTCTGAGTAGGAATGAAGAATGAGAATCTCCATTGTCCACGATACCTTGTGATCTGTTGACCTGAGATGCTCAGAATGCAGAGAAAAACCTCAAGAGTTTCTATCCCTTCTTAGACTTTTGCATTAAATTTTGCTGCTTCTCCTTGCTAAACCTCTTTCTTATGTAAAAGTTTATCCTCGAATAACTGTGTTATGCCATTTCCAACTTTCTTGTCCTCCAAGTACATCTTACAAAATGGAACACCTCCTCTGTCTTTGTTGTGCCTTTCAACATCCTGAAGCCTCAGCTAAGAATTCCACTGCATAGGCACATGACCCAAAGTTTCCATTCAAATGTGCTTTTCAGTTTTGATTTCCCAAAAGTGATCAGAAGATGTGAAAGTGTCATTATTGCAAAGCCATAGGTTTGTATTTCAAAGCACATTTGAAGCTAGATAAGCTGTAAAAAGTACTTTAGGCAATGAAAGAATCTCAGGCTTACACGGTAAAATAGAAAAGATAAGTAGTGATGTGCTCTTGGCACATAGTTAGGTGGTCCGGACTTTTGTTTTATTGTTACTGTGGGTAAAATCAGATAACATGATGATGTGCATTCCCTAATAGAAATTTCTAATATAGGACATATAGTGATACTGAAGGGTAGATAAGAGAATTCTAACCTCTGTAAAACTCATTGATGTCATCTTACCCCTAAGAACAAGTCAAACAAAAGGCATCTATTTATAGCACTTTGAGAAAATTTGATGCCAGTTGAAGGTGCTAGCTTTTCTTGATATCCTTGAAGATTCAGACTCTCAGTTTGTCACTTCAGGTACAGTGGAGCTTGAAGTAGTCAGAGGAAGTAGCCTGCTAAGGTGCCTCCTGAAGGATATGGGCTATTTGCACCACCTTCCTCCTTCAGAAGTCTCCAATGTAAGAGCCACCAGAGGAATTGTCTAGTGTCAGCTTGCTGTCATGATTCAGTGAAAATATATGTGTTCAGACTGAGGCTTGTTAACAGTAAGAACAGGAATGTCTGCTGCTGAATGAACCAGGAGTCAAACCTCAGAGAAGACTACATGATGGTCAGATTGTGGTATAACATGAAGAACTGGGAAAGGTTTTAGATAGATGCAGGAGGTGGATCAGGAATCAGAACAAGAGGGGCCATGGCATAGGCCACATCCCATTATTGCCTGACTTTGCAAAGGCAGAGAGGCCCAGAGAGTAGGAGCTGGGCTGTAGGTGGTGGCTGCTGTAGAGGATAAGAGTGAATGATTCCCCACCAATAGTCTGTGGATCTATCAGTTTAGATGCAAAATCTTGCCTAGTCAGGACTCTTCCATGTGTGTTTTGTTCTAGCTCTCCTTGGACCAATTTCCCGGGACCACATTTTCTCTGTAAGTGATGCTTCAGAAAGAGTGATCCTTGTGCAGCAAAGACTGCCTGGTAAAGTGCAAATTAACTGAAATTGACACCTCTGTTGCCATAGCTAAACTATTTTTGGTAACCAATGTAGTTTTTTTCAGCCAGCTAAGGTTTTGTATGCTACATTGAATTCAGCAGAGTACAAATATACCTGCCATATAATTAGAACTAGATTTGGAATATCAGAATGCAGTGAACATTCTGGGATGGTGATTTTAGTCCTTTGTACCACTGAATGTCTGCCAAATTTAAACTTAATGTTAGACCATTCCATTACATAGTGTTAACAAAGTCAGAAATAATCTAAATAAACTGGGTAAGAGACTGTAATTAACATTATGTAGACTGAATTTTAAATTTTCTTTCCTTCTCAATGTTGTACATCTTCCTGCTCTGCTTGTAAGTGTTTTCAGAGAGAAGTTGCATTTTTTTTCTGTGTGTGACATTCATACAGGGACTCCAAACCCACTGGAATACCTCACAGAAGCACTGAAGGTCTATTGGCTTATAAAGAAGCACAACACTTTTGGACCCAGACATCCTGACTGCTAAAGCTGGCAGCACTCTGAGAGGGATGTGGTGCCTGGAGCATGGGAAGCAGCTGTGAAGAGATGAGTAGAACAGTGGGGGGTGGCTGTGGACTAAAAAGCCAAGTTGTGGAGGAGCACAGATCTGCTAATCGATTGACTAGTGTGTGTCTGAGTAAAATTTAAGGAAGAAAGACTTAGGAACTGCAGAAAAATGAAAAACTATTTAATTCTTGCTAACATCTAACGGCTAACGTTGCTGTGTCTACTTATTTCAGCCAGGATTTTATAATTTCTTAATTCAGAAATATATCTGTGTTTTGCTAAAAATCTGGAGCAAGTTAGGTGGAAGCCCAAATGACTTTCTCATAAAGTGCTGGATCCTTTAATTCCTTCATGGCAGAGGTCCTGATTACTACATACTATGGCAGTAGCTACTGTGAAATTTACTTGTGGTTAGCTGTAGTTAAAGTAAAACCATTTGTTTCAAGTATGCTGACAAGCATCTACATTTAAAATGAATTTGTAAAATCTGGACCTTGGTCTAAGAAGCATCAAAGATCAGAGGGCCTTGGAAATCCTACAGCAGGTCCCAGCAGCAGGCTGGGCTCCATGATGGGGCAGTGGTAGGGGCTCAGTGCCATCATGCAATTAGTGCAGGGTCAGGCTTTTCCATGGTGACCTGTGGATCACCACTTCCTTCTGTGCACCTAGTGGAGGAATATAATTTCATACCACTGTTTTTATGGTCCAGAACTATCTTCCATTCTGGTGCTCTTAAAAGCCATAGTCACTTTTAGGATACTGGATCTCTGCCTGGTCTGGTCTTTCTAAAATTTCCTCTTCATCTAAAGTTTTGACCCATGGGATCTCAATATCCTTTAGGTTGTTGTGTTTTATTTTTCTATTTATTTATATGCCTTGGGGTTTTTTAGAATTTTTAATTTTTTTTTTAAATTTTTCCCCTGGAGGAAGTAGGAGATAGGGAGAAAAAAAAATCTACCTTTGATCAGAAGTGTTGTCAAACTAATTTTTGCCACAAGTTGCTGGCAAACTACTAATTTTTGATTGCTCTGTTGTTTTGTTAAGGCAGTGGTGGTACTCCACTTAAGATAGATGCATTAGGAAAAATGCATCTAGCCATCATGTTCCAACCACAAATAAAAGTCCTAATATGCTGCAAGGCTCCTGGATTTAAAACAGCATTCAGGACAACATAGGCGGGCAGACTGGCTGTTTCTGCACTGTCTTCTGTCAGGTTAACAATTAGTTAATTGGTGCTGCTAATTGCAATGTTCATTAAGCAATCCCAGGTGGCAGGTTTACCCTTCCCATCCATATCACTGAAACATTCTGAATAGGATTTCATGCACAAGTGGACGTAATGGCACTTTCTGTCTCTCTTGCACACAGACATGGTAGCGTGAGTGATATTCAACCTCCCATGTCATGTACTTCAGCTTCATCTGGGATTACTACCTGGCCTCATTTCAAAGAGAAGAATGGCATTGTTCTGTTACAGAAATGCTGCACTGTTTTGGTTGTTAACTTCTACATGCTTTGCCCAGTAGAATAAAGATGTTTGGTTTCATGAGAATCATGCCATTAATAATACATATGACTTACAAAGAAACAGAGATTTACATGTCCAGAGTATTGTACAAACAGTAATGCATAATAATTTGTATAGCCATAATCTCAGAAATAAGAGCCAGGAAGGATGCATTAGGCTCCAGTAACCAGTTCTTTCCATTCTGCTTTCTGGGTGGCTGCAACTACTTGTTTAAAGCAAATCATCTGAGTTCCATGTTGTTGCTGGGGTACCCCACTGACTCCTGCTTCTCTAGACACCAATTAACATTTCTGGAGTTCTGGGATTATGGTGCACTCTTGTCTCATCTTCTCCCCAAGAAAGCAAAATACATCAGGCTTTTTCTCCAAGATTCTGCTTTGCACTTCCACCTAATCAATAACTTTGCTCATATTTCAGGTAAAAATCCCCTGTTTTCTCTATGCTTTTATCTCTCCAGGTCTTTTTTTCTCATCTCTTCTGCTTTAACTTCAAGGTAATGCAGTACATTGGTTTGAAGCACTGACTGTAACAGGTAATGTGGATTGTATTTCTGACTGAGTTATTTTGAGATGAAAGAAAGGAATAAGGTGTCCCTAATTCAGAGTCCTAGATCATTGAAAGTTGCAATTGTCAGCTAAAAGACACTGTGTACATACAGAGTGCTGCTGTAGGCACTCATACAGCTCCTCTATATGGCTCTCTCTATATTTGATTTTCTTCTGTTAGCAGGATTTGTTTGATTCTCTAGATGTTCTTCAGTCTGTAAAGCCTTTTGTGATGCATTAACCTGAATGATGCTGCATGAACTTCGTGATGATGATTCTAATAAAATTGTGGAAATGCACTACATGATCCAGCCTGTGGGACACAGACACTACTTTTAATTTCCTTTCTGATGCAGAGGAAAAGACCATGTGTGTTTTCCAAGCACTTTGTGCACTTTTCTCTCTTTCTGAGGCCCATGTTTCTTATCTCGGTGAAATATCCATGCCATAATGGTGAACACTGTGCAGACAAATTTCCTTTTGAATACATTGCAGAAAGGAATTTAACAAAGCCTCTCAGATGATGCCTAGAGGAAACTGTGCAAAAAGCTATTCTATTTGAAGGTGTTATACAAATTCTCTGGCAAGTGTATCATATGAATGCTTCTATAGGTAATTTTGGAAGGGTAACCAAAATGCAATCCTACATAAAGCTAGGAGGCTAATCAAAACCCGAAGTGTTTTTTCTCTTTCATTCCTTAAACAATGGTTTTGCTCTTTTTCCGGCTTTTATGGAAACTGCAGGAATGCCCTTGAGAAAGTCCCATCAGAACAAGATGCTGATTCCTGCTAATTTTAATGTTTTCTTCATAAGGCATTGACTAGAACAATTAATTTAGGGTTTCAGTGTACTCCCTGTGCCATTACAGAGAGCTCTGCACATGGGCAGTTGAAAATTGCTGCATGGAATAAGTTTTTGGCCTTGGTGTGTGGTTCAGCTTTAAGGAACCAAACACTTTGAGTTGAGCTGGTGGATAGTCCAGGCCCTGCTCTGTGCTGAGCTCTGAATCACTTGAAGCACTAATAGTTCACAGTGCATTGACTTCAAGAAGAGACTCTGTGGTCTGGCCAGGACATCTTGTCTTGATGAAAGGACACTTTTTCTGGCCAGTGTTTCAAAGTCCTTTTCTCCCCCATGCAGTTTTCCTTTTAATTTTTTTCCCCTTAGTGTTTTGGATGCACTTTCATTTCTCTTTTAGAAGATTTTTAATTATCCTGGTGCCATACTGAGATGTGGCTGAGATGAATACTCTAGCTGGTTTTGAGTCACATCTGCAGATCTTGTAGGTATAATCTCTATGGTAACTGACCCATGTTGGATAGAAGAAAAAATGCCGAGAACTAAAGGTTAATTGCTGTTTTGTTTATACATGTTTTATGCAAATCCAGTGTTGCAAATTAGGTATCCAATTAGAATATGGATATTAAAAGACTGAGCATCTTTTTTGTTTCTTGGACACCTGCAGAACTACTTGAAACACAGTAGAAATACTTTAGAAATAACGATTTCTTTTTATACAACCTTGTGCAGGGAGGGATTCTATCCCAGTCAACTCTTTTTTAAAAGGGGGAAGGAAGGTATTTGTCGCTGCAGAGGGAAACCTTATTTCTTCATATAATAGAAAAGATCTACCTGTCATTCTTCCCCTGTCCAGAAGAAGAATAGCTTTGTGTGGTCATTGTTCTATCAGGACACCTAGAGAAAAAGCACAAGGAGAAAGCAAATAACTAAACAAATCAACAGATGAAATTTCTCTCATGTCACCCATGACAAGCTAATGTTCTGTACAAGTTTTTGGAAATCCTTTTGCTCTTCAATGTGTACACAGTGGTCCTCAAATGAAATAGCTCAGGTCTTAAAAAATATACTGTCAAAGTGTCTGGTTTCTCTTTCAGGGGATTTCTTAGATTCATTTAAGAAAGTAAAACATTAATTCAATTTAAGAAATGAAAGGCTTGCTGACTAGTTTTTTCTCCTTACAGTATTTTCTGTGCCTGTGAAAAGGCTTAAAAAGTACACTGCTGTGTACTTTCTAAGTAAGGGTTAAGGGTTAACTGTGTCACTTGAAAGAATACCGGTTTAAAAAAAAATTCTTCTTACTTTTCATGGGCAAATGTTAGAGACTTCATTCCTATATGAATGTGTAGAGAGACAGGTGTATCTGTGGTGAAATATTTAACCTGATTTACTGAAATATGGAGAAAACTGGTAATTATGGATTATAGTCAGTTTAAAGATGGGACTGCCTAATATGAATTAGCATTTGAATTTCTCAAGTGTGTGCTTTTGGGTTGTGCAGCTCATGAAAATACTCTTTCATCTTTTTTAGTATGTCCATCTTTTTTATTAGGCTGTTTGAGACTGCTATTTTTGGCTTTCCATGAATCTAGTAAAACCTGCTTAGAAAAACTTGTATCTTTTTTGCACTTATGCTCACCAAAGCGACTCTCATGGGGCACACAACTGTTATCCTTCTACATGAGCATGGAAATTTCTAGTAACTTGTCATTATTTTATTCATTCTGTAGGAAGAAATGTTTCTGCACAACCTTTTTTGCAATTAAAATTCTTCCAACAGTTCTTAATGGACTCTGGGGAGGTCTCTCTTCTCATAGATCTTAGCAGAGTGAATTAATCTGTGTTCAAACAAAATTAGAGATGTAATTACTATAACCTTTAAGAAAATAATTATGTTCCTAACACAATCATCCATGTTTTGGGGACCATATTGCAAAGTCTTGTGGCTCCTGTTGCAGACTGACTGCTTTTCCTCATACTCCCTAACAGAATAGAAAAAAATAGACTTTTGAGTCTCTTGAGTGCAAACCAGTGACCTGTGGGTTCACAGTGAAACATTTGGTATTTCTGGCACTGTATTTCTTACTGTTTTGGGAATTGCAACTCAGAACTTGTGAATGATATTCTGAGTGTAGGAAATCTGCTTAAATTGAATGAAGAAAAAGTTTCTAGGGATGCTCAGGTCTAATACTTTTCTAAACAGTAAAATATTTGCCATTTGTTTATGTCAGTAAAATGAGAAATATTATGACACATCAGATGCTTGTAAAATATTATCTTTCACCATACATTTCTGAAAAAATGTGATAAAATGTCCTAGAGGTCTAGATGTATTGCCTTTCTGTATTTCTAAATTAAATCTGCTCATCTGACAAATACAAAAAATGTTTTGGTTTAAAACTAAGTCCTAAATCTTCAAGGCTGCCTGCATGCTACTAACCAGAAAAACTCAACTTTTTGAGTAAAGCGGTATTATTAATGACCTATGTGCTAGCTTCTTCACAAACATCTAAGTCCTAGATGATTATCAAAAATAAAGAGAAATAAATGGTTTCAGTCTGCTGAATCAGCAAAATGCTACATGTTGACGTTAGAAACCAAATGGAAATGATGGCCAACTTGATTTGTGTACAATGAATATTCATCATGGCATTTAAATAATGTTGGAAAATGCCATCAGTATAAAAATTCAAGTCTAAAAAATGCAAAATGGAATAAGTTTTAGTAACACTCAAATCCTTTCTATTTTTGATATCTCACTGTGCTGGTATCCAGTGTTTACTCAAATAAATCTGTACAGGACTAGCTGTGATTTTTAGAAACAGCTCAATCTTATCTACATGGTTTTAGCAAACACATAAAGTACATAGGTACTTGCAATCAGAAGATATTACATGGGTAAAATGCTTGGGTACTGTGTTACGCGGACAAGATGCTACATCACAAGCAGTAATATAAATTTGAACACACAGGAATCAACCAGACAAATAATAGGATAGGAGACCCAGTTAATGTAGCAAACAGGTACCTAGCAGCTATCCCTTGGGCACTCTGTGCTGTCTGATCTACTGGGCTGGAGAGTTACTGGGTTCCTTGAATTGAGATCCACACAGAACCTGGACTCTCCTACAAGGTAAGCCTGTATGGTTTCAGAAAAACTGAACACAATTCATTTTTGTCCCATCAACTGTTTTACTGGGTTAAAGAAATATACATTAGTAAGAAGACTCACATCCATGTTTGCTGTCCTTCTAGGATCTATACCAAACCTGTTAAAGTCAGAAGGAGTTTGATGGGTTACTCTGCTAATCAGGCAACAGGTAAAAGCTCCTTTTGAGGACACCAGAAAGAGAATATCTAAACTTTTGAAGAAAAATATAACTGCTTGATCAAATTCTAGTAGTAATTATTACAAGATACCACTCGCTGGCTTGAGCAGTCATGTAACTTGTACATGTCATTTAAGAGCTGCATACCAAGATGAAGCTACTTATGCAGCTGGGTGTGTCTTTGGAGATCTTGGTAAGACAGACATCATAAAAACTAAAGTTGAACATGAAAATGTCCAGCGGGACCACTGTAAAGAATGAAATTAAATGTCTTTTTATAGGCAGACGTTCTTGAGTAAAGTAGGTGATTTTACTCTGTACCTTATCACTAGTTGCTAGCTAAACACAAACTGCTGCCCAGTTGTTATGTAAGATGCATACCAGGCTGACTACTTGCTTAAGGGTCTGAACACAGATGAAAGAGAAAGGCAGGTTTTTCTGTACACACTGGCTGTTTCTTTCTTGTGGAGGAAATGCCTAGTATGTTTTGAGTGTGACAGCTGCCTCCCATAAATAAACATCCACTGACAAATGCTAAAGAAATTAGCCATATGAGCCTGTTCTACTTTATTAAGAGCTTCAGGAAAGAGCCTTAAAGTTATTGTAAAGATGAAAGAGGAGTGTGTTATGTATCCTGGTCACAGTCTGTGAGCTGGTGGTGTACATTATTGAAGCATTCTGTAAAGAAGCATCAATTCTCATAATTTAATAAGGAAATTATTTTGTTGCTAGTGCATATTCTATAAGGTGGAGTCAAGTACACACCTCCTAACTTCTGTGACTTGAAAATAAAGACAGGTGAGGATACTAAGGTAGAAGATATTTGTTTCCCTCTGTGCTTTCTTTCAGATTTTTCTTGATGTTATGGCTCTGTTTTTATTTTATGATGAAATCTGTCTTTGCCCCAGAGTTTATCAGTAGTAATGCATTTCCATAGTACTTTAAGGCTATGAACACAATAAGCATTTATTGTGGCATAAAACACGAAGTAGTAAAGTGTCAGGATGATGATGTATTAGAGGCAAGTGAGACTCAGGGACATCTTGGGGCCATGAAGTGATGGTTCCTGAAGTTTTCCTTAAGCTTATCAGAAAATCTTGTATGACCAAGGTAGGAGCAGCACTGTCCATACCAGGAACTTTGATTGCCCAGCTAAGGGGGGGGACAAGAGATATTCAGTCACCCGCAGAGAGCCTTAGAACATTATTTGACTGAATTGTAGAGCAAGAGGAATAATATCACTGTTACTGGACTTAAAAAAATCTACAGTAGTTACCATCTTGAATTATGGCCAGGATGGAGGTTGATGGGTACTAAAGTCAATAATCTTGTGATCCTGTAAACAGTGGTCCTAAGTTAGGTCCATTGAGCTCTCCTGGACCACAGCAGGCTGTGCCAGCATCTCTGTCTGAGTGGGATGCCTCTAAGAGCTTGCAAACTCTCAATTTTGCAATACTCAGAACTACCCAAAAGGTGATGGTGGGGTCTGGGCTGATACCCCACTCCATGAGGCTCAACCCTTGAATATTGAGAAATTCAAAGGCATTCAACATGAGTACTTCTCTGAACCTGAGGGGAACTTTTAACTTGTATGCCTTAGTACGTTTACATATGAACATCTTTGTGTCTTTGGGTGTTTGTGTGTGAATTAATTTAGGCCCGCTGTACAACATATACTGTATGTTTCTGTCTTAAACTATAGTTAAGTCCCCGTTGAAACTGTAGTAAATTCTATTGAAAAATTTTATAAACATCAAAGTAAATGATAAAGTGCTGCTAAATCCTTTCAATATATGCCATTGTCCAAGTCTGAGACTAGGATTGGGCCTAGCCACACCTAATCGTGAACAGGAGTTTGAAAAGTAAGGGGGCCAACTCTGACCCTTGTGCCTCAATAGGAGGGTCTCCCTTACCTCTTTGTGTCCTTACCCTTTAGCATCTATAGTCTCTGTGTAAACCATTCAGAATTGACTGTAATATTTTTTACTTTGTATATTTCATCCACATTGTAGCAATAGAGTGAATCTTGCCATCAGACTTTGTCACACTTTCTTAAATTTGTATTAAACCTGCTTTTGTAAATATCTTTGATGATGATTCTCTAAGTGACCTAAACCACTCTTTTCATGACAGTCATCATTTTCCCAATTCCTAATTATTTTCCTGATCTTGATAACAAGAATATGCTGTGTGTTTCTGGCTATGCTCATTAACTATCCCATGTTGTGACAGGATTCAGGATGAGAAGAATAATGTTCTATCTTTATTGATTGATAATCTCAATTTCTTTGGCTATAGATCTTTGCCACATGCTCTCAATATGCAGCCTCATAGTAGCAGCAGAATTGCATATGAATATGTAATGTGAGAAAAATTTTTGAGCTTTTCAAGAGCTGATTGAGCACAACCCTGCTCTGAGCAGTTGGTTGGACTGGAGAGCTCCAGAGATCCCTTTGAACCTGAACTACTATATCAGTCTATATTTCTAAGACAGATTCACTATTTACAGGAGTTAGTAAGCTATTCTTCAGAAACTATTCAAATGTATGCCTAAGTCTGAAGTAAGTGTGAGAGACTTTGAAGTGTAGTGTACTACTTACCATAGGTCTGCATCACAACGTGTCATGTGGCCAACTGCTTCATTTGCTCACGTCCTTAAGTGTAAAATTGGGCAGAATGGCTAAGGTAAATTCAGGAAATAGGGACAACAAAGCTCACATTTTAAGAGTGTGGCATTTGCAACAGGAAACATCACTGCAATCACAAGGAAATTGAAGGAGGTTTCACTGGGAGCTTTGTAAATTCAGCAGTTTGACAGGCAATCACCTGCAGTGAAAATATAATCTGCCAGGAGGTACGTGAGTGACAGCCCTTGTTTCACGGTGAAACCTCAGACCACAGGGAAAGACTTATGCTTGGGCCTAGACTACAGCTGATGGCATAAAATGAAGGACCTCTTGGAAAAGGCTTCATCATCACAGTTTTCTCATATCATATGACTCATTCAGCTTAACTTTGGTGCTGGGTAACCCCAACCACTTAGTTTAGCAGAGGCTGACACAGCACCTGGTGCCCTGATTATTTTTCAGGGAAGATGGAGAAAGGACTGGTATAGACATGGGTGATTTACTTCTCACAAGGTGCTGCGGTCGCTTGCATAAATACAACAACATAAGCATTTGTCTGGCAATAAAACATTTTCTGCTGTAAGCACACAGGTTGGTACTGGCAGCTTTGGGTAGTTCAGCCATTTTGTAATTTATTAAGTGTTGTCAGAGCAGACATTTTGAAATACTGGTCTCTTCATCACTGGGAGGTATTTACAGCGAGATTTTCATGTGAAAATCATTCTTGAGCCATTCACTAGTATTTACCATCTCTTTGATTTTTAGGTCAAATACAAAATTATTGTTTCTTCAGGGAATCAAGTGTGAAAGTCAGACATCCCCCCTACATCCCTCTCCTGCAGAGCTGGGCACAGGTGTAAATGGGACCATAAACTAGGAGGTTATCCCTGTGCACTTTGCTTGACTGGCTAAATCTGGTACAGTGTAGTGCTAATCCATGCCTGTAACTCTTAAAAACTATGGAGATAGAAAGAAATAGCAGTTTGTTTAATAGCAATGATATTTCTGTTTTATAGTGACAATAATTATAATGATGGTGATTATAACAGCAACACCAACAACAATAGTAGCAATAATTATAAAAATACTAATGCTTGTTTATTTGCATTATTTTTAGAAATGCCTTCTTAGCTTCAGCTCAAATCAGCAAGTCAAGGCTCAAGGAATGAAGACCATTTGCTCTGTTTTGAACATGCTTGGCTGGCAGAATGTTCCAGTCAGGGAAGATCGGCCTGCCTAAGAAAGAAATGTACATGTGAGATTTTTTGGTTTTGTTTTTTTAATTGCAGATAGCCAGATATTTTTTCATCACTGATTGGCTTTTGGGGCTTTTATTTCAGCTGTTTTTTTGGAGAAGGCATTGTCTTGATGGACATAACTTGGCGAACTGCTTAGGTTGCTCATAACAACCATTCCTTAGAATAATCACTACAGACAGCTAACAATTTCCTTTGCCTGACTGGTCAGCTGAGTTACTCGATGTGGTTTCTATTGTCTATGTATTGTCAAGAACAACAAATTTTTATGCATCCGCAGCTTTTCACAAGTTTTCATTCATGAAAAATTTCCTATATTTGTAAAAATATGATCTTCTAACAAAGCAAACAAAATACAGCTGTTCAATTCTTCACAGAAGTGAAGCTGAAAAGATGATCAGAGCGACTCACTTGTCCTAAGAGCTCACTTATGTTTTGCATTTGCAGGACTGAGCATGCAGTGAGAGGCCTGTGACAGAAAAGAGACAGAAAAATCATGAAGAGAGGCTCTGTAAGGGCACATGCACCAGGGGGGACTGAGGAATACAGGGAGCTGAGATGTGCTTTGATGGTACAGGAAGATGTTACCTACACTGTGAGGCTGTCTATGGCATGGCTTGATCTTGTCCCTAGTGCGCACTCCACCCCTCTGCCAGGAGGGACCATGGGTCCCCTCCACCTCACCCACAGGCCCTTGTTTCCTTGCAGGGAAACACACAGAGAAAGGCTGGGAGGCCTCTTCAGTGTACTCAAAGAAGATCCATTGTCTGGACACAGAGACCATATAGAAACCTATTCCAAAATGCCAATGAAACCATTAGGATGAAGAAATAAGGGACTAGAGCAGGTACTGAAACACCTGCAATCTAGAGACATGATTGACTATTGTCCAAAGACACTGAAGTGGCCAGCTATAAAGTGTTACAACACAGTGACAAAAAAAGCCAGCTGAGGCTGAATGTATCCATGACAGATAAAGAGAGGGTCAGTGCTGGAAGGAGGAATGTCACAATTGTAAGCATGTGGGAGACAGCGAGACAAATGTCAGAAGCGTTTTGGCAGTGGTAGTCAAATATCCAGTGTGGGCAGTGGAAGCATTAGTGTGCCTTCCATTACCTTTGCACTAAATGTGCAGGGCTTGGCACTTTCTGGCCATAAAGTTAATTTTGTAGGTACAGAAACAGATGGATAGATAAGCTTCCACCTGCAGAGCAGTCATCTAAGGGAAAATATGGAAGGAATGTAAATTTGTAAGCAGATCAAATGAGACTACAGAAGATATCTAATCACAGAACCCTTTGGATTGCAAGGTAGATCTAATGGGTCTGTTTCCATACACAAGAATTCTTGACCTGAAGCTTTATTATTATCCTTGTACATAGATATTTTCCTGAAGAATCTTAATTTTGGTTTTCATAATAGGGGCGAATATTGATGCTAACTAGATATTCAATACATTTTGCACTTAAAGATGTTGAATTAGGACAATCTTTACTTTCACTTGGGCTTTTGTCCGTCATGTTTTCTTCCTACAAACAGAGTTTTGATTTAAGTGGGGGAACTACAGAGCTGAGGCAGCATAATGCAGCTTGGGATCACTTGTTGTGTTGCTCTTTAGAGAAAGAAGAGTAATGGAAAGAGTGGTATTGCATAAAAGAGCTGTGTAACCTATAGTCTCAGGTAAATGTGCGCCTGGCAAAATCCAACATGGATGCTTCAAAAGAAGGGGAGATTTATTTTTTCATTGAGCCATGAGCAACGTATCTCTGGACTTCTATTTTGACCCCTATTATTCCCTGGCCCCACCTTTATGGTAGTGGCAGAGCCTCAGCTTTGTATGTGATACCATGCAATAGTATTCAAGTTTGTGATGTTAATTTGAAAAAGAGCGCCATCAAAATACAAAGATGTAACCCTGACTTGTTACTCTGACTGTAACTTAATGGAGTGGCCTTAGTCCACCTTGAGAGTGGACAAAACCAGATGAGCAATGAGGTCTCCATTGCTTGCTTTAGTCTCTGCTGCAAGCTCCTTTATTGCTCTCCCTATAAATCACCTTTGTTCATGAATGTGGTGTCCATAAGGAAGTACCTGCTCTCCTCCCTCACCATTTGAAAGCAGCTCTTTTATGCAATAGCACTCTTTCCATTGCTCTGAAATTTCACAGAGAAGCCCTCTACTGTTTTTCTTAGTGAGTGCCTTGTTTCATTATGAGGCTAACAGAGACTGTTAATAGGACAATTTCAAAATCAAGCAAACAGATGAATGAGAAAGAGTTTTAAGGTTTTCACAGTGAAGTGCAAGTGAGCTCAGTCAGAGTGAAAAGTACAACTGGTATGTATTGACTTGCTGGATTGGTGCATATTTAGCCACATCAACACTCAGCAAAAATCCCTTATTTTTTGAGATTTCCTTTTTTTTTCCCTTGAGCAATAATAAATACAAATGATTATATTTGGAACATATAAGCAGGGTGACATTGAGACAGCTGCATTTGTATGATTTCATCTGCTAAAGAATTTAGCTCATTTTTAAACATAAGGGTTGTTTTAGAACATATCAGCTCAATGTGTTGTAAATCTAGTAGTGTGATATAAATATTATACATATATATGTACAGACATATGCAGCCACTGGGGCTAGGTCCTCCTCCTCTGCCTCCACATTTCCAATTCAATTTATCTGAGCTAGAAAACAGTTCTAGTAGAGTAAACTTTGCTGGTTTTCCATTCAATTTGGAGCTCAATTCAGACTGACTCTCTAGCTTTATGTCTCTGAGATAGCACATTTTAAAAAAAGGTTTGTGCATATGTTAAAATTATGGCTTCTTCATTGTAGCAGTTCTAGGCAGCATGTGAGGTTTGAGAGGAACAGACCATCCCTCCTGGCTGGCTCTTATTTCAGGCTGCTTCTGGTAAGAAAAGAGTGTGATGCCTAAGATCAGTAAACTGCTTGCATGCAATGTGTTAACAGGTTTAGATTGTAGGGCCTGCATATGCCTATATTTTTCATCCTGTTCAAATTAAAGTGTATATAAATACCTGAAGCAACTCACTAGATTTAAATCACTTTGCATGGTCAAGGCCTTAATACCCTAGCTAGTTTTGCACAGAAAGCCCTACACAATGATTTATTATACATAGAGGAATAAAGATTTCTTTCTTATACTTCAATTTTCACAGGGAATAAAGTTGCATAATTGAGTCTGGGCGGCTTAAACACAGTGCCATAAAACAGAGCATTCCTTGTCATTCTTGCTTTTAGCTTTATCCAAGACAAATAGCATTTAAGTGTGTTATTATGTTATGACTGTTGGGTACCATCTGAAATTTTTTTATGGGCACTTACATCCCTTAATGTAAAGCAAAATTTTACCATACTTATCTGGGTCAGCTTTTGAGTCAAGAACTGAATGTACACAGAGACTGAATTTCCTTCTGGTGTCTCAAGTATGACCTGCTGTGCACTGGATGTAACCGTATGTGAAGGAATCCTGTTTTGCTGCTGATACAACTTAGAGACTTTCTGCTTGAATGCTGATACATTTTACTTATATTTAATACATAAATCCAATTTTCAGAAGACATTTTGGATTCCTGCGATGATGACAAAAAATGGCTCATGAAATAAAGGGACTTTTAGACACTTGTAGGTGATGATGTTAGGGGAGATTTTGGGCTCCCTTTCTAGCTGAACAGGTAATTTCATCTTAGTGCAGCCTATGATGATAAGCCATTGACTCATTTGCTCATGAGATTTTCCCTCTCACTGTTTTCTCACATATTGTGTCTCATTTATACAGAAATGGATTGACTTTTTTGAAAACCAGCTGAAGATCCCATAGAATATGAATCTATGTTTCCCTATCTGGATGTTCATGACTTGAATATTTCTTAAATTGTGCTGAGCTCAGTGTAGCCAGATGATGAGTAGAACCATATGAACAATGCTTCCATCAGCTCTTTGAAGCAGATAAGCCCATGAATAATTCAACACAGGAGAGTGCCTGGCTCTTCTCTGGTAGCTTCACAATAGGTCACAAGTGACTAAGCTCAGAAGAGGATGTGTCCTCAGTATAATTAGGCTTTCTTTAACACTACTGAATTAGCACTTCTGTTTTATTGTACCCTGAAGGTAAAATGGTTATTAGGTCACAGAATAAGCAAATTATTGCTAAATGCCTTGGGCAGATTACTCAAGAGCTTCTGACTATCACTTTATTAACTACAACTTATGTCATCAGAAAATATTAAGCTAGCAAAATCAGTAAAAAATACAAATGTTACTGTAAAAATCAAAAAACAGACTACAGGGACAAGAAAGGAAATTAAAATTAAGCAGTTGCCTAAGTCTGATGTGCACTATATACATAACACATCAGCCATTGCTCCCTATGTCATAGTTGTTCAAATTGTTTATGTAAGATTTCTGTTTTATTATGAGATTTTTAAAAAAATACAATTTGAACATTTAGCTTGACCATAAGTAAAAAAAATTATAACCCCCTCCTCTTTTCCCCCATTCCTAGGCTCAGTGTTGCTGCAAAGAGGTTCTTTCAATTGCACTAAGCTTGTTCTTTACAGAAACCTAAGGTGAGGCGACCAGGGGACTATATTCCTGGACCAATTTCATAGCTAAATTACCCTCTCTAACCTGGCTTAGAAATTTTAGAAGAAGCTCTTGTGCTTGATTAGTTCTTCCTGATAGTACCTTCCAGATACAGGGCCCTGAACAGTGGTGCCTTGGCTGGAATCATTCCATGCAGGCTTTTGGGAGCCTTCCAGGAGCTACATCCTAAGGATCCTTATGATGCTGTCCCAGAGGATTATTTTACGACTGATTTTACTGACCTGATATAGTGCAGGTACCTCAGCAGCTGTGTCAGGGTAACTTCGTGGCTCAGTGGGATGCCGGCTTAAAGAGGAGAATGAACAGCACTTGGAAGTGCAATTGGAGCCAAAGTTATCACCTTGGGAAATTAGAGTCTATGTCACTTTGGCACATAGATTTTTGGCCTGAACACTCACAGGTATGTCTCCTGGACATTTAAGTCTGCCTGCAAGTTCCTCTGAGCCGCTGTTACAACATACCCTCTGTCTTCCTCTTCCAGCAGTTGGAAGGGGTGATCAGAGTACTGATGTGGGGGATGGAGGTGCAGCAGTCTGACCCAGGTGCAAAAGTGGTGGGATGGAGCCTGCAGACAGCTCAGCAGCAGCCTGTCCCAGATGGATGGACCCACCTGCTTCGATGACTGCAGTAGCAGGTTCAGTGGCAGGTGCCTGTCTATGTGATGCTTTGTCTGTGGTAGCCCTACACATGTAACACCAATCAGAGTGAGAAAGTGCTAAAAACTGATGAGTGTGACTGAAATTTTCTGTTCATTTTTAGAATCATCAAGAGTGAACAGCCTCAGTTCTGGTGTTGTACTACACCTTTGTGAAGGTGTATGGATGTATTTAACAGGTGTGCATTTTAATATAAATTGTATCCACAAATATAAATCACAGAAAAAAGACATGGAGTTGTATATTAAGTCATGAGTCAAGGATTCAGCAGAAAGTAATTTCCTGCAATCATTTTATGCTGGAAATAAGTAATATTTAAAGTTTAAGAGGTACAGAAGTAACTTCTCAAAACTTCAGCATTCGCAAATAAAATATGGGAGTAAAATATGTTGGGAAGAATCTCAGGACCAAATTTGCCAATAGCTGTATTGCACATTTTGACATGCAACAGTCAATTATCAAAAAAATTTGGAAGTTATTTTGTGGCATTTTAAAGTTTTTAAGTAGACAGAGAAATCTATGTAAATTATCAAGAATTTCAGAATAAATGCACAGATTTGAAATGCACCTTGGGGTCTTTAATTTTATATGGGGTTTTATTAACAGGCATCAGTTTTCAATCAAAGGGCTGAGAAGATGAATAAATTGGTAAGGAATGGATTGCATAAAGCTGAACCAATGGCAACCCAGCAGGGGAGCAATCAGGGAGAGCTTTATAACAATGCAAAAGACAAATTCTCCACATTGCAGATAGCTCAGACCTTGCACATGTCAGATAACTTACAGTATATTTAAACAATGCTATTTTTCCCTTGAAGAACTGCACATCCCATAGAACCAGAATTTTAGCTGGGCTTAATTGGTATTGCATTATTTTTGTTAGTGTATCTAAATAAGTTGGTTTTTGTTTCTCTAACCAGATCAACTGCCCTTCCAGGTAACCTTCCCCAGATTATATACTGGCTATGACATTATTTGGTGTGGAATATCCCTCTGGTTAGTTTGGGTCACCTGTCCCAGCTGTGCTCCTTCATAGTCTCTTTACAGACCTCCTCATTGGCAGAGCATGAGACGAGGAACAAGAGTCTATGACTCAGAAAAACATGACTTAGTAAAAACTAAATCATTAGTGTGTTATCAACCCTGTTCTGCTTTCTAATCTAAAACACAGCACTGTAACAGCTACTGTAATTCTACCCTAATTGAAAGCAGGATAGAAGCTAAAATGCTGCTATTTCTCTGCAATTAAACTTTTTTCCCCCTACTATGCAGAAGCTTCTGTTTAGAGGAAAAGACGACACAAACCTCTTTTGGATATTTGTTTGACAACTCAGTGTTAAAGGTACTCTGCAAACCGTTTCCTAGGCAGAGATGATGGCAGTATTGCATTTTCTCTCTCTTCAATAGCTGGGAGTTAATGACCTGCAAAGGCTTATGAATAGAATTGTGGTAATGTGATCTAGTTAAGTCAAACACAGAAGGAAGGTAGGTTGAGAGAGGTTTGTGTTTGGATTTTGGGATCTCCTTTTGTGTATTATACCACCATATTCCATAGTAACGAAGTGTAAGACTGATGTTCCCTATGGTGCTTTTTCTTAGCAAGATGGTGTTTTCTTTTGTGAGATCAAGAACCCAGAGCCCAGGAAAAATTAATGGAAAATCCCAATACAAAAACAAATTGCAAATGATTAATTTGAATGACACTGCTATGCAGCAAAATCTATCAAACAGTCAAATTTCAATAGTCATTAGTTTGCATCAGAGCAACAGAACTGCTTTGGGAAAGGTAAAAGGTAAACAGCTGTAAATCTGTTGCCATGCAGAGACTCGCCAACAGATTCCTGCCTTCCTACCAAAGGGCTGGTGGAAGGGGAAGGATACTGGCCCCACTCTCTTAGGTTAGCCTGGGATTAAACAAAAGGTGTTATGAAAAAATAATTGGATGCCACTTGGGTGACATTAGGCAGTGTAACTTCCAGTATTAATTGAGTTTTCATACTGTGCCAAATACAGTTTTAGCAGACTGAAGCATGGCATCTTTGTGGATGCAGCAGGTTTTCTATTTGTGTGGTACTACTTATGTGCATATTATTTCATAGAAATGAGGGTGGAGCACTGCATTTATATTCCATCTGATCCCTCCAGGGCTGGAAAACCTTACCGCTGTGGACAGTAACTGAAGGTAATGATGAAGCCAAGAAGAGATTTTGAGGTAGTAAATTATAACAAATTAGACAGAATCCACACTCAATAACTTATTTCCTCCTTGAAACATGTTGAAAGATGTGCAGATAAAATGTCAGGGTTAAATTAAGATCTTAGTTATAGATATGGCTCAAAACCAAAAAATACATTTTGTGTGAGTGTCCAGAAAAACAGAATCTGACTGACTTAAAATCAAGCCTGAACATGATTTCCTATTCAGACTGATCTAGAGATATTTCTTTTATCCTTTAAACTCCCTGAACAGAACAAGGACCTGGCAAACAGTGTAATATGTTAAAAAGATAAGTTGTACAGTACTAGTTGTAGGTTTCCATGGCAATATCTACTAAAACTCTATGATTTACCCGCGCTGAAGCTGCCAAAAATGAGAGAAAGAGAAACCTGTCTTTCTTATTGCTCCTCTAAGGAAAAAAATTGAGAATTCCATGTTAACCGTACGCAGTGACAGTTTTTCTTTACAGGTCACACAATGCATTTTCTGCAAAGGTTGTATGTTTCTAGATATCATCCAGGATGACATGTTTTCAAATTTTCTTAGAATCTTTGGCAAGTGCTCATATTATTGTGAATGGATAAACTCTGCAATCCACACCAGATTTTAAAGCATGTGGTCACTATTAATTAGTGGTAACATAAGGTTTCCTTGGGCAGGAATTCCAGTTCCCATTTATGATCAGAGGTTTGTAAGGAACTTATATGTCTAAAAATTCATTATTTCTTTATTGATTAGGATTATGATTGAATTGATTCTTTTACATGGTGGTTAATGAAGACAGAAAAGAAGACAGAAGAGAGGCAGAAGATTCAATTTGGCTATCTAAGGTCTAGATGAAGTTCAATGAAATTTTGGTGCTTTTTGGAGATATTTAAAAGCCATGCAAAGCAGCTGATGTAGATCAGCAAAGTAAGAGTTTTCTCACACAGCTCCAAGTAGTAAGAAGATGTGCAATTTGTTTTCCATAATTTTTACTATTTTTGACCTTGAAGTGAAATTAAGCATCCTTGTGAGCTGTCTTGAAAATCCTGGATTTGGCGAAATCACAAAGCCGTTCTTTCTTGCTGTGACTTCACATTGCTTGTTTTCTCTTCAGCAGAAAATCAACCGAGCAAAACAGACTGAATATAAGAAAAGAATAAAACTTCCTGATGCTTAACCAGACTCACTTAGCAATCACATTCTGAGTGAAAATTCAGCTTGGTTGACTGGGTTTTAAGTTACCCATGGTTTATGTTTTCTGATGTCTCCCTATTCCACAGCAGTGGCATTATTTATTTATATTATTTATGGATTAAATATTGCAACTTGAATTCAGCTGTGTTGCCTTTAACCAAAAAGTCTGTTTCAGCTGATGCATTGCATGGCTATTAGAGAAAACGAAATAACAGTATTCAAAACATGATTTTTTTGATATAAAGTACTTTGATTTCTACATATTAAAACTATATGAAAGGCTGTAAATTATCCTGAGTTCTACAGATTGTAATTATTATTGTAATTATAATTTTTTTTCTAGGAAGGGATTTTACTGCTCTGCACCAGTCTTTAAACCAACATAATCCACCAAGCACTTAACAGTTCATTACTTCATCAGTGATGCTGAGTTCTGTTATTAGAAGTTTTTTATGAGGGCTACTCAGGTCTGCCGGGCAAAAGGCTTAATGGGCAAAGGATCAGGCTTGTTCCTGAATTCACTGAAAGAGCTCCCAATCCAAAGGAAAAAGCAATGGATAGCTGGCTGTGAGTGTTGCCAGGATATTTCGTTCTGAAGTAAAAGCAGTCAGCCTGTTATTCATGTTGATGCCTTATCTGTAGTGTTTGCTTAGTATTGAAAAATCAGGTTTTAGCCACTTACTGATTTCAATGCAGTGATAGGACATATAATATGTTTCATCTGACATGATATTTGGAGCTTCCTGTGTATAATATTGGGGCTGATACATAATCTGTAATAACTGGGTATGAAGTTATTACAAGAACAAATTACAGTTATTAATAAATGGCTAACTTAAGCTGCAACTAATCATAGAGCACCCTGAGTTGGAAAGACCCACAAGGATCATCAAAATCCAACTCCTGTCCTTGCACAGAGCAGTCCCAAGAGTCACACCATGTGCCTGAGGGAGTTGTCCAAACTTTTTTTGAATTCTGTCAGGTTTGGTGCTGTGACCACTTCCCTGTGGAGCCTGTTCCAGTGCTCAGCTACCATCTGGGTGATGAACTTTTTCCTGATATCCAACCTAAACCTCCCCTGACTCAGTCTCATGCCCTGTCCTTGAGTCCTGTCACTGGTCAAGAGAGGGAAAAGAATGGTACCTGACACTTTGCTTCCCCTTATGAGGAAGTTGTAGACCACAATATTTCCCCTCAGCTTCCTGTTCTCTAGGCTGAACAAGCCAATTCACCTTAATCACTCCTCAGCATTGTATTCCCCAGTCTGTCCCCGCATCCAGGGCTGTCCCAACACAGGTGCAGAATCTGGCACAGGTCTTTGTTCAACTTCCTATGAGGAAGCTGAGGAAAACTGGTCCTAGAAAAGAGCCCTGAAGAATGCCTGATAGGCCATTTATTGTAACCCTTTGCACCCAAACCATGAGCCAATTTCTCACCTGTTGCCTCATGTGTCTACCTATTTTTTACTTATGTTTACCTAAGATTTAGAATGCCACTGTATCTTTTAATTTCTCTCATATGAATAAAATTATAACCATTCTTCTGCATCCTGTGCAGGTTTACTAAGGACAACTAGAGAACACTGCTTGAATTATTCATGCTTTTAATGAAATGTGGTCATATATATTTCTAGCTTTGGGCTGTTAAAGTAGAATCCTTCCCAAATCATTCTTTTATTAAAAAAAATGAACATGAGGATAGAATATACAGATTCAGGCTGACAGACACGAAATGTTTTACTTAAGTTTTATGGCTCAAAATTTGTCAGATATTTGTTGAAGAAAATGACATTTTCTAGAAAGAAAAATATTCTACTAAATACTCCACCACTTGCCTCATGACGGCTAACTTACAGGCAACAGCTTATATTTTTAAGTAGATATTATTAGGAGCTACTGTAAAAAATGAGCATTTTTTAATATTAAATGGAATAGGTTTTCACTGGTATAGCTTTGTGTAACAGGGAAGTTCTGCAGTACTTTTTTTTTTGAGTCAGAAAATAAAAGAGGAAAACTTCTTCCTGTCTTGCACCAGACTGTTTATGTTCTTGAGTGACAAAGTAAAATGACATCTGGCAGGAATTTCAGAAAACCGGGCAAATTCTGTGCCTCAGAAATGTGTGATTTATGTGGGGAAGCAAAGAGTGAGGAGTCTGTGTGCAGTATGAGCTTTCACAGGAAGTATACAATGAAAACCCAGGCTGCTTGCATTCATTAAAGAGCTCATACTGCTTTTCACAGGACAGAAATTCTTTTCCCAAATTGTGTAGTTCATAAAAAATGTATCTTAATTATCAAACTAATGAAAGATGATCTTATTATCATCTGCTAATGACCATGCCCTCCTACACTGACACAGCAGATACCTGTTAGAGAAGTTTCTGTTATAGGTTATTGTTAAATATTTTTAAACAGTCACTATATTACACTCCTATAAATACATATTTTGTAAAATGTTTAAATTCTAGTGGCGCTCCATGAGAGAGAAAATCTATTTGACTCATTATTCTGATGGGAAGTAAGCGCAAAATGTTTGTCAGTGAGCCAAAATTAACTATAATTAAAATATGGATAGGGAAATATCCATGGATATATGGATAGTTGAATAAAAAAACTATCCAAACCATTTGCACTCCAGCACATAAGTAAATTACTACCTGTGGGGTCATGACGAAAATTGTTTCAGAGGCATCTTATTTCAAAATTGTCTGACAGTTGTTAAGAACTAGACTACTTAGATTTTCCCTGCTAGCAGTTTTTCAAGTTTATACTATCTTCCCTGTCTCCAATATAAAATTTTTCCTGTCTCATGTAAATATGTCTATGTGAATAGCACACAGTTGCTCAAGGGAGGTGCTAAGAGTTACTGATGCAAAGGCATATTGTTATTTTTAATACTATTATTCTGATGGGAAAAAGCCAGCAAAATATTTGTTAGTAGGACAATTATTTTCTATTACTAAACCTGGCTTATAAGAAAAAAATGCCTTATAAAGCCATTGAAAGGATCTCTTCAAGTATCTAAAGACTGAGTATGGTACTGAATCCACATTCTCCGTAAAATAGCTTTTACTGTGGTCACCTTTGTACTTAATTATATATACTTAAGTATTTTGGATGCAAGGACTTTTAAATCCTTAATGTTCTGTTCCTGTACCCATGAGAGTCAGTATTTCCTTTAGCTCCAGTTGCATAGAAACAGGTTGCATATCTAACAGGTTAAATCTTGCAATCAAAATATAAGCAGGTTGTCACCATTTAGGCTGCTTTTGACAGTGGGACCGGCTTGAACAATGAAATTTCAAGAAAAGAGAGGGGACAGAGATGTAAACAAATGCAAAGATTCTTAGTTCTTTTCTTTGGCTCTAAACATTAGGCTGCACAGTCTGTAAGATTTTTCTACTTGTAGACTCCAAGCATTTTGAAGCTGTCTCACACAGGTGTGCCCAGGATGCTTAGGCTGAGAATGTTCCATGTAACACCTGGCTTCATTGGAACACACTTTTTTCTATGTGAAATAGCTAAATTTGTTTGCTTAACAAGCAGATTTACCTGCAAATAGATTAGACATGGCTTTCACTCCTAATCAGTGACATGACAGCTTCTTAAGCAGACTCCTGTTCACCTATTTGCTGTTCTGTTTGAAGGAACTTGCCAATCACTATTAAGGTGTCTTAATGAATTTAACTTGAAAAATCAGCTGCTGTGCTGCAGATGTCCATCCATCAATTTGCTCCTGCACTTTCCATCAGGAATGCTTGACTGTATGGTTATTTATCTGCTAGGGCAGTAAAACTGTCCCAACTTCTCTTATATTCTGATGGGCATTTAAGAGACCATAATTTAGAATTATAGAGCTATAAATTCATCTTCCTTCATTGTTTAATAAGCAGACCCTAACTTGATATTATATATTCTTCATTGTTTGTAGATCTCATGTCCTTTCTGTTATATCCATCTATCCATGTTGTTCTGGCCAAAGATAGTAAGACCTTACCATAGAGAGAGACTTTATTCAGAAAACTAATTTATTCCAGTGGCTAAAGACAAAGTAATATTATAAGTAACCTATATTTAACATTGGACAATTTGTATAGACATGGAGTGAAGTGAAAATGTAATGATTTGGAAAAAAAATGAAATGTGAAATAGTGAATAAAGTTTCAAGTGGAAGGACCTCTTAAGTAGACAGCAGGGATTTTTTTCCGTGAAACATAGCAAAATCTGAATCTTGGATAAATCTACTTTTCTGTCAACTATACTGAAATAGAGTAGTGGGAAAAAAAGCCCCATGAGCAAAGTTGTACAGTGTCATTAAAAAACAGTCTAAAAAGAAGTGAAAACGATACACAGAAGTTCATTATCTTAACTTGAATTCCCTTTGATTAATTTGTAAAGATGTCAATTATTTTCTGTAAAGCTCAGTTAAGTTTATCATATGTATGATTCTGGTCTAAGTGACTCTTAAGTCAGTTGAAACTTTTGTAAATCTGTCACTGTGAATACAAAACACAGATCTCCCTTCTGTAAGGAAAACATAAGTAAAGGAAGGGTGTAATCATGTCGTGTAATTATGGTGCAGTGGAGACATGACCCTAGAGTAAGAAAATTCCTAATCACCTAAAAGATGAACTCTACTTCTCAACACCCAAATGCATATAAAAAGAGTCAGGAAAAGAGCAGAAAAGAAATGTTGGAAACACAAAAATCTTCTCAGTAAGGAGGCATGGTGTCTATTCAACAGCTGCAGAACACAAAAGAAACAAGGTAATATAAAAGGATGAAATCAGAGTCAGTGAAATAATCTTCCCAATTCTTTCTCAAGGAGAAAAACAAATGAAAACATGTGAAAATTATTATGCAAATAGATGTGAAGAAGTGCTTTTTAAGATTAATATTGTTGGTGCCATTAGACATGATTGAGATGAAGCTTGAAGGAGGTTTCAGAAAAGAATTACACACTTATATGAATAATAAACACACGGAATGAAATGAAAATAACTGGGCTTATTAGGTTTTTCTTATTCAATATCGTGCATCTACCACTTATGTTAGAACTAAACTTAGATCTATATCATACTATAATGCAGTAAGAAAACAACAAGAATCATACTTCTTCACTTAATAGATCCAAGAAGGCCTAAAAAGACTTATAAATGATTGACATATATAAAAGTTGTTATATGCAACAAGACCATGTGGGACAAGCAGCCTGTACCAGTATGAAAGCCAAGTAAAAATTCTTAGAATTTTGTTTCATGTCCTGACAAGAATAAAGATTGAACAGACTGCAGAAAATCACACTACAAATAATTGAACAGCTTCTTCTCAGAAGATAATATCTTCCTAGAGAGACAATTTGCTTGGTAATTAACAGAATATTTTGCTATAAAATAGAAATTTCATGCTGTAAGTCATTACCTCCTAGAAGCAGTGTTACCGTGGCTGCTGACTGAAATGGCATTTTCTGAAGGAGACCATCCCAAGGCTGCCAAATTCTTTCACTGCAATTCATGAAGCCAATGCAGCTCCTCTACTTGCACATCCCATCAACAAGATATGAACCCTGTATCTTTAAACATATTGGTGAAAGATAGGAAAGTGTGTGGGGAAGGGGAAAGGAGAAAGAGAGTATGGGTGTGTGTGTGTGTGTGCAGGTGTTATATGTTCACTTATGCCATGGGATATGGCTCTTAGAAAGTGTGAAGAGCTACTTCCAGGCTACATGGGCTAGAAGAAGGGGTAAAAAGATTTCTGGAAAAAAAGAAGGAAAGAGGAGATAAAAAAAAAGCAAAAGGGACTAGACAACTGATCCCTACTTCATTTTTGGACCAGGTACAGTTTTCCTTTGTGTCACCACAATTATCTGCTGGCTTAGATAGAAAGGCATCTGCAAAGGTCTGGTTTTTCCTGGCTCAGGGAAATAGTTACCATTCATAATTAGAGATGACAAGCTAGACTGTACAGACCCCCTGATTTGTTTACTCTTTTGTGCAAATAATACTTGAGATGCTGCTAAAACAGCCAGCTGAATTAATTTTGCCCAACCCAAAACCATCCCAAGGGAATTCACCTGTCATATCTCTACCCACACCTCAGTGTCTCAACCAGCACCACAGAGGAGTTGTGTCTCTTACTGCCTTGCAATGGCTATGATGTAGTTATTGCCAATTTCACACTACATGTGATGGATGGGAATCAATTAAAATACTGTATTAGAGACAACAGGATGTTTACTTGAATAATTTTTTTATTTAGTAGATGGTAGAACTAATAAAAGAAATTGCTTCTATCAGCTTTCACAATAGTTTAAAACTTATTGAGCACAGCCAGACAAGTGTTTAGTTATCTGGAGGAAAAAGCTTGAGCAATGGGCTGGAAAAGCAAGGTCTTTTAAAATATGGCCATTTTTAAGATTTAGTTTCAGTTTCTTCTTTCCCTCCTCCTTGTCAAGTAATTAAAGTTCTTGACTTGTTTCAAAATCGCTTAGATTAAATTTCATTTTGTTAAGCACCTCAATTTTTCAGCTAGGAAAAAAAAAGACCATTAGGAATTTGCATTATCCATTACAGCCCCCTTCATGATCTGAAATTTATATGGGAAATGCTAATTGGACATTCATCATAATAAAGATAATGATTTCTGTAGTCTCCACAGTGATAATTAAGATGAAAGATGAAAATAATGCAAAGCGAACATTGTATTCTTTATTTGCTGTGAATAGAAAATGGAAAATTAATTCTGTCCTTGTCTGCAGGGTAGGGGTGCCAGACAGGGATAGAGGGGGACATGTACAAGAAGTTGTTTTACCTAAGACATCTGAATTTGCTCAGGGGTCCTGCTGATTTTACTCCAGTACTCAGATGAAGAAGGCTGATACTGAGTGTAACCGCTTCTTACTATTGGGAGCTGTCCTGAAGACAGATGTGACTAATGAGGTTTTGTTCATTATGCTCCACTGCACTGTGCTTGCCTTCTTTTGCTTTCCGAACCATGTGTGTTCCCAGTTCCTTGAGGGGAAGGGTCAGCTTCCATGATGTGGAGTTCTAAGTGCATGCAGTGCCAGAATCAGGCTTTGTGAGTTTACTGGTCAGAATACTCATTGCCACATCTGCATGCATCTGTTTCGAGATTAAAACTAAGCCAGTAAAACAAAGTTTTGTGAAATAGAAAGAATTTTACACAAAAATCTTTCTCTTACATTTGTTTTACTCCTTCTACAAAAGAGATTTGGTGAATCAAATCCAAGATGGAGATTGTTGACTGTTATTTTTTCTGCAGCTGGAATGAACTTAAACTGTCAGCTTGAAGTCTTTGGTGAACCCACACAGGACCCAAGAAAACCCAATATCACTAATTATCCATTCAGAAGGCTAGTGTGGCTCTGGATGGGTGTCATTTATCAGGGGCTTGCTGGATACATATTTTTCAGGAAGGATTTATGGCTTCTAGGTGCCTCTGTGGGCTTCTGCTCCTGAAAAGAGGGTTGGAGAGCGGAGATTACTCTGAGCCTTGGAGGAGCCACAGATTGGTTCAGGCTGGCAGGCACTGTGTAGTGTTGGGCTGAGAGCACTGTGCTGCAGGCCCTGGGAAAGTGGCAGTCTGGAAGTGGGGGGCCAAGGTTGGACCCACCAGGCACCTTCACAAATTATCTAGTCCTGTTGTCACTGAGGGCTAGTGCAAATGAGCCCCAAAAAGAGCTGGAATGACAATGTCTGGTCTGACAAGGGTTGCTCCAGCTGGTGGCTTCCCATCGCAGTAGGATGAATAATATTTGGGGAACAGAGATCTATTATTCACTCCTAGTTTTGGAGAGTGAAATCTATGGATAATGATATCATTCAATAATCCATAAACATATTTTTCATGTGCCCAGAAACATGGAATGCAAGACAAACAACTGCACGTGCAGAAAGACAGACCATGGAATTTGGCTAAAAGCTCATTGTGTATACACTGGCACATGGTTATAAGGAGGAGACTGTACCATTTTCCTTTCCAAATGGAAAAAACCCAGAGAGACAATTCAATTAATACTGCAACTTATCTTAATAGCTACTAGTTTTAAGCCATTTCAGTAGCATCCTACAGCTTTATGAGGCCATAATCTGGCTCCTGAAAGGAAGAACGTTGAAGACAAGTAAGATAGTGAAACACAAGCACTATGCCTAGTGTGAAAAACTTCACATGGGGCTGTGCAAATAATTGACTTCTTGGTTTGCTTGCTGAATTATGAGGAAGAGGGGAAAGGTGGACCAGCAGACGTGAGAACAGAAAACCAATTTACTTGCTTGTTGATCCAATTGGATCATCACAAAATGAACGAACAGAAGAATACAATTTCTTAGATGATTTTCCTCAAATAGTGCTTAAAAAACAACAAAAAATTTCCTCCTTCTGGAGATATTCCACACTATAGAAAAGTTTTGACTAGATAACAAAGGGCATGGCATGAGTGGTTATGACATTAATCTTTGATTGAGCCATTTTAGCAGCTGCCTCTCTGCTGATGGCCTTCTGCTATCAAAAGCACAATGGAACAACTTCAGAAAAGCAAGTTCTTCTGAGCTTCAAACCACTGGTCAGAACAAATATGCTATCATCTTCTGGAGTTTGCAAAGCTGCCATTGAAATCGTTTCCATGTTTGGAGAATCATATCTGTGTGGGGCTATTTATTTAGTGATACTGCTTTTTGCTGAAGAAACCAGCATATTTTCTGTACATATAGTAGGGGAGAAAGTTGCAGAGAATTAATTTTACTCTTGAATTGAAGCATTTCCTAGATTATAATCATATTTAGAAGGAATGGGAAATTGAGGGAGATAGATTTTTCAGAAAGTCCTTAGGTGCTTTAAATGTCTTAGTTCAGAAGTCTTGTCTGGAACTACTCTGATCTGGCCATAATAAGATGCCTGTCTAGAATTTTTAAAATGATACTCAATGAATTCCTGCATCAGCCTGAACTTTCTTTTTTAGCTTGCTCATGCGCAAAGTTGATCTATCTTGAGCTTTCATATGCAACTCAATGTCAAGCAGGACTTCTTATAAATCATGAATGTTGAAAGCATTCAAAAAATTCTCCTGCTTCCTTTTTCCTGGTCAAATTCTACATCCATTCCTGGATCCCCAGAGAGTCCAAGCAGAAGAGGCAAGTGCCAGACATTTCACAAACTCTTTTTCCCAGGAGGTTTCTTGACCCATTGCAATAGGCTTAAGAGAATAAAATTACTGCGATGAACTAAAATAAGAACTCGGATCCAAATCCTGCTTTTCATGGTGCTTGAGCCACTAAGTTGAATAATTGTTTTTCTGATGGTTTAATGCTTTATGGAAGACATGGCAATTATCCACAATTTTTACAGATATTCAGAGTATCTTTCATTTAATAAAGATACTTTAGCTTTTCACACACATTTTAAAGCATTGTTCATTCTGTTTAAAACAGGGTACAAAAGTTTAAAACTGACAGCTAATTGAAAGTGTGTATAATGAATTGCTCATGAAAAGGAAAGCCTGCATGATCATGTCCAGGGATGGCTGCTCTCTGCCATCCCATGCCATGTTCATGGAAAGCTCTAAAGTGATCACACTAGAAATAAGTAATTATCAAATCAGTGATGCACAGAGTGGTTCACAGGTGACGTTTACCTTTTCAGAGTCTATCTTCTTTATACTGCTTCTCTCTTTCTTTGTTTTTCTTCTCCATCTAATCTATATAGCAATACACACACAGTTTACAAGAGTTGATCCTTTCTAAAGGGAATATCTTGCAAACCAAGACAGTAAAGGAATGTAAAAAGATTCCACAGAAATTCCATTTTCATGTGTTTGATTTTAAAGTGCAGTAGAGATCTAGAAAAGGAGACATGGTTTTCAAGCCTCTGCCTGTGTCATTTCAGCCTTTGATTTCCTCAGTTCTAATGGATTGAGTAATTTTAGGTTTTGTTTGCATTGCTATAAAAAGTTCTGAATTTCATGATCAGGCACATCAGGGAGAAAGTCTTAAACTATCACATAATTATCCATCAACCCATGTGCAACCCAACACACACATACATACACAAGTACGCGTGCGTGCCCACACACACACAATAGCTTTTTAAAATTTTTATAACTGCAGTTTTGGGATTATGCCCTGGTCAATTCCTAATGATGCCTTAATTTTATGCTATTCTGAGGTTATGGAAATTGATCTTGAAATAACCAATGAATCTAAGATTGTTTGGAACCCAAGAAGGTGAGGAGCCTTGTTTGCAAATAACAAGTAGTTTATTCTGCTAAGTGTCTCCTTAAAGGTACAATATAATGTCACTGGATTGAAAAATTACATAATTTTGAAAGGAACTAGTATGATTCATTGGTGCCTCTATTTTAAGTGGTATGGCACAGAACCCTGCAAGTCCTAGGATAGAGCTTACAAAAGGTTTGTTCCCAGCCTACATCTGACATATATTGCAAGACTTCATCAAATTCAGTATTTTCTAGAATAAGAGGTGGTTAAAAAAACATACTTTACTGAATTAGCGTGGTGTGTGAGGAAAAAATGAGGATGCACCTTTAATCTTAACACATTTGCTCTACATAATTGAGAATTCTTGTGTATTAAGGTAGTGTTTGTGGAGAACCATATCACAGCCAGATGTGTTCAGAGGTTAATACTCACCTCCTTCACAGTAGGGTTACCAGCAACCTTAAGGAGAAAGGCAAAAGGGGAGGGGGAGTGACAGTGCTTTCATGGAGCTGGCTACAAAATAGATTGCAAGCAGGCAAGCAGGGAATATTAAGAGATTGAAAGATACTGTGGAATAAATAGGATATGAAAACCTTAATATGTGTCGGGATTTTTTCACAATAGTTGCTGTAAAGACAGTTTCTCTTTTGGGAAAACTCACAGATGTGGAAGCATTTGTAACAGTATCAAGAACATTTTTTCTTAAGCAGTACTGTCTTGCAGCATACGTTCATCAGATCTTGTTAGATAACTAGACTCAGGCAGGCAGTATTTTACTGAGGAGGCCCAGAAAGCGCATTTACAGCTGAATGGATGTTAGAAATCTGTAGGTGGCATTTTCCTTCTGGCACAGAATCAGCTGAGTGGTAGAAAAGTTGTTGTACCTTAACAAAGTCTACAAGGGCTCTCATTACAGACAGTGCACTTGATTTGTGGGTGGATAGTTGTACCATGCCAAATTTCACTTTGGGTAATTCAGGTGAGTCTATTCAGCTTTATTTGGGGTTTTCAATGTTCTCCTTTGCTTCCCTTTCTATGAAGCTTTCCAGCTTTCCTTTGGGTTCCTATGGGCACCCTCCAGTAGTGGGTTTGCCATAGCAAACAAAATAATCATTATTAATTTTATTAAGTTTGTAAACATTACCTAGGCCCTATGTAGACACTGGTGGTATAAACCTAGCTTTGAAACAACTGCTTAAATATAAATGGTGAGGTGGAGAATCTCCAACTACTAAGGAAGGTGACAAAAGCCTTGCATTTTTCTGATAGTGTCCATTAAAGGGCATTGTTCTCCTGTGGTTACAGGCCCAAAGGTATTGTATTCACTGCTCTATGAACATGCATACAAAATACAAACGCCAGAGGATTATAATATAATTAGAAGAATCTTTGTGTACCTGTTTGATTCATGTAGAATCTGTTTCCACTCGTTGATTCAGACAGAATTTGCTGAGCTGCCTCCTGAGGATGAATAACAAAATTCGTATTTCAGGAACCAGTGTTTCATGTAACTAAGAAATGATTTTGAAAGAGGCTGAATGAAGAGTTGATGACAGAAAAATGGAAATCAAGGTGACAAAAATCTTTAGTGTGTATAAGCTGGATTCTGCTGCCTTCAGCTAAAGTTTTAGTGTTCAGTCTTTGTTAAAAACTAGATTGCTTTCTCCTAAGAGAGAAAATTTTCCCATTCTCGCCTTAGTGACACTTGAGTTTAGTGCTTCCAGCTAAATAGCTAATTGTTTTTCTCAAAATAATAAAACATGCATTGGCCAAAGACAGGCTTTACTGACAAAGAAGACAGGAAGAATGGGCTTGTTATTAAAATTTCATATGGAATCATTATAAAGAATATGTATAGATTTATAATTTATTTATATGCTTACTTCTAAGCTAAAGTATTGCAACTAACGTTTACTTGGGTTTGAACTGGGAAAAAAATACTTATGTATTTTCTTTTTGAAAATCTTTGCAGTCTCATGGCAAGTGTTTTTTTCCTTTCCTATGTTCTTTCAATTTTTCTCAAAATCACAAGGTGCTTCTTTCAGTTCTCAAACGAAAAGTTTGAGCATTTCTTTTAAAAAAACCTCTCTCAGCAGGACTTTCACTTCAAATACTGTAATTTCTGCTGTGACTCACTGTGTTCAGCTTTGCTAAACATAGCTAACACAGTAATCCTGGGGCTGGAAACCATGTCCTAAGGCAAGGAGCTGGCTTTGATGCCTTCAAGCTGCTCCAGCCCAGTCATCTTGACTAGACAATTCCCAGTGTAATTAGGCTGCACCCTAAGCCGGGTGACCTAGAAACCAGGACTGATGGAAGCACATATAGTGCCAAATCTCCATGCCTAAATGGGTGATGCCTACTGGAGTCCTTATGATACAAAGTTCGTCCTCAGTACAAAGAGAATCATGTTACTGGCTGCAAACTAATTAAACTGGAAATTCCTATTCTTTTTTGGCACTATCTTGTGTTTCACTGAATTGACAGTAGAATTCACTGTGGTTCAGAAATCCAAAACATGATCTATGCCTCCCTTGAAGCTCAGGGTAATATATTTGTCAGTCCTTAAGTGACTGAATCTGCCACTATGACATGAATGATATGCCTGTGGTTAAGAAAATATTCAGAACATATTCCTCAAGCAACAAGGTAACTTCTAGCTCAGCTTTGATAAAACACATCATGCCATTCAGTTTTCATACTCCTATGAGCTAGCATTCTCTCTATATCTGCAGATTACTTTTATAGTCTTCATCGCTTTAGCATTTTGGTGCTATGAGATATGCACATTATAATATACAAAACTTTAATGAGTAACTTCTTGTCTAGAGAATTAATGGGAATTCCAGATAGGTGAGATTAATAGTTCGTACAGGCTGAGTGGCTGAAGTGACTTTAAACAGGGTGTAGAGCTGGCTGCTGATTCAAATTCAGCCTGGGTGACTGGTTTCCAGTATTCTTCCTTTGACAACTGAGGAACAGGACTGGCTGCTGTGAAAGCAACAGGGGTGAAAAGTCAAAAAGTTACTGGGACTTGGCATGAAGGAGCCAAGATTTAGCAAAAGAGGCTGCAGGGAGTTTCAGATGAAAGTGAGAATTGGTGTGGATGGCAGTCACTGGTGACCTCCAGGGCTGGGGCAGCGAGGTGTTGTATAAGCCCCCTCTGAGCCAATAGGTCTGGGTAGGGGGAGCTGGAATGGATGCAGCAAGGCACTGTGCAGGTCAATCTGAGGTGCACAGGCAGAGTGGTATGTGGGGAGTTAATATAAAACCTTCCTAACATGCTGCTGGCTTACTGCCAGCAATATTAAATCCTTGACTTTCTGCTCACGATATACACTCAGGATAAAATTTATGAACACATTGCTGAGAAAAGAGTCCCTGATCCCCACACAAGCTGTACATTTCTTTTGGCATCTTAGTTTCTTTCAGTGCTTAATCCCTCTTCACCTCCCCTGTCTTTATCTGCAAAGTCTTTTCAGCAGCTGAAAGAATATGGTTCCTAATACTTTAAATGAAGAAACGCATTTACATTTTGGTGTAAATTTAGTTTTGTTTGCTTTTTCCCCCCCTTTTTTTTGTTGGCTTTTTTTTTCAGTGAGATGTCATCACCTCTTGGATTTTAGATTATAAAATGCAAGGAGGTTTTTGTGCGAATTGAGGAAGGATGAAATGTGTGTTGACAAAACTACTATGAAATTGGAGATTGCAAGAGTTTGTTTAACATTTTTACTCACATGTTTTTCATGACTGTTTTTATATTCAGTTCCAGATACATATATAGCCTTTGTGCTTTTCATCATGCACATTGTGATATTATCAATTTCAAACATCAGAAAAAATATTTATCTGTTATAAAAAAATTAAATTTTGAAATTGTGCACAGTAAGTGCACACCTACACACTGAAGTGTTTTACCTGTACATTTTAAAAAATTGAGAGAATTTTATTAATTTCAGTCCTGCCTTCAGGACTAAAAAGAATTTTAAAATTATATGCAGAGGCAACCAGTCCTATCTTCTCAAAAGTCCAAGGGAGATAATAAGGGCTGAGCTGCAGCCACTCAATGCTGGGACACCCCTTGGCTTCCCTGAGGCACTTGGAGCAGTGGATGGAGACTACCATCAGCTGGCCATGAGATATGTTCCACACACAGTCGTAGAATCAGAACATGTTTTTCTTCTAACCTAGATGTGAGGGAAGCCTGGTGCAAACTACGCGTTTTGGGAAATGCAAAGAGGGATGCAGGAAAGACAGACAAAACACTATGTATGTGTATGGGTGGACTTGCATAAGTTGACAGGTGGAAAATCAGCATTACAGCTGTCTACTTCCAGCTTTGACAACATATGAAGATGGAATGGAGTGGGCTTCAGAAGGATTTTTATTTTCCTAATTTCACATGGACAACAACATGAATTTGAGCTTGCTGATAATCACATCTTTCTAATGAAAATGCGCAGAGTGAAAAGATGAGACGATATTATTTTGAGCTTGTTAAATATTTGCCCAAGCAACCAGCAGACCTTTGAGTCAGCTTGATGTCCCAGAGATGTCATGAAGGTCCTTTACAGGTATTAGGTCATTTTTCTATGGATGAGAAGGTAAGACTAGAATCTAAAATACTTTCTTTTGAAACACTCACCCAGCTCTAACTGAGGGCAGGTTGTGTAAGGAAGGTTTGCTCTACTTCCATTCTGTAAGTAGTAGTCTTTATCTTCACCCCGAACTGTCAGCCCTTATCCTCCATGAATGCTACATGAGCTTAAAAAAAGCATTTTAAAAAGTATTTTTTTATTATTTATTTACACATATATATACTTTCCATCTCATGAGAATGACCTGCAAATAATAGATCAAAGCATGAGAGCATGTTTTAACATGTTTGAGCTGAAGCTATGGGCATGCTTCAGAGACATGACAAAGTTTCTCATTTATAGAGTTCCTTTCATAACATAAAATTAACAATTTATATGGTTGATATTGATTTATACAAAATGATGGGCTTTAAGTTTATTGTGATCATGCAAGATTGAGATGTTTCATGCAGAATAAAAAGTTTTGGGAAAATGATGACAGTGCTGAGCAACAGTCTTAAATATATTCTAGTTGTTAGGGCCAAGTGAGTGAATTAAATAGGGAGCAGCATTATACCACTCTAGAAATCTATGCTGCAGTTGTGTGGTTGCAGCTCTGTTCTGCTCATCTTAAAAAGTATATAATAGAAATAGAAAAGATTTGGAAAATGTTTGGGATTTTTTTTCAAATGATGAGTCACTGTGAGTCCATGATATCTTTGAGCCTGGAAAAGAGATGACTTGAGGTCTATGAAACCATGAGTGTCACAGAGATGGTGAACACAGGCCAGTTTGCCTTGTCTTCCAAAGGAATGATCTAAGAGTTGTCTTACTGATAGACCAGTGGCAGGTTCCAAACTCTCCAAAGAAAGCAGTTCTTCATGTGATGGAGATGTAAACTTTGCAAATAAAACTCTCTTCAGATGTGAGAAACAATCTTCCTTATTTCTTCTACCTTTACCTTCTCTGTGACTTTGGACATTTATATAAAAGACTAGGCTGGGAGCTGATAGCTCCCGGCTGGCTTGCTGGAGTGATTTCTCTGGAGCAGCAAGGACTCAGTAGTAAAAAACCCAAAACTAACCCCAAAAAAATCTATCAGGCCACACTTCCCTTTAAAATGGACTGAAAGCAACTAAAGCTAATTGACTAGCCACTACAACTCACATTGCTAAGTTCAAGAATGCTGTTCAGACACAATAGATCTCATATTTGTTAGTCCAGGAAGACAGGAATGGGATGAATTCTTTGTAGCTGTTGTTTCATACACTACTCCTTAGGCGATGAGAGCTTTATTGCTGAGACTACTGACACTAGATCAGATCTTTGGGAAAAAAAAACCCAAAACATACAAACATTTTATTTTGTGAATTATTACAGTTGTGGAATGAATCCCTGCTGCTGTCTTGAGTAAGCTGGGGCTGACTAATGTCTGCAGCCACAAGGAAGGAAGGTTTTGTAATCTACACTCTCTCTCAGAAGACACAATTCCAACCGCCATACTAAATCACAGGGAGCGTTGCTTCTTGTCGAAAGTCTGAGATTAAGGCAACAACAATTTCCTTTCCTTAACTCTGTTTCTTGTTCTTTGTCCATCTGTCTTTAAACAAACAGGCAAGCAAAACCAAGTAAAGCTGAAGCAAAATAAATAAAAAAAACAACAAAACCTTTCCAGGATGATCTTCTCCAGACCAACACTGCATTTCAGAAGTGTCTTTTTCTAGGATCTTGAATGGAATGAAATTTTACAAAAAGACACTTTATGCAAAAAATCTGTGTCTAATGGTTGTCGCTCATAGCTCATTTTAAGACAAGGCTGAAGAGACTGATATTTTACTCTTCAAAAAACAGGACCACTGTTTTTAGCATTTGTATAAGAGCATCTTTAGTTGTACAAAGCTATAAAGTGTTGATGAGAATTGATTCTACCCAGTGGAGGGTTGCAGAAAGGGGCCCTGCCCTCCCAAAGCTCCTGTCACCTCAGCCACCTTCCGCTGAGGTTTTCTCTATGAATTTCTGCCATCCTTTTCAGGCATGAGGAGGTATTGGTTAGTCTTCTGTAGTGCACAAACAATCAGGAATAAATTAGCTTTCCACAGCAAATAAAATTCAATTGTTTCTCTCCAAAGAGCAAAACCAATGCATTTTTTGAGTTATCATTTTAGTTACCACAAAGTCAGCTTTCTGGCTGTTTTTTTCATAAGTCATGCACAGCAAACAGCCACGCTGCTCTGCAGTCGCGTTTGTCCTCAACTACACTAAGCCCTTTCCTTCAATTCTCCCAGCCCCTGCGATTACTGGTGCAAGCCTTCTTGTAACAAGAACAAGAGAAAAACTCGATCAGAGTAACATTAAGCATTTTAACCACAGCACTCCCTAAACCAAACGCTTCTCAGTCACATGAAACCCATTCATATTGCAGGTGATCTTAGCAATGGTGGGGTGGCACCAACAACAGCAATGAGAGAACAGGGCAACTTGTCTAGACAGGCGCCTTTTCAGAGCACATTGCTCTTCTACTTTGCTTTCACAGACCCACACCTTAACTTGGAAACTGTTCACATCTTGAAATATACATGGGGTTGTTGTAAAGGGACCTTTATTCCTGAAGGCCTCTGTATTTCTCAGGTTATGAACATTTTTGCAGCACTGTTGGACATAGAGGTCTTACAGAAGCTGAGGTCACATTTTGCTGGATGGTTTATGGACTCTTGTAAAAAACATACATATACAGACTTAAACGTGAGTTTGTGGTTTATGATTATAAAAAAGACTATTATTACAGACTGTATTTTGTTAGACTCTCCTAGATAACAAGACTCTCCTTGATAACAAGAAAAATGGACAATTTTGCAATACACAAGCCTTTTTTTTTTCATTAGAACAAAAGCAATGAACTTCAGAGAGCAAGCTGGGATCAGTGACTCTAAAGTAATTTAATTATGCTAATCAGATTGAGAATTGGAGGGAAAAGGTGACTGGTATCCATGTAAGGAAAGGTCCTAGCAAAGAGAGATGTGAGAATATTGTTAACCTCAAAGGGGAGAGAGAGGAAGATAATTATCACCTCAGGAGATGGGTCATGGGGTAAATTCCAATCTGCACTACACAGCCATGTATTTAAAACCAATATCTACAGAAAATATTTATAGTCAAAACAAGTTAAGGGAAAAAAAGGGGGAAATAAAGGAAGTAACCCATTCTTTTTCTCTATCTTCCTCTGCTCTAACTTTCTGTAGGAAATTGCCTCTCTCACAGCTCCTGATACACATCAATCTTTAAGAGAGGAAATATGGCCTGATGAGGTGAGGTAGCCTAACTCCAGGTGCCCTGTGAATAAATCAGCCACAGAGTTAGGAGCTGTGACCTCTCTCATCCTGATGAACCTTCCAGACATAACTCCTCACTCCTGTTGGAGGCTGAAGTTGGATCTCAGTTGAATGGTTTTTTTCCCTCTATGTTATTTGCTGTGTCTGAAAATGTTGTTTTATTAGGCAGCTTTGCTTCTAGGAGAGAATAAAAAGCTGAAATAAAGATTGAAGAATAAAATCCACCTCTGAACTTTGGAACAGCATGAAAATGAAAGCTTTTGGGAAGAATGTCTGCCTTTTAAATCACTCAACTTGGACAATAAGCAAATAGCTGGGTCTGGTGGAGCAGGTTCACTCTCTGGAGGGAAATAGTTTACATAGGATGAGCATTTATATTTCCCCTTTATTGTCTGATTGAATGCGTAATAAAAGACAGTCCAAGTGAGAGAGAGATCATTAGCATCTGTTAATATAGGAGGATTTAATAATTTGACATATCCTGGCCAAAAGATGGGATGGAAAATTGGAGAGAAAGTAAAAAAGATAAATTAAAAATTATGTCTTCCCTAACTTTCATTACATTATTAAAGCTCTTTCCATCTGATCTCAAACGCCATGTGGATGGGTCAATTTGCAGATTGCTGTGGACATCCTAATGTTCATGTAGGCACTTCAAGACAAGCTGTCATAAATAGTTAAGTTGCCCTGGGAGCAGTGCCAAAATGCATTTCAGTGATGACTGCAGATGCCTGCTAAAAAGCAAACAGCACATTAGCAGCCCTCAGAGTTATTGTGCAAATGGAGTGTGAAATTCCGGTCCATTGCTCTGCACTATAACTTTTTGTCTCCCTGATAATGATTAAGAGAAGCTTTGCTTGATTTGATGGTGGGTGGAAAGAAGGGTGTGAAAAATGGAAAAAATCTCCTTTGGATGTTTCACTTGACCTTCAGGAAAGTCCAAGGGAGGGTTGGTTGCCTGATCTACACACAGAGGAATTAACTGGATTTGTTTGTTCTAAAATCTGGTGCTGAATTAAGAAGCCCAGGGATGCATGATGTGGAATCACCATAAAATAAAATGTCCTGAGCAGTTATTAAATATTTAAAAAGCAATCTGAACCTAACTGTTGGTTGAAATGAATGAAGGGGGAAAGATCATACTGTAGCCTTTGGGAAGAAATGCTATGCTTAAAACCCACAAGATCAGAACTGATTTGTGGTTCTGTGTTAATTTACTGGAAATGATTTTTTTTGCACTTTCATTATTATTATTAATGATAACACTTCATACTTTCAGACCATCTTACATCTCAAAGTATTTCAAATAATTGAGCCTCCTAGTCATGGAATGATTACTGCTGGTGGAGCACAAAGTGCAGTGCCTTAAAAGGTGGGTAAGTATCATCCCATTTTACTTCTGAGATGTAGAGGGATGTAGCTATTTGTCAGGGCTCACTTTGGTGGCAGATACAGGGTCAGAACATAAATTTTCTGACCTGTAGCTCCACTTAACTGTGCTGCCTGTCCAAAGCATTTGTTTCATCTGTCTACTGCTACCAACTGATAGGCACAAAAGTAACGGCCTGAGAAAATGACCCCAAGATTGCTGAAATCAGTGGCAGTGCTTTGAAGGAGCTTTAGAGCAGCCTTCAAATTTGATCTTTAACTTCATGTGCATTTTATGTTCTACTTTTCAAACACAGGGACCCTTTAGGTTTTAAACAATGAATGCCCCCAAAATTATGAATAACCTTTGAAACCTCAGAGCCAAACCAGAGAAAGCAGGGGTTTAGTCAGCTTAATCACTAGGCTAAACTTCTTCCTGTAATTGTTTTTTGTGTCATGCAGTGGATAAAATATATTATGGTATTCAAACACACCTTAATATATTTTATCCACTGCATGACACAAAAAACAATTACAGATCAAATTTTAAGGCTGTCCAAACACATTGGGCCAAGCTTTAGTTCTTCCAAAGAACAGATTCAGGCAAAGCATTTGTGGATTTGTCACTGCCTCCGTTTTTGCACAAAACAGGATGAATGCCTTTGATTTGCAGTGAAAAGCTTTCATCAGTCACCATTTGTTACTGAAGAAAAGAAAATAAATAGAAAACAAAGCTTAATCAGTAACTGAAAACTAGCAGGGAAAAGTTTGCTTGTGGATCTTATGACATCCTGTGTAGTTTTTCAACAGTTGCTGCAAGTTTTACTAGATTTAGAGGCTAGATTAGCTACCTCTGGGGAGAGAAGATAAGACTTTCTTTTTGCCACTTGAACAGTTATGCTAAGTACTATGTAAGAAGTCCATGAAAGCTTTAGTGAGGCCTTGAGAGTATGCTATGATCAATTAACTAGATCAGTCTAATCCCCAAATTAAAGACATTATCCAGGCATCACAGAAGGCAAGGAAACTACACCAAATTGGAGTCACATCCTATCTAAAGGAGAAGAAACAAAGTAATAAAAAGAAGAGATTAATTATATACTCACTGCTAAAGCTGAAGCAATATATTTCCAACTTAAAATTGCAGCTCTATTGTATTGGAAAGCTCCATAGTGGTAAATAATAAAAATATTCGTTTTCCTACTGCCTGTCAAGAATGAGCAAAATGAAAAATACCAAATCAAAAGCCCCCAAGAATACTGAGTGTCATATATTGTGTTTCAGTCACTGTAGGGACAAACACACAGATGCCTGTGGCTTGTGTCTGTTCTCAGCTGACAGATATAGGCTGATACTTTCCATCATAAGACAGTGCCTGGAGAAGTCAGTTGAAACATGGGTGACTTTGGCTGCACACAGCAGCACATATTGGGATATGGAGAGGGTCTGCTTGGCCTGGCTGACCAACCTTTGGCTCTGAGGGTCCGACGTCAGTGAACAGTCCGAGGCTTGCTGCGCACAGCGTCTGAGACCTCTTTGTTTCAGAGTGACTTTCCTTGGTTCAAGTTAAACTGTTCCTGTTGTACAAACGAGATAGATGGCAGAAGCACCAGCATTTTACCAGAGTCAAATCTATGTATACATGCACAGAAGATTGGAGTAAGCTTTTTCACTCTGAAGTTCATAGCACCTCAATTATTCCCAGTATGGATTTTTTACTACAGTGAGTATATAAAGAACACCAACTGAGGCTAATGGGCATTTGGAACAAGGGAGTAGCTTTGGGCAAACACTGTAGAATTAAGAATTTGTTTGACAAATTAAGTCTCCTTCTGTATTTGCAGATTATTCATGAACAGACTTGGATTTGTTCAAATCTGCAGAGCTGGTCAAACAGAATTTGCCAAATCCTAGACTCTCTCAGCAGTGTCCTTGACCTGGTTTGGGGAGTATATTTGTGCCTAAAAATATCCAGCTAATATCACAAGGGAATATAAAGGAGAATAATGAAATAAGATGGCTTTCCAATGAATTTTCAGTTCTGAACCAGACTTGTCATCAAATACTTCAGCTGCTGTTCACCTGACTAGATGAGCAAGCTCCCTGCCTCACAGGAGGCTGAAAGAAGTGTTTTGACTTTGCTACCTAGATTACCTCCAAAGCTTTATGAATAGGAAAAATGCGAACACAGGTGAATCCAACCAGAATTTTAGTTGTTTTCAATATAATTTCATCTCTGAACTGACTTCCTTCTTACCTATGTCTTGAAAAAAATTCAGTGGCTTATTTACACAATTTCGTTTCTTGGCTATTAAAGAGTGTCAGTCACAGATGTTGACTTTTATTTTTTTCACAAACCCGCCCAGTGTTTTCAAGTCAGTTGCATAAATGTGATAGAAATGGGTTCATGTGTATACCCATAACCTTTTCTTTCTAGAAATAGCTTTTTGAGCATAAAAAACTATGTGAGTAGTTAATAAGTCCTATGCAAGTAGTCCACAGATCCTAAAAAAACGGGAATAATAGATTTTATTCAATGTTTCCAAATGCTTTTTAAGTGTCTGTTTTGTACTCTCTGTTCAGTATATTTTTTCATATATGCACTGCAAATCAGAAGAGTGATCTGAGCGTAAAACATCAACCTTATTAATTATTAACAATTATGCTATGTGATTAGTATAAATAATAACCAAGTTCTATTGAACTTTTACCAACTGGTGTGCAAAGACCCTGGGGATGATAAAACTGCTACAAAGCACATTCAAATCCCAGGTCACATGTTTCAGCTTTTGGAGGCTCTGTTTCTAAAATGAACTGAATTTTATCCTGCATGCTGTGTGCAGTCTCAGCTAGATAAGGTCTGCAGAAGTGTTTCAAGAGTGAGTTTCTGGCAAGTGTATATGACATTTAAAGAGATATTTTCTATATCAGAAATTTACTGCATGACTCTTCAGGTAAACGTTTCCAATAGAGTTTTCTTTACTCATGAACTTTGTCTATTCTAAACAATGAATCAAATTTGCTAAAATAATTTCACAAGGTCCCTTTAAATCAATACAATTGTTTCATACATACTAATTTCTCATCCTCCTTCAGCCAAATTTACTATAATGTGAGGAATGTTGTTGGAGGCTCAGGATTTCATAAATGCTTTGCACATAAGTAGGAAATGTGAAGACATTGTATCACTCTGAGTATTAGTAGCAGATAAATTTTGCATTTCATTATTACTACTTTTCTGAGTACTGCTTAATTGGAAAGCAAATCAGATGGGAATTGCAAATGGTGCCTTTAAATTCATCCCAACAATATTTATTTAGGAGCTAATAATTTTTGGCAGAAGTATGAGAAATTTTTTAATTCCAGGTGTTCAGTGTAATGGTGGCGAATTTTGGTTTTTACTTGATGTTTATAATGCCTTAGCATAGTTGTTTTGGTAGCTTTCTAAAGCTTCTTTTAATTTTTTTAAAATTATTTTTGGACTGGTTGAAATATATCATACAGGAGAGTCCTCAGTGGAGGAAAATGCCAGATAATAAATCAGAGCTGAAATTGTTTTGTGTTACATATAAACTGGATGGGTTATGCCCTGTGCAGGTGGATAGACAATGGCCAAGGCTTTCAATTTTTAACATTATTATACATCATATAATGACTATCATATATTCCACAACAGCTGATGAATACATTCGTGGTCTGGAAATCTGAAGACATTTGAGGAAAATGCTGCAGCTAGTGACAAACCTCCTGAGCATACTCTAACATACAGACAGCCTGAACCACTCAGCACTAGGGGTGGATTGCTACACTGTGAGGAGAAAACAGGAAGAATAGATCAGGGTGTTATCTCCTTGGTTTTGGGACACAAGCAAACATATTGAGGGAAATGTTACAACGTAAGGTCACACCTTTTTTTAAGAGGTGAAGGAGTTATAGATAACCCAGCTAGGAGCATGATCTTTCCTTAGTTTAGAGTTTCATCTAGTCATTGAATAGAAATCTTTCCAGCAGTGAATTTGTTTTTCTTTAAGAGAAAGCAACTCAACAAGTCTGTAAAGAAGAACAAAACTGTAAATAAAGCAAAACTCAAACCGATTCTGACATCAAATGAAACATCAAACTGGACTTCTCCAGCACCCCTAATCGTGATCCTTCTGACATACCTCAAAATTGTAATTTCCAATATCTTGCATACCCCTGTTAGACTGAGAGGACTGCTGATCTCTGTGGTTTGCTCTTTTACCTCACCAAATTTTGCATCTGAAATGTTCTCTCCTTCTCTTGAATGAGAGAATTGTTTTGAGAGGAAAGTCAGGCACAGCTCATACAACTTGTGCTCTGGTCACCCGCTGGTGACCCACTGAGGCATGGTGGGCTCATTTGTAACATGCATGGGACAGGAGAAGTCTCTTTTGGCCTCTCAGGTCATGCTTTTTGTCCCAGGAACAGTTTATGTATGTCAGGGCACAAGATCTCTCCTGTTGTCCTGGGACCATATAATCTCTCCTCTGTAGTATTTTGGCTCTTCCTCTCTGTGTGAAGAAAAGAGGAAAAGAACAACTACACCTGAGGCAAGAGGCTGAGGATCTACCTGCAGTGGATCCGGTACTGACAGGAAAACAGATGATATCAAAATGTGCTCCCTGTCTGGTCTCTGCCTTTAGAACACTGTGGGCTCCTTTCCACAGCTTCTCAAACAGCATCTTCAGGACACTTGTTTTGGGTGATCCTCACAAGAGTTTTAAGTATCAATTTGTTTCTGATGAGATATTCTGTGTTTATTCCCTGTGTGGTTTTCCATAAAATCTATAGCCAGTTGATGTCAAGAACTATTACAATCACACACTCTCAAAGTGGCATAATGAGATTTTCTTCCTTTATCTGCAGTGTTCTTCTTCAACATTTTCCATAAAGACGCTGTTTGTGATGAATTCATTCCTCTGATTGTGATGTAATTTGCATTTATATTGTAAGTTAGAATTTTGGAATAAAAGATTCTAGCTTCGTTTAAAACTTTGTGACTTAGAAAATCTCATACAGAACAGATAAGTACAGAAAAAAAAAAAAATGAAGCAGCCTTTTGTTTAATTAAGTAGGATTTTTTCCTGTGCAGGTGAGTCCTTGGATATTGTAAAAATTCTTCACTTTTTATACACAACATGCTTGAAAGCTTAAAATAGACAAAAATTCATTTAAATAGTTAAGGATATTTGCTGCCTGTGAATCTTGAATATAAATTACTACAAGCATCTATCTTCTGAGAAGTAAGCAATATATTGGACTTTGTTATTTTAATTTTCTTTTCCCAACTTCATTCATCATGCACCTGTCAGTGAAATCCATCTACTTTCCAGTCCATCAAATAAACTTGTAATAGCATTTGGTTTTGACTGGTTTTGAATAACAACTTTCAGAACAAGATGGAAATTCAGTAAACATGAATTGTGAATCTGGTCCAAAATAGATGTTTCCTACTGTGAGGAAGCTGTTGTCAGTTTTTTTCTGCCCCTAGCCAGTCATTCTTGCCCTGTGGCAGCAATGTCTTGCTTTTCCACCCCTCATTCCATTATTTTGGGGTGCTCAATAAATCTGATAACTAAAATTTTCCAAGTTAAAAAAAAAGTTAGCTAGCAAAACATTGTTTTAAACACTTGAGTCATTTTGCAATCAGTGCTAGTATATCATGGAGTTCTTAATATCCTGGTCTGAAAATCAAAGGAATAAAGCTTCTTTTGCTTTATTCTTCATGCTTTATTTAGTCTTCATGCTGAGAAGAAGGCCGAAACTGATTATTAAATGATTGGATAAAGATTATGGCTGGGTGCCAAAAGTTAGACTTGGTGTTGCATGGTACTGGCTTAGCATTAGACTTAAGAGCCTACAGGATGAAAGAAGAATTAATTCTTGTACCCATAACAATTTCAGTGTCTTCTCTAAGACTGAATGAGTGGTAAAGCAGCTTTGGAGTGGTGGACATTTGCCTTCTAACATCATGGACTAAACCCCAACAGTTCCTGTTGAAAAACAAAAATTAGGCAACCAGCAGGCAACCATCAGACAGTAAAATTAATTTGATATGATTTTATATCTATGATCCTCTATAGGTATGATTTGCTCATACAGGGCTGGAAGACTCCTTGTCCCATTTCAAATAAAGCTCCTTTATAAAGGTATTTGAAAGGAAAGCTCAGGCTGTTATCAGATCACATCTGCCACACAGTAGTTCAGCTTAACAACTCTCAAAACAAGCTAGTAGGAATGTGTTAAATCTTGCTTATATAATAAGGCTTAATTTCTATGTGTCTGATCTGTTTGACTTGGCTTGCATAGCTGGAATATTTCCTGGCTTACATATCCCTTTAGTTTGTCTTTTATTTTCCTTGCATTTTACACAGATTCAAGTAGTCCTTTGTGAGGTAACAAAGTTTGAAAAAGTGCCTTAATATTTGAAAAACTGCATGTCAGGTAATGGAGATGGGAGTGCTGCAGGAAGACTGTGTTCAAGGGAACCTGACTTTTACCACTGAGTAGGAAAACATAGATTATTCTTGCAAGATTTGCTCTCTAGAATCACAGGCAATTTAGCAGCATAGCTACATGTAGCAGAAGACATAATGGTCTTTCCTTTTAAGGCTTTGACACTGCCAGCCTGTGTACATTTTTATGCATACAAAACATACACTTTGAAGTTCAACCAGTCAGTTCTAAAAGCTATTTTTCTCATGTGCTTATTACTCATCTGTCAGGAAAAAAATGCATATTTTGTAGGTGAATTGAAAGGCCCACTTTAAAACTGAGAAGCACTAGACTGTTTAAGATCAGCTTTAATAAGTTAGCAGTATGAGTGCTGACATTTTAAAATGACCTACGAACAGAACAGACTACAAAGTTGAAACTCATCTCCAGTTTAACCCTTTAAGTCCTAACTTCAGGCAGATATTAGAAGGTAGCCCAAAAATGTCTGCCAACACTGTGCTCAATGCATTATTTTTATGGGTATAAATAAATGTGTCCAGGTTTCCAAGCTTGTTTGTGCTTTTGTTTGGAAAAAAAATTAAAGCTAAGGAGAGTATCTCCTGAGCTGTAAGAGAAACAAATTGATAAACATTTGTCAGAGTGTTTGCATAGTCCTTCTCTTTAGAGCTGAAAGATGAGAAGCATCTGGAAGAGAAGCAGAAGAGACAGGAGCAACAGCTACTTTGTGTGCACCTTGCTCAGTCAGTGAAGGATGAAAACACAGCCCAGTGTTGGGACCATAGCAGCACCTTCCAGATGAGCATGGGGCGTGGGCACACAGAGAGGGCCCAAAGCATCAGAGGTGCCCCAGATCAGGGGAGAAGTGTAGGAATGAGGCAGCAAGAAGGAGAAGAGCCTGTAGGCTGAATCTGATAGCTTCATCTGAAAAATCAAACCTGTCTCTTCTTGGTAGGCAGCTGTTGGCTTCAAAAGCGAGAATGGGGTTTGATAGCAGCATTGTCTGAGAACTGGAGACCAAGACAATCAAAAAATGCAGAAATGAGAGGTTGGACATCCTGCACAGAAGATCCCACACTCCATACCAAACCCCACAGTTAAAACTAATTGGCGAATATGAAGGGTGAGGAACTATTTTACAGATTAGAGCAAACCTGCAGTTATGCATTGAATAATGGAACTATTTTGTGAAAATATAATGAAATGGTGTGTGAATAATCCTACCTATAGCTACAACATGTCAGGCTGAAGTGCTTATTTACAAATATGTGTCTACTTTTCTAATCTGTTAAGAAATAAAATAAGCATTATCCCCATGTAAGTCCTTCTAGAGAAGATTGGTTTTGAAAAATGCTCCTGTTGAATCTTTTAGCCCACAATTTAAAAAAAAAATCCTTGTATTTATCTTACTACACCCAAGTCCAGGAAGACTGTCTATGAAAATACAAGAGACCTTTTTTGTAACAAGTTTAATTCAGTGGTGGACTCTCTGTCACGTTTAATTTAGTTCCTCTAGTTTCCTTCAAGCATAACATTTCTCTTTTTATTGAACTTTAGCAAATAAACAGGTGTAGGAAGACATGCTTATCACTCAGCCAAGGCATTCTAATGAATTTAGACCTGGTGTAACAAAAGCTCAAGAACAAAGAGACAGGTAATATGGTATGGGAGTGGGGGGGGGCAAAGTTATAAGGGATGATATCACATGCCTTGCATATTTGCTTTTTATTTTCTTTTTAGAAAACATTCAAAAAAAACCATACTCTACATTCCCTAGATTTAAAATCATCTGAGGTCTTGGCTTGAGAAATGCAGATGCTCTCTGCAGAACCTGAAGACACCATTGGCAAGTGCTGCAGGAAGGCAGGTGGTGTTTTTTGCCATGTCTATGGGTTGAAGCTGCTATATTGGGTGCATGTGAATCAAACTCAGTCTATGCCTTTTCATCAGGTCCTCTGACAGAAGAAAGTCAGCTGGGCAGGCTTTGGCTTTGAATGTACTTCATCTTTTCTACAGTAAAGACTGTGTAACTGCCTAGTACTTCTTTCAAAGCCAGCAGTGCTGGTTTGAAAGAAAATGTATTTCTCAGGACACTTGGCTGTCTGCTTACTCAGTCAATTTCTGTCTGCCCACCTGACCAACTGTGTGTACCAGGGTTCTCACCATGATATCTTCAGTACCAGATCTAAATGTATTCTAAAGAAGAATCTAAAGAAGAAAGTTAGAACTTTTCTTTCTTCTGCTGCCTCTCACCACCTCCCACAATACATATTGGCACTTGCTTGGAACAAGAGCTAAAAATGTATCAAATCCTCATCAAAAGTTTAACAATAGGGGGGTGGAAAAAGGAATAGAAGTAATTTTTTTTGTAAATTGTTTATTTATGAGCTCATGATAGTTCTCTGAAGAACAGAAAAGGAAAGGCAGGCCAAGGAAACACTTGAAGGATATCTCTTAAGTTTCTGAATGTTCCTCTCCTTAAGTGGAACAATCCAGAATTTTGATTCATAATACACAAAACCCTGAAAGTAATGGATCTGAGTTCTATAATGTGAGTTAATTTCCTATTAATATACAAGTAAAATGTTAGACATGCTTAATTCAAGGGCAAAGAAGCATTTAACATCAATATGTGTTTTTCATCTACTATAAGTGACAGCCAGCTATACCACCCAGGCACCTTAAATACCCTTGTCTTCTGAAGCATAACACTGACATCTTACTTAGATTAGAAAATAAATTATTTTACTTGTATTTATAAAATTTTAAATCACCACCAGACAGTGGAGCTAAAGAGCCACAAGCAGCACTTGGAGCACAAGCAGGAAAATGAACTTAAGGTTTCTTTTCTACATGTTTGTGTGGAGTATGTGAATTTACAAAATAGTCAAGCAGGTATAATTCATTTCTACATGCAAGTGTTAAGTCATAAAATATCTGATTGAATGCAAAGTAAGAAGAATGTATGTTATAGGCTAAATTGAGTCCTGTCACAAGGGAAATAACTGGGAAAAAAGAAGTGAATTTTGTCCATTGAAAAAAAACATGGTACCTATTCTTTCTGGTTCCTTTGGACTAGAAACAGAAAATGCACCTATAAAGTCTTCCCCATTCAATTTATTTCATGTTGCATGCAAATGACTTAAGGCCTGTTCCAGTGAAATTTTGCGAGACTTGGTCCTGCAGTGCTTGTTGAGATGGGGAGAGGCAGAGCAGGGCAGGTTCACGCAGGACAGGGGAGAAGCAGCTGTCTGTACCATCATGTTTCTGAAAGGCTGAACAATTTCACAGAACAGCTCCAGACTGTTATTTTAAAGGAAGTGACAGAGGGCTGCTGAGAAGAAATTGCACACGGACATGCTGTGCTGAGATGCAGCAAAAAGCCTATAATTTAAGGTCCACTCTTACTGTTCTAAAAGCCTTTTCTGGCACAAGGAACGCAAAGTTTTTTGCCTTATTAGTGGTAAAATGTAAGTTTGGAGGGTTTTTTCTGTACCAAAAGATGTTTAGGTCCTTTAGGAAGACTTGAGGATCTTCCTGCTCTGATCTGCAGCTTTAATACTATTGTGTTTTTCATACAGATCTCATCTATCAGTTCATCAAAACAGACAACCTGTCCTTCTTCTAAACTACAGTCTTTGTCCACCATGGGAATTCAGATATGATAATAGTGAGTTTGGGATGCACAGAGATATCTACACAAAACCTGGATCATCTGTGCATTATTAAAGCTGATATCCTCTTTGTAGGAATTCAGCCACTAGAGAGACAAAGTCACAAGCATATGAGTAGTTTTGATTCACTGCCCTGCAGCTATTGTTGAATTGTAGCACATTCATTTTAAAAATCAATTGGTATCTAGTTAATGTTTGCAATAGTGAAATAGGATTGAGTCAGATGTTGAAACCCAGGGACATTGTACAGTTGGTGATTGAAAATGAAGAGATAATTGTCTTCACTTTGGCTGCCTTATGTTGATATTATTCATATAAGTACAGCAATAAAAATGGTTGCTTCAGCCCCTCATTTCATTCACTAGACAAAATAGAAGCTTATTTCCGTTTCTCAATTGATAATAGTTAATTGGTAGGCACTGCAGTCTGGAACAATATCTTGAGGAATAGTTATTAACTTCACCTCTGAGCTAAATCCTTTGGCTCCTGAGCTTGTTTAAGCAGAGATCACTGAGAAGAATGCACCCTGAAATTATTTCCAAAATGACTGCTACATACAGAAATCCCTTCCATCGTCTGGCAGGGAGGATCCTCTGCTCCATTATTTCTGTCTGCCACTGGAAAACATTCTTGGTATTGCTACATAGTTTTTGGGGCCATGCCTCCTTCTATTTATTCTGAAAGAAATTTTCAGTATTTTTGTGAATGAGGGTTGTCTGAAAAGGGCATGGTGTTGGGACAATCTCAGTGGCATAAAGCTTTGCTTTATTATAGGTGGGGAGGGGACAGATAGCAGCATGCAGACTGCTTCAGTAGGTTTCAAATCTACTTGAGGAGGGATTAGGGGTGGTGTTCACATCTGAGCATCCATGTTGTGCTTGGTTTCTCTGCTGTCACACCAAACTAGCAAGGGTGACTACAAGTCTCACAGTGTTTCACTCAAAGCACATTCTCCCTTCAGGAGCAGAATAAATATGGGAACCATGTAAGCTTAATAGCATAATAAATTGATCAGACTTTGCATTCACAGCTCCCTCTAACTCAGTCAAAGCTATCCACTTCTCCTGTGGGGCCTCCACAGCTCAGAGATAAAGTGATTTTCCTCATTGTCTTCTCAGTTAAGTTGGTTAGTGACAATTCTGAAATCCTTGGTGGACAATAATTTTTTTCAGAATTTATTTAATACTCAAAAAAGCTACATTAATTTCAATGAACATTGTGAGGATGAATATGCAGGACATAAATTTAAAATGATACTGCTGTGTCTAAAACCACTAAGAGTTTTACCTGTTATTTCTGGGTGAAGCACCTTGAATATTTGTAGCATGACTCTACAAGAGCTCGAATAGTAAGTGCACTCTGCTGCACTCCTTATGTCTAATCTAAGCCTGCTCTCTTTCAGTTTTCCACTCCTGTTTTTACAGCTTTCCTCTAGTTTGTCTCCAATAGTCTACACTCCGCTAGGAGTATCAAGAGCTTGGGATACCTTGATATTGTGACAGGACAGAAATGTAACTCCAATGGCACAAAAGTATGAACTGAGTAACTAGGGACAGAGCAGGGATGCAAGGAAACAGCTTCAGGATGAAGCACTTCTGCATTTCTGAGGGTGACTAAGGAAGACAATACATGTCCACTCCCTCAGAGTGTCCCTAACCAGGTCATCACTAAAGTTTTGCATTAATAAGCACTACATTTAGCACCAAAAAAAATAGTAGGAGAGAGATCATCTGGATAATAGACTGATTTTGAGCTCTTGCACTGTGGCTCCACAAACTTTTTGAAATTATCCCTCATGGACAGAAGAGTACGTGAAAATGAGCTAAAACCAAAGTCCCAAGTATGATAAAAGTTCATTTTCCTATTCCTAGGCCTTGTCTACAAAAGCATGTTGCACAAGTTTAATTCAGGTTATTTTTAAAATTGATATAGTTAAAAGTAATACAAATTCTTTATGGATCCAGTTAATTCAATAACTGAACTGAGATAAATCCATATAAATCAGTTATGAACCAAGCCTATTCATATGGGATATAGAACAATTTAACTAAATCCATACCTATGCCTAGGTTGTAACCAAAGCAATGCAACTCTTCTGTGTCATCAAGGCTGCAATAACCCATGATCCTCTCAAATATTTTCAATTAAGCTGGAACATATTTTTGAAGCAAATCAGTATTACTGAAATAATTTTTTAGATTTAGAACTTCTATTGTTTATGTTGCACTTATTGTATACATGGATAAAGTAAGTATATAATTGAGATTGTTCACTAAGACATCTCTAAAAATGCAGCGGTTCATTTTCAAATACAAATCCTTTCAAGTTTCACGTTATGGACAATATTTTATCCGTGTTACCAAGAGGATATTGAGCTACAGAAAAATTTCTGTCAAATATTTCCAAAAGTACTTTTTACTCAAGTCCTGAAACAGATGTGCCATAGCAGGAGGCAGACCGAGCGCAGAACCTTACATGCCCTGAAATCTTGAGGAGAAACATCAACAGACCTGCATGGCAGCAGCAGCAGGAGGCACTGCTAGGACGCGGAAAGAACTGTGCTGCCAAGTGAATTAAGAGGGATAAGAGCTTTCTTTTGACCCTGCTCCTCAAGTATGAATTTCTGAGCTATTGCCTGTAAATTACAAAGCTTTGATTTTCCAGTGCACAATTTAATACATGCTTTGACCTTTCAACATGCCATATGAAACTTTGATCCTTACCAGCCGACTGTCAGGGTGAACTTTGCATAAGATGAAAACAATACATTTCAAAATCATATTCTCCCTCCCTTTTAGAAAACCCATAAAATATTTCTGAGGTGGAGAAAAGTTGTCTTTGTACACTGACTAAGGGTAAATGCTACAGAAGTGCTACATTTTAATGGCTATGGTCAGAAGCCTTGATTATCAAGACCTTTATGCAAGGTTGATATGAAGCACAGATTGTCTAGGAGGAAGGTAAATGCCTAAGAAGAATATAAATCAAGAATACTCAAAAGAATATTCTTACTTCAGCCTTACCTTGGAAAGGATGGGGAAATCACTGACAGGGCAGTCAATTGCTCAAAATGACTTTGGAACTAGGAGGTAGTTGTATCATTTAATGCACAATTATAGGGTGAGTTCAAAAGGTCTAGTTCAGTCCAAATTAAGAAGAGCTGAGAGATTTCTGAACTGCTCACCTGTGAAAAATGAAAATTTCATAAAGACAAAATCCTGTGATATTTCTAGTCTTGCTAATGCTAAGAAAGCAAGGAAAAAAAAAAATGAAAAAACCCAAAAACCCCAGGATGAAAAAACTAACCCAAAAGCCCAAACAGAAAGAAAAACAGCACACAAAAAAGGTGAAAATAAATATTTGCAGCAGAATTTACTCTTAAATTTATTTTTGTTTGTATTGGGCTTTTTCTCTCTGGAAGCCCTATAAAATCAGATTGCAATATTTTAAAGCCTAGATGTATTATGCTATTTCCCCCATGCATGGTAACCCTATATAATTTTATATCACACACTATAACCTATTTTCATCAATTTTAGAGATAAAGGAATTTTCAAATTCCTCAGTAAAAAAGCTCTTAATGTTTAGCACAGATGCATCCTACTTCCTTTTTTTTTTCTTTTACTGAAGGATATTATGAAACCTCCCTCTTCCAGAAAGATACAAAATCATAAATCCCCTTCTATGTGTGAGCTGCAACACTGCCCGTGGAGTTGCTGTGCTGCTGGTATTTAGCTCTTTGTCTTAGACTGCACAGTGAAAACCCTCACAGTCTACTCTAACCAATTCTTCAGACCTACAAGCCTTGGATGTCAGTTTAAAGGCAGGCTTTGTCAGTTTTAAATGTCAGTTTTTTTCTAATCTGGAAAGTGACTCTAGAGGCAGCATCCCTGGTATCACATCCTTCCTTCATCAGTGCTTTCTCTCAGAATCATTCTGTTCCCAAGCCAAAAGATTTCCTGGCTTTCTTCTGGCTGCCAGTAGGCATATACTCCCCACATTCACAGAAAATCCACCAGCATAAATCTCTCTGACTTTCCTCCCTTGTCATCATGTGATCAAGGGGACTGGAAAAATGCGCACAGATGAGTGCAGTGACAGGAGTCCACAGCCCAGCAGGAGATCCCCATTGTGCTCAGTGCAGATCCTGGAGGAGGGGACATCACTCTCCTCTGACCCAAGGCAGCCTGGGGTGCACCTTCTGATGCTTGTTTGGTATGTACTAACACCCAAGCCACGGTAATTCCTGACTGTCACACTGTACAAAGGACTCCCAGGGAGGGTGTTATAGCCTAAAACTGGCTACACAGATTCCACATCAGTCAGGATTGGCTTTTTGCCTCAGAGCAGTCAAGCCTATTTTGCTGCCAGTTTATGCCAGCACTACTAGCTGACCTCCTCAGCTGCTGGCATAAATTGCTGCAACACACCCCTAAATTTCCTCCACAGGGAGCAGATTTGTTGAATTAGAAGGTTCAGTCTTTAGATAGCTACTTTTCTGCATAACACACGGAGGCCAGGAAACACAAAGAGTGCATCAACTTGATGTGTGCTCAGTGAGGAACCCAAGTGTCACAGGAGCCAGCCCTGGCTGCTGCACTGTGGGGGCTGGGAGGACAGCAGGACTGATCCATAATAAAGGGAGACAGACATGGAAAGTGAACAGAGCCATGATTGCAGAGGAGAAATGAAGAATTGCCTGACAGTGTCACACTGGGAAAGAAAAAGGCAGAGAAGATTAAGGATGGCATCAGAAGATATGTCTCACTGCTCTGTGACTCCAGCATGGCCCTGCTGGCAAGACAAGGGGGCGGAGATGTGGTGAAAAAGTCCTGTCTAGGAAAGTGATGAGGGCCTGTGAATCACTGGTGATGATTCCTGCTTTTATTTTGATTGCATTAGTGGTTGTGGCGTTTCAGGAACTATTTTCAGTAAGGCATTTCCTTGGTAACAGGAATATAGTTTCAAATGCTTTTCATGTAAGATTTGGAAGTGCTAGAAACAGAAGTCTGATAGGTAAGCCTAGAATGGGGCCAGATTGAATAAAAGGTGAGGCAAATTTCTTTTAACTCCTCTGTGCTATTATTAAAAGGCCACTAATTAGAGATAGAAGATAATGCTCGTAGACTTTAGCCAGCTTCACCACAGCTGCAGTGGTATTATTTGGGAATGAGAGGGAGAAAGGATAAGATTGTAAATGAGAGGGATCATAACACAGGCTTTCAGCACCACCAATTAAACTGTGCCTCAAGGACTATCTTCACATTTTCATCATTTGGAGACCTCACAATAATTTATAGGAATAAATCACATGGTAAATCATGTGATAGCTCCCTTGCAACCTCAAATAATTGAAACTCATTGGGGTCAGATAAAGTCAGCTGAAGTAATTTTCACTTGGTTTCTAAACATGCATTAAAAATTAGGTTTGATTCAGCTGGAGAAGGCAAAGGAAAAAACACAAAACAAAACAAATAAAACCCAACATGTGTATGTTCTCTCTGAGGTCTGCATTTGCCTGACCCACTGTAGCCTTTCAGTGCCTTCTCCAGATCTTCTTTTAATGATATTCGATAATTTTCCGTACTTAATAATTAGAATCTTGTCTTAAAAGATGTATTTTTTTGGGGTAACAGAACTGGATATGATATATATACTTCCAATTCCAGCAAATCTGAAAGCATGGTAAATGAGCACCTGGCACATTGGACAGGTGACATTTGAGACATCCATGTTCAAAAATTGGAAGAAATTGGAATATTTGATCCAGGACTTGTGATACTAGGTTTATAAGAGGTGTTAGCTAGGTAAATTTTATGCAGACGTCTAGACTTTGAGACTAGTTTCCTATTAAACAACAGTTTGGAACAAATTTTGAAAATTTTATACATTACCTCATGTAGTTGACATTGCAGAGATTCTCCGTTTTTAAAATTAGTACTATCTCCCTACCATATTAGTGCACTGAACCTATCTGTATTTAAACAGCTTCCTAGTGTGGATCACTATATGCTGCTGTCTTCTAATTGCTGAATCAAGTATGCATAAATAATTTACTGAAATTGCATTGTTGCACTTAGACAATTTTTGAAATTGCCTCATGTAACTTCATTAAACTTAAAATCTGGAACATTAATTTGAGGGAAGAAAAATCACTATTTCTGTATTATTAGATCATTCAGCTGATAAACACGTTCTCAAAAAAGTCACCTGATGAGTTTCAGTCATCAGATTCAAATTGTAAATGGAATCATTGTCTATGTATTAGAAAAGCACATGCCATGTTTTGTTAACATAATCAGAAAAATGGAGCTGCCACAAATCCTTTCCCCATCTGCCAGTCATTGCACTAAATGTTTCTGCAATTTTATTAGAATCCTGTCTCTGCAGATCCTGCTCAACTGTGAAATTGGAATTGCAAATATTACATTTCTACATACAGTAGTGAATAAAAAGTCCAATTTTTACATGTAGAGAGACAGGGGAAATGTTTTTTTGAGACAGAAAAACAGCAGAGGGAATATCCTCTCTTTCCCCAAGTATGAGGCAGAAAGTAAAAGCATCTGTTTCCTTTATGACATTTTCTGTGACGGCAGGTAGAAACTGAGAGGTGCAGAAGCAGCTTTCTGTCAAGAGCTTTAACACAGAAAGGACAAAGGACTGCCCATCCTTCTGGTCCTTGGAGAGGGACACCAGGTGAAGGTTAATAAACCTGAGTTGTTTTGGCTGCTGCAGATCAGACTTCCAGAATGGATGAGTCAAGGTTGGAGAAGGAGTGGGCAAGCCCTGCTGCCTAAATCCTTGCTTGTAGCCCCATTCTTACTATACATTTGTTGCAATAATGCAAGAGATGTTTATCTAGTTTTGATAGCATCACCTGTATTGGATATTCCTGAAGCATTATTTCCAAAGCTGATGGTTAAAACGAGTGGTTAAAACGAGTGGTAAACGGTAAAAACAGTGGTTAAAATGAGTTTGGTGAGTCTGATGATTGAAGAATCTTGTCTACAGGGTGTTTTCACATGTCTCTTAATAAAAAGTCTCAATATAAGGTGTTTCTCCACTTCCCCACTCTCCCTCCTCCCATCTTCCTACTCTCTTGGCATTTGTTATCATTTCTTAAAGGGTATTTTCCAAGAGTAAAATGCAAACACTTTTGCATGTTCAGTTTGCCTGCAAAGCACATTTACATCCTTTCTGGAAAATGAGAAATTGAAGTGGAATGAAGGACATGAGAAGACTCTGCTTGTTCAGCTCCTTGTGCAAGCATCCTATCTTCACCATTCAAGACACAGGAGATGTAGAAAGAATGACCTCTAGGATATCTGGAAAAAAAATAGCAATGCCTCTGTAGAGCTGCTTTTTTTTCCACATTGACTGCAATGATCTCAGTCATGAAGTTTAATCAGTCCTGCATCAGCAATACTTGATTTTTCAGCTCTTTGCATTGATTGACACTTACCTGCAAACAAAAGGTAGAAGCTACATACACTTAGTCCAGCATTCCTAAAGAACTGCTACTATCTCCTTTCACAAGAATGAACATCCTTGTTTTTTTCTCTTAAGTTACTAGGATGCTCAAGAGCTGTTCAAAAATTTCTGTCTTTTTCCACAATTTTTTTCTTCAGCAGTCTCCACCTTGGATCAAAATCTTGGTCTACTTTACTTTCTCATCATAACTGAACTCTGGTATTAGCTATGGCTTCTTGTGATTTCTATCTAGTCTAGACTATTGTAATGATTCATGGAAAATGGCACTCAGAGGAGAAACTTTGTCACGCTACCTGGCTGAGGACACAGAATCTGCAGCTGCCTTCACTCCCTGATGCCATTATGAGTACTTCATAAATACTGCAAATCAGCCTGCTGCATTCATCTTTCTCTCTCTAATAACATTTAGCCTTAAATATTTTTAAAGAAATCCAGCTACAGATGTATCCCCTTCTACTTTTTGCATTGGGCACAGCCCACAGGGTGTCTCTGTGCTCCCTGGTGCTAGTATGCGAAGTTCTCACTCAGGACAGGAGCAAAAGGCAGACTCCCTCTCTCTTTGGCCTGTGGGCATCAGCACCTTTCCCTTTGCTGCAGCCTGGGCTGACTTGATACCTCAGAACAAACCTGTTACAGAACAGTGTCACAGCTGGTTACAGGACTCCCCTAGGAAACATCCACCAGTCCTCACCCTAGGTGCTTTTTTCTGAAGCTGCTTCTTTTTCTGTTTGCAGTTTGAAGTGTGTAGGCAGATGTTTGAGTGTCCACACATACAGAGTTCCTCTCACAGCTAAACCCTTAAAATTAACTCTCCCTCCTTCATCCTGTGGTAGATAACTATAGGTACATCCCTTTGGCACCTGTGGTGTACCTATCGTCTGTTGCATCTTGAAGCAATTTAAACTTGGTGCTTAATTATTTACATTAGATTTAGTCCAGCGTTGGTAAGGTGAAATAACAATGATGCAAAACTTGTATAAGCAAATAAGAAGAGGAGACCCCATAACTCTCTTTATAATCTTCCTTGAATCCGCCTTCTCACAGGCTGCTTAGAAGGATTTCTTCTTGCCCCCAATTTGTAGGTTCTACAAGCTGTGCTTTTGTGCAAGTCTTGTTTAATTAGGATTTTATTTTAGAATAAAGACACGCTTCCTTGGAAGGTCAGGGATGGCTAGATTTTAGTCTCAGACAATTTCCTCAAATCAAATTCATCCAAGGATAAACAATGAATTCACAAAAGCTCTGTAATGTCCTTCTAAATGTCCATGGATATAGGCAGGGGGCAACATATGAAGAGCTTCAACATTTTGCAGTCACACTATAATACATAATCTAACAATTTTACAGAAGAGAGATTTTCATACCTCTGCAAACTTGTCTAGAATAATTTTAAAACCTGTACTTTCTTGACAGAACCTACTCTACATTTCTGAGTTTCATATTCCATGTGAAAAAGAAACTGGCACTTTCAGCTTTACTTCAAATAAAACCAGTGAAAAGCAAAAAGCAAACACAAATTTGTTGTGATGGTGTATCACAGGGATTTCTTTTTCAAGCTGCCATCTTGAATCTCTTCACTGTAGCCATCAAGCAGGACTGCTAGCATTTAAAATTGTTGCATAGAGAAAGTAATACTGAAAATAACATCTTTGTAACACTGTAATGAAGAACGAGATTCTGCTTTCACCCACATTTCACTTCCTTTCGTGATGACCTTCTTGTAGTTGTCAACATGGAAGCAGGAAATGAAGCTTACCATGGTGTAAATTTACTGTTATGACCTTGATGCATAACCAAGTCATAAAAATGGACTAAGCTAGGGTTGTGTAACAACTACAACAAATGAGCAAACTCCTGAAGAGAAATTGAACTGATTGTCTGCAAATGGAACTTGTTCCATAGAATGCTGAACAGTATGCAACAAAGCCAAGTCAAAGGACCACCAGCCACAAGTTGGCAGATTTTTCTGGAGTTGCTTTACTGACTTAAGTGAGGATGAAGATGTGGATGTGTCTGAACACAAACTGAACAAGATATCCGGGTTCAGTTTATCCTAACTATACCCATCTAGGACTAGATCTAGATCTTCATCTTTTTCATTATAGAAGAGAGAAAATATTTTAGCTTTCAATCTCAATTCAGTACTCTCAAACTTTTTGTTTAAGCTCAAACACTTAAAGAATTTACCTGTATTTGAAATAGTTACAACTTTATAAAAGCCCTATCTGCTTTCTGAAGAGATATTATGAATTAATTTTCACCCCTACAAACTGTAGGGTTTTTAGCAGTAGATGTCATTATCATCTGGCTTGTCTCAAGCTCGTTTCCCAGAGGAGCACAAATGCATATGACACTGCAGACTTACTCAAAATCAGGCCATGACCAATTTACTCCAAGACCTCAAGGTGACATAAGAATTTAACTTTGCATCTGAGCTCATTCCCTGTGAGGCTTCCTCTTAGAGACTTACTTAATATGGATTTTTCTGATATGATCTATAGATTTGAAGAAATGCAATGATATCTATGGGAAGATGATTGGGGGTAAAGTTACAGAAAACTGGGAAGTTAAAGTCACATTCTAACAAATGTTATAAGAGCACAGAAATTATAGTAAAATGCAGCTGCTACTTCCTGGATGGAATGTGGTTGGCAAGCAGAAAATCTCTTCAACAATGATTTCCTCCTGCTCCCTTAAGCAAGAGCCTGCAACCTTAAGCAAGTGCTAAGATGGATGAAATTGAAATGGAGGGTGGAGTGGAATGGAAACACCAAGGCCAGGCTCTGCAGGGAAGGGAACCTGATGATACCATGTAGCCGATAAATCGCATAGCAACTGCCAGCCAATATGTGTGGGTCATGTCTTGCTGTTGAACCAGCAACCGTGGCAAAATTACTGTCCTTGGATTAACGTGTTTCATTGTAATCTCATTGCAACATCAACGCACACCTGAATCCCTGGAGTCAGAGCCAAAGTTACCTGCCTCCAAGGAACGACTATCCCTCATTGAAATTGCTCTCTGTATTTCATTGACTACATTTTAAGAGTGAAACCAGAGAATTTTACACCAGTCAGTAACAAGGGTATGTATGACTAGAGTCACTCAAGCCTCATGCAAATGTAAAGAAATAGTATAAAAATGAGGTGAGGGTGGGGAGAAATTAGGGAAGACTCCATGATAGCTTCAGGAATCAGTCAACAGGCCGAATCTATATTCTCCTCCATAGAGAGGCCTATTGGTTAAAAACTTTACTCTGTGTACACTAAATGATTATCTCAAGATAGCAGAATTTTGTATTGTCAGTGTATTTTTTATTAAAGTTTGTTGTTCCATCCTTTAAGGATGCTAGCAGTTCCTGGCAGTGGATAACATATTTAACTAGGAGTGAGGAGATCCAGGAAGGGGATCTCTCTCCCTAAATTGCAGTAAAAGATTTGCCTCTGATGCACTGTTGGCATGTGTCTCTAAACAAGACAGTTGAACTGGCCTCCAATACAGCAAGCTGTTCAGTGGAGTCCCCATAATGTGCCGCTGACAGACTGAGCAGCCACGAGGGTCTCATCATCTCTGGGGCACTGGCACACTGATCAAACATAAGAAGGTTCAAGAAAACCAGTTTTTCCCTTGACAGATTACTAGCTGATCACTGATTTTCTGCAGTCTCTAAATCATTTATCAAATAGCAAGAACTGACATACCTCAGTGCTTCTCCTGTAAGAAGCTATGAGATGAAAGTCTTGCAGTATTTTCCCCATGGCCTGAGCTACTTTTTCTTCAAGCACAAAAAAATTTCACTGTTTATGTACCAGAATTATTACCTACAGTGGTAACACAGTTATAATACAACATTAATTTGGATACATTTGTTTCCATGAAATCTAGCTATTGAAAAAATAGGAATATCAACTGGGTAGCAAATATGATTTTCTTAGCTGAAGGCAGGATCATATGCTGCCTAGCTGAGCATATAACACCATCCAGGGATGTCATACATTTGTGCTCTCAGGGTTTTATTACTATTTTACAGGTGGCTTCTGGACTGAGATGTAGTAGTCTGACTCAACCTATTCTGGCTTTTTCTCCAATCCCGCTGTGAGATTGAATGCTGCTCTGGTATGAGTAGAGGATGACTTTTTTGAAGTCAACAGAACAGTACCCACTTGTGCCAAATGAGAATCTGTCCCATATTGCTGTTTTAATTACAGTCATGTCAAAGCTGCTGTTTCATACATATTGATTAATCAAAATGTTACATGAAACATATGGCACCAACAGGAGAAGGGTAAAGGACATCATCTTCCACTAGTCTTACCACATGAATATTAAGTCATTGCTATCAGATAATACTTAATGCAAGCATATTTCTGTCAGGTGTACAAAACCACGGGGATATAGTCATCACTATTAGGTTGATGCAAACAGCTGTCCACGTGGGATAAATTTAATGACATACTCCAGATGCTGTTGAAAACTGGCTCCAGAAATTCAGCAACCTGCCACTACTCATCCTTCCAGATCCAAGCTCCCAGCTTCCAAACTGAGCTTTTCATCTTTTAGCAGTGCTCAATGATAGCTTATCCTGTAACTCCATAAACAAATCAAGAGATATGGCCCAAGACCAACATATTCTTTCCCTGAAGAGAAGTCTAGACACATCACAGTATTTTTTATTTTGCTGGCTATTTTGTTTAACACTGATTAATCCACCCAGGCTGCATTATGAAGCATCACCAGAGGCAATTTGCATAAGCTATTTTGTGTGCATGGTTTCTCTCCATCTTTTCAATATCTTTGTATCACAGGAATCACTCTGATCTATCTTAACTAAGTGTGGTGGCACCAAGCAGCTGCTGCTCTGCCACTGTTCCGGATTTCCAGAAATATAGAACAAAGGTCCCAACCTTTTGAGGTCATTAAAGCTAGTCTTGCAATTTACCATAGGGATCAAGTTGTTGTGCTGCTATGCCCCTGATGGAATCCTGTCCCTGGTAATTGCTCTGCCTTTATAAATTACTCTGCTTCTCAGCTTTACACTGATTTTCTGATTCCATTGAAGCCCTTGGGTGGTTTTGGCACTTCCCTACTTAGCTCAGTGAAATTGCTTTTTTAAATTAATAAGTTGCCACTTCTAGTGTTGAATGTGATGGCAACTTCAACATCATTCAAAGAGACTCAGTTGTTAAGAAAATAATGATGAAAAATGTTGAAAGAGTGTGGATTACTCAATAAACAGTTATTGAGTATGCTGGATTTCGGCCAGATAGGTTTACATCTCTATTCTTATGAGGAGTGACATGAAAGACCGAAGACTGGACTTGACATCAGGATGTGTAATGTGTAGGGAAGGATACTGCTGTACAGCAATACAACTGCAATTGTTCTTGCAGGTCTGCATGCAAAGCCAACTGCTTCCATTTTTGACCCTGATTCTTCTGCAAAATTACAAAGGAGGCGGCATAAGCCCTTTTCTTCCTGAAGTAAATTTTCTACCTGGGAAATGATCTTCTAATTTCATTTGTGGCTTCATAGACTATGAGGACAGTATGTGAGGCCAGATGCAAGATAAAACCACTATGCTCTTAGTTTTGTGGGTATTTCCTCAACTATAATATATAGAATAGGCATAACTTAAACAAATGTCATGAACACATTTTATTTTTTTTTCTGCATAGGAAGAATAAACTGTTTACTTAACATTTCAAAGAGCATTGTCCCTAAATATCTCTACTTAATGAATAGGCACTCTGAAAAAGATTCTCAAGCAACAAAAGATAACATCAACACTATGAGCCTGCATCTCAGGAGCATCTTCATCCAGAAACAACTGTGTGATAAATGCCAAATGAAATTTATAAGGAAATAAAGGAAATAACTGGCCTTAATAGACTGGACTGTGTTATCTGTATCCAGAGTTGTCTGTCCTGTCATTTGAGAATCATCCAGTCACAAAAAAATTTCCATGAGAAGAAAACGCAGGTCTTTTGCTCCTGAGGAGAATTTGCTAATGTAACAAAGTGGGAAACAAGGCCCTAAGGAGCAACTGTCAATTAATTTCACCATTACACTTTTCTGAAATGCTCATGGTTCTTTTATTAAGATATAAGCTGTTCATCTTAGAATAAAATGAGAAGTGTTTGTATCATTATGCTTGCTTTCCTTTTCCATCTCACAAGGAAATGAAATAATTTTATGACTTTTCAAAAGATCCTCTAATCTTGGGCACCTTTTCTGAGACACTACACACACTGATTTAATGGGCAGTTGCAAATGTGCAGCTGCTTAGGAAAAACTGGTGCCAAATCTCACCCCGCAGACGGTGCACTTGGAAATTATGGAACCAGGTGATTTTGTTGGATAGCCTTGAGAAGGGACCAGACAATGGATTTCTCAGTCACATGTTTTCTCTTCAGCTGAGAACAGTAAAGAATGAAAATCTTATTACAATAATTCCTTCTAGGTGCTTATAGCCCTTTACTAGTAATATACAAGACTGCATCTTTCTGTGCACTATCTGCAAGGGAGAAACAATTTGCAAACAGTGAAATTAATAACTGGAAATTTTATCACAGTACTGACACCTTTCAACAGCAAGCTCCAGAAGTTAGTACTTCAAGTTTGATGAAGACAACTGAGAGGGGCAAAATCCCATTTCAATTCCAGAAGTAATCCCATACACCTACTAGTAAAAAAAAAGCTGCCAAGGCTTTGGGAGCTTAGCTACAATTTGTGAGCTCCAGTCACATCAGCCATGTCTGCACTGTTTAAATTTCCACATCCTAGGAGAAAGGCAACTCAATACATTACTGAATTCATATGCATTAATGCAAACCCTTTGTACATTTCCCTCAGGTCCTCCTTGGAGAGGTGTCTTAACACAGTGATATCTTATCAAAACCTCTCACAATGTGATTTCAGAGGAGAGTTTTTGCAGACTAAATTGTGTTAAGGTAGAGCAGGAAAGGGAATAAGAGAAAACAAGATACAATTCTTAAGCTATGCATTTTCTAATTTTTTATCATTATCTTGGGACTAGGTGCAGGTGGCACTGACCAGTTTGACACAGGCTGTATGTTAGTTTGCATTCGTACACAGGGCAGGCTGACATCTTGAAAACCTGTCAAGGTTGCTACTGTCTTTTAGAAGAAGTTCTATTACCTGGGGATACAACAAAGTATTCACAAAAGTATTTCAAAAGTGTAGAAGCCTAACTGACATTTTGCCCAAGATCACAAAGTATTCAACTAACTTTTCAAAGTGATTTCTGAAGTACAAACCAAAGTCTGCACATACACAAATTCAAGGTCATCTATGTGTTATATTTTTCTTGCATGGAAAGCCCGTTGGTGTTTTTATTCTGAACAAGATCTCAGTTTAGTCATGGGGACAATGAAACCCAGAAGAGAAAACAAGAAGTCAGCATACATCTCTTCCTTCTGCGATCATCTGCTCTGCACAGCTCCGTGCATAATGAGAGCTGTTACAGACTCCCAGCCTCTTGTTATTCTGTTCCAGGGCAAAGTCAGCTGGCACAGCATAGACAGCCTTCACTGCTGTTTTCAGCTGTCATGTTTTCCTTGTGCTGCAGTAGATGAGGATCACTCACAAAACAGGTTCCTTTCCTTCTGCTGGCCTTGCTGTGGGGTGGGCAACCCACCACAGAGATGTGTTACCAGACTAGATGAGGTTTAATAATGTCTTCTTGCAGAGAATATCTGAGCACAGGCTGAATTGTTACATGAAATGTCGCATAGAACAGTGGCTGTTCCTGAAGCTAGGATCACATGAGAAAATTTAAAGTTGTGGTACAGGTAGCATTAGGATACTGCAGACCCCTATTACATAAAATAAGGAAAGTTTTGGCAATTTGCACCCAAAGGAAGGGTGTGGACCTCTAGTGTGAATAGCTGCTTGAGAAAGGATGTTTACAGTCCATGAGCTGTTCTTTGTTTTCTGATAGTATAAAACTAGGTTAAAATGAATCATGGTACTTTTTTTTCTTTTTGAAATTATTAACTCTATCACATTATTTAAGATGTACTTGAACAACTGAATGCTCAGTTTGAATTGATGTTGCAGTTGTACCCTTAAATAATGACTATTACAACTGATAAGGGATGAGCTCTAAAGCAGGTTAGAAATTATTAATTATTAGGTCTTAAAAATGGTTGCACATATGCTTGATTCATTTTATGTTAATTTCATTTTATCTTTGTGTCAGTGAAGTTGTGCTGAAAAATCTGTGGCTAGAGAAGCAGCTTTGTTTAGTTGCCATTTGACGATAGAAGAAAAATATATTGACTGATTCCATGTAAGCACAGGAGAAGTGTCTTTCATTCCTCACCACAAATTGCTATTCTCCCTAGTCAGCAGTTGCTTGCATGGAACTTTACTGTCTCTGCAGTAAAGTTTGTATTCAACTGCTGTGGAAGGAAGGACTAGAGAGAAAGTATTTGACCTGGAAGGTCAGGCATTCCAGGGAGAGAACTCTGAGTTTTGCTGCGGGTGTCTCGTTAGCTGTAAATTCTTAACCACGAACTACACATGCCACTTTTGTTCTCATTGCTTTTAGGTTTCAATTAAAATGCAAACACAGGAAAACATCTTATTTCTTTGAGCTATGTGCAGGCTACTTCATGGGGACTTCTTGACACTTGCTTCTTAGAAGAATGGAGATTCATATGCGAAAACAGAAAGACAGGACCTGTTCTTCTTTTATAACAACCAGAGGCCATTAGAAGGCTATAATCCAAATTTAAAGAGAAGTAGACAGAGAAAATCATAGCAGAGTGACAGATATTAAAGAAATTGGGATCAAGGGCTAGGACACCTGAGTCCAGTCAAAATTAGGCAGAGTTCTTACTTAGGCTTCCAAAAATAATTTTCAAACCACTTACATTTGATCTCTCTAAAACCCCTCTCTTGTTGCAGGTCTTGTTTACTTGACTGAAAGTTGTTTTTCATGAGCACTGTTTCTTAGTGTAGTATTCCCAGATGTACCATCCTAAATGTACTATTTCTAGGCCTTTAGGACCACTTAGGGTGTCTCATTTTTTTTGAAATACAAATAATACTCATAAAAAGAATCTGGTTTACTTAGGAAAATAAGGTATAGCAAATACTTGGCATTTAGGTGTTTCTCTGTCCACTGGTCAGTAGGATCACAGAGAAGAAAGACAGGAAAAATTACAAGAGAAAGAATGGAATATATCTAGAAGGAAAGTTATACTCAAAAAGAGATAGGGACTTGAGAGATTGAGGTTGCAGGAGGGTAGAATTTGGTACAGAGAAAAAAGTTTTAAAAGAGATAGAACAGAAAAAAAAGAAAGAATATGGGCGTGAGAAAGGACTTGGAAAAGAAAGAAAAATAAATGGGAAGACTAGAGAAGCAATGAAATTTGGAGAAAATATTTAGGAGAAACAAATACACTACAGAAAAAGAAAGAGGATAATAAAGAAAGCATGGAGGAAAAGAAAACTCAGAGCACTGCAATATACCTTTGCTCCCAGAGCATATGCATCCAGTAGATATAGGAGATCCAGAAAGTCATTCTGGTCCATAATGAACTCTTTGATTCTGTAGAATGGTCATTAAATACCTATATACTCATTTGTGTGACTGTCTTAGGCTAGAACTACCTTATCTCATCACTGAAAGAACAGGACTTGTCTCTGAAATATTTGCCTTGGGTGTATTCTAAATAAGCAGTATTTTAGCACTGAAAGGAAGCAGGAGTAGATGGAGTAGGGCAAAATTGGAGAAGAAAGACCAAGAGAAAAAACTAAAAGAAAATCCAGGTTTGAAATTACAGTTGACACCTTAAGTAATTATATTGGCAGGATCATTCAGTCTCTGCTCTATTTCATTAGGCTGTTGTACCTCTCAGTTTTTCCAGGGTGTGTTCACAATGTTTACTGTGTTTTGTTCTTCAGCAAAAATTACTGACCAGTATTATTATGATCGAGATAAATAAAGAAATAGATCAATTTATCTTGTATATTGTTGATAATAATTCAGATGCTCACTCTGACTATTCCTTGCAGTAGCATAAAGAATTGCAATCAATGGAGAGTTAGAAATTACTTATATCTTTCCTTCCAAACCTAAGCATGCTGCCTCTTGTTTTTAATCTACTAAGTGACATTAAAATAGTCATTTGGAAAATGTCCTCTGAGGCTGCTTTGTTCAGCGGATTGTTCTTGATTAGACTTGTATTAGTAGGACTGAAACCCCATTTTATAATCTGGAAGCTGTACTAAGACTTGTTCTAGTTTTATGTCATATTTTTTATTTAACCATATTTAACATTCTCATGAGCCCTAGAAAAACTGTCCATGCTATTTACTGATAATTTGCACTGACTCTGGAGGTTTACAGTGCCCTGTGTTGAGGAATAAAGCTGTAGGTGCAGATTCTTTATGTGGGCCTGTCTTTAAATGTGTAATCTAGATGGATAATGGACAGATAATATTGCTCATTCATTTGGTAATGAGCAGGCCAGAGAATGTGTCCTGAATGGAATCAGATATTAATAATAGCAAGGTTCTAAATCGTTACTAGTTAAGGACATTCTTAAAATGGCAAAGGTTGAGAACCCTTCTAACCTCACCTACTTTTTGATTCTACTATAAAAGTGGTGATGTTACATGGCAGAGACTCTTTGCACATTTCCATCTATTACATGAGACAAGGATGTGTTTCTGAGGTCACAGATGCAAAAAGGACAGAAAACTAAACATATCTGTAACTGCTCATGAGATAAGTGACTGCGGTCAGCTCCTATTGTCCAGGTGATACACCTGTCTTTCCCTCCACAACAATGATTTTTTAATTAGACTACATCAGGTCAAAAGACTTGACTGGGCCTGTCTTAAATGGACTTCCACATGCCTGCCATTTAAACTGTGACTTAAGATAAAACACATGGACTGTTTTTGAAGAATAAAGTATGGGAAATCCATATTGCGTAGTGCCAGTAACTTGCATGGGATTTTCCTTCTTTTGTTGTACATTTTTAGAGGTTGCTTGTTTTATGAGGCAGGAATTTCAAGACTATAAAGTCTCACAGTTAAAGCAGACATATGCTGAACTCAAGAATTAGGTCTTATCTTTTCTGATGAATTCTGATGTGTTTCTTAGCAAGTGTCTTCAAATCCAAATGGGGTTTTCAGATGGGGTCATTAACAGTTTGTTCCTTTTTCTCAGGGTGCCCAGCATGAGACTCTTTTTCCTGATTGTCAGGAGTGTAAAATGCTCAGAACTATAGCTGCAGTCAATCAGGGATGTGCTCTCAGCACAAATCAGATAGACTGCTAAATACTCTGAAAACGGAGGTGCTACATATCTCAGAAAGTGTGCTTGGTGTTAGTGGCTGTGTTGGACTTGAACTCTCCTGTGGCTCAGTTTTAGGTCTACAATAAGAGGATAATGACAGCCTCCACCTCACCTGGGCTGGAAAAGATAAATTGATTAATGTTTGCAAAGCACTTAGATATTAGTCATCACCACCATAGAAAAGTCCGCAAGGAAATGAACAGTTGTGTATTCAGGGCAGGGTTTGAATGTAATGCAGTAAATAAGAACTGAGAGCACACACTGAGCAATAAGAAGACAGTCAAATATTAAAGAGCTGTTCATTAGGTACATCCTCTGAATTCTGAGCACTGATTGAGACCACAGTTCTCTGTAAATAAAAACGAGTGATCAAGGAACGAAGAGATGAATTGTGATGCATACATATCAGAGGCTAAACTAGCTTTACAGGTACTCCCTTAGTCCTGTAATTTCCTAATTGTCAATTCTTACGCTTGAAACTTTGATAAAATTCTTAAAATTATGCACATAATTTCATTTTGATGTACATATATTAATATATATACACATCTTCTCATAAACACACAACCACAGAGCACAATCTATTTTACATGATTTTATATCTTTCATTTTTCCACATTTTTCTGATGCCATTCCAGCATCCAACCTGATTCATAATTGTAAATGTAGATACTGTGTCTAGTGACTTATACTTCAGTATAAATCTGAAGGCTAAATAGTTAAAAATATTAATAGATAAAATAATGACTTCTTGTAAGTAATCAAATACATTTTTCCAGACACATTTTCATCCCAATATTCCAAATTATTAACCTGGCAGTTTCCCATATTTCTCCTTGATATATTCCTTTCATTGCTTTTTATGATAGAGCCAGGTTTACATTTGCAAATGAAAAGTGTTAGTTTTTTGGAATGATAATAACTTTTAATGCTGGACTCTAAAAGCACATTTAATATAGCTAACAGAGATATTTTAAAGATACAGAGCTAACAATGCAGCAGGTTAGAAGTGATGGATATTGTAAAACTGAGTTGCCTTACAAAAAATATTGAGGGTGAATCACTTTTATATAGAAGACAGTGCTTATTTTGCATATACATTTGAGATACAGATATAAGAGATGTTTTTTATTTAAAATAGATCTGGGTACTCCATGCTCTGCCAATATCTTAAGAAATTCATTGACTTACGTCTGGTTTTAAGATCAGCGACAAAAATTACCTTACTGCTGTTCTGATCTGTTCTGATTCCTGTTAAAGGGCAGCTTTTCAGGATGTCTAATGGAATGTCCACTTCAGGTTTTCACCAGAACCAGAAAGTTCGACTCTGCTGTGCAACTTACACCGATGTGCCTAACTTTTGACAAATGGGGATTTATCCATTGAATGCAGCTCTGAACAAATGCATGGAAAGGTGTGGAAAATATATAAGTAAGGAACAGGGACTTCACAGGCATAGCATCCTTTTGCTATTATTGTAATCCAGAACCTTGTATGGCTCACAGGTAGGATGTAGTGTCTGCACGAGGATAGGAGCACAGGTTGAAGGATGGATAGTTTGAAGATGATAGAGAGAGCCCAGTCTTTATACACAGAGTGAAAATTATAGCTAATATTACAACAGGACTGAACATCAGTTTACTTAACAAAGACTAGAAATGTGAATCCTCTCACTATGCTGTGCAACAGAATTTATACCATTTATAGCTTTCCAGAAGAAACAATCCTGGGATCAGGCAAATCCATGAGAGACAGATTCAGGGACAGACATTTCAGTGTTGGTTTAATTTTGAGACTGATAAAGTACAAGTGATGTAAAATAAATGTCAAGGTATGATGAGTTCATCTGAAAGAATATAATTAGAGAGTGCTGATTATGTAAACAAAATACCATCCTTCTCTCATGTACAGAAAAATTAATTCCACAGAATTAATTTTGAACAAATGCTCCTCTCTGTCAGTGATTTTTCCTGCCATTCATAGCCAAGGGATAAGTTGATTAAATTTATTTTTCTGATACCCACATGACCACCTTAATTTTTTGACATGGAAAGTTGTCCATGCATTCAGGTTGGTAAGACTTGGATGCATTTTTTGTTCAGTGCCCACTCTGCAGGAAATTTGTACATGAATAACCACTAATTAAAGCTAATTAGAACCAGTCCAATGATCTGTTTTAGAGAAGATACAGTGATTGACTTAATTCTAGGAAGTATGGATTTAAGTGGAGTATTTTTATTTTCAACATTGATATTCAGGACACAAGTGGAAAAAAAGAGCTTAGATGCTGGACAATAACTCATTTGGAAGGGCAAGAAATAATTTAGAGGTGTCTGTGAATTGCAGGGAAGAGTAATGGTGTTACTGTATGTACCATGGCTCTGTACCTGAAGAAATAACAGGACTTGATCAATGATAACTTATGTAGAGGAAGGATGGGAGATGATGAAGAACCAGCAGAGGCATCCCGAAGAGAATAATGATATCTTCCCCCATGGTCCACGTCGCCCTGCGCAGCAGGTGTGCTTGGATTGATGAGAGCTGTGCTGAGGGCAGTCAGTAGTAATTTAGTGTGGTAGGCCATGCACAAACGACTTTCGTTACTGCTGACAGCTTCATTACAGCAGGACCATCCTTCACTTATTGTAGACCTTCTTCCATCAAGCTGAAGACAAATGCAGGAATGACTGAGGCCCTATATGTTTGCAATATTATCCTCTCCATTACTGTACCCTGGCCTATTTTGTCTGTAAATTCTACAGTTGTACCTTTGAAGTGTACAGCAAAGACCCAGAAGCATCTCTAATACCTTCATCTGCATGCACTTACTGTATGTACTCCAAAAGATACACCAGAAGAAAATGAAAGAGGGACTTTAGCATAGTCTGAAAGTGCAGCTTTTCTGATATCTTACAGGAAATGATTTCTGGAGCATGCTGGGTCACCATGGAGTCTTTTTCTTTCTGACATGGTATGAACCATCTTTCTCTAAAACTGAATTTCCAACCAGCTTTCCAATACCTTTTCTAAGAGAATTATTAGGCTTCTGTAAAGCAATAAAATTACCCAGACATGAGTCATCCTCCTTAATCTTTTATGTGGGTGTATGCCATAGAATGGAGCAAGGCTGCAATCAAGTCTGAAAATCTCTTTTTCTCACAGCAAGTGACTCAAAGCAAAAGGGAATTTCTATTTTCTGTGATAGAAAAAAGTAGCATGAAGGAAGTAAGGGGGCTGCTCAGATACATACAAGGACTGCCGGAACACAGCATGATGGAGTAACAAATACACAGGCCAAGGCTGCCTAGAGTTACATGCAAGAAATCAGAGGAATGAAAGTTTAAAGGATATTAGACTGGAACTCTGTATTAGTGTCTCCAAATGCATGTGAGAAGGTGCATTTTTTCCTGCTGGTGAATGTGGTTTTACTAATGCTGCAAGACTGATGGAATTGTGTGTGAGTTTCTATAAGCCCTGTAAAATCACTGTTTATGACAGCATTTGCCTCTGGTTGTTATCATCCCACTCAGGAGATCTGTCAATGCCAATGCAACAACTGAGATTCTTTCTTGGGTAAGTTCTAAGTCACTTGTTAAATTACACACTCAACTACCTTAAAAAACCTCTAGACACTGTACATAAAACCACTAGACTCCATAATAATATTTATAATAGTAATCAGAACTTTGAATGAATATAAAGTTCTATCAAAATGTTGTATCTTGGATTTGGAAGATGTTTGAATTTGTTATTCTAAGGCTGCATACCAGATAATAACCTAATAATGTTTTTTATTGACTACGGTGTCTCTGACTGCATTGCACTATCTTTTACAGCACTCCCTACTGGAGGCTTGGCATTCCATCATGGAACTTCAGGACATCCATGTATGAATGATCTGTGCATTTGTCACACAAGTAAGTTCACTCTTGCAAGGGGCATTTGCATCTGTGTGTATGTCTGTAAAATTGTAACACTCCCTGCCTACTGCAGGAACTCCCTGAAGATTCAGCTCTCTGACCAGGAATGTGCTGATTATGTTGTAAAGAGGGGCCATCCATCCAGCACAGGCAGGCAGGATGAAGGTGCATCCTATGTGAAATTGGTAATTGTGGATTATGACTGGACTTCAACAGTAACTCAGGAAATACTGAATAAAACAGAAGACTTCCAACTCTGTCCCAAAATGACCCAAAATGTGGCTATCAGGTCAAAGGCAGGAGACTGGACACACAGAACTCTAGCCTGAAGCAAAGAAACCACTGGCACACTAGGTTGGTATAAAGTGATCACATATTCACAACTTACCAATTTTTAAGTATTATAAACATATGGCAAATGGCAGCTTTGAAGGTGCACTTTTATGAAGACAATTAAGTAGCTTTGTAAATGTTCAACCTAGGGCTCTTGAGTCAATAATCTTTGTTTCATGCTTCTTAGGAAACAACTAAAAAATGCTCACTGTAACAACAGGATCTGGCAAAAAACCCCAGTTATAGTTCCTAGTTTATTTATTTTAAAAATAATATGTTTTATATAAAACCCTCCACATAAGTTCATTATGCATGATAACTTTTCTGCCAGGTGTGGAAGTGGCAAATTTCATGAGCCATCTGGACAATTACCTAGAGAATGTTTTTCTGGAGCTGTTGGTGAATGTTCATGTGGATAACAGCAGCAATGGGAGAAGTAAAAGTAGAGATATGGGGAAAACCTACAGCTATGAGTGAGACAGTTGGTGTAACATAAACCTTAGCCACTTCATGGAAGGGCAATAAACAGTGGAACTCTAGAAATCCAAGAGCAAATCAGAGACCAAAGCTTCATGCTGAGGAAAACACAGGGACAGAACATCTGCATTATTGGTGTACATGATTAATATAAATTAGCATCAAAAAATAAAATCTCTAAATTTGCTCCATAGAAATTCTTCGCATTAAAATTTCATGCTCAAATGGGGAGAATATAATGCATTGTCTTGACTTCATAATGAGGAGGGGAATGCTGGTTATGCACTGCTGTCAGTGAAAAGAGAACCTGCAAGGGCTGAAAACACATCTGCAATGAGACCTCTCCTTTCCCATTAATGTTAGCTAAGTGTCCAGGTAAAACACTATACAGAAGTTACAGTCTTAGAAATCACTGGTGAGCGCGTCCCTTGAAGCAACTCTCTTCAAAAGGAAGAAGAGTTACTACAGATTCAGACCTCAACAGCAAAATTTAACTTCATAATGGATGTCGAGACTCATCCCTATACAGGCCACCAATTGTTGGCATCAGTGCTTGGCGCCGATCTGACTGTCACCATCAGTTTATCATCTCACTATAAAACTTTCATACCCTCTCTCTGAGTTCCCACAGGCAGCTTCTCACAACACTAACTCCTTTTCTCTTCTGCATGGCTGGCTGACTCCTTCCTGTCCCTCACAGAACACGCTAACCCTTACTGTCCCTTGTACAACCACCTTACCCTCACTGCTCCATACAACACAGCCAACAAACACCAACTCTCCTCTTAAACAGCTAACACACTCTTTTATAAAACCCATTCTTACTGGACACAGCTGTGGCCTATTAAGGGCAGGCCTTATTGGATATAACTGTGCCCTACTAAGGGCAGGGCTGTCCTTACTCTTTAGTAGTTTGTACAGCTGCAACTCGTCAGGGACGAGATTGCCTTCAGCACTATCTCTACTCTCCTACAATCCATCCTCCCACAAATGGAAACTGTGGTAACCAGGAAAATTTTTTAAAGGATGAAGGGGAGTAATAAAAAGGGTAAAATATTTTCAAGTACTTTTAAAGGCACCATATTGCATCCTCAGCCTAAATTTTTATTCGCATAAAAATATTGTAAATTACAAAAGAAAAGATAATGTGGTTAAGGAAAGAGGAAAAGAGGCAATTATAAGTAAAAAGATATACTTCAAAAAGCAGAATTTGTATCCAAAGGTGCAAAACTAGAAAGTGTGTAAAAATTCTGATGTGCAAAATATAAAAATACAATAACCTGTATCAACACTGATTCTGAGAATCAATCTGCTAAAGGCATGGAAATTGGTAATACAGTCTCTCTAAAATACATGAAAACCATACATCCTTCCCATGTCTGTAAGGCTGACAGATGGCTGAGCCATGGAAAAAGCACTGGAGGATGCTGTGGCCATAGCAGAAAGGCTGAGAGAGCTGCTTACATTAGTATTTTCTACATGGAACTTAGAGACGTTTCTGCCTTTACTTACAGGAAACGAGTACGAAAATCTGCCTCAAAGTGAAGCATCAGCAGAAGGGGTTTTAGAGCAGATCAATAAAATGTATAATAACAAACACCGTAAGAAACAGATGGTATTAACCCAAGAGTTCTCGAAGTTGCTGCTGAACTACTAACTGCTCTGAGTGAACTCTTGAATAAATTAGTGTTTATTCCAGAGAAAGAGCAGGTGGCAAGCAGAACAACCATTTTTAAAGGACCCCTGGCATCTGTGTGGGTGGGGAATAAGCACACTGTAAAATCTACAAACAAAAAAAGTATGACTTTCTTATCAAACAAATGGACAGAAGCTGTGATAAAAAATAAAAATAACAGATGTGGATAAATGTGACATTCTCAGGCAGAGTCAGTAAAGCAACAGTAATCTGTTCTTGAGATCTTTGGGTATGTCTCATCCTTTTGACATAATGCGTTTTGATTTCCAAAACACTTTTGATCATGCTCTTGTCCAAAAGTCTGTTGATCTTAAAAGAGCATAATCTCATAAAAAAGAGAGACTAAGAGAGTATGTCAAACATATAAGATCACAAATAATTTGAAGAAGGTAAATAGGAATGATTATGCACTTATTTCACAAGGAACTGGGATTATTAACTGAAATAGCTTAACAAACCTGGAGTAAAAAACCCCAGCTTTTTACTCAATGGGTAATTAAAATGTTAAATTTGCAGTCATGAAATAAAGAAACGCAAATCATTACAAGGTTTAAAAAGTGACTGTAAAAAGAGATAAAGTGTAGGCACACCATTAACTATTAACATAAAAAGTGTATTTAAACACTGAGTTAATCTTTGGTCTATATACAATGGGCTGGTATAGGCCTCCTTTCATGTTCTTTCCATAAGCATAATTTTCTGATCAGTGTTAGAGAGATGATACTGTCCACTGCTGCTATTCTTTTCACTGTTTCTCTAAATATTAGGAAAACAGAATTTATAAAATTCACCTAATATAATAATATTAAATATTGTATGACTCAAAAGAGCAGAGAAAGCAATGGAAATCTTACGGAGAGAGACTACCACTAATTTTTGGTTTAACTGACATGAAAGCTTAAGAAATATGTTAAACAAATTTAGTATCTGTATCTTTAAAGATATATGGGAGAAATTTATCAGAAAGGGTGGTCCTGCAACTAGAGCATTAGACTGGATTTGAACTTGATACCAAAATCCTGGCTGATGCATTGCAAAGACTCTCCAGGTTCCTCTGTTTCTCATCTGCAAAACTGCGTGACCTCCCACAGTAAGTCCCAACTTCAAGAGTGTTGTTAGCTTTAGTACTTAGTGTTTCAAGGCACCCAGAAAATTTGTTTGAGAAGGCTCCTAGCAAGTTGCAGTGTCATTAATCTTTGCAATTTGTTTACCAGCCTTCAGCACTTTTCAGTCCATGCATAAAAGGCTTACATCCAAGCCTACCTGAATTAATTCTTGTAAGACCTTGTGAGGCATTGAATCAATATAGTGTTTTCTGTTTAACTTACTCTTGGAAGAATATTTTACATTAATATAGCTCTTCTCAACCTGAATGGTCCTGAAATGCTTTGCAGACTATGTTAATACAACTGCAGCACTAAAATGCTGCACTAGCAGAAAGTGTCGAGAAAGAAAATTACAGCCAAGGACAACAGGACAGACTGTTTCTGTTGTAAGAAATTGTTTCAAAGCCTTTACTGCACAACGTCTGAAGTTTGCACAGAGAAGTTCTAGAATGGTCTGTCATTGATAACAGTGCTGTCAAAGCAAAAGAGAAACTGAAATATCATGGGGTGCTCAGGAATCCTGTGCCTTGCTTGGAATCCTTCCTGCTCCCATGCTGTCTATCATGCCTTCTGCTCTCCTTCTGTACCCCTGGACGTGATGAGGGCTATGCCGCTCTGAAATGACCCTGGAGACACATCATCCCAGGCATGATGAGAAATGTGTTTCTCAGTTTTGTGGAGTTTAGATTTGCTTCAGAATCTCTGCCTTGCTGCAAAACTTTGGGAACTGGTTTAACTTTCATTCAAAAAAGGGCTAGCTCTTCTGCTGCGTAGGAGGATGTGATGCTGGAAGCAGAGCTGTGCCTATCATCAGTTTCAGTGCCTCACCATAACTGCAAGTGTGTGGGAGTGGGATCTGGGATTTCTCCTACCTGACATTGATTTCAGGAATATTTCCATACTGCTGTAATCCATTCAGGTACTGTAGGCAAGTTTCTGATATTTATTTTTCAAATTCCCTTTACTTGGAAGTGCTGGCAACTGTATTCTGCTCTGCCTCTTTCACTCAAAGGCTCTTGGACTGAACTCCAGCTTTTATCTCCTTTTTGAGACATTCACAGCCAGGAAAATGAGAGGAATGAAGGAGCTGGAGATACAGACCAGCACACAGTGTGAAGTGAGGGCTGTGGAAAGATAGATTGGACATGCATTTTGCCTCTGCATGTAGTCTCATCTCTGCTGAGATGAGGGATCAGAAACAGAGTGAAATTCACCATTTCAAACCCTCCGGGGCAAGTGGAGAAGATACAGGTCCTCAGGGTCACACTAATGGACTCTTCACTGTCACAGCCCAGGCTCCTGGGTTACAAAGAGAAGAGAGGCAAAAGAGCCCATCAGTCATTGAAGGTAATTGCAGAATTGTACATCCATGGATCTCCATTGTGAAGAGCCACCATGGTGGTGGGGGTATGTAAGAGTAGGGCTGAAGGCTGTTACAGAATTTTTCTTATCTCAAACTTTGCTTTCCTGCTGCTGTTAAGTAGATGGCACTCATTTACCATAAAATGACACAAATGTCATCTGGCATTCCAAGACTTTCTCAGTGCAGCAGTGTTACTAAATGTAGTGTGTTCTTTAATGGTCCCATTACTAAAACTTCAGTGGCTACCTAAATTTCACATTTAATTTTCTTTATGTCATTTCATACCTACAAGTAAAATTCTTTCTCTCCCTTCAACACTGGATTTATACAGCTGACTTGTGGAGGAGGACTGCTACTGACCCTTCTCTCTTCCTCCACTCCTTCTGGAATCACTTGCAAAGTTCCATCTGATTTCAGAGAAACAAAAAATCTCAACCTGACTTTCTGTCATGACAAAATGAAATTTCCTTAGGTCCTGAAGTCAAGGATGGCTACATAGGACCATGTTTTTAAAGTTTAAGACAATTATAAATGCTAGGTTATGAACCTGCAGCACCATCCAAAGTAATTTGCTGCTTCATGGGTTGCCTGGCAGGAAGAAGCAAGTTGAGATGTTTAGAATTTTTTAATATGTAATTAGAATAGATTTTATTAAGATCAAGTTTGAGTCAGATTCCCAACAATAAACCTGATGGCACATGAAGTCCTGAGAACTGCAATGCAAGCAGAAGCAAGATGTGAATTTTAAGTAGAAATGTCCCACTTTTCTGGCCCCCAACAAATCTCACTGCTAACCTTTGCTGCCCATAAAAAGCGTGCCAACCCAGCAGGTTTACTTTGACAATGGGAAAAAAGAAAAATAGCTGTAATGATTCACATGGGATAGTTATCATTAGGTCCCAAGAAAATAAGGATGTAGCACACGAGTTAGCAAAAGCTGCTTATCCAAGCTAGGTTCATTTTGCTATTGCCCAAATTTGACAGTGATAATAAATTCCATGAGGTGCAGATCAGGTTTTTTTCTGTGCTTACAATGTCCAGCATGATGAGGTCTTGATCTACATCAGAAAGTCCTTGATTCCACCAAACTATAAATAAAATAATTATAAATCTTTGTTATAAATTGTTCCTTCTCCAGGTTTTTATCCAAGCATAATGAACATGTTTTTCTGAATTGGTTCGCAAAGTACGTGTGTGAGAACTACTGAAAGAAAATGCATTTTTTTTTCAGAACTTTTTATTGGAATTTATATTTTTGGATTTAATCTTTTTTGTTACTTTTAACTGAAAATCCATTCACTCTAACTTTCCTTCCTCTTTCTAAGAAGCATCTGAAACAGTGGAAGAAGAAGTGGGATGGGTAGAAAGAGAGTGGGAAAAAAAGGCATTCAGCAGAGCTTCTGCTGAGATCAAAAGCGGAATACCAGCTACGGTCATGTTGCCTTCAAGCTATTTTTTGCCTGATTTCAATACTGGGCTGTCAACCTAGAGCAGAGAGGGTGTCTATGTAACCCAGGAGCAACTCCTGCAAGAACATAGGTTAAAATGTGCTCAGTTCTAGTCACAAATAAGCATCTTAATTCATGTGGATATTGTGACCAGACCCAGGCAACAGCAAGAACATTTGTCTCTGTGCACATGGACAGTTATTGCCTGTAAATAACCTGTCTTTAAATCAGCCTTTCCCCCCATGATGTATTTAAATATATCTACCACTCTTAGCAGCTACTGTCTAATCTACAGGATTTGGGAGACCTTCAGATTTCTGGACTCACCAGATTTTTGGATCTAGGCATTTATTTTGGCCACATTCAGACTCATATGACACATATGACACCTGGGATGCACTTTTATTCTTTTCTGTTGCCTTCTTATCCTGGAAAGGAGCCCAGAGTAGAACATTTTTGTTTCCTCAGTGAGCTGGTTGATTGAGCAATTTTGTAAATATATCTCCATATGTACATGGATGCTCCTGCTTTTTCTTATTATAAGAAAGCTCCTAACTAGAGCATAAAACACATGTAATGTTTAGATTGAATGTGAAACAGTTCTACATAAAATTAGAAGAAAATCACTTCTTCCTGCAGTTTGGTCTAAAAGGAAATTAACTTAATTGAATATGGACAGCTGTATTTTGCAAAAATATTACAGCTAAAGATAATTTGGTTTTTGAAAATATTTTAGTAGACTATTTCAATTTCAATGAGATTGCTTGCTAGAAAATTAAATACATTTTCACTTAAATGTAATAATGAATTCCATTGTCTGCACTGCTAAGGCAGAACTATAATTTTGTTTAATACAATTAAACACAGTTTTTCTTAAAATTAATAATGCAGACTATTGTTTACATTACTCAGGCAGAGCTACAATACAATTAATGTCTTGTATTGAAGTCACTCAGAAAATGTATGTGCATTATTACATGCTCATTTTGAACATTGCATCCCCACAGCTCTCCACGCTAGTAAAAAATGCTTTTCCTCATTCGAGTGGACCTCTGTTGTTACCAGCTGGGAACAGATATGAACAAAGCAAATTTAGTGGTTTTATCCCAGTTGTTAGTGTACTCAAACCAGCAAGTTTTTCAAATCTCCCATCCCAAAGCATTTCTCCTCAGTTTTTGCCATCTCTCATGCCTTTTAGCTAGGGGTCTTAGTATCTTGTAAGTGCTCCAACAATACTGAAAACCTCCAAAGATCCCACAGTGAAAACTGCTATATACTCTGGTTAAAAAGGTATTTCTATTTTAGAATTGTAACAATTTAAGTAATTTCTAAAGCATCATAACAGAACCTGAGTGTTATATGGATTAATAAAGTAACTTATGCTTCTTGAGAAAGCATTGAATGCTAAAAACTGTGGTAGAGTGACTGTTTTTTATAAAACATAAACAGAACATTGAAGAATAGGAATGGAAACAAAATTTTGTGGAAAGAAACAAATGTGATTTTGGTAGGGGGTTGTGTATAACTGAGCAAATATTCATTATTCTTTTTTGAAAGAAAATCTTTAATAAGCTTTACTTCTCTTCAAAAGGTCATGAGAGGAAGAATGGGAAGATGAGGACAGGAATTTACAAAAGTCATCAAAGACAGTCGAAAGACAGTAAAGAGATGTAATACAAACAAGTAAATGGAAATAAAGGTGGGGAAAATTCTTGGAAAATTTGTTGATATGGCTCAGAAGTGTTCTGTGAGCATCAGATCAATCCTGATGACCTGCTTCGCCTAATTTCTTCTCGAAGCAGAATTAACCCTGGAAAGAGCAGATCTGCTAAAACTGTTCTTTTACTTTGATTGATCATCTAATTTTTTTTTTGTTCTTTCTGTTCCTAACCATGAATTTGATCTCATATGCTCACCCAATGACACAAGAAGAGAACTCCTCTTCCCCTTCCCCTCTCTCTACTTTTTTCCTATTATTTTTATACCTCCAGAAGGCACTGAGGATGTCACTGTTGCGGAATCAATGTATAGCTGCATTGCTGTGTGTTAGCTTCCAGCACAACTTTGACTAGCTATGGAAAGTTAAACTCTTTAACATTTTCAGTAGCATTTTATCAATAAATAAAAGTATTGCTAATAACTTTGAGGCCTGGGTGGTGAAAAGACCATAAATGGATGGGAAGCTTTTTGGTTCCAAGATTCATTGCCTTGGTTGGATGGTTGGATTCCACATCATAGCTCCCTGTTTTTCACTGAAATTTTCTTCCCACCTCTGGAGAATCAGCTTCTTTTAGGGGGTGGAGGTTTATAAATTAGGGGTGTAGAAACTTACTCCAAGAATGTTCTTCTGCATTTACGTGGATTTTGTTAGTTCAGTTTAGCAACTACATAAAACCTGATACAAAGATATACTGACTGCTAGCTGTAGAATTATTTCTTAAGGTAACTCAGGAAAGTGATGATGGAGAATTTAATGGTATTAAAGTGTCTGTGATACAAAGGGCTTCTACTGCATGGTAGGCACCTGTTGGCTGTCATGTCCATTCCAGTATTTCAATTTCAATTTGACACTCAGATTTTGTCCCATTGGAGATAATTATAGTTATTTTCATTACAATAATGCCTGGAGATTTCAATCAAAATTAGAGAATTAGAAAACTTTTGCCAGGTAGTATAAAAACATATGACAAGACATAATTCCAGCCGTGAGAAGTTTACAATTTAAATAGACAGGATGCACAATGGGAGATCTATTTGCATCTGCAGGCATTAAACCTCAGATCTTGAATACCAGACTATAAGTGGCTTGCCCAAATGTAAGTGGGATTTGATAATACATTTCCTGAGCTCCTGGCAAGTCTTTAAAAAAGGACTGCAATAGCTGTAGTGTGAAGAATTATTTGCAGTTTTCTGAAATTAAGTTCTGATCTGTAACCATTACTTATTATGTGTTGTGGAATTAGCTGTGTCCCAGCTCACTGCTCTTCTCAATCTCAGGAGTCACAGATGCTGCTGTTGTATTCACTTTGACAATACACCTCACCCCAGTCCTGTTTCTTCCACTGCCAGCCAAATTCTCCCCACATGCCTAGACCTTCCAAAGTGTTGCTGACCTTACCTAAAAATCCTCAGTTCCTCGTCTTCTAAGGAGTTTGAGGGATCTAAAGATGATATTAGGATTGTGCAACTAATTCTCAGCGTGAATCAATAATGTAGATGTCACCTAACTCTTAATTTTGGTGATCAGTCTCAAAGCAAAACCAGCTATCCAAAGGTAAGACATTCAGTACCTTTTGCTCAGCTCAGTTTTAGCAGCACCCTGCACTAAACAGTTTTATGGGAATATGAGGGCTGAGAAAAAGATAACAGAAAATAAGTGCTGAAAAACATAAAACATTTCCAGGTGGCTAAATCAGTCTAAGCAGCAATTTCATATCCAATAGAAAAAAAAAGGAAAAAATTCAAAGCCTTTTGTACTAGACCTGTTGTATCCTTCGGTGCATCATAAAGACAGGATAATTTTATTGCTGTTTACTCACAAGGAGATTGAGACCAAAGTGTTGAGCAATTTCCACTTCTATTAATCATGGGATTTTCAAACTTAGACTTCATAATGTATCATGTATTTTTGTGTGTTTGGTTTTGGTGGGGAATACTGGATTTTGTTTTGTTTTTTAATTTGATTCAGTTGCTTGTCTTTGAATGGAACAAAAGCAACAGCTGAATTCCTTACAGAATGCTTTGCGGTTTTGGGATGTCTACAGACATTGCTGGGAAAAATTAATCTGATGTCCTTTGTCTGTAGCTGTAAGTCAATCTCTCCAAAACCTGAAATAAATCTGAAAATATTTAAAAGGAAAAAGTTATAAAAATCATGGCTGTAAATAAAGAAGAGCCCCCCAAACATTATCTCTTATAGGCAATGCAACATAAATCATCACATTAGTCTTTGCAGTAACATGGAAGAAATTAATGTGGTGAGGCAAAATGGAGAAGGCTTTGCCTCTGTTTACAATGGGTATTTAACTAGTCTTGCTGCTACTCTATCTAAGTACACAACAGTTAAAATATATTTATTCACCCAATGCTACTGAAAATAGAAGCTTTATCTATCAGGAAGCTCTGTGAACTGCAGGTAGTCACAGTGAAAATGAAGATGAAGGCTTGTGCAATAACTTTGAATAATCCTTTCTTTCTCATGAATAATCACAATTACCTCAGATGGAGCACATTAAAGCAGTGGTACTGTGGCTAACCTTACAGTTTGCCCTGTTTCCTCAGTAAACTCCCAATGATCAGGGGAGGCACACAGCATGGATAGTAAGCTTTGCCTGAAAGCTCCCACTGCACCTGTGACACACATCTCAAGAGTTAACTGAAACAAAGGATAAAAATTGAACAAAACTGTGAGCTTGCTTCCTAACATCAGCTATCCAGACGCTCCAAAAGTTCTATCCAGCCATCTATTCCTATGATCTCCTCCCAAATCAAACTACTTGAGTAGTAAAGTAGCTGAGGGCTTAACATACTGCAATCATACAAATATTTTAATGAAATGTTCTCAGAGACTGAAATCTTCATATATTATGCATCAGCACAGGACTGTTTACAGGTGTATTTTATGATAAGCTTCCTTGTATGCAGACCAAGCTGGCAGATGAGAGAGGATGAGTGCAAGGAAATAAGAATACCTGATGTGTTTTCATAATTTTATATTTGTATTTATTATTCATTCACTCATTAACGACTATGCAGCCACTCACTCAGAAACAGCTAACATTCCAGTTAACTTAGATTATAAAACCCACTGCAAACACCGGGCAGTGAATCCTTGCAGGGCATAGCAGTTTGATTTGTGGACCCTTTGCTAAAAGATCACCATTAACAGAGATGAACATGAACAAGGCACCAAAAGAACAAATTGAATGACTCGCTGTGAACATATGCTCAAATCAGGTTTGATGTGGAAACATGAAGCTGTTTTAGAGTGTTTTTCAGTGAGAATCTAGTGAAGCTACACAGGTTCAGCAGTCTACTCCAGCTGAGTGAGGGCCGGGCTCAGAATCTGCTGGGACACTTTCCCTTAAGGAGAGCTACTTCTTGCATTGGGATGAGTAAATTTTTGTTTGTTTGTTTGTGGTTTCCTTTCCTTTCCTTTCCTTTCCTTTCCTTTCCTTTCCTTTCCTTTCCTTTCCTTTCCTTTCCTTTCCTTTCCTTTCCTTTCCTTTCCTTTCCTTTCCTTTCCTTTCCTTTCCTTTCCTTTCCTTTCCTTTCCTTTCCTTTCCTTTCCTTTCCTTTCCTTTCCTTTCCTTTCCTTTCCTTTCCTTTCCTTTCCTTTCCTTTCCTTCCCTTCCCTTCCCTTCCCTTCCCTTCCCTTCCCTTCCCTTCCCTTCCCTTCCCTTCCCTTCCCTTCCCTTCCCTTCCCTTCCCTTCCCTTCCCTTCCCTTCCCTTCCCTTCCCTTCCCTTCCCTTCCCTTCATATTACAAAGTATTTAAATTTAGGATCTTTCTATCCCACCTTTTCAGCTCCATATGGTTCATAAGTACTACCCCTGGTTAAAATGCAGTGACTGAAAAAGGATTTTTTTTCTCTAAATAGGCAGGAAAAAATGTGGGGTCTTAATCGAACGTGTCTAGTAAGTGACAGAAAGCAAACACTGAATTAGATGCAGGGGCCAAATTCTGTTCTATAACCGCCTTTCAAATTGGTTCAGGTATAGAGGGTATGAAAGAAGCAGAGAAGGTGTAAATGCCCTGTCATGATCAGATAGATATGGGCAAGGTGGAAGTTCAGTTCATTGTCAGTGTTCATCTTAACATGAAAATTTATTTGTTTGTCCTCAAGGGGCTAAGAGCTGCTGGAAATAATCCAAATACAGAATATTCCTGTGAGTTAGCTTAGGTTTCAAGGAGTATTTGGTCTGCTCTAGTTCAGGTCTGATTGATCATACTTTAATTAATTATCAGAGATATTAATTTCTGGCAAGTCTATTATATCAGGTTTTAACTGATAGCAAAAGCTAAGTGTGGTCCTAGAAGTCTTTGAACAGACTTGAGTTTTGGCTTACTTATCTCTTTCCTGATATGTATATATTGGTAATGATTCCCAAAGTGGAAGGATGTGGCACAAAGAGAAACAGCTGGTGAAGAAAATTAAATAGACTTAGAAAGCAATAGGATAAACTCATAGAAGAATAAACCATCAAAGACCATTGAAAACAAAGAAATCACCTCTAATTCAGAGAGTTTCTGAGCTGCAGACCCATGGGTATTGATCTCCTACAGCTGGTATATGTTACCTGGCACTCACTTACTCATATTCTGCCCGAGGCATCTGTCTAGGACACTTTTGGCGATACTGATCTGGCTGGACCATTGTTCTCACTCGTTATAGACATACATATTTTTGTGTGACAAAATCTCAGATTTCACTAGCATTACTGTGGACATTATTGCAATGGAAACAAACTACTGCAATTTACTGTCTACACTTTAAAAATACATTAGTGTTGATGTATTTGCATCAAACCTCATAGAAATTGACCAAAACCCTTCGTATTTTTTTACACTTCTGTGCAATGATCCAGCAATGAGGAGCTGTCAGGCTTGACCAGTGGCTGGCATAAATGCAGAAACATTTTACAAGCTCCACACTGATGAAGCTCTAATATCTGCATAGGGCCTTAAGGGCAAACAATTTGGTTTTTATCGTGCAAGACACAAAAGGTGAAGACTCCAGGGCTGTTCAGCCCAGAGCCTGTTTCCTCTCCTCAGGAGCCACCAGGAAGAGGCAGAACATGAGTTCTCCAGATGAAGCTCTTGTTGCCGCCCCAGCAGCTATTCGACAGCTCTCACTGTGGTTCTGTGCTGGGAATGCTACACCATAGAAGAAGTTCCCATCTAGTGATATCAACTGTCTGTGCAAGTCTTTGGTGCCACTATTTCTAATGGGATTATGGCAGGCATAGATTTCCTCTATAGAGTTTGTGCTGAAGTACCATTAACTCAAATATTTATTTCAGATATTCCTCCCAAACCTTCTGTGCCTCTAAAGGCTGTCCCAGCGCTCAGGGTCACCATCTTTGTACCTTGTAAGTACCTTGTAAGAAGGAAACACTTTGAGGTGTGGAGCTTTTTCCAGTGAGATTGCTGTGGTATGCATACATCCTCCTATGCACGTGAAAAAACAGGCATCACCTCTTCTCCCCCTAACTGATTAATGGTGAGGATACATTATCAGAGCTAATGGGAGTCAAATGAAGAAAGCTAGTCAAGTGAAACCGTGTAAATTGGTTCCTGTGCTTTTTCCATCTCTTCTAATACCTAATGCCAGGAATTTTCATTTGTGTCCAGCCAGAGCTAAAAGGGAAAGGATTAGAAAGTAAATAACTCCCACATCTGCACTAGGGGAGCAGTCAGCTGTTTCAGTGCCCCATTTATTAGCAGGAGAGAAATGTAAATTTACATCACAGAATTTTTTATCCTGTACAACCTGTCATTCTTCTTGGAAAAGTAGATGTGCATACTAGCCTTTCACCTATATGTCCACATGAGTATGTCTATGCACCTTTATTATTCTCTTCCCTGACCTATATGACCTTTACCTAAGTGAAATGATCAGTTTTCAATAGGAATTTTGCTACCAAAGAGCAGGCCAGTTTTGGTATGATGCTCTTAGATGTCCTATTTTAACACTTTGTTTTTAGTTTAAAATTCCTGCAATAAAATTCTGCTTTAGAGCCAGGTGGTGAGTCCTGTAAGCATAGACCAGGGGGTGGTGTTCTGATGACCTAGTTCTAAGACCTGCTGAGAAGTGCTGGGAGGTACACTCTGTCTAGCATTCCATCAGCCATTGACAAGGACTAGAGGTGGTGGGAAAACTTATAGGGGAAAGCTGCAAAGATTGGAGCAGATGATAGGTTGATACTGTTCATCTGTTTTCCATGTTGATTTCCCCTTCTGTCTCATTATCTCTCATTTATCTACCACACAAATTAATTTTAAAAATCTATAACTTCCATTAAATTTCTGCCACAAAAATATGCAATATTGGAAAAATGAAATGAAATTAAATTTAAATATGCAAAAGTGGAAACTCTCAGTCTGCTGGAACAGAACAGAAAATTATACTGATATTTGCAGCCCTACTGCTCCCAAGGATAATTTCGAGAAGCTGGGGAGATTTGCTGTACCAGTGAGCATTCAGAGGGGCCTGTCTGTGCCTCTGAGACTCTTTCAATGCCCTGGGCTGTTCCCATGCTTTGATATCATAACACCTTCTGTAAGACATGCTACAGGTACCTGGGAATGCAGGGTTGCTCCTCTGGATGAGAGCGAGAAATGCGCGGGGAGATAAAGAGCAAACTCATTTCCTATGCATAGAAAGATGAAATTTCTCTACATGCACATAGCTTATTGTCCCTGCAGTGGCTCTCTCTCTCTCTTTGCTTCTGTCACCCTGGTGATGGTTATCTCCCAACACTGGTAGTCAAGGTAATCTCTCCAGCTTGACATAGACTTTGATTCAGTAAGCCTATCTGTGTAACAGCTGTTGTGACAGAGCACAGAGTCTCAGGATTTTCTTACTTGAAAGCCAGACATATTGTCTGTTTTCTTTATCTTCTTTTCTCTTTCGGTTTTAGGAGGACTACATTAACAAAACAAATTATACAAACAGTCTGGAATGTCTTCTCTCCTTTCTCCCTTCTCCTCTCAGTATTGATTATTTGAAAGTAATGCAAAGACAATTTCCATGCATAATATTGCTATGCATATCTTTCCTTTTTCCCAGTTAAAGGGTATTAAGTTAAATGTGTCAAGCTGTAAGACATTGTAATCAAACATTGTGAGCACAACAGGTTTTGTCTTCTTGTTTGAAAAACATTTTTCTCTTTATTTTTCAGCTTGGATCCCTGGAAAACTGTAGAATCAGTTTCATTCTTTGTGTTCTCTTTTTGAAGTTTTATTTAACATCCTCCTAAATAAAAAAGCCAGTGACCACAGTTGGGCCATCAACAGCAAACTTTTCAACCAGCAAATTATCAGTGTGAAGCTCTGAATTAATAAGCAAAATGAATGCATTAAATCACAAAATGTATCTAAGTCTGTATCTGACAAGCAACTATACCTCTTACTGGTCTGTAAACCTATGTCTGAATAGCAACAAGCCCAGAGGAAGCTGACCCAGATTTATATCTTTTATTAGTACAGCAGAAATTATATGGTAATAATAATATTATCAATGCATTCCCTTTCTCAGCAGTTCTGAGTATCCAAGATAAATGACTGCATGCAAATGCCTAAAAGCAGCATTCCAATAACAAACTATTTTATGTTCTACACCATTCCCGATTATCTCTACTGTTACTTTTTTCTATGTATGCATCCTATTTGTTAATAACAGTGGGAATGAATTTATGAGCTGCTCACAAACTTCATTATCTTCTGGGAAGTAATCAAGGCATATCATTGCAACCTAAGCTTTTTCTTAACTGTGGTCCATGGTTGTGAGAATCACATGCATCAGATTAAAAACAATGGTCAGTGATGGTTTGATGTCAATATAGGTGTTACACAAAATAACCAATGCTCAATTTTTTGTGACTGTGAGATTTTCTACATGAGATTTGGTGGCAATCACAAATGTGATTCTGTTTAATAAACTGAACTATTTTTAGAAAACAAAAGACAATCTCAGTATGCTCAGCTACAATTGCTGCATAACTTCATCTACATAGCTAAAGTGGCAATGTTGTTCATTTACTGCTAACAACCCAAGTGATCCAGTAAATACAGAAAATGAAATAGGCCCTATTTGCATGTTAGTATAATCCCATTTTGTCCTGTTCTATAATTCCGTATCTCTCAGAATCTCTTTTTGTCTCCTCCAATAAAAGGCATGAAACCAGAAATGCTGAAAATAATAACTGAGAGCTACAAAGCCAGCTGATCTCTCAAAGAATGCTGCTGTTACTTCTTTGCTTGGGTCAGTACTGGACAGTCTTGACTGTTAAACACCAGCTCATTTATCCTTCACAGGACTAAAATAATATTTCACACCATACTTACTAAATTCCATAAGAAACTGCTGCTCCTTTATGATCTAGATGCTTTTTTTTAAACTATGAAGCTGCAATATCGGTATGAACAATGTGTAATGCTGGTGCGAACAGCACAGTCCTTTCAGACATTAACTAAAAGTGGTTTAGATATCCATCACTCATACAATTCTCACTTTATTGCCGAGCAAAGTGCACCATAACAAATGGTGGTGAGCAGACCAAAACCACAAAAAGGAATAAATGTTCAAACTGAAGCTAGATTGGAAGAGAGAGACCTATCCTTACAAACTTGTGCTTATTTTTAAATATAACATATTGCCTCAGGCTTGGGACATGTATAGGAATGCACAGATCTCTCTGACTAAGGGCTGCAATGTCATGTGCACTACATGCAGAGTAATATCTTCATTTCTGTGTCAAAGGAAAAGGAAAGTTTTCAAATGTTTAGCAAAAATATTGTCTGGACACAGTAAGAAATATCCCTCCAACAATCATTTAACTTTAGTGAAATGTTCCTATTATTTCCAAAATTAATCAGGTATGAAAGGTCTTCTTTGTTCTTTTGAGGATAATGTCTTTATGGCAATTCATCACAACAGCCATGAAATCTTGATGACAAATCCATAAACCCTGAAAAACATTGTAGAGAAAGTAATCTCCTAATTTAAACAGGAGCTAGTCTTGTTCTTATTACAACAAACAAATGAGAAGTAATTTTCTGAGTAACATGCACAGATATTTAGCGTGTGACTTGGAGTGTACACATCTAAAAAAATCTCCAAACCCTCGGCAGTTTAATTCCCTTGTGTAGCTGGCCCAGCCCTGTCTCTCTGCTACTCCTGTGCCAACTCACCCACTGGTCTGTTGAGTCCTGCACATGCTACTGAGCTTAGTAGCAGCAACATTTGTCATGTCCTGACCTCATCATGATATAAAACTAAGGGTTCGCCTTGCAAGAGTACAATATGCATCTTCCAGTTATTTTCTTATAGTCCTACCACCTGCTGTTCTAGCATATCTGAGTTTTATTATTTTATTTTTTTGCTAGCTAACAGAATCAGTATTTAATCAAATCAATATTTTATTTTCCATCTGAAAATATTTTGCTTTTCAATAGAAATTCCTGCTTCTAGAAATTTCAGTTTTAGATGTCCTGATTTCAAACGGTCACATAACCTTCTGGTATGGTGATTGTTTTATTATAGTTTCTTTTTACATGGAGAACTTAGGCACAAATGTTCTAAACTAGTTTGTCAGTATAAAAAGTTACACTGTTATTAAACCAAGGCTAGAAGTCAGAAGACTTCAGACTTTTTATTGAGCTATTTCAGCCTATGATCTGGCAAAACACATCAAGGAAAACATCACAAATAATTTCTGGAATGCCCCTCTACCGCTTTCTTACACAGTGTTAGGCTTTAGAAACTCCAGTTATGTAAACCAGACTTTCATGCAGCTCCAATAATGTCACCCAGCTGAGGTCCAGTATTTATAAAATTGAATTAACACTGTATTAAAAATGTATTATTTCTGTGAAATCTAATGAATGTCACCAATATTTAAAAACTAGATTTTTTTTTTCAAGGTTAATTCCATCTATTACTGGATATTTCAACTGCCCCAGGAGCCCAAGAAGAAACCAGCACTCATAAATTTGTGACTGGTATACAAACCTTTACCTTTTGGTAAGGTCTGATTAAGGTTTTTTAAAAAAACAAAGCAAAACAAATCCACAATATATCTAGCATCAAGTTCATCCCCATCTTTTTTACCCTCTCATCATGTCCATTCTTCAGTGCCTGTGCTAGTTAGACTGGCCAGGTAATGTTTGCAGCCATCCTGCACCTCCTGCAGCAGACAAACTGGGTGCCCTCAGCCCCACAGCTCCTCTGCCAGGCAGCTGGGTGGGACAGTTGCATCAGCCAGACAAAAACCTTTCCAGACCAAAACAGTCCACAAATGATGACAGATCTGAATTTGTCAGAAGCCTTTCTGATGCCTTAGCCAGCTTGAGCAGAGAGCAGCACTTTTTCTTCTAAAATAACCAGTATCACAACTATCTTCTGTCCAGTTCTATGTCCCTGCTGAGTAACACCCTTATGACTTATAGGAAGTTGCTGCAACATATAAATTAGTATTTGTAAAACTCCTTTCCACGGTATCCTTCTGTCAATTTTCTCTTATTTATCATTGTAACCTATATCTGTGCACAAGAGAACAAGCAAAGACATGACTGATACATACTACATTCACAGAAACTTGAAGTAACTGTAAAAATCTAGCAGTTTTCTGAAACTGAAACATTCAAAAGAAGTGATTTGGTTTTTACAGAGTTATGATGTGACCAGGCTACTGTCAGATCTTCAGTCTTGTGCCTTGGGACCTGAACACTTCAGCATCCCATCTGCTGGGCTGATCAGATTTGGGAGTCCAAACAGCCTGGCATCCAACCCTCAGCTTCTTGTCAGTCTGGGCTCCCAACTTCTGGGACAGCCAAACCCACAGAGCACTTCCACAGGTTGCACACCCCAGGGAATCTGTGCTGTAAAGGCCATGGGAGTCAGATCTCTAGTGCATTTACCAGAGAATTAAAACACTTTGGATTTTTGTCCTCAATCAACCCCAAATCACATTTCAAAGTACTGTCTGTGAAGTGGAATCCTACATCTCTGCAAATCTCATCAATTGTGTTATTAACAGCAAAGAAACACGGTACATGCAATTTTTAGCAGACCATCATGAAACACCCAACTCTCCTTCCCTCCCCCCCTGCCCCCAATGCCAGCTATTTCAAAGCTTTTATTTCATGTTATAGTAAAAGATATATATAAAATGCTTTCTCAACATACATGGATAGAAGAAAATTAATACTTTACAAATACAAAGATCTTCCATCTTACTATTATAGGCACTCCTGGATTTAGCCTACATACCTTAAGGTACTTGACAAATTTAACTTGGCTGTAGCAATGAGCTACACAGAACTACAATTGATTTATCCAATATGACACAGGAAATCTTGAAAAGAGCCAAGCCAAGAATCCAGATCTTCAGAATTCTCATCCTATGACTTATCCATGCATTTGCTGTCACTCTGTATTTCTTTACATGGGTTGCAAGTCTTGAAATTTATGCAAAGTGAGTGGAGATATGCTAGGTTGTGTTCCCTTTACTGTCAGAGAAGACTGTTGGAAATACTTTGGTGGGCCATATAAGGAGTAATGGATTGCTCTTTGCTAATCAAGATGTCAGCTGACAGGGCACCTTTTCATCCACTGCAGTTCCAACATTAATTTACAAAGCAATAGTTTATACTAGGAATTGTCAAAATCATTAAAAGAGAGTTTTCATAACCTGACACAAGATACAGGCAGTAGTAAGTGATTGTCTGAAGTCAGTAATGAACACTGGTATATTTTATGTGTTTCCCGTTACTTTAGCTGAGTCAAACAGGTATTTGAAGTGCATGCTATGATCTCCTGAGATGAAGGAATTACCTAATTTCCAAAGATGAAAAAGGGGTGTATTCTATAAGACCTGAATGTGTTTGCAGCGCTAGCAATTCAACAAGAAAAAAACAGAATGTAAGGTTGGTGTTCTGGTACAAGGCTGAAGAAGTTGCTCTTGAGTACATTACTGTTCATCACACAATAAAGACAAGGTCATACTATCAGTGGTTTTTGGCTTTTGAATTCAAAAGGGTCTTTATCAGGAAGCAAAAGGAACCAGCCTGGCAGTTCTGAACACTGAACACCTTTGTAAAAAAGCTTCATCCATGCACTCCTGCCAATGTGTGCCTTCAACACCAGGCAGTGAATGGCCACAGAGCCCAGAGTATCTCTCTGCCTGGAGGTGTTCCCTCTGCATCAGAGATGAGGAAGGTCTACAGAGAGAAATGTGTGTGGTAGTGCCACTGCTCAGACTTCTCTGAACATAAACAATGGACATCAGTCTTCAGGGCTGTCAGCCTAACATTCAAGCTGGCATTAAACTCACTTTTTAAAAGAACATACTGACTGATAGAAGAGTTTAACAAGGGCAAAACCAGGACTCTGGATAACCTAAATGTGTGAAAAGAACAGAGGACATGCTCTTTTTCAAGAGTTTACTTCAGAGTCTAAAAGACTAATAGCAAATGGATGAAAGCAGGGAATACACCAAAGGATATTTTCAATGTTTTTTGGTGCCACAGAGTTTCAGTAATAAGTGAGATGGCTAAGCTTGCATGAAAACAACAAAAGGGAAAACTTTAAAAACCATAAGGAGAGATGCTCGTGTGAAGTTAGAGTATCCTACAGTTAATTGTATCCTTTCTCAAAGCCTACAGCGCTTTCCCCCAGGAAAAGTTATGGCTAGTCTAAGTACTTCAGATTTCTGTGGTATAAGAAAGAGGATATCAGGATCAAGTTTTTTATAAAATAATAATCTATAAGGCAATCTGTGACTTGATTCAGTAAAGCATGTTTTTATTGCACAATCAAAAGAAAATTCTAGAATTGTAGTCATAGACAACTTGCTAAAGCCTTACAAATGGAAAAGATGGATTTCTAAATTTCCAAGATGTTGAAGAGTGATGGAAAAGAAGGAGCGATGGTGAAGTTATCTGAAAAATGGCTGGTAAATTTTAAAGTATCAGGAGCTACAAAAGTAGAAGCAACTGCAGCACAGAGGAATAATGGGAAGGGCTAAGAATGAGGTTTTTTTTAAAAAAAACCAGCAGCTGCATTTACTTTGTGGTTAATCTGGAGATGAGAAAAATGACCGGCTCTTAGGGATCTGTGCTTCTAATAAAGAAGCTATGAGACTGGTTAACATCACTGGTGAAATCTTGTTCTACTTTGATAAAATTTTAAATGAAAAGACCAAACCAAACTAAAATCTCAGTTCCTATTAAACCAGGCTAAACAAGACTCCTAAGGTCTCTTCTTGTTAAGATCATGAAATCCATTACTACGTTTCCTCATACTGTCTGAAAGTTCTGGTAATCATAAAATGAGAAGACTAAGAACAGGAGCAGAGTTGATAACAGATTAAAAATGATAACAGATTAAAACTACAAAGCCTCTCCATAAGATTGTCAAGGATAAGGATTGTCAAGGATTTTTAAGTACATGACGTTTCTCTATTTTTTTTTCTTCTTATGACTGTTTGTATCATAATAGCACTTACTGGATAGAGTGAAGGGTGAGCTGGATGCTTCTAGCTGTGTTTACAAATAGAAGGAGAGAGCTGGTATCCTAGAGAGCTTATCCATTAAGTAGGTAAAAGTATGAGAAAGAAAATCTCAAAGGATTAAAGCCTGGGATGGTTAATCCTCCCTTTTTGCCCAACATATGACTCCAGAATAGTTCATGCATACTGGGAAGATTCTGAGATCCAGAGTTGTAAATGGCTGGGAGTATGTACCTTGTTTCTAATTAATTAAAAAATTCAGTTCAAATATTGTAATTTCCTTTTGAAATGTATGAAATGTATTAAAACCTCAATGAGAAAATCACTTTAATAAAACGGATTATGCTATTCATGTACAACTCTAATTTTGTGGTTAAAGCAGTCTCCCTAGATGTCTCCATGTAATCTCCCCAGTCTGTACCCATGGGACATTTTTAAGTGTTCTCAGCCTGCACTTCAGTAAGCAGGTAATATCAAAAGAAGAGACTCAAGAATGGGATCAACAAAATTTACTTTTGCGCACCATCAGCTATTGCCTGTAGCAACACTAAGTTAGGTTTAACAGGAGAAGTAATGTTTTTGAGCAAAAGCTAATTTCTGGAGGTCAAAACAGACAGGAGAGCTCCACTTTTTTCCCTGTTAAGAGAATGAAACACTTTAGTGGTTTGTGAGTCAATGGAGGATGACAGATTCTTTAAATGGCATTACTTTTTGTTCTGAAGGAGGCAGCAGAGACACAAATATACTGATATTTCCTTGTTTTATGGAGGTAACAACAATACCCTTGCATCAAAGATTCTCTCTCATTGCTGGAAAGGGATCTTTTGCTAAAGTCAAAGCAAGTACCTTCGGTTTAAATGTCCATGATACTGAAAAATAACAGATCATTCTAATTCAAATATGTGTAAAATTAAACTTATTGATACTAATGTAGCAAAAAATTCAGTCCACCCTGTCAAATCTATATGTCTTGAGCTTCTAACGTATTGAAATATTCTTTTTAAATTTTGGTTTGTTGCCCTTTCTTTTCACTTGAACTAGGTTGTTGGATGTTTCAAGTTTCATGGGTGATGTGCTCATTCTTTAAGTCCCTAGGTATGCGCAGGCATGCAGAGGTTACTAGAGAATTTCAGCACTGTCAAGCTGTTGCAGAGAAAAGACTGCTTGGTTACAGAACTGTGAGTTACAGATTATGGAGACATCTTCATCTGTGGGACAACAGGCTTCAGTGCCTGATGCAAAGCTGGAGATATGAAATAGAGGGATAAAGGAGAAATGGAATGAAAAAAAAGAAATAGTGGCAAGTTAAAAGCCCCTTTCTTCTCTTAGAATACAAATAAATGTTTGCCTTTGGCTTCTAAGGGTTATTGAAATAAAGCAATTTGAAACCATGAGTTTGTTGCTGCATGAACGCCTGTCTGACAGGTCCTGGCATTAGTGGAATTTACTGATATCCAGAAATATGTAAAGAAGATTTAACTACAGGAAACAACTACTGTAAAATAAATTTTTGTCCCAGCTGAAGTAGAGACCTGCTTTGTGATCTGGTGATATTGTGCTAAAGTGGCCAACTAATAATGTTTTGTACAGGTGCCTACTGAATGTGACCTGCAGCTGTAATGCAACCTGAGCAGATCAGATCTGGGAGTACATGGATGTACAGAGCTGATAGTACACAAAGAAATTTGTCTCTTTGTTGCACACGAACGTCTGGAAAAGACAAACCTTAACAACATTTCCAGCAGTTTAAAGCAATAGATATTCACTTTTCAATTCCAAGATCCTCAACTGAAGTCTCAGTATACCCAGGAATTTCAACATGTACATTATCTCTCCTCCTCCCGTGGGAACCACCTTACATTTTGCAGGACCTCCCTGCAAAGACCTTTAACAGTCTTTTCACTGTGTCCTGGGGCACACCTGGAGGAGTTCAGTGGCTCAGAAAGGGTCTTTAAGGGGTGATAGGGACAGTGCTTGACCTGCAGCACCGAAACACTCCTTATGCTTCTCAAGTGCCAATGAATATTTGCTGACATTTAAAAATGAGCCTTTTTTTGTAATGGATGATTCTTTTTAAACTACAATGAAATAAAGATTCTTTAGAAACAGGAGATACTGGAAGAAACCTGCATTATCAATGACAGAACTTACTACAGTTATTCTGATGCAAATTATTCTCCTTTGCCACAATTTCAGAGACAATAAATCTGCATTCTCTACATTAGATTATTTCACTGCTTTTTACAGAGATTTTCTTTTACAGTATAAATCCAGTATAATGTGCTAAGATTAGCAAAGTTACTTAACAGATTGTTCTATGTGGGATCTCAGCACCTCAGGATGGAGGTGCAGAGTGGCCGAGACCACCCTTGGGGGGCTCGGGAGTCCTGGAATGTTGCCAGAAGTGTCTGGTGACAGGACTTTGATCCTACACAGGAGATGACACCTGTATGAGGATGGGGGGATTTCACTGGGTGAATGGTGAAGGGATAAGTTAATTAGAGTGTAAAACACAGGGTTTAGGATTTCTGTACAGGGGGGTCTAAAGAAGTAAGATGGAGGAATTGGGGCGTGTCCTGTCCTTCTTCTTCTTCTTCTTGGCCTCCATCTTCTGTGGTGATGGTGGCACTTTGGGATTGGTCTTTACTAGAAGTGCACCGGTTAATAAGGGTAGAAGGTATTGGGGAAAAATTATAAATATTGTATACGTAATTTTGAGTATAAAGATAGGTGACCGCCCCGGGGGCTCTTAGTGTGCTCATGGCTGGCTTGCTGTGCAGACCTCTGTTGGGCTGAAAGAAAATCTTTTAGATAAACAATTAATATACACCGAGACTGAGAAAAGATCAGAAGTCTCTCCTCGTCCTTTGAAGCGTCCAAGGCCACCCTGGGCCTTTCCAGGCCACCTAAACAGCCGAGAAACTGACAGTTCTAGTGGCACACTTATTAGTACTAGATGTAGTGAAGATTTAACTGTGTAGTAACTATAGTATCTTTATATTTAGCATAAGGAAAAAGGACTCTCCTCCCTAACAAAACACACACGAATAAGTGAAGTTTAGAGTGTAGGCCCATTGCCTTGAAGGATGAATATTATATCCAAATAGTCTTTAAACATATACTAGAAGTTTATAAACCAGTTAACAGTGCTCTAATTCACAGAATGAAAAAACCCACATCTATTATTTGTTTCAGATGCAAGAAAATAATAAAAAGAATCATAAACATCTGCCTGCTACCAAGCAGGGAGGCTGAAGAATTCCTGTACTGATGCTAGGCAACCCTGGAGGAAGAAAGCACTGACTTGGAACACAGTCCTTTCAAAATTGGTGTTACAGCAGAATCCCAACAGTACTTTCAAATCTGTCACAGCTTTCTAAAGTCACAGTATGACTTGTCCATGACAGCACAAAAATAAGCAGTGACAGATAGGAGCTCTTCATTTAAGAACACCAGGGTATAATGATATTCTGAATGATAGCAAAGATGCAGCCAGTATGCAGAAGTTACCATACCTTTGCTTCTGCAGCTGTTATGTGGGAATGCAATTGAAATTCTTTATTGGAAGAATCAGAAGAGTTATTTGGCACATCCTGTCAGGGAGAAATAAGGCTCACCCACAGAGACTTTTTCAGATTTAGGAGATGATAAATTTTAGGGCAGATATGAAAATCTTCAGCTTGCTTTAGCATTTTAAAGGCAAGTTTTCACAGACATCTTAGAAGTGAATAACACCCAGCTTTTGATGGCTTGTTACTGCCATCACTTTGCTAGATGAAAGGAGACCTGCATTCTCCAAACTGAAGTGAGAGATGTTGAAATACTTGGTTATGGAAAACTGTGGGTGGGGCCTTCTCTGGGACTGAGACAATCACTTGCCTAAAGGGGAAAATTCTCACAGAGCACCCTTCACAGACTTTACAATCACCCAGGATGTACTATATCCTCTCAGTTCTGGTTTCTGTCCTGTTGGAATAGTCCTTTGTTCTGAGGTGAAGAGTATATTTTCATGCACAGAACTTGCTGTTTATACTGACAGTCTACCTCATTAACTGCTAATTTACAGGTTTCCATAAAATATCTGCCACTAACAAAGAGATTATACATTTAGAGACATAGTATTATCCAGTTCACTCCAATATGTATGCTAACAATATACTAGTTGGGCAGGGAAGATCAAAGGAAGATTTCCTTTCCTAGCACTAACGAAAACAACTCACAGTTTTCAAACTTTTAGTCATTCAATATTTAAATACTCAAGAAAAACCCCAAAACCATGGTTTGTGACTCCTCTGGGGTGTTTACAAGTCCAGAAAAGCTACCTGGTCACATTTGTTGGTTGTTAGATGTAGTATCCTTATGATTGCCATTACTATTAAGGGGCTCTTCAGAGCCTCCATACACTGATGAAGACAATGCAGTAGTTTTAATAAACATTTTCCTTAGAGACTGATTCTGTCTAATCTTCTGATAAGCTTCTACTCCCTTTCTCTGTTTTTCACAGTCATTGTCATGTTATCTGACTACTCTGCATTTCACTTAACCTAGTTTTTAACTCTTTTTGTTTCATGTAAAATAAAAAAAAAATCGCTAACCTCTAAATGTTGTGTGATATTCTAAATGGGTTGTAGAATGCATCACATTTTAATCAAGAGAGGCAGACAGCTTTCTGTCATCTGACTCTGTCTTGAAAAATTAATTATAATTTCTTTTTTTCAAAAGCTCCAACACTGATAGGTCACAGCTGGGAAAGGAAATGCTTCATAAAATCAATGAGTCACTTCTGATCTGTTGCCTACTCCTCTGCTAAGGTCACCCCTGCCCGACTGCTGATCATCTGATGGAGATAACACAATGTCAATGGCTATCTCCAGGGGGAAAACAAATACCCCATAACAGCTCACCTTTTTACCTGCTTGCTGTCTGTAAAAGATATGATTTTTTCCCTAGAAATTTGTCCTTAGTAAAACAAGTACAATCTTGGAGGTCATTAAACTGAATTTAGGTAAACAGCTTCAGGGACTGTGAGCTCATTGTCACTGTTCTTTCTGGTAAAACTTTCTGCTATGAAAATTCCTACCAACTCTTTAATGACATTGCAGAGGATGTACACATTTGGCTACTAAGAGCTGATCCTAGACTGTTAATCCTGCATGTTCCTGAGAAAATTTGCCCTTTGATGGTCTCACTGTAAACAACATAGATCAGATCCTTTCTGATCAGAGGAAACAGCAAACTCTTCCCATACTGACCCTTTCTCAAAGTTGTTTTTCAAAGTGGTCATTCACTCTTTATTGACACATCCAAGCCCACACAGTTTAAACAAGTTCCAAAAAGACAGAAGCTACTTTTAAAACCTTTTGATCTTGAGCTAATTTTAAACCTACTCCAGCTGAAATATTTACTGCATGTCTTCCTCATAAATTATGTCATATTCAAAAAGTGAAAATCCTATTTCAGCATCATCATCTCAAGTGGAAAAACTGCAAATCCTCCAACAGAAAATTAGAGAACATTTGTTCTGTCTGTAACAGCTCAAGTGTGCAGCAATTTTTTTCCCTGGCACAGATGTGTTTAGGCTTGCTAGCTGAGGAAACTATTGTAGCTATTCTGCTGTGTCCCTGAAGCCAGGCATCCTATGGCTACAAATGACTGTATTATTTAATCATGAAAAGACAAGACTTTGAATAAGAGAAAGCATTTCTAAAAGAAAAGTTACCAAGAACTCTGGGATCTGACTGCATAATTCAATCTCATTCCATTTTTTGAATGAAAATGGAATGCTGCTGAAATGATGTATTTGTGCCTTGGGAATACACTCAACGAACATTGAAGTGCAACGATGTACTTTTTTCAGCCTTGGATAAAAATCAGCTTTGTCTATAAGAGTACAGGAAAATATGCTCTCTGAGCATTTCACAAACATTAATCACTTCATCCCTCCATTGGAAAATATGCGCATTGTCCTTCATTTGCAAAGTACTTAGCACTGCTTCCAGCCTTAGGGCGCATCTGAAATTCTTTGAAGGGGTTTCAGTTTTAGTAAGCATTTGGTATTTTCTCCTGCAAAATGTGTTTGGTAAAATACCTCCATGGAAACACTCAGTTTTGAAATGTAAAAGACATCAAATCATCAGGCACGTATGCACTTTTATATTGAATGCTACCATTTTGCTCATGTAAATGAGACACAGCTTTTGTAATTTACCAAGAAGTGACTCAAAAATAAAAGACCTGGTGAAATTCTGATGAAGCCTAAGCAGCAAATGCATATTGCAACTAAATACTAGCTGGCTCTTTGAGTGTACTTCATTTCTTCTTGCCCTTTACATTTCCTTTCATCCATATCTGATTTTTTTTAGCTTCAGTTTTAGCAAGTCATGTTTTTACCTGTTCAGTTGCTGAGACTAAAACCAGCTAAAAGTAAATACACTTTATAACAGTCTAAAAAAAGCAACAGATTTAGGAAAGGTGGCAAGCACAGGAAAGTAATTTAAAAGTATAGCAGCAGCGCAAATATGGGAACTTTATCAGAAATAAGGTAAAAATAAATCTTATACCCCTAAAAACTAGAAAATGCTAATTTTTTGCTGTCTCTGAGAGACAAAAATATTCCTTTAAATTGGAGCAAGTAAAGAAATGTTACTTTTAGATTAATTTTTGAGATGTGAACAGATGTGGTTCTGCTGCGTTCTTAACCTTGTATGCCTACTTAAGTTCATACAAATGACTGTGTCCTGGCTATGGGAGATTAAAAGAACCTAAGGTTAGTGCTTAATCACACTTCACTACACCTTTCAATTAACATCTCTCCATGGTTTTCCCCTCCTGTTGACAGTGGCTGTCATGGCTCGTTCATAGCTCATCATTGACAAAGAGATTAAATATTGTCCAAGGATATAGAAAATGGCAACCTGTACACTAGGGCTGAGACAGATCACATTCAGTTTGACATCTGACTGCAGGAACTGACTGCAGAACAAGCTCTGCTTTGGTCTCTGCAGGTGTCACCAGTGCTGTAGAAGAAAACATGCAGTGCAGCTATGGGAACATTCCCTCCAGGAGCAATACACTCAGTATTGAATGGAACACTTTAAAATGGAGAGTTAAAATATTCTGGCCCTCACCTTTTACAACATTCTATATGTAAAATAGCACGAATTTTCACATTAAGTGTTAATTTTGTCTTTGTTTTTTAAGACCAAAACCTCAAGTATATCTGTGAATGGAAAGGATACAACATGCCTATAGTACTATATTGTCACATTTTAAATGCTATCACATAGATTTATATATGATCACAGAGAATTATAGATCCAGTTAGACCTGTGGCAAACAGGCTGTATAGTGAACAATGTCATACAGTTTCATTCACCAATTCTTGAAAAAAATTAGAAGTCAGCTGCTTTGAAGTTGTGCTTTGATCTCACTACGACCTACAGCCCGGCTTGTAGCCAAAGAAAGGGAGATGCCATGAATGAAAAATTGAGCACCAGAATTTTAGAGTAGTGTCAAGAACACAGACAGAGGGAAGCTGAGACTGCTAGTAAGTCAAATTTCATTTTACAATCACTAAACATTTGGTGGTACCACACAAGACAGATGAAGAAATTTCTGTGGTGCTGAATCCCATGTTATGCTTTGAACCTGCTATTAAGATTACCCAATAATTCTAAATAGCTTCCTGAGGTCACACCATTCACTGCACATTTAAGGTCCAAGAGAAAAGACATGCAGGTGAACAGACTACTTAGGCATGCACTCAGACAAGCTTCATTGTTAAACTGTGATTGGATGTAAAACAAGAACATTTTCATCCCTGTCTTCAATCACACTCTTCAATGATGTTTGAAAAAATTATCCTGAGTTCACAACTGCAATTATCACTCTGATTTCCTTCATGAGGTCTCAGATTTTTAGCTCCTCATCTGAGGTCATGGCGTGGTCCAAGGGTGGGGGTGATGCACTGCCACACATTCCTTCCCTCTTTGAAGCCTCTAGGATGTTTTGCCCAACTACTTCAAAAGAAGATCAATAGGTCCTCATGCATGTATGCTTGCAGTGTCACAATTTTGCTGACATAAAATCCTTATCTTGTAACAGAAGGAAAATATTATCATTTTTCACACTGTATACACACTATATGAAAAAACTTTATGTACTTCTACAAAGTTACCTATTCTTTATCCTAAATTGAAGTCCCTATGATAACACACTCCTTTCTGTTTCTTTTTAGGCTAGAAGATCTTCAGACAGAGCCTTCTTTTGCCCTTCCTTTGTTCCTCCCTCCTTTCCCTTCATTCCTCCCTCCCTCCCTCCCTCTTGGCATAATTTATCGACATGGGCTGTCTGACATTTCACTGTGATGATTACCTCTGGGAAGGAGACTTGATTATTAACAGGTCAGCTGGACTCTTTATGCTTAAAGAACAAAGTTTGCCTCTCTTCCAAATGCACCCTGAGTTTAAGGATACCTAATTTAATACTTTGACTCTTTGCAAAGAGATCACAGAATATTCTGAGCTGAAAGGGATCCATCAGGATCATCAAGTCCATCTCTTAAGTGAATAGTCTATGCAGGGATCAAATCCATGACCTTGGTGTTCTTAGCAAAATGCTCTGACCAACTGAGCACACTGATGTGCTGAAGAGAGTCTTACTAGCAACTACATCAGGTATTAATGACAGATAAATTGATATCAAATATTAAATGTTCTGGAATCCCTTTGTTTCTTGAGTTAAACACCCAAGGCTAATTCAGAATAGCATACCTGTACTTTTGTTTTCCATGTGTAAAACAGAGCTGTACCTCTCTTCACACAGCTGATATAAATATTAATATCTTTGCTAAGAACTATGACACAGCATCATGAAGACAATAGATTGGCCTTTAATTCTATATTCAGTGAAAGTATTAGATGGCATTTAGTAAATAAAGCATGAGAGTGTCTGCAATAAAGGCTGAAGATGAAAGGCACTATTGAACAGCTACCATTCAGTAAGTACTACCCAATTGGTGCACTAAATGAGGCAAGGGACCCATGGGAAACATTTGATCTTGTAATTAAAGACTATCAGAAAGGCATATGCAGAGGGGATCTGAATAAAGGTTGCACTGGAAACATTAATTCTGGAATTTCATAACTTCAGAGTGTTCTATTTTTCAAACTTGATTTATTTTAATGTCATTTTAAGGAAATATGTAATATATATGATATTTGCAGTCCTTTATACTAAACTATGCTTCACTCATAGCTTCTGAGGGGAGGAATTTTATTGTCAAGGGCATCAGTGAATGGTAAAATATCTTTGAAATCACAAAGGAGAGTGACATACCCTAAGCAGACATACTGAACATTGTCAGAATAACAATAAGATGTAAGAGTGCTGAGGCCCATTCTATAAGTGCAGCTGTTAAAAGAAAAGTTTTTTTCTGGTGAAAAGCCCCATTACTCAACAAATTTTAGGAGTAGGCACTGGAAAATATATGAATGAGAATGACCTTGTTTTGACAGGGAAGGAGAAAAAGCCTCATGGAATCTGCAAAAGCTCTTCCTAGATTACATCTCAGCACTGTTTCAATCCACTTCTGCCCTGGGGTAGCTCACTGTTACATGTTGCTGTTCTCTCTGCTATGGGGTTGGACTTTATCTTAAGTAAATGTGGAAAAGTTTGCAGCCAAGAGCTCTGATTACTAACTAGGGAAGATTTTGCTTAGAATCACTGACATGGCTCCTCTCAGAGGTTCTTTGATGGTGATGGTGTCACAGTCTGAAGGAAATGTGTAGCTGGTTCAATTTTACCCAGAGGTTCAGCTCAGCTGCTGAGCTGACTAAATTTTTCTGCTATGCAGAACCTGGAAGTAGATTCCTAATGTGAATAAACATATCAGTTTTATTACTGAACCATGACATAAAAGCATCATTTAGGATTGTATCCTATTGGTTTGACAGCTATACCTTTCCATGTCCAGAAGTCAGGCCTTGCCAGCAGGAACTCATCTCAAAAGCTCAGTCAGACTGATGAAGCTATCTGCAGATAAAGCTATACAATGCCATAGATTTTGGACTTGCCTACAAAGGTTGCAGTGCAACCTACATCAGGGTCACTTCTCCTGGAACACTCAGCTACTGTCAAGGAAAGTCATAGAATCAAATATCACCATCCAAACATTCTAGAGTGAGCCCTGGATTGTGGTAGTCTTGTTTTGCTTCAGTGTTGGTGTCACACTATTTATACAAAGAAAAGAGAAGCAGCTTCAGTGTAGTACTGTAGCGATCTACTAATATTACAGCAGAGTCAGTATCTTTTCTTAGGAGTGTGTTGCACTATGTGAGCACATCAGTATATTTAGTATAAATGTTGGAAAAGAAATGAAATTTAGCAAAATATTTAATTATAGTGAGTTGTGTGTGAACTGGTTTGTTAAAAAGTAGTTTTGTAGCCATTGAAAAGTGTGTTGAGTTTTGTGTGTAACCTAGCAGGTAGTCTTAGGGATTTAATAAATAATTAAACTAGTGCAGGAAAGTAAGAATGCTAACCTGTCTAAGAGCATACAATGCTCTTAGAATAAGATAAGCAGAGGATTAATGATCTTGTTTGTGAACCAAGGAATGTATCACAAGGGGTCTGTGACCAGGCAAGGGGAACGGGGAACTGTTTCTTGGAGACTTTGTTGTGAATCGCATGTATAAGAGGGAAGCACCCATACGTGAATTTGGGGGCTCGGATTTTGGGACACGAGTCCCCCAGTTCCTCGGGCCCTTAATAAAGCACCACAAAACTTATCCGAGTTTTGTGTCATTTATCAATCGGGCAACATAAACGTTCCCATTTAGCAAAATGGTTCCCTGCTTCATGCAAGCAGCTCAGACTGCTTTTGTCTGCATTCAGAAGCATCTTCCATCACAAAAAGTCACTTAGCCAGTTGAAAATAGGCCTTTAAGGAGCTGTGATTAATTTAAAAAAATTGTTTATGGTGCACAAGTCTCTCAGATGTTACTGCTCAATTCCAGTTCAAATTCTACATATCTGTATATTATGATGTGCAAAATCTAAGTGTTCATCTTCAAGGTACAACTGACACATATTGCAGAGTTGATCATTATGTAAATGAACAAATTTTTAGGTCAGCAAATCAACAGAAACTACAGTTCTAGTCTCCTTGTGAATAATATTAGTTATAATATTATTTATTTCTTCAAACTTCTACATTAAGAAAGGAAAAGAAATACCTTAACACTACAAATTCACAAATATTTTAAAAACTTTTTAAACAGCATTTCTGTTCTATGCACAGCATAGTTTGTTACTTTATCAGTTTGTTTTCCTTAAAGTCAACTAAATGGCAAGAAATCTTGTCTAATCTTTCTAGTAAACACAACTTCAGACACAGAGACAGTTTTATAGTGTAAATAACAGTCAGGTTAAATTGCCACTATAAAAACTTCCTAGTCATGATCAGTGGTTTCTACTTTCCTAGAATGTATTTGCATTTTGACTTTGCAAAAGCAGAATATTTTTTTTTTGTTCTTGTTGCTCTTGAATATATAAAGAACCCAGCCCAGCAGCTAAATCAAGATAAAAGACATCAGTATTCTCTTTTCCCTGGGATGTATCAACCATCATTAGGAATGCAGACAGTAAAAAGGCAATTTGGGACTCTGAGAGCAGGTTGCAAAAATAATTTACAGTTGTGTTCACTGTTGGCATAATACTAAATCACATCAAGACTCTTCATTTGTTCAGCCTACACTCAGTATCATATTAAAAGCTAGTCTTTCCATTGGTATTTTTAATGTTTTTTGCAAATAGGATATTTTCTTCTAGAGGTCTAATGTGCCAATAGAGACATCTCTGCACAGATACCAATTAGTTACTTACGTTGTAACGATAGACTTTACAAATCAGGCACAGTGTGGAATGAAAGGAACTTATTACAGCATTTGTCAGGCAAAGTTGCTTCTCCTTCCTTTTCAATTATACGCAGGAGCAGTTCAATCAATGCTCATATATTAAATTTACTGCCAGTTTTAATTACTGATAGTCTAGGACAAACACACTGAAGTCTTACATATTTACATATTTTACATATTTTTCTTTCTGGAACATTTTTCTATTGAGTGCCATCTCGAAGTGCTTCATAAACTGTGAGTTAATCAAGAGAGCCACATGTAGCAGTTAATAATGTTGCCCCTTTCTGTAAGCAGTCTGTACTTAAATAAATAATTTTTCTAGCGTCTCAGACTGAACAGTGGAAAAATCAGAAAACCTTCTCTGATTCTCATAATGACTCAGTTTGGTGTGTACCAAGTAAAGCTATCTTCTGTTCCCTTCAACTATGATCTGACACAGAAATACTTGTTGGGATATAACTTCAAAATATGATTACCTTTGGTTATGTTGTGATTCTCCTCTGTTTAGAAAAAACACTTTCCCTCTTTGCTGAATTCCCTAGTTTCTTCTTCGATGAGCCAGAGACTGCTGTCACTGAGATGTGTTTTCTCTGCTGCTGCACTGCTATGCAAACTCTCCTATCACTCAAAAACCAAAGGTCTATCTGAGTCCTTGTCCTGTCCTTGGCACAAATCTGATCTTTATACTGTAAAACATATGTAATAACCTTCTTTTCTACACTGCTTATTTTCAAGCTTTGTAACCCTGAACTCTTATTATCAAGATCTGTAGCTCTGTAACTCTGGGTTCCAGACAGGGAAGAAACACCCAACCAGTGCAGGCATGAGCCATTTCCCCAAGATTTCAAACTTGTCTTTTAAGACTACTAAGTAGTTTAGATCGGTAAATACTTCTCCCGCTGAAAAGGTTTAAGAAAAGTTTTCTTGATTAGTAAATTTTAATATTCTTCTTCCTTATGCCTTTGGAAGGTTAATATTCTTAAAGAAAAAAAAACTCCAAAACCAAAAACATTTAGCAAAAAGAGAAGTGTTTTAATCTGGACTCCAGAGTATCTCTAATCCTCTGAATTTTTAGGTGCTTCTCTGAAGCGCCCTCAGAGGCTGTCTGGGTCACAGGCTGCCCTCTTGGCTTTGAGACCCCAGTTCTTTTCTCTAGCGTTACAGCTCACAGATTATTTCCACATTATTCACTACCTTCGTGACATGCTTTTGTCCTTCAAAGCAAGGTTTTACAGTGTAGTAACAGTGCTAGGAACTCATTTCCTCTGAACGGCAAATCTGAAAAGAGGCTACGATGGCTTGTGGCACCCTGTCAAATACTGTAAATTGTTCTCACAGCACCGTATTTCAAAGCCGATGGCAGTGTAAACTTATGGGTGGGTACGGTTGGAAGGTAACACCCACAGTGAGATTGTGGGGTATCAAATCTGCTCTCTGTCAAGGAGGTCAGAACAAATTGGCTCACTTCAAGAAACAGAATATTTTTTCTGTCAGGTCTTCAGGACCAGGCTAGATTCCAAATCCTAGGTGTGTTAATTCCATCTTTTGTAGTGCTGACTGATGATTTGTGAAAATGGAAGAAACATGAAAGAAGAAACATTTGCTCTCCTATATTTGTATTGCCTTGACAGAGAAAGAAAAAGGCAGTTTTTGTCTCTATTAAATCTTATTGATGACGCTGGCACCAAATCTGTGCCATTCTTTTTGAGAACTATTTCTGAAGTTCTGTGGATTTTATTGCAGAAACCCCCAGTAGTGCTTCAAGATAGATGGAATATAACTATTAAAAAACTCTTTGTTTTAAAAAAGAAAATTGAAAATATTTTATATTTAACGATGAAGTTATGAAAACCTATATGATGACTTAATCTATCACTGTACTGAAAGCATAATATGAAATACTAGTAGAATATGTAGTATGCTTGCTATCATAGTGTTAATGTCTGTCAAATTACCAAGATGGTAGAAGTAAGTTGTCAAATTCCAAACATTCACTACATTGACTTGAAAACTCAATCAAACTGGCTGCAACCTCTTCCTATGGTACAGAAAAGAAGCCATTATTAAAAAAAAATTAATTATAGATTTCATGTAAGGGAAGAAATTTGGACAGACTTGATAAAAAGGTAAAAAATTTTGTTTCCTCTTCTAGCCCAGGAATAAAATCTGGGTATAAAAAGGAGAAGATGAACAAGTTTTAGAAAGATAAAGGATTTGGTGATAAGAAAAAGTCTCTTTGATGCATTAATAATTAGTGTTTTTTCTTTTTCTTAGAGACCTTTCTTGGTGGTTTGGAAAGATTTGCATGAGGTGAGGCCTAAAGTAACTTTGCTTAGATTTAGAAGAAAATGAAAATTAAACCAAAGATTTTGGTTGTTTTCCAATTTTTTTCAGCTTGCCATAATTTTTAAGACAATCACTACATAATTAATAAAAATGTAGAATAATTTTTAAAAATTGATGTCATAATTAAGGACTTTAGTGACTATAGAGTCAGCTTTCTAAATTATCTACATTATGCTTACCATGTCCTCCTGCATGAGTAAAGACAAATGCCATATACAAGAAATGTCCTATAGGAAATTATATATATATATATATATATATATATATATATAAATGGAATGTGCCAGTGGAAATAGAATTTAAGAAGTGTGAAGCAAATTATCTACTCACTGATTTGAATAATGATCAAAATCCTGTAATTTCAATCTCCTTGAGTTAATTCAGTCTGCATAAAAAGCACAATAAAACAAAGAAAAGCATTTTTGTACAGATCACCTCAAGGACTTGCAACAGCTTATAGCACGTTAGCTTTGTAAAAAGCTTAGCAAGTGAATTTTGGGGAAGCCTTGAGTATGCAAGGGATTATTGGCCTGAGGCGATGAACCAATTGCAAGAGCACAAGGGATAGCAGCATGTTTTTCTTCTCTGGCTATGTGGATCCCAAAAGATGGCTTATGATAATTTTCCATTGTGCCTGTTCCTCTTTCCCTTTCCATAAAATGCAGGCCTAGTAGTAAGTGTGAAAAGTTTTTTTTGGCAGCAAACATAGCAAAATGAAACATGCCTAGCAGACACAAAAGATTGGGAGCATGAGAAAATTAAAATTGTCAGTGTGTCCCATTGCCCATCAGTCTCACAATATAATTACTAATTTTCTAAGGTAAGTGCAGAGAATATTTCAATGAATTAAGGAGAAAGACCTGAACCTGAACGATGTTTTGAGTCCAGCTTAATCAATAGCATCAGGGAATACTGTGCTTAAATTATGAATATATTCATTTTTACTGAAGCTAAGGATTGTGAAAGATACCCTGGATGACAAGCTAAAAAAATTAATTTCTATCATTCTATTTGATCTCCAGCCTGTCAGTTATAGAGAGGGTATAGGCAATTTCATTTAGCTACGCAGTACAACTCAAGTGTGTCCTATAATACTCTGAATACAGTCAGCATTATTTATAAAACCAGCCTATGCCCTTATTTAATGATTTGGCAGTCGTGCTAAACCATTGAACCTTTTAGTGAATGGTGTTAGCTGAATGTCAATACGCACATATGATTGCCTTTCATCTGCGCAGAGAAATGGTAATTAGGATTTCCATTGAATTTCTGACAGAGGCAAAGCTGAATTAAAGCCTATTTATAAATATTTTAATATCATAAAACAGCCTTAGAGCATTCAATTTGAGCAGCACTGTAAATATGCCCTTCATTATGTAAAGGTTGGCTCTTTAATAACAATATGCAAATATCTTTGCAAGAGAACTTGCTTTTGTTTTTTCACTTTGTTTTTTAGGCACAGTGTTTCTCCCACCGGGGAAAGTGTACAGACAACCCTACTATCACTTTCATTGTATATTTGTATGTATAGAGCTTATTTATACTTTTCAGCTGAATCAAAAACTTATAATCCTTAGCAGCTTTTTTCATTAAAGTTTCTATTAAAACTTGCATAATGTCATGGGAATATTCATTATTTACAAGTCAAAGTCTAGTTGCAGAAGCAGAAATTCAGACACTTTTTAGCATGTATGAACTGTTGCATTCCACTGACTGCAGATAGGGATCTGTGCCATAAATCCAAATTCTTACTCACACTAGAATTTAATTCACTTTGTCTGTTTCTAGATAAAGCTGATCATCTTGCTCCAAGGGTGACTTTCTGCAGCCATAAGTAAGTGACTTTATTTTGGAATTGGATTTTCTGCCCCACAAAAGTCTGGAAACGCCTAGCTTATTAGTGTATTCCTTTTTTTTTTAACAGGAATTCCAATTATGTTAGGATGACACAGAGACAGTAAAAATGAAATCAGAATTTGAATGAATTTTGACAGATGCAGGGGAGATTTCTAGTAAACCAACAAGGTGCAAAATGTAAAACTGCCATGACAAGCAGAGGAGGCAGGCCCCAACAAAATAATATTCCTGCTCACCTGTAGAACCCCAGAAAGGTTAAAGCCTATGATCTGCAAAGAAATCAAGAACATTCTGACAATTTTACTGCTAGTAAGCTATAGACCTTCAGGGTATTGTGCAGAACTGTCTTTCTATTCAGAGCAATATTATGTATTCTGTGTCTTTTGTCTCTTTCTTTTACAAGGTAGTTTCATCCTTCATCATCAACTTGTGGTAGATTTAAAAATTTAAATACCTGTTTTGGCCTTTATACATAGAACCTCTTTAGCTTATCTTTCTAAATTTATACAACACTGGCACAAATTTGCTATCTTTCTACTTGTTCTGAAGCTTGTTGCATTAGCTGAAGTAATATACAACAATTTATAGATCATTAAGCAATTTGTTTACAATGCCAGGGATCATTTTTGGCCTAATTTTTATGTGGGGGGTCAAAATAAAAGAAGCACAAAAACTTATATGTATGCTCTGAAAAATAAGCACAGACAAGTGACTTTGCAAAAGTTTTTGTGCAAGAGTCGCCTCAAGGAATCATAGAGGAGAGATGGAAATGACCAAAGTGATGGAGATGTTCCTTTTATCTTCATTGGATTTCCTAGCATGTCCATCACTGAAGACAATTACAACTACAGAATGGTGGCTCAAAAATATCAGGAACAGTTGAACTAGAAGAACACCACAAGGTACCACTTCAGCATTAACTAGTGTACCAGCAAAACAATTTTACACCTCAATTTTTACTTACTGATCATGTAGTACCATTCTGGGTCACAGAGGAAAATCCCAAGTAGTTCAGTTCCTCGGTGGCAAGCATGTAGCTGCTTGCCAAGGAAAAGTGAGACTTTCATTTGTCCAGGGAGACATTGCAAACCTAGCAGTTGGTAGAGTATCCTGTAGGATAGCCATCGTCTCAAATATCAGTGCTGCATGGATGGAGTGTAATTTCTTGACTCGGTTACTCCTATTTCAGCTAGGCAGCTCTCTAGAATAGCTTGCCTGCTTTGGTAAAAACTTGGAGGTCACTAAAAGCTTTGAAAATGGGCCTTAGCTGACATGTTTCAGCAAAGAAAACAAAATATTAAGCACTACTTATATCAGCAGTTTTGTGCTTGTGAACACAAAACATCTTGTTTATATAAATCATGCTTTGAAGTAGCTTACTGTATTTTTCTACAAATGCTGATCTTTATTATGAAGTTAATTTTAATAGGCTGTCTAGAACTGGTCAGATATTCAAGGAAAAATGAAAAATAATATCGGGTGAAATACTTTAAGATTCCACTTACAGCTTCTAAGTGTTTACTTACTGTCACACTTGAATGGCATTTTCCTTGGAATAAGTATCTCCTTTTTATTAAATCTGAAGGAAGGACACTGCTTACTGAATGGAAAAGTTGTCTTCTAAGACTACTTTGGCCTGTCTGTGCTTACTTTATGAGAATTGACAACATATTTGACTTCCAATAAGGACACATACTCGGAGAAAATGCCATTTATCCATGTCCAATCCAAAAGCCAAAAAGAGGGAGAACATGATGAATTAAGCAGTTGTCATGCTATTAGAAGGACAAAGCTCTAATTTTTCCTAGGAAATTAATATAATTGTAAAGAGTACAAGCTGTGACAGTGTTAACTGAGAAACCAGGGGAGTTTCAAAGCTAGTTCTTTAGTTCCAGTCAGGATAAGGCTTTGGTTTATATCTCCTGGGTGTGCCCACTTACTGCATTTTTATTTCCAGCTCATTAAATGGCTTCCTGTCAGACTGAGGTAAACCAGACAATGTGCTCTAGTAGATTATCTGCTGGGCTTCAGCTACTAATGGGTCCTCAGGCTACCAGAAAAGAGTAGATACAACTAGTCTGAAATGGAATTGCTGGTAAGGGAATAGAATTCCAATAGTGTTTATTGTCATTGTATTGTTAATGTTGACTCTTTTTTACTGTTCTGGTATCTACTCCTATTGTACCATGCCATTCACTAACAGCTGTATCTAATTCTCTAACTGGCAGCTTCCCCAAGTGCTTGCTTCATGTTGATCAAATATACACAAGACACATTGAAAAAGAGTTTATGGTCTTGTCCACAGGAGCAGTCTTTTTGGGGAGTATATTGAGAAATATGAAGGTCTAGAAAAATCTTTAAAACTATTATCATTATTTTGGTGAGTTATTTTTTTCTTTTAGTTCACACAAGCAGAGGCAACAAAGAGGAGAAAAAAATTCCAGTCATGTATCACTTTTTTTCCATGACCAGGTAAGAAGAAGATTTCTGAGCACTCTCGTCAATGGTAAATATTCATTTGATGCTTCTCTGTAATCATTCTACCATTTGTCATGAAAGCACATGTATAAAAGCTAGGTTTTAACTATAGGTAGAATTTTCAAAGAACAGTGGCTGTGCTCTGGGAAGACAGAAAGTATCTATCTTCCACTAAAATTATATAAAAAAATTTTCATGTCAAGGCTAACAAGGGTCAAAAGGCAAGATGTTAATCCTCTCTTACCATGATCATAGACAGCAGTGAGAAATGAGCACATTAGATCATTCCTATATGGATTTTTTGTTTTCTCTGGCTGAAGCTGACAAGTAGACACATGATATTATTAGATGTGTGTCATTAAAGAGAGCTAATTAGCAAAGGCTACCTGTAGGAAAGGCTAGGGATGGGATACCACACCTCAGCATCAGGCTAAGTGCAATGTAAAGCTTGTCTACCTACTCCAGGCTCAGAAGGTACATAATTAATAATGCACCATCACAGATATTAAAGTTTGTTCCAAAAAAGCCTAATTGTCTTTTTGAGCCTACATAAGACAATTTCTGCAACCTTAGCCAAGTACTGTAAAGGTATTGTTAAGCAACCTATGATCTCAGAATTTATGACCAAGTAATAATCCATATACACTATCAGCTTTTAATTTTGAAATCTGAGGTTTTGTTATGCTCTTTCAAATTAAACCAGGAGTTAGCTTTCTTTAATTGTGCTATTATAAGTCCTTTCCCTTCACAAGATAAATTTGTAATTTAAAGTTGGAATCCTCATACCATTTAATATGACCCAGAGGAGAGAACACCATATTACAAAAATTATTCTCTACTGATTGAATTAAAATTTTGTTAATGACAGAATTTTTAAAATACCCTAGATATTGTATAGACCAGGATCCCTGGTAATTACCTTCATCTAGTAATAAAGATGTGAGCAACTAGCAAAATATACAAAACAAGCAGGATAGACAAGTGTGTTGACAGAGATTTGAGTAGGTATGGTTAAGAACAAATAGGAAGCATAGAATCCTTAAACATTCAGCTGTAACAGTAGCAACAGCTTTTCCATGAGTTCCAGAAGACCTGTCAGCAGAGGAGCTTCAATTTCCTGAACTGAGGCATAAGATGCCAACCCAAATTGTTCCATGAGAAGTATTTTACACATTGCAATGGCATAGTATAGAGAAAGTAAGGGATTATATGATCTGAGAACTGTTTACTGTTTCTGAACTTTAGAAAATATCTGGTCTCCCTGTGAACTCATGGAGAATTTAAATTCCAAAAATAGAAGTTAAAAATTACAAGTACATGAGAGTCTTGGTGGCTGACTTAAAAAGTATAAAACGTGTAGATGAAACAGTGATTCAGACAAGAGAAGTCCTTAATATGATTGGTCTGGAGTGACGCAATTCCTGAAGTAATAAATAAATAATAATAAAAAAATTACCCAGGACCAATCTATCTTGCCTGCCTTTTTAGTGATAAACAGGGTGAAAACAGTGCAACCACAAGTTTTGTCATCTCTGAAAAAGATCTGACCACTTCCTGTTTTCTTTTCCTGAGTGCTAGATTTGCATCAGAGAGCTTAAGTATTGTCTGTACGAGCCTGTGAAAGCCAGAAGTGTCCTCCAAGATATGTACGACCTGTAATTATTGGTTTGTGCTTGTGACAAAGAAAAAGGGAGAGGGATAGTGGTATACTTATTTTTATTGTAATCAAAATATATAATAGTTTATGACAAGGTCTATTATCCCCTGGAAGGAAAAGGAAACAAGGAAATGCCTTTATGCTGCAACAAAAGCTAAATCACTTCAACTGTCAGCCTCCATTAAGACACACTGAGCAGGGACAGTGATTGCAAAGCCAATTTGTCCATCAGTTTTTGAAAAGTGCTAGCAAATATAAATAAAGAAATAGAGATGAATATGTTTCTATAGGCATTATTATGGTTGATTTCCATAGATACAAGCCACCCCTGCTGATAATTTTCATGTCATTTTGGAGATCAGTGCTAGGAGCAAAATGCAGCTCTGCTCCAGGATGCTGAGAAACAAAAAGTAGTATTTGTTTTTATGCTAATAAGATTTGAAGAATGTCCCTTCATCCCTGGGGCTTTATCTTTCAAAGGACATCAGTCACTTTCCTGAACCAGTATTTAGGTTTAATTTATGCATTGTCTATCATCTCTAAATTAGGCAACCTGCATTAATAGAATTTCAAATCTTGGTTATCATACTGTATCCCAGAAGTTCTCCATGCAATCCAAAGTCTCTTTCCATATGTATTGAAGCAGTCTGCCCTCAGAAGAAGGTGAAGCCTGCTAGAGACAGAATGACTTGGGCTGATGATTTGCCAGCAGGTTCTCAGCAAGCCCATCCCATTGAGAAATGTAGCCAGTAGAATATATCCAATGTCCATGCTTCACAGCCTGGGTGCTAGTCAGGCTGAGAATTCATAAGGCTGTAAGGCAGAGTGTGCTGGGTTTGGCTGGGGCAGAGTTAATCTTCACAGTGACTGCTGTGGGGCTGTGTTTTGGACTTGAGCTGAACATAGGGTTGGTAATACAGAGATGTGTTTATGAATACCTGAGCATAGAGCCAAGGCCTTTTCTGCTCACTTGTGGCTGGGGTTGAACCATGACACATAGAAAAAGAATCTGTTCGAAAAAGAGAGAATAATTTTCCTTGTCCAAGATGAAAATGAGTGCTTTTTTTAAGTAGTAGATGGGAATTTGTGGATTTGCATCTTGCATTCACTCCCACATCTAGTCTGAGCTTCAATTAGGGCAGGTAGCATAGTTTGTTTGCCTGAGGTAGCTACAGATCATAGTATCTACCTAGTCACCTTTTTTTTTATTACCTACTTCATCAGTGTGGGTCAAAGTACTTGCTTGAAACTGTCAAGATAATTTACTCTGAATTCTTCTCTTGGAAATGCAGAGATACAAAGACATGAAGAAAAAGAGAAGAAAATATGAAAAGAATGCTCTTCCAAGGCTTGAAAAGAGTGGTGGATGAGTATAAGGGCCTGGCCATGACAAGAGAAAACTTTAGACAGGGTCAAAGACACATTAACTTGCTGTGTTCTAGGGATGACAGCTGGGCCTGTTTTTTGTACAGGATAGCTCATAATACAAGTATCAGAAAGTCCTAGCACTCCTCAAAGAGCTGCCTGATGGGCATCAGCTAGGCCTCCAAATATCTTTCTTTTACTGTCATCTGTATGATGAGGATAGTAACAAGCATGATAAAGTCATGTTTAAACTCCTTAGGAGTCTAACTTATGTTAGTCACATTTTAATTATTCTTTAATCAGAAATCTTATATTACCTCTTTTTAGATCTGTTTTTGTTTCTGGTTTCACTAAAGGGATTTTTTTTTCTTCAAATTATTAGAAATTGAATGTTAACAAGCAATAATAGGAAAAAGAACTCATAGATATAGGACACACCTTTCAGTAATATCAATTAGCAGCACTAGGTTCACTGAAATCAGTTTTAACTGAGTCATTCACTTCAAGAGCTCTAAAGGCCACCAAAGATGTTTTAGATGGAGATATGAAAGGAAACCTGGAGAGATTTTCAGGCAAAGGTTTTCTTCTGTTTGTAGCAATCTTACTGGTTTCCATAGGGATTTCTAATGAGAAGAAATAAAAAAGGAACTGCTCAGCTAGAATCACCTAGAGGAGAAGAGCATATAATCCATTAAAAACAAATTAAACATCGGATATCATCTATAACTGTTCTTCTTCTTTTTGATATGTAAAAGAGAATTTGGAGCCCTAAGAAAACACAAAATACTGTTAAAATTTACAAACATCAGTTCTTAACATTGTAATAGCATTCATTAACTTCTGGAAGTGCTTCAAAATCTGAAATGTGCTCTGTATTGCTATTCAGTTTGTCTTTCTAGTTTCAGGGACTCATCTTCTGACTTTTGAACAAGTATGTTTTCAGCTGGTTTTAAATCTCTGTACCTCCACAGAGCCACCATGACTGACAGCTATGTAACTCTCAATAGTAAGAAACCAGGCTGATATCTGTATAATCAGTTGAGAGAGCAAAAAATTCCTGATAATATCATGTTCTACCAACTCAGACCAGCATGTTCATAAGTTTTGCTGCACAGGGAATTTAATGAAAAAAAGATCCTAGCACAAGCTTCCCTTCCTGGAAATTGGTGTTTTGAACCTGCTTTATCAAGAGCCTAAATTGTGACTCATTGGCATTGCTAAGGTGAGCTGTTACATATAATGGCAACTGGCCTCTGCAAGAAAGTCTTCAGATGCAGACCTGTACATCTTCCTTCTTCAACCAAACTTAACAAAACAGTGTGATTACAAACAGCACAGATTGGCCTATAACTATAGAGGTTTAACTCTCTGCCTGATATAATTAGGCTCAGGAATGCCTAGGGAGTGTCTTCCAAAGCAGCAAGTGTTATGGTGTGGCATGAGAGCCTTCATTGTGGTTAAGAACACCCTGGGGCTTGGTGTTCTCAATCTCTATAGACTGGTCCATTTCAGCTTTTCACTGCAAGGGTTTTGGACCTAATGTCCTTAGTTTTGCTGTTTGTATGTAACCATCCAAGGTGCAATCTCATTAAGATCACAGTGTGGATTCCTGTGACACCTGTACTATTTGTGACTACTATTTCCCATGAGGGAGTGGCACCACAGAAGGCCCCTGAGGTAACTGGAGTTTTCAAAGCCCCAGATTATACTGAGAGGGTTTTTGTCTCTCTATACTTCCATAAACACCCAAAGACTCTGGCATGTATAAGGGAAGTTTTGTTTTCAGTTTTCTGCTCAATAAAAAATCAGCAAAATACAGATGATGCTTTCAGCTATAGAAATATTTTTGTTATCCCTTTCCCCAACATATTTCTTACTTGAAAGTGTATTCATTTCCATTCTTATATCACATTTCTCCTAGGAATGTTATATTTGGAACTTACTGCCCATAGTTTTAAATTGGCCCACATATGCCTTTAGTTTTGACAAAATGATTGAAGAATGCCTAAAATAAACCTTTAAAATACATAGTTATTCCAAGTTAACTGCCAAGATTTAACATGAAATAAAAATTTCTGGTGAAGATCAGTCCCAGAGTTTATAAAACATTAGTAAAAAAAGAATTATGTAGAAAGCTCAGGGGTTTAGGATTTGCAAGAGCCATTCTCAGCCCAAGCTTTGGCAGCAGATTTATCTTCTGCACATCCACAAGGTGTGGAGAACCTCTCTCTTGATTGCTGTGACAGAACAGCATCTTGCAAACAGCATTTGACCCCTGAGAGGCTCAGGAACTACTCCTCCTCCTGATATCTTTGGAGAGTGAGCCACCAGCTTTCACTTTCCTCCAGAGCATGATCTGGACAGCTGAGAGGAGCTCACAGCATTCTGCATGGGTCTGTCAAATTCTCAGTTGTCAGATTCTCTATGGAAAGAGAGAAGAAGGAGGATACTTCTGATATACTGAAGCACTTTTTGTGGAATAGACCTACTAAGAATCCTTGGGTACTGCTGTTACTACAGCCACATGTGAAAAATGGAGAAAAGCTACATTTAAAGTACAAATAATTATATCATAACACCCCATAGAAGAGCCTACAAGCTCCATTAACATAAGGGAGAAGAAAAACCTTTTTCTTGAGAGTTGATAAAGTGCTTGACTTGCATAATCACCTTGTTCACATTTTCTTCTGCAACCAAACTAACAAGAAGATTTTGTAGATATAAAAATTACATATACAGACATGAAATTCCTTGCTTAACTTTATAAGATAAATACACAGGTGGATTTAGAAAATGACTGTAGACAAACAAACAACAGATATATAGAGATATTCTATAAATGGTTGAATAGAATGGAAGGTAAAAATTATTACATAAATGTTTGGACATCTTAAAACAACAAAGAGTTCAATATGATTTATTTAGTCAGGGTAGACTAAAATTCACTAGTATAAGAACAGAACCATTTGTCTTAGCAAGTATCTTGTTATTGGTGATCAATAATGTAGCTGAGATGACTGATGGCTTTGTTTTCCTGCGGTGCCTCAGCCAGACTAAATTATTTATTTGACATGCTGCCTCTTGGCAAATGCTAGGAAACAGTGATAAGAAATTTGCATGCCTCTGTATATACCTCTGAATGACTATGAGATGTTCCTCAAACTTTTGGTGAATGACATATGGCTGTAGTTTGAGGGACAGTTTTGCTGACCCGACATGCTTTTGTCTCCTGGCATGAATAGCAATGTAGACATCAGAATGAAAACCAAGAGGCTATTTTTTTTTTTGGTTGTTATTGTACATGACAGAGGAGAAAATGATGGCATTTTGAGAAATATACAGAATTTGAATGTTTCTGAATACTCAAGAACTTGCCTCAGTTTGCCAGGATATTTAAGTTTTTAGAGACAATTTTAATTACCTTGAGACAGGTAAAAGTGTAAAAATAATAAAAGAGCATAAAAACTTATTAGCGGGACAGAGAAAAAGTCTCCTAAGCTCACTAAGCTCATTATTAGTGCCCCTGACAGTGGCCAGCGGAGGAAGATGAGTTGAAGAATGAATGTAAGAGTATAGCCAGTTCAGAACAGTTTTTGCCCTTTTGTATTTTGCCATTTTTGTGTCATCTGTTCTCCACACTGAAGTGTTCTTTTTTTAAATATATACAGTCCTTTCAATAACTCCAGGCATTCTTGCTCTTCTCTGCGCTGCTGTGTTACAGTCTATTAAGATATGGTGATTGAAACTGCACTCAAGGTATGTGTGGAAAAGGACTTACACATGGTTAAACAATATTAATTTTTCCTATGTTTTCTTAATGAATAAGTCATAATACAATTTTTTTTCTTTTTATATTTAATCCTATTTTACAGCTAATTTTAAACTCTTGCTGGGCATGAAGCTGATACATTCAAACATCTATCCACAATAATTCCAGTGTCTTTGGACAAGAAAAACATTTCTGTCTATGAAAATGATAGTTTAGAGACAGTCATGATGCACTGTTTTCTCCTTACACATTACTTTGGTTTTTTTTCCATTTAATTTGACTTGCTGTATTATAAACCAGTTGCTTAGTATCACAAGACCCTTCTACATGACCTAATTGTCTGGCCTAGTGTGCTAGTGCCAGCCTAGAAAATGTGCTCCTGGTACTATGGTGCTGCACTGCAGCTCTTAAGTCCTCCAGCAGCCACAGCTGTGGCAGGGCTTGGCATTTGTTTGGCTGTGCCAGGACACCTATGGCTCAGTGCTGGAGGATGGAAGAGGGGTTTTGTTCTTTTGTAATTCACAGCTGGGCACCACCACATTGATTCCACTGCAATTTTTCCAGTATCAGGAACTAATTTTGGTGCTCATGTCTGCCTAGTTTTGTGACACATAGCTTCCAATATCTTTTATCTTGAGATCTGTAGTGCAGCAAGATGAATCTCTTGAGTGCTGGAAAAAACTGTGCTGTGTCTTGCTGTGAATCCTACATAGCAGCTAACAGCACTCCAAAACTTTTGTTTATTGTACCTATTCAGAGAAAATTAATGTCCTTTGAAGAGGTAAGGCACAATGGATGATTACATATGCTATTAGTTCTCATTTGCTTAACATCATTTCCTAATTCAAAGCTCTAAAACTTTTCACAGGACCTTTAAAATACAATCAGTTTTCCTTGCCTATTTCCTAATAATTCAAACTGAGTGCAGAACCTGACATGCAATCAGGCTAATACAGGTCGATATCCATTTTCTTTCAGTTAAAGAGGAATTTTAACAGTGATACCGGCTGTGTAATCACAAACAGCTACTGTATATCTATCTGTCTGTTTGCTGAACAGGAAGGGTGGGGACTGACTCAGCTGCCTTTAGTCATGCTGAATGAAGCCCACCACTGTAACTCACTAAGTAACACAAAGCATATCCCTGCTGATTGAGACAGAACTTGTTTGAGAATCCTTCAACCTCGTCCATATCTTTTTCATTTACATTTCATTCACAAATGTAAGACTTAAACACTTTACAATTTGCTGTGATCTCACTTGGGAAAGTGGAGAGGAGAAGATATTCTTCTCTAACTAGAAGAGTTAAAAATACAGCTTGTGAGATCAAAACCAAGCCCTACATAAAATACACACAAAAAATCCTGAAAAAAAATAACCCACTTGCGTGCAGAGGGATCTTCCACTCTGTTTTTAACAACACACAGTAATGGAAGTTGATGGGTAGAATCTGCAAATCAATTCTGCACCCAGCTGAAATTGCCACAAAAGCTCAGGATGCCATGAGGGAAGGAACTGTCACAAGCTTGCCTACAGACCACGGCTGGATATTTGTGAATAGAACTCTGAGATGTCCAGGACTTAATTTTACATGTCATCCAAAAAATGCCACAGTCCCCCAGATAATATGGCAAATTATTCATGCATAAACTTAATTACCCATATGACATTTATCACAAACATCTATCTGCATTCGCTGGTTATGATAGCCTGAATTCTGAGTTTTTAATGTTGCTATGATGCAGTCATTAAAGCAAATTAGGGACAGAAAAAATAAAAATTGCTTCATTTTTTTAAAAACTAAGATAGTTTTTGCTTTGGTAACTGTTTTCAAGGCTGAGTGACTGATATTTTGCTGATGCATCACTCCATAGAGGTGAATAGTCTACCTGAAAGCGACTGACTTAATTCTGCTGGATCATGGTTTACAGAACATGGCAAAAATGAATAAATTCAAGTTGTTTCTAGGTTTCAAGGTATCATTTGCTTGTGTTAGGAAAGAAGATGAGTGCTAGAGACCATAAAGGAGGAAAAGACCCATGGCAGACAAAATGATTGAGATGAATGGGGGACTACATATAAAACTCTTACAAACAGTTGCACAGACAACAAAAAATCCAGAAAAATGAAACTAGGGGAGGATTTCCATCAGGTCAGGATGTGGTTTATTGTCATACTCATCTGGCTCCTTTTCATTCTATTTCACTGCAGGTGGGTGAAGGAGCTATGACAAACTTGCATATAAAGAAATAATTGACTGTGAACATGTGGACAGCTTTAGGCTCCAGGGACACTAAGCAAACACCTCTGAAAATCCTGTGAGATTGCTCAACACATAGTTGACTAGAAGAGAGTGATGTCTAATCCAAGAGCTATAAACCCCAGTATAACTAATTCTTGTGACCCCTTAGTTGACAAGATTTCCAAGGCATGCATGTGAGTGACACATAATTTATTGTGTGAGAATACTAGGACTTGACCCTTAAACATATACACTATATAGTCATACTGTATTATTCTACTAAGCTAGATTCTGCATTTTTGCATAATTTTATTTATGTTCATTTATTGTTTGAAAACAAACAAGGTCTTACTTAGAGGAAATGTCCCTCCTCCTTTCTCTCTCTCTTCCATGCTGTTGCAATCCAAACCCTTTTTTGTGCCAGTCTCTCTATTAAACTGAACTCTTGTATTGAGTTCAATGCAATTTGCACAGAAAATGACACTAACTGTCTCCTATGGTTTGGGTCATCTGAAGGATAACATCTATAGGAAAAATTGTGTGAATTTTACCTATGGAAATAGTGAGGGGGGAAGTTTAAAAGAGTTTAATTAATTTGCATCCCTAAAGGTGAAGAGTTAGGCACTGTTGAGAATTAGAGAGTAAATGTGACTGTGAAAGCTACATGGGATGATTTGGTGTGTCATATTGAATTATGACAACCTATCCATGTCAAACAATGTATCTCAAAGGAGAAGATGTGGAAAGTCAAGGACAGTTTCTAAAGGTACCACCATTATCCCTGAAGTCTCCACTTCAGAACTAAATGTCCTGAGCAGAAATGCAGCCAAGAAGGAACAGTTTGGAACCAAAACATAGAAAGGCCCTGAAACCACAGAAAACTTCTGCAGATTGTTAGGGGAGAGATAGTCGAGACACCTCCACCACATGTTTTTAATGGTTTAAAATCTTTTGCAATGACATCCTTGTTTCATTTGCATTGCACATAAGATGGAAGATCAATGCATCGGCATCAGTGACTGTGACAAATCTTTACACACAGGCACAGCCTCTTGCAAAGAATTTTGTGCTATTGAAAATTCTGAAAATTATATATAGAGCAGGAATTCTTGCCCTCCCAGAGATTATTGTGGAGCCACAGGCTGCTTTATGCAGACAATTTTCTGAGGATAGGCACAACTGAAGGTCTCATGTCAGGTGAACAATGAATTTTAAAAAAACCTATCTACATGAAATTCTGTATGCAGGAAAAAGCAACAGGTTATTCTTAATGCAGTGATGTGCATCTAAAGGACTACTAAGGATCTAATAACTGTCCTATCTATCCTGATAAACGTCTAACCAGAACTCCTCCTCCCTGACCTCTGAAAACAGCCCATTTTTTGTGATAATGCCATCTTCAGAAAGACCCATTATTCACCTGCTTGAATACTGTATAGGCTGGCAAGGTTGAACAGTTCATTAATACTTCCAGTCTTGCATTTACATTGGGCATAGATAACCTGAGAATCCAGTGCAAGAGATCGCTAGACAATCTGGACTGGGCTGCCGTATGCTAAAGTATGTGTTCTAATGGCAACAGGAGAAAAAGTAATCATCCTGTCCATCAACAACAGAGATAATAGTGCAAATGCAAAGCTGAGGAAAGGAACTCTCCTTGATTTTAGTAAGTCCATACTGTAGATACAAATATTTGACAGGACCCATTGGTAGACATGCAAGCTGCATCATATTACTTTGGCATGAAAGAGTAACTCAAGCAATGAATTATTTGGTGATAAGGGTGCTAAAAAGGTGCTCACATTTTATCTTAATCTTTTTTTTCAACTGTTTAACAGCTAGCTTTTTAATGGCAGCTGTCTTGCAACCTCTGCTATGATCTATTTTGCTCCAGAAGTACAGACCATGGAAGGACTACCATCCCTGTGCTGTGCTCTGAGCTCAGCATCTTAAATTCATTGAATCTGCAGTAATATTCAGAAGAGAAAGCTTTAGTATTTGTCATAATACCATATCTAATCTAAGAGGTAACTGTATAATTTGTTATATAATTTGTTATATATTATATTATTCTTTTTAAATACTACACAGCTGGACTAATATTCATTGCCTGCAACTTCTCCTTGTACTCTGGGTTAAAAAAACCTTCTTTGTTACCTCTTTAAAAATTGTCTTCTGAATTTTCAAGAGGTTTATCACTATTTTAATTTTTTTTTTGTGAATCTGTAATAAAAATAACTAGAAGCACAGAATTACCTCCCTTTGCACAGCTCATTGCATCAGAATTTTCTCTTAATCTTTGCCTTGCCACTACAATTTTGTTTGTCATCTCATGCATGAAATGGGCACTTTGCATGAAACATATACTTGCAGTATCTATTATTTTATTTTTGTCCTTTCTGTTTTTTTAGTGCTCACTGTGTCTTTAGCCTGTTTACACAGATGGAAAAATCCCCAGTGTCTATATTTTAATAATTTTATTAAAGTTTCTGATATGGTTAACTTGTCTAAGTTTGGACTAGGGATATTCTTAAGTCTGTGATGTATGTCTGGAAATAGATTATTCAGACACTTAGTTCAGATACTGGATTGTCTGTACCTGTACAGCTCCATTTGGTTTCAAGGGGTAGCACTGGGGACACCTGAGCTCTTAAAGTAGTCCAAGGCCTGCACACTATGCAGCCTTGGAGGTGGAGAATAAAATAGTAGAACCTGGATGTGAGCAAAGTAAATTTATCAGAATTATAGTTCTTCTTTAGTTTTCATTTTTTATAGAATATCTGTGACAATTAGACTGTTTACAAAAGTGAAAGTTTGTTAAAATCTGGTTAAGGGAAAGGACTGGGAGAGTCACCATCTCCCTGATACTTCAGCACCTGTACTCCAGCCTTGAACTAGGAGAACTAGCAGCTCTACTGCTCCAGTATTGTTGGGTCTGTGACATCAGCCAGTGCATTTCATTTTTTGCCAGAGAACTCAGTCTTTGTCATTTCACTCTGATACACTGAGAGCCTACATTTGTGCGATATTGTGCTGCAGTTTTAAAAGAGGAGCTGCTAGGTGAAGTGGCTAAAAGTGATCTCAAAAAGAGGATTCATTTGGGTCATTACACTGGGACAGGCACTGTGGGTCAAACCAGTGCCATCAAAGGTGAAAAACAAATGGATTAGTCTAGTGCCCTTTGCATCCACAACCATCATACCAGATGTCAACAGCTCTACGTTTAAGCTGAAGCATCTTGGATACAGTTTCTTCCAGTTCCTGGAATGACATACAGTGTCTCTCTAGCAGATTTTAACAAAACCTCTTGGGACTCAGAGCATATTTTTTTTTCTTTTCAGTCGATTTCCTTATAAAGCAGGGAACATTCCTCTTGCATCTTTCAAATCAATACCAAGGCAGCAGGGTGATCTGCATACAAATCGACTTGCAAATTTACACCCTGTCTGACTCAGCCAACAGGATTAAAAATCGTTCATGAAACAACAGCTCCCTGTAATCACATCCTGAAATCACAGGCAGATTTCAATAATAACTCAGGCATATAAAAGCCTCTTGGTTTCATATGTATTAAAAATAGTTTCTTCTCATTTTCTACCTTTTCCTTGAATAGTAACTTCCTATTTTCTTGAAAGCTTTCTGCTCTGTGTTTTATCACCCATTCTCCAAAATCCCCATCTATTTAGTGACTGGAAAGACTTTTCCTATTAACCAAAAATAAAAGGCAATTGTTTATACCCCAATCTGATAGCAGACAGGATTTGGAAAAAACCCTGACTCCTCATCACTTCACCACATATTGCAGCCACTGTCACCAAATTGTCACTACATTTTGATGTACAATGAGCTTAGTAGTTATAATTCTACTCTCCATGGACAGTTGCCTACTTCAGAAATGCCATCAGTATCCTATTTAACATCTTATGAACAATATTCAATCTTTAGTAGGCAAAGCAGTTAGGCTTCCTCACTGGGCTGCTTTGATTTCTGCTTCAGATTATGATGTGACTATGTAATTAAATGTAGTGCCTGCTGTCTATTATTACACTGCATTTTTTTTCTGGTTCACAGATTCATCTTGGTACAGTGTCATTTGCAGTTATTGTGGAAATAGAGCAAAGAAAAGGGGCTTCTCTGTAAATCGAAACAATACATAAATGCAAAAAACTGTACTCCATCCTGCAGTTCCTTTTGTCCAGGAGAGCTGAAACAGAAGTCAGGAGCTGTGAACAATTTTTGTCTTTCAGTGACAGGGCTGTGAAAGACCGATTCCAGTCGGAGTTCTTGATCGCCTCATGGGGACGATCTGTCATCATCTGTCAGGGGTGATTCCTGCGTTCACAGCTTTAGAAAGAGTAGTTACTGACTGCAGGTATAATAGGATGCATGAGTTTAGAGGGCAAAGCAAGGTTTTTGGCAAACATACTTAATAATCACTGCAGAATGAATTCAGTCTGAAGTTCCTGAAATCTACTAGTATCTTTTTAGTTGCTTAACCATTTCAGCACTCAGAGCACAGATCTGAAACTCAGCCAAAACTGCCCCCAAAATGAAATGATATAAAAAGCTATAGTGTATTAGTTTTTCTCCCATTACTTTCTTTTACAAAAACATAGTTATTAATTAAGCAATCTGGAAAAGCATTACTTGTAATAATTTTTCTTTTACTCTTTTCTTATTAAAGGGGTAAGAAATTGGCAATCCCAGGAGAAAATATGTGAGAAGATAGAAATAGACTGAGTTGCTGAGAATGGATGAGACTTTAGCTCAAACCAGTCACCTTCAATGGAGCACTGGGGATCAGCACAATGCCTTGGTTTCCCTTGTGCACGTAGTAAAACTGGCCTCGGCTTTCATCATAGATCATGTGCAACAGGCACAATGCCTGTGCTTCTTGAGAGTTTTATGAAGAATATATCTTGCAAACATCCAAATTCGAAGCAGGTTGAAACAGTGAAATGGGTATGAAAGCAACTACCAAGTGGTTTCTTTTCCATTACATATATTGCTGCCTGCTGGCAAAGAGGAAGAGTTTCTCAGCCATGCCAGTACTTCCATTGTCATTACTTAATAATGCCATTACTTGTTTTTGCTGCTTCCACAGTGAGCAGCTGGGATGAGGCAGGCATGGGAAGCAGAGAGTGGGCTGTGTAAGTTGAGAGCTGTGGTGAGCGAATTGCTCTTAGAGCTGCTGGAGTGATGGTCTGTAGAGAGGGGGTACAGTAATTACTGGTGCTGCTAGGAAGGAATATTCCATACAACATCACTACCTCTAAATGTCATCCAATCCTACTGCTGGCATCAGGAACCAATTCTGAGGCTGACAAAAGGCATTGCAAAGGAAACAGCTGGAATGTGACTATTTGCTGCTCTCAATAGTCTGCTGTCCTCACCCACAGCCTGCTTTGCTCATGTCTTTGGCCTGGGGATCACAGGACCCCATATGATGAACCCACCCCTTCTCAGTGAATTAGCAGCAGCCAGGAACAACATCTGATTGACTTGATAAGCAGTACATTGCTCCAGTGAATTAAAACCATGAAGAATGCTTTAATGCTAAAATGAATCTGGCTTGAGAAGCTATGTCACAAATAGGACTCTAGGTTTGCAGGTCTTAGAGGCACCAGGATCTGGGGTGCAGAAGTCAAAGAAGAGTTTCAGTGTAGTTTGGCAGCAACATGGAAGGGAAAAATCAGACCGTACTAACTGAAGTGCTTACCTCCTGTATTTGATGGAATAATAAAAATATTTTTATGTTAATATGTTCTGCAACACTAATTCTTTTGCTTTATAAAATAACCTCTTAAATCATACCTATGCTGTGAGAATCAAAGAGAAAGCAAGTAGGTCTGCTTAATGCATGGACCTAGAACTTGCCTGTTTAGAAAAGGCCCTTAACAGAGGCAATCAAAAACATCCTGAATGAGGTTGTAGTACCTCATTTTGATTTTCTGACTCTAGCTATTAATTCAAATGGGCTCCTTATGTACTGAGGCCACTTTAAATGAAGACTGGAAAGTCTGTCCAAGGAAATTTATTCTTTGTACCTAAGCAAATACTTTTCATGTTTTCAACACATGCTCTTCACATACCTGCATGTTCAAAATACACAAACCAGACTGACTCCTATGACTAAGCTATATTTGCCTGATACAATTTTTTCTCATAGAAAAGGGCTGTGGCTATGAGTACGTTATGGCAAACTGAAACTCAGTCCTGTTAGTGCTTTCACATGTGCACTAAGAATGCATATCCATCATCTAGGGCAGGACAAACAACACCCAGCAACTTCCTGTTGCTGCACTGATACTTTTTGGAGATGCTGAAGAAGAGAGGTAATACAGAAATGCAAAGTGCTTTCTACTGTGGAGATCTGTGGATTTACATGGCTACATCATCCTGGCCTTTAATTGAGATTTCCTTTCACTGGTAGAGCTGGAGGCAGAACTTTTGGGATGGTGAACATGATAAACTATGAAATGTTGCAAGCTCTTCTTGAAAACTGTCTCTGCTAATAAATCTTGGTGAATTCCAAGGGCATTGAAGCTTGATTGCTAGAGTGGCACCTGGCATTTGGCCCATGCCAAATAGCAGCTTCCCAAATTATTTCTGAGCTTTGCTTATTCCAATAAGCAGTTTGCAGGCAGCACCCTGTTTCAGAAGCTCACAAAATAAACCAGCATAGGCATGGGACATCCTTTGCCAGTTGGCATCAGTATCTGGGAATGTTCCTGCTCACATTACATTTACTACCATAAGATGTAGCTAGAATGCCTGATGCACAGGGTGTGTTAATGAGGGACTGCAGCCTTCCTGGTCCCTTGGCAGTTCTGCACCTGTTTAAAGCAGGCACTGTGCATTGTAAAAGAGAAATCGTGAAGAAAAACAAGGCATGGAAATGAAATGATTTCTAAACTATTTGGCTTGCACCGCTTAATAAACTCAGTTTTGGAATATTTGCTTTGGTGCTCATTTTCTGGCCAGGGAGATGTAAACATACAATCCAGCCTCTTTGGGAACACATGTCATAAGACATTAAGGAGGCAACTGGGCAAATGCCAAGAAATATCTATAGGACTTTGACAGATATGCCAAATAGCAACCATCACACTTGCTAGTCATATTCCCTTGAGTCATCCTGTAATTGGGCTGTGAAATTGTGTGCCAGTGCTAAAGGCTGTGCCCACCTCCTTAGCTACAGCCAGGCAGTGAAAGGAGGGAAATGTTGCTTACGTCCTCCCCATACTGGACTACTGCTAAGCTCTAAAATATCACCTGCTGACAAGGTGGGCCAAGCCTGACAGACACAGGGACTGGTGCTTGACATTGGAAACTCAGTCTCAATTCAGAGTGATACAGAAATGGTGGCTATCACAGGAGAAAATATTAATGTCAGACACAAAGCTTTTCCCTCCTTCCTCTGAGGAAAAGACAAGATGCTGGATGGAGTATGCCAAGGTGAGATTTGGCCTGCAGGCCACCAGCCTGGCTGCACCTATTTACAACTTCCTGAGGGACACTCCAAACTGGATTCCCAAAAAGCCAATACTGTCATATGTTGTTGAGGCCTAAATCCTATCAGCATTGTGGCACAAAGATCCCAATTCCCCACCAATTTATCAGACCATGGTCAAGACCGTTTTATTGAATATGACAATGAGGCATAACTTTGGTCACACTAAAACTTCATCCCATCCCCTATTACAGTAGAAATTCTGAGACAGGAATCTGGGAATGAAATGAATTACTGACACAACAAGCAAATGAAGTAAATGGGATAGAATGTCTCTATTTCAGAGTTGCAGTTACTTATGATACCTGCAGTGCATCAATGAACGGTAGAGAATGCTTTACAAAAGTTATTAAGACTTGGTAATATGGGAACACATGATGATAACCACTGGGAGAGGTGTGCTTAGACCTGGGGTGAGTCTATAATATCATTCTGAGGGAATAAGAAGCACTGATGCCATAGACTTAAGCACTAGAATCTACATGGTTCTATTAACTCCCAAGAGAGAAAAAATTGATAAAATGTTGTCATTAGGATGCTTTTCCTTAAGTAATTTGCAAGACCATAATTTACTTGTGCCAGTAAAATGAAAAAAAAACATTGATTTATACAGAGGTTTTATCACTTTGAGCTACAATCACAGTGTACAAACCACCACAGTTCTCCTATAAAATATCACAAGCTAATTGTATCCCTGGTGTAAAAGCTATCTTAGTGCCGTGTAAGAAACCAGGATTAATTTAGATTTCTGATTAAAACTGCAGTTAGCATTAGGTATACAGGGAAATTTGTAAAGAATTTTTCTGATGGAGTGTTGGAAGTACAAATTTGTATGAAGACTATGTATTATGAACTTATATGAAGATCATGCATAGTTCATATTCCTCTTTCTTTTTTGTGAGGCTAACACAAAACTAATTGCTGGAGAGGTGCTTTCAGAAGAGTAAGGCAAGGGCCTAGATAAGGAAATCCCTCAAACATCACCTGGTCAGGTGTATTCTAGCCTTGACGGTTTGAACAAGCGGTTGAGATTGCTTTATGAATCACCAGCAAGTTATAGTAAAAACCACATTTAATACCAAGCAACAGTATGACAGAGTTCATTGGCAAGGTTCACTCTACTGCTTGCTAGGTGGTTAAGGCACACCAAGAAAAAAAAGAGCTACAAACAAAATTCAGTCAATGAATCCAAACCGAAATTAACCAAGAACTCTGTGTGTGTGTGTGTGTGTGTGTGTGTGTGTGTATGTGTGTGACAAAAGGATAGCAGTAGCAAGAATAAGAAGAAATATGGCCTAAAGGCTTAACAGCACTCCAGCTTAACAAAACTTAACTTATAACTTAACAATTTAGCAAAAGAACAAGATTTTACCAGTGTTTAACTTAGCTGATAAGTTCTTTTCAGGCCTAACTCCCTTAGATATCCAAAGTACTCAAACCTCTAAGAAAGCAGCATTTCTCCCATGTCTGCCATAGCATTTGCATCCTTGTGTGCACACAGACATAAAGAGTCAGTGCAAGGTACCTGTGACAAACTCCCTGGAAGGCAGCGAAATGCTCACCTTGGAAGCCTTTGTGTCTCCTGAAGGGCTGAAGGGCTGGGCCTCGAGGAATGGGGGTTTCAGCCCGGGATCCATCCTTGTTCAGCAGTCTCTGAGCACAGCAAACAGGAGCTCCCTGGCTCTAGGAGCTGTCCCTCAGGGGGAGGTGGCCCATCACCCTCACTGCAGTCCAGGAGAGCTCCAAAGGCCTCATTTTGGATCTCTGCGCACAGGCCGCAAGCGAGGGCCTCAGTCATAACAATGTTTCACCCTGGCCACCGTCTGGGCAACTTTGAAAGTTTAAGAGCAAAGGTGTTATGCCATTCAGGCAAGAAAAGTAGTTTCCAAGGTTGTTCCTAATAAAAAGGGCAGGAGCTTGTTAGGCAGCAGCAGTTTCTGGGAGCAGAGGATGTTCCTGAGGTGCTCAGGAGACGCTGAGCCCGGGTGCTGCTCGTCAAGGCTGAGGCCTAACGAGCGATTCTGGGATCCTGCTGCGGCCTGGAACGGGTCGGGGGAATGCTCCTCCACATTAACAAATGGGTTCTTTAGCCTCTGATTACTTTTTCATACCACTGAAAATCTGAGATCGGATACTGTACCATGTCTGTGTTACAGGGTTCTGGAGAAATGTGTCTTCCTCACAGATCAGACTGAGTAGTGGAGGCAGAAGAAAGAGCTGATCAGGCTGGTACAGGCATGTCACAGCTGAAGTATCACGTTTCAACCCCTTGGATGTGGGTAACACAGCACACATACCAGTCTTCCTGTTAGTTTGAAATATATGCCTTTAAGTCCTGTGTTGCATTTAGGCAACATCAATTTGCCTTGTGACTCCATCAGTAAATGCTCCTATCTACAGGATTGTGAGAGAGAAATCCACTGGGTACAGTGCTCATTGGCACTTCTGAAAAAACCCCACTGGTTTTGAACCCTACCCACTGTAGGGTTTAAATCAGTGCAATCTGGCCAGACAACTGCAGATGACAGACAGGCCAGACTATTTCAGTACTGTCACAGATCCATAACACTATTCTGGATACCCACTGCGCTCTGCTAAGTGCAAAGTCACTCAATCTTATGCAAGACAGCAGTCAGAGTGAGTGGAATAAAGGATACCTGAATTATGACTTTCTCTGATGCTACATTACATAGGGGGAAATGGAGTAGTTATTTAATCTTATAAATGTCAACTTCCCCTTCTGTGACTGTGCAGTATTTTCCTTTGCAAAACACTAGAAATCTTTAAATAAAAAGGTCTACCTAGTGGTAATTTCCCCCGTATAAATGCATATTCATGTCCAAGATAACATGAGATTAATAAGTTTCTTGGCCTTTTTTCTGTACATTGAATGAATCAGGTAAGCTTATATGAGTGTTTGGTTATACACAGAAGATATGATAAGATATATATTTAGTCATCATGCTATCAGAGTCAGGATGGAAGGCAAATTGAAATGTTCAGCACTTTTGTATATGAGAAACACAGACATTGCCACATGCTGAGCACAGCTTTGTTTCTGTTACAGGAATACTGGATCTGGGAAGAAGTGATATCATAACATCTGCACCCATAAAAGCTGGATTTAAAACTCTAATTTATTCAAAAATTTACTTGTTTAACTTAGTCCATAACACAACTGTAGTGCCTGTGTTAGGAGAATTGTATCTCTAAGATCTCTCTATAAAGAATAGGGTGATATATAAAGGGTGATATATAAAGGTGATATAGGTTTTATAGGGTGAAATATAAAGTAATTTAGGTTACTTTTGCTTTTTCACTTATCATAGAAGAAATCTCTGGCTATAAAGGTTTTTACCAGGCTTTAATTGCATGATGATTTAAATAGAGATAAGTTCAAATCCCTGGAAAATTATTTCCTCCTCCTCCCATGTTCTAGCTATGATGCTCATCTGCCCCTCTGATGAATGTGTTCAATGAGTGAAACCAGGAAAAAACTATTTTTAGAGAAAACAAAAAAACAAACAAAAACCCCCAAACCAACCCAAGAAGTGGCTTTCCATAAGTTTCATTTCCTGTATTGGATAATTTTGCAATATGAACTGAGGACTTGGGCTGGTCCCAGAGATTAGTCAAGTGTGATTGTCTGGAGACAAGAACACAGATCTGGGACTAAGAACAGGATCATGGCAATGTTAACTTACATCTGCTTTTCATCAGAAATGTGTGGATTTAAATATAAAACAGAGATTGTGCACTGGAATTGAAAACAAAAGATGCCAGGGAAATTCAGAAGTTGTAGATACCTGCAGAATTTCAGGCCTAATTTTGGGTTTGGCTGTAGTTATGTTTATGAGCAAAGACAAGATTTACTCTGTATCCAGATTTGTGCAAAACAAGTGCAGAGTGAGTTCAAAACATTGTCATATCAGAATGGAAGCTGTGTCTAATTAATTCCCTTGGTGCTATAGGATAATTTTCCATTGCATGCTCAACAGTATTATGTTCAACTGTGAATTTTAAGTAATCTATAATTTTGGGTATGTGGTTTTTGTAAGAAAAGTATTCCAGAGCTCCAAACCACTGCTGATGGAAATCCTTTGAATGATCCTTTATTTTCCTTAATTTACTCTTAATTTTTCTATTTACTACTTTATCAAAAGTGGCAGGCATATTGATGGGAGATAATGAAATTTTAGCAAGCTTTTATCTTATCTAGAGGGAATGATAGCATGCAAATCTAGCTAATTAATAAATCAAAGCAAACTACAGCTCCAGGTTTGCCAGCACAGCGTTCCTTGCTAACCAGTTCTCAAGAGCAAACGAGCTCTGCAGCTGGAAAGGGGTTGGAAGTGTAAACTTCTCATAGCACAGCTGCACTGTCTTAGGAATGGGAGCTGTGTCTCAAGTCCAGATTCCCCAGGGCTTCAATGCCAGCTCATGTCTCGAGGAAGTCATATGGCTGGCAGGCTGTAGATGAGGCAAAGTCTGAACTCCAACCTGGAGGCTTGAACTCCAACCCAGGCAAGCAAGTTGAGTCACCTGGCACAGTGAACTGAAGCCACAATCAGTCAGACATAAAAATGAAGTTCTACAAATGGCTTCTGGGCGAGAGGAAGAGGCTGAAAATGTGTTACTTGCAACCTGTCCTCAAGGTTAAGGAGAGCTAATGGACACTCGTAAGCTGCAGTTGTGTCAATAAAATATTTCCCGAGGTAGCTCATCAACTGACTCAGCAGATAAGAATTTAAAACTTCCTTTATTTGCAAGAATAAGAAGCAGTACAGCCATTATCTCACTAAATTATGTTTTTACTGGATCTCTTTCAATTAAGCATATTTCCAACAAGTCCATTCCATTTTGCACAATAATGCTCCTTAGTGCATATGTTATGGAATATGTGAGAAGAAAGACAACCAGCAATTTCAAACCTCACCTCATCAAAGCTTTCAGTAATATCTGGTAATGGCTCACTCTGCTACAGTGCCTCTCATCACAAGGGACATTGAAGCCACTTAAGAAAGCAGGGAGAGAAAATGACATCACCTTTCACCAAAATGCTGCCACTTCTGAGGACAAACCTCAAATGGCAAACAGAAGAATGATGGCAAATGAAGAATGCTTTCTGCCATGAAAAGAAGAAAAAATGGAAACTACATACAGTATCCCATCATGAAGACCATTTAAAACGCCACCCTTCCCTCTATCAATGGGGAAATTTCCATTAGTGTTTAATAACCACAGAATATCAGGGGGTTTCTTGATTTTACTTTCAAATTAAAAAATGACTCCTGGCAGCACAATGCCTCTTAAAAAATACCAGAGACTTTTTTATTATTAGCTTGGAGTGGAAATTTTTATAATTTAATACTGCAGAACTACATCATGCAAACCCCTTAAATTTCACTGGAAGTTTCTAACTACTGACCCATGTTGTGACATCTTAAAAAATCGTAGACTGAGGCAACATAATAATAATGCTACTTGGCACCTTACATCTTTAAATAACTATGGAAATGTTAATTAATTTTCACAACAGCCTAAGGAGTAAATATTTTCATGCTGATTTTACAGATTAAGGGGATGAAACATAATGTGTGGACATGACTTCTCTAAGGCAATCTATCAAATAAGTGTCAGATGTGGGACTAGAATTCAAAGATTCATCAGGCTTTTAAACAATGGTGCCTGGGGCAGACATTTATTTATTTATTTATTAAAAGTAGCTTAAACCATTTACAGATTCTCTTTAATATGCTATTGTACTGAGTATTGGTTATTTAAAATAAAAGCTGATTATCAGGACTTATTTTGTTCTATTTTTACAAATAATTTTTTTATATTTCAGCCTAAATTTCAATATTCTTGTCCATAAAATTAAGTGCAGAAGTCAGGTATGTTAAAATATGTTCAGAAGGGATCCGGATATTGTATTGGAGTGGAATTCCTGTGTCAGAATAGGTGTGTCAAGTTTGTCTTTCTTTCCACTGTTTGGCTGGTTCTTTTCTTAATGATACCTAATTTTTATAAAAGCAGATCATATCCTTTAGGCCTGTTGATTTTTTTTATGTTATTTTTGCTTTGTAACAGTAGAGAGAAAAATTTCAGATGCATCTTTTTAAAAATTATTATTATCCTAAATCTCCTGTGCCCCAGAGCTCCAGCGTCTTTTGGAAAGCATTTTAGTACACCAAAACAAAAGGCTCAGAAATGTAGCAACTTGTCCAACAGATCAACTCAATGGCCAAAATACAAAGTATTTGAGCAGATAACAAACCTAATTCACCAAGCCAATACATCTCAAAATTCATATTAAATACAAGGACAAGAAAACAGATAAGACAGATGCACTACCTTACTGCATAATGATGAAAGTTTTTTGCCTGAGATAGTCCAAGAGCAAATCCCAAAGCTGAGGGGACCTCTTCTTCCTCTGCTTGATCTTCTCCCTTCATAAGTATCTGGGCTTACTAGTCTAACAGAACTAACAGATAATGTTTTGCTCATGCTACCCTACAGCACATCTAGGAAAACATACTTTGTAATACAAAAAGCAAATGATCCACTTCCAAAATAAGCACTACTCTTTCCAGTCAGTGTCCCAGTTTTGTCAGTCTTAAGTCCCTGAATAAACTTGAGTGTCAAAACTGCAGAATTCTCCTGACAGCATTAGGCCCATACAAAATCAATCTGTTTCATTTTCTCTTGTTTAGAAAAGAAGCTCTTCAGCTTCATCCTGCAGAGCATTCACTCATCTATGCCTAAACAGTGCATTTCACTTCCAGCTCACAAGAATTCATTTCATTCACAATTTGAAGACAGCCAGCTGAATTGAAAGCTCTGTATTTTCCTATAAAAGAGAAAAAATGAATTCCTATAAAGTCCTTTGGAAGGAATTCTGATAGGGATCTGATTAGGAGTCCCACTCCAGATTTTCTATAACTCTGTATACATTTTAATTCTGTTATAGCTACCAACATACAGAAGTGTGTTCTTTACACTTGCTTATGGCAAATATCAGTACCATTTTGTTTGGTTTGATGGCATGGTGTTTTCCTTCCCTGGTAGCAAGGACTACCAAGGCACATTAAAATATGGGATTCCTTCTCTCCTCTGACAAGCAGAGTGTCTCAAAGTCCATAACAGAAGCCTTCTGGAAGAAGGCCTCCCATGTCTTATTCAGTTATGGCTCCTCTGTTAATCCACACACAGCTGATGATGCTCTGACATCCTCTAGAAATACTTTCTTGAAAAGACCTTTTCCTTGCAGTATCTGTTTCCTTGCAATACTCTGTTTCCTATGTTTTTCTATGGTGTGGTTATGTGCTCTTTGCTGTAATAAAAAGCCATAAAATTTCTCAGTTTTTTGGTTGCTACTCTTCATGTCAATATCATGCAATATGATGGGAATCCACAGTATGACAGAATCCACGGAATGTGCAAATGTACATCAGTCTCAGTACAGTCTCGGGAACTGTCTCAAGAAGCAATGAACTTTGGATGCTTTAGGTTTTATACTTAATTAAATAAATTCTTCAGAGCTGGAAACAGGTCTTTTTTTAAAAATCGTTGTTTGTTTTGGTTTGTGATTTTCCAAAGGTTTGTCTCAAAGAAAGTTAGGTCAGAGCATTAGTCACTGCTGTCAGCTTCTGTCATCTTTGTTCCCCTGCGACAGGATCTGAAGGCCTGTGTGCAGTCGTACCTATCTCTGTCCTAAACATGCATCAGTGGTTACCTGAAAGGCTGTGGATGAGAAACTGCCATCTCCCCTTGAATAATTGTAACAAGGAAGGAGGACACTGTGTGCACAGGTTTGACAAAAGATTAACCTGTTTCCTCTACTGTAAAGTTGTAATGGGCTCATTCATTACTCACAGAGCTTCATGACATGTCACATGTTAGGGAGTGATGCCTCTGGTTCATTCCAGAAGGTTAGGACAGAAGGGATGGGAGACAGAAAGGAGTGCTGGAGGAGGAGGGCTAAGTTAGACAATGATAATTAATGCTGATATAAACTGGAATAACAATTAACCGATTTTAAGCAGTCTTTTAGTACGGTGAAAACATTAATTAACCTTAACAATTACCATTGTTGGGTAAATATCCACCAGTACACTATGATTTGCCAAAGAAATCCACATGATCTGAGACAGCAAGAAAGAAAGAAAGTAAAAATTGCTGGTTGTGGTATGCACATATATTTGAAAAATAAAGCTGTGCAAAAGTCATTCAACCCTATGGTTTATGTCTTCACCATGCTGTAAATGGCTGTGGTTTTGGGGGCTGTCAGTTGCACAGAATGGAGCCCTGGAGCAGTGGTGAGGTGATGTTGGCTGGGATAGTCAGTCAGCATCCCCCCCCACCAGTGCCTTGTCTCCACTCTAGCACAGGCAGGCAGCACGTGTGATTGCCCACACTCCACTCTGGCAGCCTCCCCATGTCAGGAGCCTGGCCCATTTCCCTACGCTTAAAATTTAATCAGAGATTTTACTGCTCATCAACAGCTTAACGGGAACAGTTAGAACTCTAAAACTTTGCATATTTTGGCTTAATTACCACTAACAGACAGATGCCACTTTCAAGCACTCTCCTTCCCCAGCCCTTGCTCCCTGCAGCTGCTCAAACCTGGAACATAAATTCATTGGTTAAATAACTGATAAGAGGCAAAATGATTAGGGATTAATGGGAAAGACAGAAATCTCCTTATTTCTCTTTGATGTTTTAATTTTGGTTATCGCTGCTAAATTGCAGTCTGTACCTCCCAATTGGCAAGATAACAGCTCCTCTTATCCCTCCTCTAAAGCAACAAGTGAATGCAGACAATACAGAATGGAAAAGATCTTGAAGTGTCGGGGCTTACTGCTATCATGTGTGATTGGTGTGTATAAGCAAGTAGAATTCAAACACAATAGGGGAACAGCTCCTGATGCCCCTTCTCTGGATGGACTGTTTCCATTTGTTCCTTTTTTGGGTGCTGGGTTTCTCCTTTGATAGGGGAAGTAGAGCAGCAAATAAGCAAATAAGCAAATTGTTGTTTTAAATACAGGAGAAAATGTCACAGTGAACCAGGAACAAGAATTAAAGTGCTCATGAATGATGATGGCTGTTCCTGGGACAAAGGAGCTTTATGTATGTGGGACAGACATTAAGCTCCTACTTCGTGATTTCCCATTACTTCCAGAAAACCACATTTTAATTGCACTTGTGTTGACTGAAGCAATAAGGAAACTGGTGCATTGAAAGAGGAGCCCAATGTTCCACTTTTTAAGTTCTCCTGGAGGAGTGAATTCTGTCTGCACTTTTTGTTTTATGGAACTACCCCTTGAAATGGAGGAAGAAGAAATGCTCTTCCTGCGGATCTGAATATTCTCACTAAGGATTAAAGATTTTGGAAGGCAGAGCCTAGGATGCTGTTTGTTGTCACTTATTAAAAAAGTAACTTATGAGGTTAAACTAGATCTTAGATTGAATGTCTGCACTGATATCTGCTTTTCTCAAAACAATAGTTAGTTTCGGATAGAGAAAATTGTATTGAGCTCATAAGAAAAATACTAAGTGAAAAGCCATTTCTACATTAGCACATGGGTGGATGCATGAGCAAGCACAGATTCAAGATTTGTCAGTGTCAATTGAAAATTTGTCATTTCCTCCTAGAAAATAGGGTTCATACTTTTAATGGTTTTTTAAAGAAATAATACCACTCAGACAAACAGATTCTCTTATGTCCATAAACTACCTTGGGGAGAAAGTAAAAAAAAAGCCAAAATTACCAAAGAAACACTCAGCCATGAAACCCAGCAGAACTTTCAACAAAATCACAGTCAAAACCTGGTTCCCAATCCATGTGGGCCTACAATCTTGCAAAAAATATTTTCTTGCAACAGTTCTTTTACCTTGGCAGAAACCTGAGAGAATAGAAAATGAAGTTTGCTCTGTCTGTTCTGCCTGACATGTTGCATATGTGGAAGAAAATAGACAACAGAAGTTCAGGATTAACAACCCATGAAGAGCTCATTAGTACATTGTGGGACAGATCCTGGATTCCACCATGCTGCATTTGTTTCACCTCACTAACTCAAGAGAGGAGATAGTGCTTGCATCTTGCCAATGCAGAAGTGGCTTTCTGCACTTGTTCACCTGCCTGATTTGAGGGACACCTTGAGGGAAGGGAAGGGCAAAGTCCCAAACAGAAATAGCCCTGATGCTGTCCTGTGTTGACGTGTAAGCAGCAATTAGTCAGCAAATAGAGGTCCAGTAGATGGTGCTCAAGACTGCAGCAGAATCCTAGGTTTTGTAAGGGTGCACTTCAAATGTTTTTTTACCATACATCTCTTTCAATCCACTTCTTATTCAGCCACATCCCATTTACACAAGGTTTTCAAAAGGGCTTCTCAGAGCTCCCAGACATTAGAGGCACCCCAAGACTGGTCTTAACTTTGACAGAGTCAGCGTAAATCTGACTTAAATTAAAAAACCCAACTGTTTTTCAGATGCTGTAGTCCCAGTAAAGATTGAATGTAAAAGAGGATCTTAGTATTTTTAACTTCTAATAGTTCAAGATTTCAGAGAAGGGTCTAGGGTTTGCACAGTAATATTTAACAGCCATTTTGTCTATTTTTTCTACTTTTCTGGATTTATCCCTATCCATTACAAGCATATTTTTAGAAGCAGTAAGACAATCTTTGTTCCTTACTCACCATGGCAACTGGTGGCTACACCAGCTTTACAGCGCTCTTTTCAAAACTTGGTAAGGCTGACTAAAGGTGTAGTAGAAGTCTGTATTTCAGAGCATAATGATCTTTGTGTTGCATAATTATGGCTTTAGACTTGGCAAAGTATGTAATTTGTCTCATTGTACAGAGAAAAGTTTGGTTTTGTTCTTTGAGTGATCAAGAGATCTGGGTTCATTTGATATGGCCACAGACTTACCGTGTGGCCTTGACTAAGCTATTCAATCTATGACTCCTGCATTCCTGTTTGTCATGGGAGACACTTCCCTACCTTTCGAGTTGCTGGAAAACTGGACTTATTAATGCATGTGAAGATTTCTACAACTACAATGATAGAAGCACTTAAAATGTCACAATACATTTGTATACCTATCCAACTGACATCAGGTAAAGTCATCCTTTGATAGAAAGGACACAGGAAAGTTTAAACATTTCAGCATACCTGTCATATCACAAACAGTCATTAATTTCCATATGATTCCATATATTTCATCTCCAGAATATTCTCCCTTCAATGAACAATAGAGCCTGTGAATTCTGCAGCAATTACTTGTTCTTCTGCAAACCATTCTTGGGAGTTTTATTTTTAGATATGGGAATTAAATGACTCAATTTTCCCTCTTGTTGTCTCCTATCTCAGCAAGCAATAAAATGTCAGCACTGTGGTAGGTAATGGGAGGGAAAAACACCTCTATTGACTGAATAGAGTTATAGCTGAATATTTTCATGAACATTCTACTGGTGCCTTAAGCACAATAAACACTGCAGGTAAAAGATATCAGAGATAACAAAAAACGAACTGAATACAAATGAAATCATTCATCGGGTGGCAAAATACCACAATTCATATGGGAGAGCATTTTAAGCTTCAGCCAGTTACTGCACTTTATTTTTTCAAACTATTTTTGGCAGGTTCAGATAGAAGATGAATAGAATATCCAAAAAAAAAAAAAAGGTATGCTGCAGTAATCTACCCCAGTCACTGAACTTAAATAATGAAGCATAGTGATTGAAAGATTGTTGTACGATAGGTTTCTCAATTTAGGTATGGAATATAATTAGAATTAAAGAGGTGCATTGCAGCTCGTGTTCTGAGTGTTGAGCTTGGAATACAGGAGGTATCATCAGAATATTTATCGCTGCTTTAAATAAAGCTGGAGTTTCCATAACCCAGGGCTGTGGTTTAAACCTAGCCAGCAACTCAGCTGCTCACTCCCTCCTGGTGCGATGCAGGAAAGAACGGGAAGAGTAAAAGTAGGGAAACTCATGGTTTGAGATTAAGATAGTTCAATAGGTAAAGCAAAAGCCACACACATAAGTGAAACAAAACAAGGTATTAATTCCCTACTTCCCATGGGCAGACAGATGTTCAGCAATCCCCAGGACAGCATGGCTCCACCACTTCTAATGGTTACTGGGGAAAACAAATGCCATATCCCTGAAAGTCCCCTCCTTTTTGTTCTTCCCTCAGCTTTATATGCTGAGCATAACACAATATAGTCTGTAATATCTGTTTGGTCACTTGGGCTCAGCTGTTCTGGCTGTGTCCCCTCCAAGCTCCTTGTGCAACCCAAGCCTAGTGGGATGAGGTGAGAGCAGAAAAGGCCTTGACTGTGTGGAAGTGCTGCTCAGCACTCAGCAGTAACAAAAACATGCCTGTATTACTAGCTCTGTTTCCAGCATAAGACCAAGACACAGTCTCTTATACCAGCTATACTATGAGGAAAATTAACTCTGTCCCAGCTGAATCAGAACACCAAGCCAGACTGAGACTCCAAGTAGTGTGGCTAGGCTGAAAAAGTAGGTTCACTTAGGGCTTCTGATCATATATCAAGAATGTTGAACTTTTATATACATAAAATTATCTTCATACCCTGCTTTTCTTAAGTCTAGCCTCTCCTTAATACCTTCTCATCTACTTTTTTCATGCTCCTTTCCATTTGATTGTGAAGTCAGCAGCAAAGAAAGCAGCAAAACTCCCTCAAGACTTTTCTCCAAGAGTGATGTAGGACATGTGCTTTCTCTGTCTAGTTCTCAGCTCTAAAACTGCTTCAAAGAATTCAGAGCATCTTGCAGGAAGTCCCAGCCAGTCACCTACATCTTTTATCATATCTCCAAACCTTTTGGTTTGACCATACAGATCCCAGATCTAGCCTCCCTTTAAATGTTACCTAGATGGAAATCAGACCCTGTCCTTAGAGTCTGAGAGTCAATGAGGTATGTCAAGAGCTCTGAAATTTCTTGTCTAAAAGCCTCACCTAACCTCTTCGCTTTCTTTCATGAACTTCAATTTAGAGATCAGAACAGAGCTTTCTGTATATCTCATGGCATATATATTACACATATACTTAATGTATTACCTAAGTTACATATAATAGATATTACATATCTATATATCTATATGTCTATATCTATATCTGTATGTTCATCAGGTCCTCTGATGAAGTTGAGAAACAATTTATCCAGACAATATAAAATGCGAGAATTTCATATGGGGCACATCTAACGGCACTAGTAACTCTTTTCCCCAAAGGCTGCATGCAGTCAGGCTGCTGGGATGGCTTCATTGAACTCAGCCAGGCTCTATGTTCATGATCAAAAGAGTAAGAAAAAATAGCTAGGAGGAATCACCAAAGATTGCCTGGTGAGTTAATAAGGATCCTGATCACACAGCAGGGATGATAGGGGGTAGGGGGGTTGTGCAAGTCTGCACAGCTTCTGCCCTCCAACTGAGTTGTACTCATGGAGTGTGTAATTAATTGTTACTGTTCATTTATTTGTACAAATCAATGAATTTTCAAGTGAGTGCCACCCAGTGACAATCTAACAATTGGCATGAGACAGCTAAGGCAAAGTTTCCTTCTGAATAGCAAAAGGAAATCCATCTCATTTTTTATTCTTTCAAGTCTGCCCAGACTTGCTTGCTCCAGTCTTCCTAGGCTATAGAGGAGCCTTCTTGCCCAGAGATGTTGTTAATGTCCCATTACTGGAAATGTTCAAGGCCAGGTTGGATGGGGCTTTGAGTAGTCTGACCAAGTAGAAGGTGTCCCTGTCCAGGTAATTAAATCTGAATCCAAGGACAAAGTTGTGTTTCTGAGATGTGATATCAATGAAAAATACTGAAATACTGTGTAAATAAAAGCACATATTGTTGATTGCCCCAGTTTGAGAGGAGTTAGGAAGATTTATCAAAGTTGTCTTTTCTGATTTGGACCTCAGGCTCTTTATCCTTTACAAACTTTTCCTTTTCCTTATGTTACTATCCTATCTTAATGAGGCATAGCCTTGATTTTGCATAGACAGAGACTTTTGGTAGATTCTGTTTCTACTTCTATGGGATTGTTTTCAAATGACTTTGAATGAACTTCAAGATTAAATGAGCCAGAATTCTCTTCTCCATCCCTAACATTTTAGTTATTAATCATCCTATTTACAGCTGTTTTAAACATAGGCTATGATCTAACTTGGAGTTTATTGTATAGATGAGAAGGGCTGTTGTGTGTGTGGGTAAGCACACAGGCAGACATTTAGGAAGCCATGAAATCTCCATGACCTTCAGTGCAACTTTCTCATGCTGAAGCAGGAGTTGTCTGCAAAAAACCTGCCTAGTTTAAATCAAAATCTCATTTTTTGTCTTCCTTAACTTAGGTTTAGAATATTCATTTGTCCTTCTGGATTAGTTGCTGATGAGGCCTGAGGTATTTCATTTATCTGAGCTTCTGCTCCCTGTCTGTAAAAGGCAAGAACAAAGAGCTTTGCCTTTCTGCATCTGGTGCTTGAATGTTTGTGTGCTGAATCAATCATCCAAAAGCTGAGAGGTGTAACTGAGATGAAATGGGCAACTGAGTAAGAGGGAGGATTAGTTCATGAGGCTGCTGGAAATGAAGGTCAAGATTTCTTTCCAAAGATGCACAATTAGACACAGCAATTTCTATGAAGAGAGAAACTGTTAAGGGAAGCACCTTTGACATACGCACACAGAATGTCACTTCCTACAATATTGTATGACTCATGAGTCAGTGTTCAAGAAGCTTTTCCCCCCTGCAGAGCAAAGAGTTTATCAGCTTGCACATCTCCTAAAATATATTATACTGTGTAAAATTAATACATGCTGCCTTTTTTATTACAACTCACTATTGATTCTGGCTTATTTATAGCATATGAAAATAAAATGCTGTGGACTGTGTCCTATATGTAATTACTTCCAAAGCCTTTTATCACTGCAGAGAACCTAGCTTTTAAAGAAGCTGCGGGTACATTTCCTTCAGGGAAAATATAATCACTTTTTATTCCATTCTAAACCTAATTCTTGCTCTATATCCTCACTGTAAATTGAGATGACAGACAGGAGCTGAAAGACTATCAGAGCAGCTGCCATAATTTGCTGACTTCCAGCAATAAATATTCCCCTGAAACACAGTCCGTAGACTTAAACTGAAAGGGCCACATGAAGGAAAAAAGGGAGGAATTCTGTAGTGATGGTAGAGAGCAGCAATAAATCTCACATGACACAGAAGCAGAAAAATAATGACTTTTTCCATAGCGTTCAGTCTTTACTTTTTGTATTGATTATTAGGTCTCAACCTCTTATGTAAGTTCCTATAGTTTTAATATCCTTAATGTGCTCCCCATGCATTCACTAAATTGCTTTTCTGATTCACTTTCACCTCACACCACCTGTAGGTAAGCAATAGCTAAACATTTGCAGAGCTAACCCTGCTGTCGTGTTACTGGATTGTCACTAATCTGCATTTCTTTCCTGTATTGCATTGGGTCCTGATTAATGTCCATACTCCAATAAGGTCATATAGAGATTAGACCCACAGGACGTCGGGTTCTCCATGGACATTGTTTGGATTTAATCTTGGGAATGGGGCTACTGCTCTGAAGTGACAGGAAGATTGTGGGGGGATACAATTTGGATAAATCAAAGCCTTTTGTCCTTCCCTTTTCTTGGAAGAGATGGAAAAATATTTGTGTTTCTAATTAAAAGATTTAGAGCAAATTTTGCACAACAAGGGTGCTATTTATTTCAATTTGAACATCTGCTGATATTTTGCTGGCCAGTCCTGATAAAAAAAAACCAGCCCTGATCCAGGAGTCAAAATTACTAGAAGCTAATTGAGTTTTGTTGTCAGCATTATTTATCAGCAGCAGATAAGCACAATCCTTCTCCTGTGGATTTCCCACTGAAGTAAGGACTACCATCCTAAACATGCTGCAAATATGCATTTTAGTGTCTTCTCAGAGCAGGTCATAGTTTTGATATGATATCTATTTAAGGTTAAAACTACAAATTCACAACTGAGAATTAGCAGCAGTGAATGATCTATGCTGAATCAAGCAGCATTTTCCAGTGAATGATTTCCAAAATATTATGAATTAAGTTTTCCAGACAATCTGGAAAAATGATGTGATATCAGTTTATACTTTTGGTGCTGTCTAGAGAAACACAAGGAAATGTTTGGAAGGCCCTTTAACAAGTGAAGTTAGAGAAAGATATTCCAGTAAACATAGTCACCACTGCTTTCAAAGTTAGATACTACATAAGGAAAGCCAAAATACTTTTCTGTCCCCCATGACTACTGTCTAGAGGCTCTAATAAATAAACTAGTTTTCTTTCCTTATCTACAGCAAAATATTTATGCTCTATATTGTTCCAGATCAGGTTCTCCTAAAGACTGTTTGAAGCACCTTTGCTACTTTCATTTGTCCTCTAATCTTTTTCTTTGCTGAGTAAGCCAGTGAAATAGGCATCTCCCTTTTTTTTTTTTTTTGGTTTGTTTCTTTGCTTGTATTTTTCTTGTTTTGTTTTATTAAAATGAATTAAAGAAATTTAAAGTGCACAGTGAGGGCACTTTTGCCCTCTCCCCCTTACTACAGTTGTATTGCTTTTGTATGTCTAATTCCACTCACATTTTCTATCAGTTGCACCTTTTAGACAATGGCATTAATGACATGTAGGCCAGAAGTCTAGTGAATCGAGGTATATTCTTTTCTGTACTATCAAAGACCTATAGAAATCTGTTCTATAAATAGATATCTTGTGTATCTTGTTTTACAGACAAGAAACCAGTACAGATGTATGTGCAGGTCAAAGCCTACTAACTTTTCTCAAAAAGGCTGTCCCACTAACTCATGCTTTGAACTATACTAAGACTCTCCAACTCAATTCATTTGTCAGCTAATAGTAATCTGTTTCTTCAAAGGTAAGATTTTTTTTTGATACTACTAAGCAGCTTATAAAGCACTTTGAATGTTTCAAACTATTTCAAGAAGTTTGTATTTTATATTGCTGGCTTTTTAAGAATTTCTTTTAAAAAGTTTTTGTAGGCAGTATTTTGTTATGTTTCCTGCTCTAGCTTTCTCTGACTTTTTCTTACTCGTGTTGTTAGGAAATGGATTCTTATTTATTACAGACTTATACCAAGAGGAAAAAGAGCCCAGTTAATGCCACAAAATAGATAATCATGTGATGCTACTGTACCCTTCCTTTTCTATATAAGGCTCTTTGAAGATGCAAATAAATCCATCTAAATTCTGCCTTTAAAAATTGTCAAGTTGTTTCTTTGATGGCTGAAGAATCTCTAGAGTAGTCATTGTTCCATTTTTACAGAGAAAGAACAGCCCCAGATCTAAATCCTTGAGGAGGTATATGATTAGAGTGGAGAAAAAAACCCATTTGTTTTCATTGTGCTGGAAAAATACATCAGATGGGTGCAGCTTTCTTTATAAAGAAAATCCAGAAGAAATGAAGTTTTGCATTTAACAAAGTTTATGCATCTTTCACCAGCATGAATAGAATTTTTTTCTATCACATATCTCAGTTCTAGTTGATGTTAAGGAATCAGAATAATTGCCTCAATTGTATTGTCTAATATGAAGGCTGCTTCCTGATTTCCTTACATAACAGCTTTGAGATACCACTATCCTACTCCTCTTCAAATGGACAGTAAATCAGACCTGGTAAACAGCAGTCCTTTGAGAAACAAAGGATTGTGCATTCAGATAAAGAAGAGCTAACTAAGATTAAAACAGTAAGAGCTCAAATTCATTTCATACATTGCATACATATACATACATATATAAAAAAAAAAACAAAATGAAAAAAAAAGCCAACCCATAAAATATCTCCTTACCTTACCTCTTTCCAGTAAAGGGACATCTACATTTAGAAAGGGATTATGCTTCAAAAGATCTACATTCTATTGTCAGAACACCCAGCTTTGCCTTCCATAGTTGATCTCCTGTTTGCTGGCATAGCTATGAAATTAGGATATTGAAATCAATGTAGTATTTTGTACATTTCAGCCTGTTTGTCTAAGTCAACTCCATTTCAATATTTATTCACTCATTTAAATACTTATGCCATCATCACAATTTACTGTCAAAATATGCTGGTATAGTGTTTCATTAGTACTCAACAGCTGTAACCTAGAGTGAAGTCAGATCCTGGTGTAAATCATCCTTTTTTTCTCAGAATAAAAATAGAGTTAAATAGGTGTCTTCCCTATAGGCATGTTTTAAATCTAAATTCCATTACATATAGAGAAAAATCTGAAATATTTATACTGAAATCTGGATTAAAAAAAGAAAAAAATCATTGTTCAAATCAAAGGGACTTTAAAGTTATATGGGAAAAGGTTTGTGATAGATGCCAAGAAATGACCTTGACAGATATTTAAAGTCTCTGTTTCAGGAGACAGAGAAAGAAGAATACAGTTGCTGATAACAGATCATAAAGTAGCAGGAGAAATTATGACTCAAAGATGTCTTCAAAAGGTGTTAAGAACAAAGAAGAATGTGTATTCTTAAGATATGATCAATGTTACCACTTCCTTTAGGAAGAGGATATTTGACAGAATAATTGGCAAGCTGCAATATTAATGCAAAGATAATGACTATTAACAAGGATTAGATAGAAAAAATGAAGAATTTCACCTTGTACATCAAGGATGCTTACTTGAGACATGATAAAATCTTTAGGAGTCAAAAAAAAAAAAAAAAAAGACTGGCAACAGTGGGGTACTATAGATCAGTAAACCAAGATAGTATTATAGATGAGGCCTTTTGTGGCTACTTAACATGTTATCTATAGCAAAAGATTGCACGATAACAAGAGATTTCAAATACACACATATAGCCTGGGAAAGAAAAATGGCAGGATAGAGGATGAGGGTAGGCTATTTACCTAAATTTAATAAAATATTTCCTTGGGGCTATTCAGAACACCGCAGTTTGGGATATTATTGCTTTGTCCAGCAATCCATGTACAAGTGATTCAACAAGTTCTTAGGCTGTTTCAATAATTTTTTGACTATAAAGGAAGGGATATGTGAAGGTAGGATTAAGCTCAAATGAAAAAGATAAAGTGCTTGTATTTTCCAGCCACAAGGAATGGATGGAAAGCAAAATGCAAACTTAAAGAAAATCTGTGTGGGTCTGTATCACTTCAGGGTGAAAGCTAAATGAAAGATAAAATATAGGCAATAGATTTTCATGTTTGGTGTTTTTCTGCTTTCTCTTCAGAAGTTGACTCATGCTGTTGAATTTTACAATATAACCTGAGGCTGAAACAGTCTCAAATTTTTAACTGTTATCTGATAACTCATGCAAGGCAGATAAGGCATCAGAAGCCTAGAAAGGACACATCTTTAAGCAAGAAAAAGGCAAGATCAGTGACATAGCCAGCAGCTTACTCTCAAGTTCATAAAATACTTGAACGAATAATAAAAAAATATTGTTTATGAACATTGGAATTTTTGTCAGGAAGTGAATGACAGCAAGTAATGAATACACTAAATCACACACACAATGTCTAAAAAGATAGTAGGATTTAAGAGTAAGAAGAAAGTACCAGAATTTACACAATACACTTCAAGCTTACAGTGGGAGTGTGTGGCTGTATTCTGTCTGGTCTAGTATGTTGTACCTGAGTGAGTGACTAGGAAAAAACCTTACTTCAATTTGTACTTAGTACTGTATCATGACAACGATCAGGTGAGGCTTCAAAACTTTCCTGACAAACAGAATGCAGTTTAACAAAGCGAAATGCAAATTGCCACATTAATCTAAACCAACAGTCCTAAACACTTGGTAAGGTCAATGAAGAAATCAAGTGCATCTTCTAGGAAGGTTAGCTCCTTCAAATTAGTTCATATAATGGCTATTTAATATACCCATGTCCCCAAAATCCTATGCTCAGATTCCTCTCTTGGCTTTTAGAGAAATGTTTTTTTAAAAATTGGATAATTTACAATCAGGTAGTAAATAGAAAAGTCTAGGTTTGTAATCTAGTGGCTGGTGACTTGCAAGTACCAGAAGTATAGAGTCCTTAATTCTAGTCTGCCATAATTTCTTTTTTTCTGTTGGCTGAAATATTCCTCCAAACAAAATCACTGAGGACAACAGTGCTCTCTCTTTCCCTCTACTTCCCCATTAGTACTGTGCTTAGAAGGAGTGCAAACATTTAATTCCATTGCACTGGTCTTTTACCTGCCACTGTTCTATATTTTTCATAGTGCAAAATTTTCCATAGTGCTTGCATATCCCAGGCACAGGCATATCTTGGTGGTATTTTTCTGTGCCAGTGTTCTGGCTGTGTGAAATAGCAGGAGCCAGTAGCAGCCAGTATTCTTTATACATGGGACAGCCTTGCATGAATTGCATGCTGAATATTAGCAGTTGCAGACATAAGTTGCTGTGTTAGTTACATGGAAAATGCACATTTTTATTTTTGATACTACTCCTGTTTTAGGATATGCCAAGACATGATGATACAAGGACAACACAGGACTGGTTATTATAAACTATTAATGGAAGAAGTTTCTTATATCCTGTAAAGAACAGCTAGTACCCTGCATGCTCTCAGTTTAATTTGTGTTATCCAGGCTGGTTTAACTATTTTTAGTATACTGGAAATTTTCTCTCTGTTTTTCTTAAAAAAACCCAAACATACCCTGAAAACAAATCCTGTCTGATCTTACAACACCTCTATAGTCATGAACCAGTGAGCAGCATTTTGGATTTTTTTGCAGAGAAAATCTGAAAACTCCTAAGGTTCAATTTCAGACACCCCTATACATAGGAAATTAATCACAACTGTGTCATTTCATTTGCAATGCTTTGCTCTGAGGATATATAAAAATACATTAAAAAAAAAAAAACTCAGAGAATGAATTTTAGGGATTCTTATGGTAAAAACAAACCTTTGGTGGCATGAAAAGTGACATATCTTGCATTGCAGCAATTTAATACATGCCCAGACTACTTTTCAGAAAAAGCATGAAACAGATTATGAGCCAAGTAAAGTTCTGGTAAAAAACTGCTACACTATTTAAAACTAAATTACATTTATTTCTATTTTTGCTATTATACTGTGCAATAAATAGTGTTCTTTCTACATCCATGCCTTCGGTGTCAGTGAGCACAGTTGGAGAACACAGCAAGGCTAAATGTCACACCATCTGGAACTTGAAAGTGATTTTGGCTACAAATTCAGATTTTCATATCTTGTGTTCAAAATCAAAATCTGAGCAACGAATGCTTTGGAATCTTTTTGTCCTTCTATTATTTTGATTTTATCAATTCCCCAAAGGCAATCCAATTTAGGCACTAAAAAATGCAAACTAAGGGAAAATTGAAATGTCCACTTTGCATAAATATGTCATATATAGATAAATCGTACTATAAGCAGCATTTGATTTGATAGTATGGGGGACAACCACTGACATTTTCCAGTTGGTGTAAATGAATTCTATTGAATGACTGTCATTATTGTCATTGACAATCAATGCTGATTTATAGCAATTTATTGACCTGGGCATTTTATGCTAACACTGACAAGCTTCCAATACAAATCAAAGAAAGTCAGTTATGCATTTCATTATAAACTTATTAATTACTTCACCCTACTCTGAAGTCTACTAATATATTAAAATATTGGGGAAAGATTCTGGTGAAAAGATTTTCTAGAAATGGAAAGCTGTTTTATCATGCTCAAGGCCTTAGGGTCTTTGGTTTGTAATTTACCCATAAAAGAACAGAGTGCCCAAATGAAGGGCTAGACTTTACCTACAGGTTTTTTCTTTGTTTATTTCTTCCAGGACAAAATAACTGTTGAAATACTATGCTATGAGTGGTGCACATTTCACTGTCCTACTGAAAAAAGCCAAAAACCTCATGAAAAATGAGATCATTAGCTCATTTTATTTCTTTCCAAGATGGCTTGGTGCTATATAAAAAGTATATTATAGTAAATAAAGAAGTGCATTCAGTAAGTCTCAAAAATACCATTATAAAGCCAGCACAAGTAAAACTTGCACTTGCAGCTCTCCTTATAACTGTAGTTACTTATCTGAATGAGACCTAAGAGAGGTTTCTGTTTCAAACCAAACAGGAAGATTTACACAATTGCTCATAAAACTTGCCTTACTTGTTGTTCACCTCCAACACATTCACTTTTCTGCAGCTATTCCCATGGTCCCTCAGAGACTTCAGGAGGGGTCTTCTATCCAGCATTAGCCAGTGCTAATGTAGCTGGAAACCTCCAAGGCCAAATTCCTGTTCTGCCATCAACTCCCTTAAGGCTTCTGGGGGAATCCCTTGGGGTGTGCCTGCAACATGGAGTCAAGTACTGCATGGAGATTGGAAACAGGAGCATTCACACGGCACTGCTCACTGAGGAGGAGAATCATGAGATCTGAAAGCATTCTGAACACATTTGACATTGCTATGCCAGACTCATAAGTTCAGTCTTTCACCACAGCAGTGTATTTTGTTCAGAGGCTGTGCTGAAACTGTACTGCTTCTGACTTGGAAGCAGCCTTGAGCACTGCTGTCTCAAGGAGGTATGCTTCACACTCCACTGCATTGTGCAGACGTGCCAGCAGTCTGCCTGAACCGTGAAACCTACCTGTAAGAGAGGGACAATGGTTTGACCTATAAAACATACAGATACAGTAAGTAATACATTTTGACAGTATTGTAAAGTTTCCCTAGAGCTCAGTGTACTGATGAGGGTCAGATGAATAATGCAGATGTTTGAGCGCTCATGCAAAACTGCACAATCCTTACATTTGTTTCCTCGGAGTTAGCGGATATTTTTGAAAGTATCACTGATTTTTCCCTTGTTCTAAGATAAGGTAAGGTCAGTAAAGGTGTCACATCCCTGAGGACACTCAAAAGACTAACATTTATGAACAGTGTCAGCTGGGATCTCTATCCACCCTCCTCCTTTGCTGCTGTCAGGACCAGGGTCTCTGTTTCAACTCAGGACTTCCCTTCCTTAGGTTGTGCTGTGGCGATGCTTGTTTCCAGTTCTGCCTGTATCCCTAAGCCTCACAGCACAGCTCTCTCCTGCAGATTTGCCAGCACTGCCCAGAGGAAGCAAAGTCTTGCTGCGCCTGGGGCTGTTGCAGGGCCTTATCTATGCCTGACTCAGCCCCCACAGGCCAGTACCAGCTGGTGAGCACACAGTCTGTGCAGGGCTCGCCTTGGCTCCTGCCCTGACCCCCTAATCACAGACAGCTAGCCCTTGCTGCCCCCTGGCAAGTACTAGACTGGAGAGAGTCTGGCCCTCCTGCTGTTCTTTTGGGAGCAGGACAGGACATATCCTCCTCTGGTGCCAAGCACAGCTCTGCTGTGTTGTTCACAATTGGCTGCTTCTGCCCAGTTTTGACCAGCAGCCTTGTGCTGCCACTCTGGAACCCTGAATGGCTGAGAAAGGGGTTGACATGAATAACAATGGGAGGCTGGATCCCAGTGATTCTTACTCTCAGACCCTGATATCACTGAATTGGAAGTTAATGCTCTTATTAATATTCTCAGTTTTCTGAAAAGCCAGAATAGTTCCTTTATCTAGTCAGAAATGTAGGACATTTGACAGACTGATGATGTGGTGAGGAAGACAGCAATAGCCTCCTGACTTTGGAGACAAGTAGAGATTTTACCAAAATTTGTAGACATTGAATTATGAGGCTACTGGAGGACACGGGCATTGGCCTGCTCAGACTGTATGGAGATAAGGTACTCACCATCCTCTTTCAGCAGCTGACTTTCAATGATACTGTTAAATGATTAACTGGCCTGATTTTGCTGTGTGCTAAATACTTAGCACTTGTACTGAGTTTTACACTTCAAGGTGCTTTTTGGACACAAATTAACTGCTATCATTTTGATAGCAAGAAAGATGAAGAGAGAAGGATTAGAAAGATCAGAATTATATCAGCAGCAGTACATGACTGCACCACGTATTTTTCTGATTTAGACTCAAAGACCAGGTAAAACATAGCACTGATAAGAAAAGTCTGTCAGTTTTTCAGGTTAGTTCTTGCTGATAGGATCTGAAGAAATAAAGGGGAGAAGGAAACATAATAGAATTTCTACCATGCTCTTATAGAATACTTTTGAAAAAGATGCCAAAGGACTTAGGATATTTATAAAAGTGAAGGGAATTTTATTCTTGGTAACTGAAGACCCCAAATTACCCACAGAAGAATACGGTATAAAATCACATTGTACATTACTAGCAATTAGTTTTCCTTTGTGTATTTTTCTTAGAAGTCACATATATTCCTTATTAATTTTCTGTTTCCGTTTCTTTCCTCTCTACCACTGAGAGAGGCTTGGGATTAGACTGAGACTGTCTAAATACTCTGCATAGTTCATCAAGGTAACATCTGCTTCATCTGCTCTGAATCCCAAATCAATAATCAGGAGGTAAAATTTTGTGTCCATCTATTTCTGCTGTCCTGTATCATTACAGGTGGGAGAAGACAAGTGTTAGTAGGGAAGATTTGCTTGCTAGTTGTGTATGACTTCTCTTAGTGACTATACCTTCTATTTTAAGACAATTACCTGTATTTTTATGCACCCATAAACTTTTCAATAAGATAAATTTGATGTCAAAAGCAGAGATTTACACCTCTGGATGAAGAAACTCTTTCTTAACAGGCTCTTCTATGATCTTGTAGGTCAATTAAATCCATGCTAATTACACCAGTGATTTTTAGTGGAGGACCTGCTGGTGGGGCAAACACTGTCACAATCTGATGTAGAATTATTGCCAGAAACTCCTAGGGTTCCTACTGTCATGTCTTTCTCTGCCTTGACTTTCATCTGCTATATCACTAAAACCATAAAATTAGTGCATACAGCTACTGCAATGTTAACTCTTCCCACTTAGACAGCAGTTCAGTTTCCCCATCTCATATTTTATGTCAATTAACAAGCTAGAACTATGAATTAAAGGCATAGAAATAATAATTATATCTTATTTTCCCTCTCCCTGGAACAGCTCAATTAATTTGTAATGAAAGTACATACACTTTAAAAGTGCTTTGATCATGTTAGGTATGTGATCCTTCTAGCATCTCTACAAGGTACTGATTTCACTTTGTTTACTCATTTTGTACATCAAGAGACCAACAAAATTGGATGCCTTTCCCATGGCCTCACACAAGAAAAGGGTATGTACTGGGGACCGTGCTAAAATGAATTACTTACATTTCCAGAGCCAGTGACATTACAAAGTAAGTCTGACTCAAAAAGAAGTAATTTTTTCCCTTTCAAGAAAGTTTTGCACTGTTTCTCTGTAAAGCTGCTTACGGGGTATATAGTTTCTCCTTTTCTAGTCTTTGGCTATTCTTGCATTTCTTCTGTTAAAACTCCTGGATTTCTTTGAAATGGAAACATTCAAATTGTGGTGAATTCAGCAATATTCTCTCTGATCTTCTCTGTTGTAACATTTTGTTTAAACTGCATCTCATTCAAAGGCAGAAATCTCATCCACTAAATTTGGAGGACACTTTTCTGAAGTTCTGTAGGGTGCATGTACTTTGAATGAAGATACAAATGAGTTATTTGGAAGATAGTCCAGGAGGACAGGATGTGTACTCACTGTTTCAGAGGAGAACCTCAAACTTTGTTCCTCTTCTTCCTTTAAACGATCCATGCTAGCATTCCAACTCCAGAAACCAAAACAACTTCCCCTCTTTCCTTTAAGAAGCTGTGCTTAGGGAACTGAAACATGGGCAGTGATTCACCATAAGAAAGAGCTCCTTTCAACCTTCTGTGTAATGATCCAGTCCTTGTCATTGTCTGGCTTCTCTGTCAGACAGATTTAGTGCAGCAAACTTACAGTTCTTTGACAAAAGACTAGGCATAAACCTTCTAGTTTGTTGCATGAAAGAATTACTCTGTTGTAAATGAGCTATGAATAAATGTGCCAAAGGAAAGCATCACTTTTTGTAGGTTCATATAGTATACAATAAAAGCACATAGTTCCTCAGTTATAAAATCTATTGAAGTTTTTCAACAGTCCCATATTTTTAACATGCCTTCACAACTGTGAGCAGCTGCCTCTACATATGTTCCTTGATTTTTATGCCCACATTACAATGGCACTGGAGCCCTCCTGGCTGTGCAGGCACATTTTTTATCCACCTCCAGCCTTCTGTTGCTGGGAAGGTAAATGAATTTGATAGAAGAGGAATGGGGGCATGAGGATGATATAGAATATGTGGCACAAAGTCTCTGATGGAGGTAAGGAGGATTAAAACCTGGATGTTTCCTAGCTGAATTATGGCATGTATGAAGCATTCACTCAAATGTATTCACTCTGTCAGGCCTGCTATACAAGAAGGCTCCTTTATACTTCATGATAGGGCCACAATTTTATATAGAGATATAGAGGTTTTGATCTGGAATTCTCAAAATAACTAAATAGATTTTCTATAAAATAATGCTGTCTCTGTCATGGCTGGAGCATAGCAAGAAAAGAACTCTGCTTTGTAGTGGAGTATGTAGGGATATAAGGGAATCCTCCTTTCAACAGCGAGGAATCTCGGGGCACCAATGGTGCACTTCAAAGGGAACTCCTCACCGTAAGTGCCATTAGAGTGAAAATAGTACTTTTCAGGTCTCATTCACACATCTTTTTAGTAAATTGACTTGGTATTGACTGGAGTGGTTTTTTCAGATTGTTGTGTAAAGAATAAAAGTTGCAGCAGTTTAGGACTGGAAGTGAAGGCATACAGTCAGCTGCAGGAGCAAATGGGCAAAATGTAATTAGTTAATGAAATTTTGATGTGTGGAGTTTTGTAACAGTCTTTTTCTTTTTAAAGGAGAAGTATTGAGTAGCCTGCATAGTTTCACAGGCAATGTTGACATAATATGAAAATGTGTCTCTAAATATTGTCTTTCAGTCTTCCTAATGTTTTCAAGTTTCCTATTAACTGGTCTTGCTTAATTTGTAAACTTTGATCTTTTAAGAGAATGGAGTCAGCATGCCATGGTGTTTCTGAGAGTAATACCTGAAAAAAGGCTATATGTAAGAAAATAATCAGTGTAATTATTTATGGTGTTGTACAATACCTGGCTACAATTCCAATCCAATTTCAGTTACTTCTTAATGTTTCTCTAGGCTCTGCAAAAAAAAAAAAAAAAAGTTGATTAATACTTCTGAACCTCAATAAACACCAAACACACTTGGTCCCTCATCACCTAACAGTGCCAGTAAGAGCTACAGAACTTTGCCTGATGCTGTCTTCCATGAAGGCAAATTCAGGGCTTTGTCTAGTCTATTCTTAAACAACTGTTTAAGGAAAAGAGGTTTCACACATTTCTTTTTTAAGACAATATCTCTGATAGGGAGTACCTCTTAGTCCAGCTCCAAACTGTATAGCTACCATCTGCTTAGACAAAGAGAGAAAAAGAGGAGTGGGGTGCTTTTATCTGTCTCTCTGAGAATCAGATAAGTAGATGCTTTCTTGCACTCTTAAAGTTATCACAATGTCTTGCTGTGTGTGAGCAGAAAGCAGCATTTGCTCTACCAGCAGAATAGGCTCTCAACTGTTCTTATGGGTGAGCATACCGCCATTCTCTTTCAGTAAACAGACAGCTTTGGTAAGCTTATTCAGAGGCAGGGAGAAGTTTATTTGGCCACATCATATCTGTCACTGGATTCCATATGATACAGGGAGTAAGAACTCTTGGTGAATTTATATTCCCAAATCCCAGAACAGCACGTTTTCTGACACTTTTTATTGCTCCATGGGGCTCCCATGTGAATTCTGCATTAACAACATATTGAGCTAAGAGTGAGGAACCTCAGCATTTCTCTCCTGTGCTGCTTTCCTTTGCTTAACCTTGTCTACATGTGAAACTTCAAAAGCTCATCTGAATTTCAGGTAGACGACATCTACTAGACTGAAATTACATCTTGTCAGTGAGTATGGATGGATAGAGACACAGCGGGTGCTACAAAGCATATTCAGCAGTAGGAGCTGCTATTAGTCTAAGAAATTTTCTGCTTGAGTTCTGTGGCTGAGTGCCTGCCTCCTTATGCTTGTGAAATAATAGAAAACAGCCGTAGACCAGCCCAGATCCATTATGCAGTCTCTTGTGGGAGTAGACATTTTTGTCTAGTAACAGAGTTCATTCCTTCTTAGAGGAGCCCTGTGCAAGGTTTTAATCATGAAAACACATCCAGATGTCTTTGCCAATCTTTGCTGTGTGTTTATCTTAAAAGGAGTTAAGAATAAAATGAATTAAGGGAAGGAAAAAAATTGATAGTACAAGAATCCCATTTAAGTTACTGCTATTGAATCTCATCTAAGCTAAATAGTGCAGTAATTAAAGCAGTATTTACAACGCTATAAAGACAGAGCTAATTACTGCGAAATATGAGATGGATGAGGCTTTTTCTTAGGGAAACTAGTGAAGAATCAGGCCAGAGTAATAAATCCTTCAACAACCTCATCTGTTAATCATGTTCATAATCCTCTTGCTTGTAATGATCATCTGATTTATTACCACGAAATAGGAAAATAACGTAAGGTGAAACAACTGAGGCAGTCAAGTGAGCCAAGTTTGTAAGACTGACTAACTCTTTGTGCTGTGTGCAGGAACCAGGGCTGTGGAACTGTGATTTTGGATATTGACTTGTGCCAAGAAAGTTGAGACTGAAGCAGAATCTGTCAGAAGGCAGAGGCTTCATCTTAGATAAAGCTGTGTGTTGCTACTACAGAGCAGATATTCATCTTCTTAGAAGACCTTCCTATCACAATTTAAAACCATGGGTTTCCTAGCTATTCTAAGTTTAAAACTTGCAGAGAGGACAAATAATCCAGATTATTCTATCAAGCAAACTGCAAGAAACTATTTTAAGTACATAACTAGCCCTTAATTAAATATGGCACATTGTTTTTCAAAAAACACACCAAATGAAGTCAGAGCTTACACACTGGTTTCCATTCTCTGAAGGAGTCACTAGGCTGTGGGTGTGAAAGAACAATTTGGGAAACTGATTTTCTGGTATACCTGTTTTTACAAAGTGAACAAGTTCCTTTTTTCATGGGTTCTTAACCAGGTAGGTAGAAGCAAAGGTCACCATAGAGTTAATTAACTAGTTAAAATATAAGAAAAGTGGGAAGGAATGGTCAGTGTTGGTAGTAGAATGAGGTCACGCAATAGAGTCTTTCTATGTCTTGTACCCTTTGGCAATTAAAACACAAGGGAAAAGGCAGATTTTCCCTCAGAGAGCTTGCAAGTCTGATGTTGAGCCTTTATTGTCCAAGACAGAGTTTCCTGACCTGACTGTTAAGTGAATTGAAGTACAAGTGGAGACTATTACAATCCCATACAGATTATCTTAAATCCTAGAAGCAACTTTGCTGCATCAGTGTGGCTTTGCATGTAGACCATTGTCTACACTGTCCTGCTCATTGGCTGAAATTCATTTATGAAAGTGCAATGCCATGATGGCATGGTTATATAGCATTTGATGGTGATCTGTGACAGCACAGGACCCCTGTACCAATTCCCACTATGCTTAAATCAGACAGATCTTGAGGGACAGAAGGCAGAGATGCCCATGTCTGGGAACCGATGTGACCACCTGAGAACCACTGGTGTATATTTAAATCTCAGTAAAAATCTAAAATGTAAAAGGAAACACAGGGCAAACTAGGAGAACAGCTATGAAGAAACCAAAAAATGTCTCCAGAAAGATGGAGTCATGCTTTTGAAGCTCCTGAACAAAACACGGATTTGGTTTGTCATCAGTCACTGTCCCTGAGCCCCAAGTTCCCCAGGTACACGTTATAGCTCTCAGACACATTGCAGCCAGTGAGAGTTGCCTGCAAATGTGAGGCTGAGTAGGACCTGCTGGTCACAGAGAGCATCTGGCACGGTGCTGGGAGAAAGGGTAAGGGTTGGAACAAATAGAGTAAGAATCAAAATTATTTTCATAGGTCTGAAAGCTGAATGACTGAATCTTTCCCTGAGCTGTCCAGACATACCAGGGCAATAAAATATATTTTCTAGACATGACATGCCAGCAGTGAATCACTGATGGTGACGGCTGTTTTATTCTTTCTGCTTTCTAAGCCCCACAACATTATTACCCTTTTGCACTGTCAGATATTAAAATCATATTAACGATCAGGAACTGTATTAAACTGTCTGAAAATGAAATAATATGGTAGCACATTTGAAGGTTAGAGAGAGCCCTTGGGTGTAATTCACTAAACTGTAATCTACCTGCCTGCTACTCTGCAGATGAAGCAGGAAGCATTGTTTGTGGAAAACTAATTACCGCCAAGATATACACTCCCCTACCCCCAGACATGCACACAAGCACTACTCTGTGCATCTCCAGCTGCTGTTGAAGCTGGGCACCAGGGAAAGGACAGTCATGTGTGCACAAACCAGTGTAACAGACAACTTCTTCATTGCACCATCACAGTTTTCTGTAGCAGGGCCACGAGGAGAAATGTGTTGCTCCAGTTACATGCAAAGGTATGTGGGAGAGGGAAGAAAACCCATTGTCTAATGATCAGAGAAAGAATTAGAGAATTAGAAATACAGTCCATTGCCACAGCAAAATAGACAGTTACCAGGAGTAGTTTAGGAGTTCTTTGAGAGGTTACTGAAATCCCCTAGAAGAAAATAGTTTAGTGAAGGTAACAAGACTCTCAGCCAATTCTGACTATTGGTGTTTGTAAAAAGAGATGTCTGTGCCTCTGCCCTTACATTAATGAAGCAAATTTAATTATTGTTTAAACTTACTCTTCTCTATAACACAGGTGACCCATTAATCCAGATTCCAAAGAAAATATAAATCAATCAGTCCCTCATGAAAGGGTTGTACTGCCATAGACCTGCCACAAATCATGCAGAAAGGCGATGCCCAAACCCTTTCTGAATTTCTATAATCTCGTTTTATCCTCTCCAAAATGAAGAATGCTTTATCTGGCAGACAATAAAATGGAGACAACTTTATTAATTATGTTTATGACACAACTGAAATGAAGTGTTTCTCTAGAATTTAAGTTTGTTCTAAAAGGGTAAAATATTTTTTTATTTGATTTTTGAGGACACAGTAGAGGGAAAATGCAAGGAAGGGAGAAAACCATTGGAATATTTCCCCCATATCTCGAGGGAATTTTTTAGCTCCTGCTTCTTCATGGTTCTGTAAAACTGAGTAACAAAATCTGTAATAATGAAAGATTTTGTAAATAAGAGTGTTTTACAAAAAGCTTGGTGCTATCCACAGACTCTTATTTGGTCTCATCGCTTAACAGGGTCACAAGTCCTACAGATGCTATGCATCAGTGAACTTGCTACTGCCTTACTCATCTGGAAGCAACTACATGGTGCTTTCTCAGTGACAGTTAAAATTACAGGAATATTCATTATCATCATATCTTTCTAATGTGGAAATATGAAGGTTGGAAATACTTTTCTCTGCAATGAAATCAACTACAGAGCAAGGGCAGGACATCTGAAGTTTATTGTAGAATTCACAGGTGAAAGAGGCAAACTTGTTGAGGGAGTAGTGAGAGGGACCCTCCCTATACTGCACATATATAAACTTTGACAGGAATGATTTTTATGTGTTATTTGACATAAATAATATAGACAAAGAACATCATCAACTGTCAGAATTACTTCCAGTTGTAGAGTCAATGTAAGTGAACATTTTTGATCAAAACTCAGAGCACAGTACTTCAGTAAAATGATTTGCTAGTTAATTGTGACAATTCTTTGTGTGTCAGAACAGCATTTTAATTTCACTTCACCCTGTCCATCTGAGTGCCAGCCAGACATGATGTTCTTCTACTAATGCACTCAGGTACTCATGGATAAATGCTACACTAGACAATGATGCACAGGTCTCTGCACCTGCATTAGTCTGTTTGGTACCTCTTGGTACTTCTTACTGGTAGTACCAAGTAAAAGATTGGTATCTCTTTGGTACTACTTACTGAGAAAATACATGTTTTTCTGAATTAAAGATATTGAGAGATAGCTTTTTCAGGCTGAGCTGCTACCACCTTGTATTGTTTAATATGCCTGTCAAATCTATCAATTTCTCAATGCTCATATCTTCCTTATTTCTCCACTACAATTGGCTCACAATGGCAAGCAAAAAAAAATGCAGAAAATTCTAGCAGCACTCTCTGTTAATCACAAAAGTTCTTGATTATTATTTAGCTGCTATGGTGGATGCCACCACCCACTCATCTAGTCTTCTTTCTTTCCTAGAAAAAAAAAAGCATTTATCTACTATTTCCACCTCTTGAACCATGGGCAGCTTCTGCAAGTCTGGAGGTATTAAATGACAGTTACATTTTCCCTGCTAATAGAAGATTGTGGTATTATTGTCATGCTAAACAGAGGTTGAGTGAAATGTCTTAAAAAATTGAAGTGTATCACTTTTTAATGAGGAAGCACAAATCATTATATACTGCAAGTGAGAGTCACCTGCAGCTAATAAAATGCATAGTCTATGTGCACTGAGACAAGGATATACATTGTTCTGTTCTCTCTACAGAAAGTTTTATTCTGTGAAATCTTTCTGAGATGGCATACACTGCTTAGTGGATGTCATATACTTTTGTTTTCAGTAATCTCAAAATATATTCAAACACTTAAAAATAAAGTTCTCCTGAGAGGTAAAATTTGTATTTCCTAGTTGAAAATAATAATTTTAAGTCCAGCTTCATGTAAATACAATGAAAAAAGAATTATGGTGCTTTTCTGTTTCATGCAGATCATTGAACTAAATACTGAAGTACTATTTCAGATATTGTTTGGGTGTTAATTAGGCTAAGCTTTGGCTGAGGTCTCTGGGAGATTAAAACCCCAGTTCTCAAAATATAATCTAATTGCAAGTATACAGCAAATGGATCATCTCAAAAGTATTTGTAAGATAGGTCCCAGAGAATCAGCTTATGTGTTTGATTTCTGCTTCATTTCCTGCTGTTCAATGTCATGCTCCAGTTAACTGTGGAAAGATTATTAATATATGAAAACAGTTCTTAGTTTGAGTGATATTGATAAGTCATTCCAATTCATGAAGGATCATTTGTGATACAACAGCATTTGCATATTAGGTTCACTGACCTAAAATGCCTCATATATCTCCAGGACTGAGGCAAATAAACTCACATTTTGGCAAACCCCTGACATTTGGTGTATGCTTTCCAGTCAGAACTAGGGTCCTAGGAGAGACTTGCTTACACCATGTGAGAGCATCTCTGGCCAGTGGGGTCTTAGGCAGCAATGAAAACGTCTCAGGGACATTTAGTTTCCCACTTTGCTACAGAAGACCAACAGCAAGGAGGCTGGTGGAATAAAACTGTGATGCATGTAGAAAAAAACCCCATCATTTATTAGATCAAAGACCCATTCTAACTAATAGCAGCCTGGCATCCTTTTGAATGAGACATATCTCTTCTGCCTTTGAAATCATAATGTGATGCTGTTTTCTGCAATCACCAGAGTAATCACAGTATTTGACATAAACTCTCCCAATATTTCTGCTGCATTCAGGATTCTGTTTTTTCCCCTTTTCAGAATGGTTGATTGGCAGACACAGCTCAATAGCTGCTGCACTGTACCCTGTAGTAGCTGCTTTTCAACAGTGTCTGTTCGGTAGTTACTTCAGACATATATACATCATTTACTTTATTGTGAGCAATTGGTATCTTTTGGAATGATGGTGACAGGATAAATCTGAGTTTCACTACAGGGATATTTGAATGAAAGCTGTCCTGCCTTTTGAGCATTTCATTTTATGCTGCGTCTCTTATAATTATCAGCCAGTACTTATCTAATTGTATTTGCTTTTAACAAAAATGACTATAAAATAGATAGAAATTATCCATGCCAAATGACTGTTTTTCCTGCATGCTAAACCTCTTCATAATTGCCTCCTCTGTGGGAACATAACTTGGAGGATTTTTATGATGCTTTGAAATTCTAGGTCTTTCTGATTTGAAATTAAAAAATGGAGAGCTCCCCTTCCTGTTTAGCTCTATTTCAGGACAGGCTCAAGGCTCTGTTGAGCTATTCAGCATTCAGCCTCAGTATTCAGAAGGTTGGGGCTTTGGTGTAAAAGCTCCTCCAAACATAAATGTCACTCCATCTCCCTGAAATCATACTTGTAATCCATGAGTTATGTCAAATACCTAATACTATGTCTCCCTTGTGAGTCAGTGTTAATAGACCATAGTTCCAAAAAAAAAAAGAAATTATTTTTCTGTCAGATGCTTAGGAAAAAAAGAAAAACTGCATAGAGAGAGGCCTAAATAGAGTCCTGTTTGCCTGCTGTCCTGAATCTGTTGTGTTTACCAGCTGCCAATGAAACTATAATGAAAAATAGTTACTGACTGTTCCTCCGAGTCAGTAAGTTTATAGTTCATCCCAGCAGGAGATTGAACCTCATGGGTTTTGCAGGTAATATCTGCAAATGAAACCAGACATGCTGCAAACTCCCCTTCACCCCTGTGTTTGAAAGAGATTCTGGAAGGCATTCACAGCCCAGTTGGCCATTCTGTACCAGCACTGTCATGCTGGTGCCACGTGACCTGTAACATCTGTTCCTTCACCAATTAGACCACTTCTAAAGGATAAATTAAAAACAATTCAAATTAAACACTATAATGGAACTATAAATCTGTGTTACTGAGTCAGAACAAGGATGTAATTAGTTATTGATACAAAAAGATTTGTTTAAACTGGTTTGGTTTGCTGTCAGCCACCATAGGCTTTTAGCAAGCTTATACAGAACCTGAAAATAGCCACTAATGTGTCTTTATTTTAATTGAAAGATACACACGGGAGCAGATTTTTGTAAACTGCTCAGTCAGTCATTCCATGTTCCTCACTACTTCAGGCAAGAGATTTGCACATTTATGTTGAAACTGTCTCTTGACTGGCAATGCACTGCTTCCACTATTCAGATGATCTATTTAACATATATTGCATTCAGACTATAAGCAGTCATTTTTTAAAAATATCCAAAAACATGGAGAAGAATTCTTTACCATTGCTGCCTCTGTTACCAGACAAAATGGTGTTTTAAACTCAGACAAAATCATGCACAGTCAGATTTAAGAAGATAATGCGGAGAAAACATGATGACTGTATATGAAATGCAAGGAAGTTTTATCTGAATGGGAAATTAATGTGAATGTCTCTTCTTTGTACCACAGAAATTTGGTGCGGCTTTTTTGTTGGGGGGCGAACTGTGATGAATGTACAAAGTGCACAAGATTGCATTGATCAAATTCAGATGTTTTACTAAAAAGAAATATGGAAATAGTTGGAAGTGAGCTGGCTTTACTAAATCAATGTTGCATTTTATTCCATCTTCTTTTAATAGTTTTAATTCATTTTCCTTCACTATTTGCTCTATAGCTGTCCATGATCTTATGGTAAGAGTAGTCCCTATGGTTACCCACATCATATTGTTTGGACGCTGTCTTAAACAGAATGAATTGTGCCTATTCCTCAGGTATTGTACCAATTCTGTTATCATAGATATTTATAAAGCTGCCACATATGCACCATTTTAAAATGTGTGCCTTCTTCATACATCTGAAACTCTCACAAAGGCTGGACTGTTCATCAAGGAAAGAAGCAGAGAAATTCTTCCAGGAGTCTCCTGGAAATAGTTTGTAATCTCTGCTGCAATTTGCATCTCCTCATCCACTTCTGCTTCCCAGGCAACAGAAACAAGTTCTAATGGAACAAAGATGTAGATATTACAGTAGAGTAGCAACTTCATCTGAGTTCTTCTAAACTGTGAACACTACATTTTCCCTAAATTTTATTAGAGGATTAATTAAAAGGATAGTGTAATCTGATAGTGGTTTGTTTCTCAGTAAATATAAAAATATAGTAAAAAAACTATATATATAGCTTAATTATAGTATAAAGCTATAATTGTAAAAAGTATAAAAGATTATACTTAAAAAAGTATAATAGCTTTGTGTTTTGGTGTAGATTTTATTCAGCCTTCAATTTGCCAGGTTGTCCATAAGTAGCCTAATAAAATTTTGAACATTTAGAAAATAAAAATATAAAATTATTTTTGAATAGCTGGGGTAAATGGTTTGTAAAATGGAGGCAGATGATGTTATTTTGTCCCAATATAAGTACACCTCTACTGAGATGAGCACTGTACTCAGTCACATCTTTAATAGAAAGCAAAGCCAGCACCAGGTCTCTACTGCATAGAATTTTTCATCTGCTACCAGAAAACAATTAACTCTTTGTATAACATGGAGGCTTATTAAAAACCACTCTTCCATCAACCTGGATTTATTCTATTAAATCAAGACCAAACTATTTTCCTCATACTTAGCTCTGTCAATCTGAAGGAGAATTGCAACTAATATAAGAGAACATTTCATTTCCAATCATAATTTAGGCACAATCTTAGTTATAATCCACATATAAGAAGTCAGTGAATGACAGATACATCATACTAAATTTGTGGCATGGTCATATCACCAGTCTGTTTGCTGGTGTTCATCTAGAAAGCTGTCAGATTGTGACCCCTCTGGCTACAGACAGCTTAGGCCTGATTTAAAAGAAAAAAAAATCTACTGAGTAAAAGCTGTTGTTAATTTTAAAGGTAAATTCCACTGCTCAATATATTGGTTAACCCACAAGTGTTCTATTCTGTGGGAACAACAGCAATTGCTAACACATTAAAAAAGCAGCATGTCTCTGTTGCAAGAGAAAACCCTGCTCTACTGTATTTTTCATTTTGTTTTGCACTCCCTTCAGTGAGGCATAACTCAATCTTTGTAGAAAAAATGATGTAAAAACCATCTGTATATGGTTTAGATCAAAACAAAGATTTATGGCCTTATCACTTTTTATAATCTACTTCCCTGAAGTTCATTCTTGCTTCTTTTGGCCTCCCTTTTTAGAGAGTAAAAGGAAAATATGGCAATTTTACTCTACCAGACTTAAGGCTATGATGAGAAGTGCTAAAAAATAACCAACGAGCTAATGCATCTGAGATCTCATTTGTTTTATTCACACTAATGCATTTGTGCAGTAAAAACTGTGCTTCTCTGTGCCTATTAGAGGATAGTTGGTAGAGCACAATAGTCTCTCAAATTAACTGTGAAAATGGAATTTAAGGCCCATTCTTTTTATTCAGTTTCTGGGTATAATCTGCTAAAATATTACTTTCAAATTTATAATTGTACTTGAAGACAAGAAAATAAGGAATCATGTGACAAATTACTACAGAGGGAGGTGCTTGATGGGAGTAACATTTGTGCCATTTGCATTGCATTTTAAGGCCCAGAATTGCCAACCACCAGTTCTATTGAGTAGCAAGCACTGCTTTACATGAGTGTAGACCAATTTTTAAGCTTTGGGAGAACAGGACACCACATACATGACACCACATTTGTCACAACATACAAGCAAACCAGGCCAAAACATATCAGTAGAAGCAAGTTAGACATGTAAGTAAGGTAGGCATAGCTGTATGGCTAATTAGCAGTGTCTCCATAGTGCCTAGGAAGATAAGATGAATCATTGTCCAAAATAAATGTGAGTTAACTCAGCGGCTCTCTATTGGCATAGATTATATCTTAAACCCATCACCATTCAAATTGCATTTCACTAGCAAAAGTTTGCATTCATCCAGAAAGCATTAGGATTCTATAAGCAATTTCTCCCAGGTGTTGTGCCATTGCATACCATTCATCAGGACCTTCACCAAAACCTATGTAAAGTGAATATTCAGAAAGTAAATGTTTCTGAGCAGATGTGCAATTCACAGGGGTGAGTATTATGGTGAATGTTTGGTTATAGTGAAAGCAGTAACAGAAATTTTTATTAAATTATAAATAGAATTTCCCTCACCACCAAGAAAAAACGTTTTGATTCAATAGCTAATTTGTCACAAAATAAAATTAGATCAATTCAATTATTAGACCAGAAAAACCATTTACAGTGATGTTTCTAACTTCAAATACAAACAAATTAGAGAAGGGCTCATTTTCTATAAAGTAAATATTCCTTTGGGTTGATGGATGATATGGTGGCCTTTGAAAGAAAAAAAAATCCTATCTATTCTGGGTACTGGACCCAAATACAGAGTTTCTATGTTTATAAACATTGAGGATATACAGCTCAAGGTAAACAGTCCTCCCTCATTAGAATAGAAAATAAGTTTCAAGGTCTGTTCCTCTACTAACTTGGAGAACTGTAGATTGTAGCATATGGAATACACCATGGGACCGACTGGGGACTTTGGTAGTGTTCACAACCAGCTTCCATTATCACATTCCCTTCTAGTTTTGCCACTGTTGCAGACTAAATCAAGAAAGATTAATTTATTGCTGAATGTCCTGGGCCTTTTGTAAATGAAAACAGTTTTCCTTGGATAAATAAAGGTTTATTATTGTTTTTTTTTTTAATTTTGGTGGGGGGGGGGGGTTGGTACTGGAGCGTCTCCATCAACTTCTATGTGACTGACAGATCATTTCAGAGTATGATCTATGAAATGCCCCAGTGACTTTCACAAGCCATAGAAAATGGCCATGGGATCCTGGTGGACTGTACTGTGAATAAGGGTGTATAGCAGTCCTAGCAGTCCCATGAGTTGTGCTCGTGCAACTATTATTTACTGCAAATCAATAACATGGTTGGAACATTAAAGGACATAGATGAAGTGATAGCAATTGTTACAATAAGGTTAGAGCTGAAAAGCCAACTGATCATGTTGCAGAACCACAGCGTAGGGACAACCAGAAGAGAAACTTAGTGCAGATTGATACCATTCATTTTCTTGAGATAGTGTCACATTAGTAATTAGCTGGCTAGATTAGCTAGATAGGTAGAACTTAATTATTTGGCTGTTAAGAGGACTATACATAGTAGAATTTTAAATAGGAGTTCAAATTCTGAATTAAAGGCACATCTTTTAATAATTATTTAACAATTAATAAACTATTAATAGATACCAAAACCAAGTTATAGACAGGAATATCATGGGTCTAGATTTCCAGTTGAAAACAAACCAAATTACTGTAAGCCATAGTTCCAAGCAGTGAGCTCACTGCCTGCTTCAGATCAGCTGAATAAATGTCCCGTTTGCTAAAAAACTGGAGTTTTGCTTGGTAATGACTTACCAAGGGAAAGATAATACAGTTCGGTCCATAAACCTAAGTGAAAATAGAGTGAAGTGGTGATTTGGACTTTTTTTATTAAGGGTCATTTACCAAGAACTGTGAGTGTAGCCTCTATACTATTCTCTCCCTTGGAAAGAGCACCCAAAGATGCAAACACGCGAGCAAAGCTTGGCTGCAAAGCTACCAAGAGTAATGCATGCTGAGTTATGATTCCCCTATGATATTCCTCTGTCATGCTTTCTTGTAGAATAAATGGGAATTTATGTCATAAATCCATGGCAATTTGGCATTCAATGTTCATTCATGGTTCAGAATTCTATTCTGGGAAGGTGATTTGCAGTCGTAAGGCAAAGTGTGCAGTGGAGTTAGGTATAACCTACTCCTACCTACTTAAAGCATTATCTAAGCCTCAGTGAAGTGATTGGATATATTTACACTACATCAAAAAATAAATTGGATGAGGTCCTGCTGTTCCTGTAAATTTCAGTATATGAACAGATTGATAGGACTGGATTTAATTTCTCCTTAATTGGTGAAGTCCTTTTGTTAACACATCTATCTATCCTTTGACAGAGCAGTGAGGAAGGCATGGATTCTGTACTTGAGCTCTCTGTGAAGGATCAGGCCTCTTAGACTGGAAATGGCCTGGAAGATCATGTTTCCAAGTACTTTGGTGTTTCATTAACATTTTGGCTTATAGTCAGGAGATTTTCAAGAGCATCAGCCTACTTCTATTATGTGGTGCATTTGGTATATAATGATATGTGACTAAAATGGAATTTATGTAAAATATAGTGTATAATTTCATGAGGAGGAAGTTGCTTTACATTTTTTTTTTTTACTTGTCTTACAATTCTGAAAGAGAATGTGTCCTGATTTGGGCTGGAACTGCAATTTTCAGCCTGTAAACTGGAGACAGTTGGCTGGGAGGTACCAACCACTGTTTGGGGTTGGGTTGGGCATTGGTCAGTTGTTGGTGAGGAGTTGTCTTGTGCTTCACTCATCTTATTTGGGTTTTATTCCTCTTTCTCTTTTTTTTTCTTTTCATTATTGGTATGATTAGATTTTAATTTATTTCAGTTCTTGGACTGTTCTTATCTCAGCCCACAGATTTAACCTTTTTCTGGTTCTCTTTGCCATCCCACTGGGCATGGGGGAGTGAAAGACTAGCTGTGTGATACTTAGTTGCCAGCTGAGGTTAAACCATGACAGAATGTTATAACTTTACTGCTATTTATTGTCAGAGATCTTAAATGCTTCACCTCAGATCTAGACCCCATTGCTTTATGCAGTGTAAAAGGGCTGAGTACTATTTTGCACTCCTTGTCTTGACATCTGGTACTGTGTTCACTATTTAATTTCTTCCATACTTGAAATGGACATTTCCTGATACTTTTAAAAGTGACTTCTCAATGTATAATTTGAAAGTGCTTTGGAAACCTGCATGAATATTGTATAAATGCACTATATAAATGGCAAAGGATAAAGACCATATAATTTATTTATTTTTGAGATGCCTTCCAGATTATTTATAAAATAAAGGTGCAAACTGGGTTTTATTGCAACCTTGGGTTCTAGCTGGTGTCCCTACCCATTCACAGTATGGAAGTAAGTTAATTTTAATCTAGTAGACAGCTTTAAAAATAAAACAAAACAAAACAAAAACAGAAAGCATATCACATCGAAGCACATAACAATTCTTCCAAGAGAGAAAAACAAATCTCTGCTTCTTTCAGTCTGATTACTTCTGACTGTCTCTGCAGTAATTACAGATCAGATCAGCTAGTTGAAGAAGATACAGCACTACATTTCCTTTAATTCTTATTTTAAAAGGAAATCTTCTGCAAAAAATATTGCTTGCCCTCAAAAACATGGAAAGTAAAAGGCTGAATTTCCTTTTGAAAAATGCTTCTCTTTCTTTGCCATCACATTTCTGATATGTAAAATATATCCCTGCAGGGCATAGAACAGAAGAGCAGCAAAGTACTCTGTAGGAGATTCTGTGCCAAGGGTTTGGGGGTTTTTGTGCAGACTGTGGTAAAATCTGGGCATATAAATCTAAGTGGGAGCTATGGGACATAAATGAGTTAGCAAACATATGGATTTGGCAAATAAAAATGGGTTACTTAATTATATGGGAGAGAGGGTTTATTGCAAAGGGTTAGCATAAAGGTTCTCACAAAAAAAATTGGCTTTGGTCAAAGATTTATTGCTTGAATTATTTAACTGGTTTTGATGAACACGTGATAGAGCACTGGAAATGAACTGGGTATCTCCTCAAATTTCTGAATGGCCTAATTCTCATCTCAGCTAGATGAGGAACCTTTGTTGCTACGTGGATGTTCCCAAAACAAAGGCCCTATTATCCCTTATTTATTAAAACTCTTTAACTTAGAAGAAAAGAAGAAATATATCCAATATAAATAGTTCAGTGTAAGCATTTCTGTATCATCTGGAAATTAGAGGAAAAGCTAATTATTTTCTATGTGAACCTTCCAAGCAGAGCACTCTATCTCATTTCTTTTTAATTATATTAATACCTAAATCCCCCACAAACCAAGAATATAAATCTAAGCAATAATATGGTATATTAAAATTGATATTGATTATTGGGAGTAAAAGTGCTTTATGAGAAATAATAACAACCCTTTAAGATCCCTAAGGAAAAAAACATTGTAATAAAACTAAAATAAATTACTACAATCTAATCACCTTTTAAATAACTAAAACTCTTCAGTGGAATTTATGTTGTCAGAAGAGCTGTTGCTTTTAAACACAGAGCAAACAGCTGCTGCTGCTGCTGCATGCAGTTAACGCATGCAGGAGCTGTGTTGACAATCTGCCCTCCTGATTAACTGTTCATTGACTCATTATTTCTCTCTCTGAACCTGTGTTTTTTTTCACACTTTTGCTTTATCTTGTGTCTTCTACCTCTGTCTGTTTGTTCAATCCAAGATTGCCTCTAAGGGCCTGAGAAGACTGGGGAAGTTCACGTGGATCAGGTGCCCTAAAAGTGGCCTTTGATCTCACTTCTGCTAATAAATTAGGATTAGATGATACATTGCCCTTTGCAAAATGTATCTCGTAGTCTTGCCCTTCTTCTGCAGAAGGAAGCCCAGAATGTCTTAGTTTAAATGGTGCATGACTTTTCTTCAATATCTGTTAGAGAAGATAAATACTTTAGAAAAGACAAATCAAAGAATTAAACCTTGCATTTTGGCTCAGAAAAATGAGATTTGTGATGGCCATTTTCTGCCGGGAGACTTCAATGACAACTTTACACTAATTTCCAAGGCAATTTCACCTGCACACATGAAATTTCATATCACTGAGAAGATTCAAGGTCCAAACTGTCATTCCTGCTCAAACTTCAGATATGCCAGGTCCAGACAATTGCATGGTTCTAGGGGAAGTTGTGACTTTGAACTCAATTCAGTATTTTATAGTAAGAAATTTTAGTGAGCAGAGGACAAACTTGATGTGCTTTCAGTTGCCTGTGTTGCTAGGGAGTCATGTTATAATGTAATGTTAGGAATCCAAGGGCACAAAGGCATTGTGCCTTGGTCATCCCGTCACCAATGAAGACATGAGAAAGGTATGAACACGAAAATCCCATTTCTCATGAGCCCTTTTGTTCCAGAGACCTCTGAGTAGTTGCTAATTAAAAGTGGTACCAAAAGAACTTTTTCAAAATCAAGTATGAATTATTTTGTTCCTTCTAGTACTTATAAGAGATGAGAGATAAGAGCTGGCTACTGTACAATGTTATGGCAGAGGAAGAGGCTGTCCCTGAATAAGTTTATCTGAAATGAAAGCTGGCAGTAAAGCACTTGTGTTACTTAATGCCACCTCGCCCATCTTCACTGTAACCACTGAGGCCTAAAGAAAAAGCTGTGGAGAGTGTCAATGTGATTTATGAAATACTGATATTGCAGGGCATTTTGCTTTACATACTTCTGACAGTCTTGCTGAAGTGATGAAATTCTGAAAGAGTAATCTGTATTATTTATAGCAAGAGAGATCTTTGTTATTTTTACTGACATGTTATGGGACAAATTGAATATTCAGTAGAACTGGTGTTTACCTTCAGTTACATTCTCTTCTGACAGGACCAAATACTTATCAGTGGCTGCAAAAATGATGTATTTCTAGTTCGTTTCCTGGCTATTCTCTTTGAAAATATGCATGCTTAGGTACACCAGTGAAAGGTGGGAGAACTGAAGAGGTCGGCCCTGTTGCACATTAATATTGGGAACTACTGACTGGCTCTGGAAACCTCATCTAATCATATCCCAGTCTAGTGAGGTGCCATAAGGGAATGTGTCCACAGCATGCAAACAACACTAGGGCATCATCTGGTCAGCAGGCTAAAAACTCATTAGTTAGCACTGGGACTTTGCTCAGCCTGGTGGTGTACATCTACAGTTTATCTTATGACAATCATAGTTCAACAAAACAAACATCTTAAGCAATAGCAGAAAATATCCTGATTTTGAAGAGTCTTGTTTTTTCAGAAATATGATTGAGTCCAATTCCATAAGAACAGATTAAAAACCACACCAGCTTGAGGAGAATTTGACAGGAAAAATATACTTCCTACATATACTTCCCTCAGGTTTACTTTGTCCCTCAACAAAGTGAATCCAAACAGGCTGCATCACAGCATCCCAATATGCAATTCCCAGGAAATTCCCAGGTAATAATCCAGCCTTGAAAGGAACAGGAAACATTCTTTACCACTGGCTTAAATTCATCCATTTACTTGAGCAGGGGGTCACAGACACCTCTCAGATGCTGTAACACAGAGTCACTGATGCAGTGAAGTTTGAAGATAGATCCACAAATAAACCCCTGATATCGCTATATGTAGACTGTTTATGTTTCAAGTTGCAGAAAAAGTGACACCACTAAATGGCCTTGCCAAAATTGGAGCCATGACCAATGGATACTTTGAGCAAATTAATGACATCTTGAATTAGTTCAGATGTCATTGTTTTGCATTAAATACATATGATTTCATGCTTACATATTTTGGATATTATTGCTTTAATGAACCAACAATTTCAATCATAGGTACTAATCCACACTGGTTCTGAAAGAGGCTTGTGTGGGTGCATGTATTATTTAGACAAATAATTAAATATGTCTTATTAAATATATCAGTCCATTTGAAAATGTGGAGATCAGGTTCATCTCTGTGCCTGATATAATAAGCTTCTTCTCATGGACTTTTTCCACCTTCCCTGAGAGTATGGGGTACATGGTCATTGTTCCTGAAGGTCTGCATGCATGCATTCATTCATTTATTCATTTATTCAGTCATCAAAATGCCATGCATTTCTGAACTACATATTTACTTTGATTTATATGATACACTCAGGCTCTCCTATGTTTTATGAAAAGCAGGGGCTAAAAAGAATTTTTAAAAAAACCCTACAAGATGGGTCAATGCATTGTAATTTTTAAAATTCCAAATTATATTTCCTTTTTCTAGAGGAAAAGATTTTTGAAGAACTTCTACTGGAACATTTTACCCATTACAACAGTGTCACCACTGTCTGGTTGCATAGAACAAAATTCAAATCAAGGTATTTGACTTGGACAAAGTGTTGTTGGATGTAAACGAGATTACATGAACGTCATGTTTCATAGTTCTATAAAAATTCTATTTCTGAGCAATCAATTTGCTCTTGGAAGCTCCCAGGTCTATTTTTGAGCAAGAATTGAGTCTCATTTTGCTAACTTTTCTTCTTCTTTTGAGAAAGATAGCAAAAGGGAAAATTAGTACCTTGAAGATACAATGACCTTCACACTAAAGATTACTCATAATAGAATTTAAATTGTTGATGACTTTCATAATTGTCTTTTTGATTTTATATAATTTTGAATTCCTCTACTATAAAACATTATTCCCATCCTCACCTTAGATGCTTCATTACACATAATATTGCACATTAATTCTCAAATACTACATTATTTCTGTGTGATTTTGGTGCTCAGTTTGGGTTCACTGAGATTGTAATTGGGAATCTCCTGTATTTTTTCAACAGTTGAAGACAGCATATCATATTCTGGAAGACTACTGAGGCTATTATTTTTCATTTGATTTCTCTGTAACTATGAAGTATTCAACTTAGGTCAGTACTCTTAGCAGCAGAATTACCCCCTTACCACTCTTTTTTTCTATTATTATCTTTGCTAATTGAAAGATAATTTCTATCTGAAAATTGTTCCATATCATGTCTAACAAAAATTGAAAATTCAGTCTGTGAAGTGTGCACTAGTTTATTAAAGCAGTGTTTACAGCATCACTTTATGATTTCAACATGACAAATCCATGTCCAAATACTTGGAAGAGTAGAGTGAGAATTTATAATATGTTCTGCTTTTTGTAAAAGAAAATTTCACTGACCAGTCTTTGCTATGACTTCTTTATTATGCCCTTATGCTATCCACCTCTCAGAACTGATGCTTGATTTTGCAGCCTGGATTTTCAAGTTAAATTACATTGATCCTTTCTTTGACTTCTGTGTTAAAAATTATCCTGAGTGGTTTTAGCATAGTGACCCAGGAAGGTTTAAATTTAAAATGAATGACCAAGGGTTCAGCTTTAGTCCCTGTCATATTAGGAATTATACTGAAAAATCTTCAGTAGTGTCCCTGTGTGCTGGAAAAGTCTTTTGGATGATACCTTGTCAAAATCCTCACTTTATTCTTGCTAGTTTTATGTTAAGTTGCTGTCTGCTGGACACACGTTTAATCACAGCTGGAGTTCAGGCCAAGGTATATTTCAGAACCCACAAGCAACACTTCAGAGCTGTCACACTTACAGAAATGAGTGTTCTTGTGTCTCTGCCCCTCCTGGGCAGGGGACAAGCTGCAGGTCCTGCTGATGACAGGCGCTCCAGTACAGCCTGCATCAGCCTGCAAGGGCTGCTGCTGGCAGAGCCATAGCTTGGCTTAGTGACAGTAGTGTGTGACTGACAGTCGCACCAGCCAGCCTGCAGAGGTCATGGCTTGCCTGGGTGAGCTCAGAATGCCCTTCTGGAGGGCACACACCAACAGCCTGAGCCAGGAGCAGTGCTGAGGTCAGGGAGACCCAGTCTGTAATTTAACCTGGCCACTCAGAAGACATTGGGGATGCAGGAGATGTAAGGGCTGAAAAATTGATGACTCTTAATCAATTCTTCTTTTAATGTTGGTAGTGAGGGGTTTCCTTCTGTGGTGAAGTCTAACTATGTTCTCTCTTAGTCCAAACTTAATAGATCAGGTTGCTCAGAGCCCCATCCATCCTGACCTTAAATGTCTCCAGGGATGGGGCATCTACCACCTCTCTGGGCCTCTCTGGGTGACCTGTCTCAGTGCTCAAACACCTTCACTGCAAAAACTTCCTCCTTTTATCAAGAAAGATCCTTCCTTATATCTAGTTTCTAGGATTACAAACTCATCAGTTCTATGAATGATAAACCAGGTTTCATAATTTCTACTCTCAACATACCTAACGAAATCTGAAATTCTCTCTTTTTTTCTACTTATTTTATTCCCAGTCCATTGTGCAAAACTTAATTGAAAACTCTTTACTGCATGTGCTTCTGAAGGTCTTACAGTATCAACTTCCCAGAGAAGGGAAAAAAAAATATCTAGAATAAGTACCAAGTCTTGTAGTTGACTCAAAAATATCTTTCCCTGCTTTGCTTCTGGAGGCATTTTTCTCATGTGAGGTCAATGTATCTTTTCTGCTGTATTTTTGACATTTGTATGCCAAGCCAGTGTCTGTGGTATTATTGTTCTTCATTAAGTTTTCACCATTTAGTTTTAGTTTTTTATTCCCTTAACAAGATCCTTTTTCATTAGTTTGCTCCAGTAAGTGGTGTAGCATGATAAAAGTAATGTATCATATAAGGATGAAACTTTGATTTCAGAAATGGCCAACCAATCTGAACTATCAGTTTACATTATCTCCTGAAGGTTTTCAACCTCACCTGTTGTTTTTGAGTCACAGCTCAAACTGGCATCTTTCCACGTGGCTATTTTCAGTTAAGTATGAATTTCTCTCCTTTGTTTCTTTTTTTTTGTTTGTGAAGATAGTATTGATGATGACCTCAGAATTATTAGGATTTGTCTGTGTAGCTCTCTGCATTAACTCCTTAATTAACTCATTAAAAGGATATACTTTTCCCTACACTTTCCTCTGGTTTAGAGTTGTTTGGGTTTTTTTAATCTTTAACCCAACACCTCTTCTCTCCCTTAAGACATGCCAGGATTCTCTAGATGCTGGCTTTCTCCCAGATAAAAATATCACTAAATCTTATTAATCTCAAAAACAAAAATATTTTATATTCTACAGAAAAAGCTCACATTCCAAAGCAAATCAAAATAACAGTCTTCACTAAGCTCCTAAATGAGTATTAACTATCAGAACACGTTTGCTGATGGTATAAGGGTAGAGGCTTACGTGTCTTTTTTAGGTAGGTGTTTGGCATCAGCCATATGGCCTGAATTTTATTCCTTGGTTAGTTATCGAAACATATTTTCTTTTTTACATCTTTTTTTTCAGTAGTTTTGGGTCTCTGTACAATCAGAGCATTCTGTTAGTTTCTTCCTTTACATTAATAATTTCTCTACTTGTTTGTGTATTTCAGAGTCAAGAAACCTCTTTAGTTTCTCTCAGCCCTCAACTTTCAGGCAAAGAAAACTCGGGACAGAAATAGTATATTGGGTGTGCTTTTCTGGCTTTACTCTGTTATTTCATTAAGGGCATCCCTGTTCTCTGGAAGCTGACCTTCAGCTCATCTGCAATTGTATGCAGCTAAACTCTACACTGTGCTTATTGAATAACAGGGGTAAGTTGGCCCCTGGATGGCCTAAGTTTTTACTTTTATTTTCCTACTGCTGAGTTCTTTCAGCACTGTCTTGTTTCTGGCCACATTCTGCATGTCTTTAGGATCAAAACCTCCTAAAGACTTAATTGTGTGCCATTTCTCCCAGTGATAGGATGTGCATGAATGGTTTAAAGATAGACCACAGTCGGTATAGGTATTAGCAAGCATTTTTTTTTTTTTTTACTGAGAGGGTGGTCAAAGACTAGAACATGTTTCCCAGAGAGATGAGCAGTGCCCCAAGCCTTTTAGTGTTTGAAAAATCTCTTTAAGAATATTCTTTAACTTTTGGCCAGGCAGTTGTACTAAATAATCTTTGTAGGTTCCTTCCAACTGAATCTATTCTATTCTATTCTATTCTATTCTATTCTATTCTATTCTATTCTATTCTATTCTATTCTATTCTATTCTATTCTATTCTATTCTATTCTATATAAAGAAGTAAATAAATACTTGCTTTTATAATGAAATAAATACTTCTTAAGTATTCATCATAATAAGAAGACCTTCTTCTCTGGGGCAACAAGAAAAAATTTCACACACTAAGGGAACTTGTTAGTGACAGAAATCACACAATCCATTAAAGGTCTTCTACAAACCCATTGCTTGTTGATTCAGGTTCAAGGCTCCTGTCACTATATTTCAGACAATTTCAGCTGTAAAAGTTCCAATAGCTCTGTGTTTCTACTCAGTATAATTCTCTTTACAATTTATTTTCTTCAGACAGAATGCAGTATTTAGGATAAACTAGCCCCCAAAAACCAAATTTAATTGTTTTTACATAGCAGTACTTGGGTTCCTACAGCCATTCTCCAAATATTGGTATTTGGGGCTGTATGATTTATGTGTATTATTCACAATATTATACAAATTATGCTATTGTGTTGGGAGGGAGAAGTGCACACAGGATGGTCTTCTAAAGAAAAATAAAGTATTAGAGACTTCGATGATGCAGAGTCATCATGCTCCTCAAAGCTCTCAAAATTAAATTAGAATTTAGAAGAAAAGTATGAGAAGCTGTTTCCCAGTGTTCACATATTTCAAGATGTTCTTTTCCTTTCACCTTTTGCATTCTTCATCTTCTCCTATGGTTGCTAAATGACTTCCTGATCTCTAATTTTGACCCTTCTCTGAAGTGCCTGCTCCTAATTCTGTACTATTATACCTGGATGATTAACTGGCTTGTCAAATAAATCACTATGAGTGCTCAGCTACCATTATTAGTCTATTAATCACTTTAGCAAAGAAGAAGTAAATGCTATTCTGTCACCTTTAGACAATTCTAGAACTGAAACAGGTTGTGGACTTGAGCTTGTATTCCAATGTGACTCTGCACATGCACACCAACAGCAATATAAAACAAAGATTATTGATAATTCAACATTTTTGTAGAAAGATAGACTGGAATCAGGCCAGCAATAGTACATGACATGAAGATCTATTTTACAAAAAAGGCACTATCGCATGCTTGTCTGCCTGGAGTTGACCAATGATGTCACCATCAGAACGCATGCTGAGAAATGGCCACCAGGATGAGCAAAGTCTAAGAGCAATGCCCATTGTATCACTCCCATGATATCATTACATCAGAGGGATGGCTCTGAAAGGGGCCTGTTTTACCTTTCTGAGATAGGTAATTCTGTCTTGTATCTTTCAGCTCTGGGTGCCTCAGGATGCCTACTCAAGGCTTCTTTCTGTTCTTTGTTTTCCTCAAGTTTTTTACTATTCTAATCTCTGTTCAAGTCCTGCTTTTGCCCTGATGCCTTATTTAAGATCTCCATCGACCCTTGGCTTTTCTACTCTTTATATTCCCAATCCATCCCCATTAAACCTTATTCACAATTAGAATGTTACAAATATTTATTTGTATTGAAGTACTTTACCTTAAAACTAACCAAAATGGTCAGAAATAGATTCACCTCCTCTTCCCCAAAAGAATTTAGGCATTATTTTTATGTTAAATGTATTTAGAGATAAGGAAGGGAAATTACATGTTACACTATATTCACAGGAAAGCCATTGACTTAATGGCGCCAAGAGGGATTTACATTGTAGAGAGATGGAGAATTTTAAACTACAGACTTTTGTTCATTCAATATCTTGTCTCAACTCCACTATCTGAGTTTGAGGGTTTTGAATGACAAAAGGGTTACTCAGATTTAGATAGGTTTAACTGGCATCAGGTTTTGGATCTTTGTTTCTTTTGTGTATCTAACAAATTACACTTTTATGAGGAAGACTGCACTTTTGGTCTATTTGCTGTGGGAGCAACAGACATATTGCTTTGATTCATTTTTATTACCCTTCCTAAAAGCAATACATTCTTCTTTATTTATACTTAGGCTGGCTTTTTACAAACCTCAGGAGAGTGTGAGACGTTCCAGAAGAGAGATGTTGAGAAAGACATTTCTGAATGACTGCATCTTTTCCCATTAAACAGCATTAACTTTGTTATTGCATAAGAAAAAGTAGTTCTATTGATTCTCAGTAACTTTTTCACCCTCTGTGAATAGAAACATAGCTAACTAAAACAAGCCATATTTTATTACTAGTGATGAATGGGTCTTTTTACTTTTTACTTGGCTCCACTCTTTAGTGAATGGGAGTACCAGGAACTGACAAATTTGAATTGAATTAATAATATGAACACATTATGTTTGGATTCTTCAGTCGCCGGTTTGGGTCTCCTAAGGTAGAAATAAGACAAGTCCAAGGGATTGAATAGAGCATTCCTTTTGTTTAAAAGCTAAGACACTCAACTTCTCCAATAATTAAGGCTGGGATAAAATATGTTGCATTTGCAGTTTCAGGCCTTGCCTTTTTTGTGTATTTGTTTCTACCAAAAACTTGTGCCCAACCCAAAGCACCTGCAGCATTATAAATGCATAGGATTTGCTGAGGCAATGATATTAGCAGGCATTGAAAGAACAGAATTGCTGGGAGTCAGCAGAAGGCCTCGAAGGTCGTCTCTAGGAGCTCTTCTAACCACTTCTTGGGTCATGGCAGATAGTTTCCTCTGCCTGCAGAGCACACAATATGTTAGGAGTCCCTCAGCTTTTGAGATTAAGAACTTGGTTCACTGAGCTCCCTCATGTATGGCAGACCAAGTGCAAGTAACTTTCTGACAATTCAGAAACAGTAATCACAAAAATATAAAAATGTTTCCTTCAAATCAAATAAACCATAAATAAGCTCCAAGGACAAAGGTCTATTTTGAAGACTGATAGCAGAATCCTGTTGGCATCCTATTGCTAAGAGTTGTGCATATTTTTTTTTTCTAGAGACATCTTCAGAACCATTTGTTTAGGCTAGTAACATGAAGCAAAGCAATGCTTGATGGCAAACTAGTACTTGATTTGCTTGGGGACAGGTAGCTTCAACTTTCCTTTGTTTTATGCATTTTATCAGAAGCTTTGATATACATTTTTTTCTATGTAGGAACTTTGGCTCATTCAATATCCAGAATGAGTGCAGAACTTTATAGATTCAGCATTGAACATGCTTCTGAGGTTTTCTTCCATAAAAATTCTTGATTCATCTACTTGAAAAAAATGTTCCTCATATAATTTTTCTGCATTTCTTATAAGGTATATGAGATACCTATCCAGTTACTGGAGTGTCTACTGGAGCCTCTCCCACACTCCAAGGCTTTCAGCCATGTGCTCTGACCTCAGGCTGTGGGGCAGGAAGCAATATCTTGAATCTCTAGACCCTAATTTTCTCTCTTAAATAGCCAGCAAATTTCTGAGGATTTCTTGTATCAAGGGCACATATTATACATGCTGAGGACTGCATGCATTCTGTGCTAAGAGCTGAGAGTCCAAACAGAACAAATCGCCTCAAAAGTCATCACCGAAGTATTTAGTGACCGGGGTTTTTTCAGTTGCTAACAAGGTAAGCTTATTTTCATATAAGAAAACTGCCACCTTAAGTGTCAGCTGCGCCACGGTCAAACAGAACTTGTAAAAGCCACAACTGAATAACTTTTTTAAAAAATGAAGATTCTAGAAATAAAGTCATAATAGTATAATAACAAAGTAAGAAGATTAGCTGAGAATAGAAACAATGAAAAGGAAAACAAGCCTGTCCATTAGGAATGATAAAATATCCTGAGAAGAGATCCCTTAGAATATATGCAGAGGGGAATTTGTGGGAAAACTCCAGCGTTTTTTAAGTGAATCTATTCCTTTTTCCTACTGAAGTTGATTTTTAAAAAAGATTTTTATTAGCAATATTGGTAAGAATGCATTACAAACAATGATTGCTGGTAGATTAGATGAAGCAATTTTGCACTTATCATTGTTAACCCAACATGTAAAAATGGTAAATCAGGCTACATAAATCATTACTATGGAAAATGGGGCTAGAGATGAACTCACTACATGACCTCACCACTATTCCACATCTTAAAGCCGAACCAATGAGAGATTAAACATTCCTGGGTAGCAACCTGTCCAGTTTGCTCTTTAAAACCTTCACTGGTGGAAAATCATAAGCTCTCTAGAAAACTTGTCCTACTACTTAACTATCTGTACAGCAGAATGTTTAACCTCAATCTCCCCAGCTGCAATTTTAATCTCATAAAACTAGTTTAAAAATCATGAGATTTAAAAAGTAATATCCCTTGGGATCTTTATATTATTTGCCTTCTACTGTTTGATCCTTTCAGATTAACCTTTCCAAATGTCTCCTAGCAGCCATGAGAACTTGAAGCCTATTTTCTGAAAAGAAAAATGAAAGTTGGATTTCTTGTAAAATAATATAACTGTAAACTGGGATTTCAAGGGGAAAAATCCCACCCAAAATTGCAGGACTTGTAATAAATGTACAAGAGCAAAAAATTGTCTGTGAGAAATACACGAGTGGTATGCCATATTCTGTTAGTCTACATCATAACTAGGTATGCATTTATACAAATTAATACAAATTTAAGGCCTGTTTCAGAACTACCTTAGACTGGTAAAAATAAGGAGAAACATTGTTAGAGTCAGTGAAATGAAAACTGGTATAAAGTAAGAGTAGATCTCATCCTTAAGAATGCAAATTTGTGGGGCTTCTTTTGTCAAAGAATACCTTTTTGAAATTATTTCTATGAACTGTTTTCACTGAAAGAAATGCTGGACAGAAATAAGCATGCTGTGCACATTTAAGTATTATAGACCACATCAGCTGGAACAAGCGAATTTGAAGCTAGATTAATTTTTGAAAGCATTTCTAATGTTAACTAATGTGTATTCCTGAAACCTATTTATTAGACAGCATTAATGCAAAGAGGTTATATAGCTTTGGCTACATTTCTGGGAAGTCAGATATTTTAGTTCAGTCTCAGTGCAACTAATTGTAACTTTAATTTTCTATAAGTAAGAGAGAAAAAAAAATCTGGCTTAGCACTTGTAATATGTAATTTTTACCTAATTAGAGGGCAGCATCTCTCAATCCTGCAATCTTAGTATTGTTAGGGAAAAAATGTAGTAGTGGTAGTGGTGCATTTCTTTGCTTATAGCAATCCTTCAGATCATCAGTGTAGAGCTCTGCATTTTCTTTATCTGACATAGGATTGAAGATGAAAGGCTGTAAGACTTTTAGATGTGCTTATACCTTCCTATGCCAAAATTACTTCCTTTTGTATTTGCAGATGGGAGCACACTGCTGCTACTACCCATGCCTGACTTGGGAATTGGATTACTTCAATATGCTGTTCATGGAAATAAAGTAAAAATCTTATTAGAAGGAGAGCTGATGCAGGAGGCAGTGAGCTGAAACATGGGTGCTGTTTGTCAAATGCAATACAAATGATTGGCTCTGACCTATAGAGACTCTTGTGACTTCAAATCTGAAGACCAGCAGGACTTTGCAATAATGTCATGGGTGCCATCAGTGACCATGTTAAAGTACCCTGGTTTTAAAGGATCTTCCATCAATGAGTCCTCAGGGATTCATCCTGACTATCAGCTACCAATCCCCTGATCTTCAGGATAAACTGTGAGCTACCTTTTTTTGCCATACAATAGATGTCACTAGGGTATAGCAAATGGAGAAGCTAAAATGAAGTAATAGACTAGAAAGTGGAAATGTTTGTCTAGTTCTGCCACTGACATATTTGGAGAAGCCACTTTCCTTCCTTGTGCCTCTATTTTCCTTCTATAATTTATCTGTGCAGCTAAAACAAACATGTGAACATCTACAGCTATTTATTTTACTTTTAGATTGGCTACAACAAAAAGAGCTAGAGGAAAACATATATACACAATCCTTAGGGTCATCATTCATTGAATGAAACTCGCTGCTCTTTTGCCCCAGTATCTTTTCCTTAAAATACATCCTCCAAGTATAAAGCTAATACAGCAAGAAGGAAACTGGGTTACAGACTGATTTTATAAACTTTAATATCCATGTTGGACTATTCCAAGGAACAACTGGTCCGACGCAATTTCCGTGATTTATCCTCCCAGCTTTTGACAGTCAATAATCAAAATAATCATAGAATGGCTTGGGTTGGAAGGTGGAAGGGACCGTAAAGATCATGCAGTTCCAAACTCCCTGCCATGGGCAGAGATGACACCCACTAGACCAGGTTGCTCAAAGACTCATTGAACCTGGCAGTAACACTTTCAGGGACGGAGCACCAAGTTTTCCAGACAATCTGTTCCAGTGCCTTACCACCCTCACAGTGAAGAATTTATTTCAAATATATAATTTAAACTTTTCCTCTTTCAATTTAAAGCCATTCCCCCTTGTTCTATACCATAAAATGCCCCTCTTTGACTTGGACTTTCTTGTAGGATTTTTTCAGATACTGGAAGGCTGCTCTGTGGTCTCCCTAGAGCCTTTTCTTCTCCAGGCTGAACCTGAACTCTCTTAGCCTGTCTTGACAGGGGAGGTGTCCCAGCCCTCTGGCCATTGCTTTGGCTCTCTTCTGGTCTTACTCCACAGGTCTACATCCTTGTGCCAGCAGCCCAAAAGGTAGACTCAGTGTTCAGAGGAGGTGGAGTGGAGGGGGAGAATCTTCTGCCAGAGACTCCAAATGCCAGAGTCTGTACCTAAATGGTTCTGTGTTTGTTGCTCTTTAACTTACCTTCAACAGAGTTCTGTGATCCCTTTTTGGAAGCATTCCAGCTTTTGGCTTCCCTTGTGCTCTCAGAAAGAAAAGCACAATAGATATTGGTATCCATTGTGCTGCTTGTGGTTGGGGAAGAATTATTATTTTTTCACAGTGCCTGGGAAGGGGCTGTAATTTGGACTTCTTCAGGTCTCACTTTATGTTATAATAATCACTCATTTTTCATGAAGACCCATACCTCTGCCAAAGGTCCAACACAGAGAGTATGTAAAGTGAACATCTGTGTTCTTTATCAGATGCCTACCACAGGAATATGCTGGAAAGCAAATTTGATTGCTACTTTGGTGCTCTGTCTTTCACATCTACTCAGTAGCTTGTTTGAGAGTAATGGCTTAAAGGAATAAAGACAGTGCCTGTCTCCCTGTGTGTCTGACCCTTCCTTAGCTGTGAATCAAAGAAAGGAATCAAACCATGAAAACATAACCCAAACAAAAGTACATGCTCAAAGAGGAAGATTTTGATTGATTTTAATGAAAAGTTCTAAATGTTTCTCTTATGTTGTACCATGCCTCTGACCTATAGCACACAATAAAAAGAAGAAAAAACTCTGGAATTGCATGCCACTAAACCAGAAGTTTTGTTATGTTCAATTTCTTAATTGACCAAGCTACATTAATTATCACTTTGCTGGAGATATCCATTTAAAATCAGACATTAATATATTGCAGAACTGTATAATATTATTATATTATATTATATTATATTATATTATATTATATTATATTATATTATATTATATTATATTATATTATATTATATTATATTATATTATATTATACTATACTATACTATATTATATTATATTATATTATATTATATTATATTATATTATATTATATTATATTATATTATATTATATTATATTATATTATATTATATTATATTATATTATATTATATTATATTATATTATATTATATTATATTATACTATACTATATTATATTATAGTATATTATACTATACTATATTATATTATAGTATATTATAATGGTAAAAAGGAACTATCAGGCCAGAATGTCTCCCAGGAATTGTGATCTGATTGTGTATTAAAATAAGTAAACCCAGATATTCTTACAATAATATTTCTTGTTTACCTTGTAAAGCAATGCAAAAATGACCAGGACTTACATTTTGCCTTTCATAAAAATATGGCAGAGACCAATTTCTGTGACACTAAAAAACCTGAAAAACATTAGTCTGGAAAGACTCCCAACAGAGAAGTGTAACCTATTCTCTGCTGAAGCTATTAAAATATGAGGCAAAACCTGATGTAGACCAATTTCCTTCTGTACAGGCAGACTCCATTTGAAATGAGAAATAGCCCAATTATGCCCCATTTCAGCATGCAGAAAAATTATTCTACCAGGTAACCACAGATAATAAATCCAACATGAATGAATGGTCCCAGTGCCATTGGTTGCTAGACCGAAGGAAAATTCAGCCCAAAAGAAAACTAATGGTTTCAGCACTTACTGAGGAGAGATCCAAGACATTGGTGTAGCATGATTATGTCCCAGTTCAAACCCAATTACTGAGAGGAACAAAAGAAAATAATTTCATTTCTTGGTAAATATGTAACACAAACAGAAAAGCTCCTATGTAGCATAGGTAGACAGGAGGCAACGCCTTAATCTATTTGTTGACAAATCCTTCAGAGCTCAAAATCACAGCTGGGCAATGGGGTCAAAGTAAGGCCCCCTGAAGGGGCTTCGAGTTCTCACTTTTCCTAAGTACCTGTGTGTGACTAGTAGAAAGGTACGCTGGTAATCTGAGGTAATAAAGCACTTCATACCCTAGCATGCACACGGCAGTCGCTTTTCTGTAAGTAGAAGCTGCACTTTCAGTTCTAGATCTCAAAAATCATCCAGCTCCCTTCCACCAGCTAGGAGCTGAAGTGTGAGCTGGCCTCTCTTCAAGGATAAAAACTTCCTAAAATGAATGGCAAAATGAAGGATGCCAGAGTTTTGATTATATGATGGAAGAAAGGCTATTCAGTATGTTTCTTGCTTTCTTATACATTTTGTCAGTCACTGGTGTGAGGGATTCTCTTACTGTTTTGAAGATGGTTTCCTCCTAAAGATTCTTTTCTGAAAAGGAACATAATATGAAGTTTGAATCCAAAAATGCTTCATAGTCATATACCTTGTGATTTAAGAATGCCTCCACTTAATGGAGAAGAAAGGAAAAGCCTGAAGAAATAATAAATGTTGTAGTGTGGAGCAGTATTGAATTAGATCCTGTAATTCCCAGTCCTGCAGCAAACCATGCTCAGCAGAGGCACATTGGAGACAGCATAACAAATGCAGAAGAGATTAGAGTTTTGTTAAGGAGCAGAGGCATAATTCTTTATCAAGCTCCAATATTTACATAAAGAACTGTGACCAAGTGATAGATTCTGGAAAACACAGGACAAGTAAGAAAAGTCTCAAGGCTTCTTCTGTCTGATATGGGTCTTGTTGCTGAGTGACAGGAGATGACCTAATGTATTGATGGTTGTGGACCTTTTGCTGTATTTCTGAGAAAGACAGAAATAGAATGAGACAGAAAAAAGCCCATCTGCTGCATGTTGATCGGGTAGACAGAGCAGATCTGATGTTTCTCTTTAAGCCTAGTATTTCTGAAGGGACACATTTCAGATCTGCTATGACCCTCTGGAGGCACATTGGCATTTCTGGCTACACGCTCATCATTACGCTTTTTAGTTTCTGGGTTAGCATAGCAACTACTGTAGTACACCAAACGTTATGCAGAACTTTATCAGTGTTTGAAAATGTAGAAACTTGTAAAACCATGTATGCCAGTAGTACCAGCAGTGGACATGCAGATGTATGGGGAGCTGGAATGTCATAGAACCAGGTGTGCTGGAGTCGTATAATTTTGCCTCTGAGCATTTAGTAAGAAATTCTAGTTCTCTTTTGCTGTAAAGTGAAACAAACTGCAATCCAGGTTATTGTACAGACTTTTGAAATGTGCTCTATATAATAGAAAAGCTACATTGCTGATGGCCTCTCTCTGCAGCATTTCTACTGAAGGAAGGACAAAGTGCAGTTCCCTTTTCTTTCACTTTTATTTAAAACTGACACTAGAGATTTTATTCTTGTAAACTGCAATGAAAATGCCTCTTGATTATTCCATTATGATGCTGGTCTCATGGATGCAGTAGAAAATAATAACTTCTAAATGACTAAGTATCTTACCTCATAAAATTTCACTGTATAAATAGACTGTATTCCATGCTACTCCTGTTGGGAGCTATATAGATTATTCTGATAAACTAGGTGGATGCCCTTCTATATAATATTATAACATTTTGCATCACTGCCGCTGTGGCTACTGTTCTTCTTTACCTATTTGGACTTCCAGCTTCCTAAAAGGAATCACAGCTAGGTTTCTCTTCCTTCTCTTCATTCATTAGCCAAAGGAAAGACAGCAACAGTTAAGAGGGTGCAGGCCATATTTCAGGTGAAGATCCCTGTAAGGACTATTTGTCTGATGAAAAAAAGGAATGCTCTTCAAGCAGATGAGTATTCTTGCAGAATCCCAGATAAACAGCTTTCTTTCACCTTTGACATTTCACATTCAGGGATCCATTCCTTTGTCATTTATTTTTTCTGTGCTGCTGCTTTGGCCCTTATCACACTAGTTATAGCACATATTTGACCATTTATGTGGAGCTATTCAATGAGAAAACCAAACATAACACAGAATGTGATAAATTCTCTAAGATTATCTGCATAATGTTGCGCTGTTTTCTTATTCTACATACTGAAAAATTTTGGTAATGAGAAATATACTTAAGGTTTCCAGAAATATTATAATTTCAAACAGATTTTTTAAAATTATATACTAAAAAGAGATATGTTTTTCTGCAGATATTTATCCTCTGGGTTCCAATCTTCTCACTACTTGCTTAGGATGAACTTTGAAGTTCTTATCTTTGCAAAATGCACTTTTCTATTTCAAAGAAAATGTATTTTTACTGGAATAAAGCTATGTTCCACACGTATTTTTAAAATATCCAGACCAAAAAATCTTTTCCATTTGAATCTACCACAAAAAAGACTACAGTTTTTCTATTGACTCACAGCTAGAGTATTTGGAAAGAATCAAAAGCAGGCTGAGTACCTTTAAAATTAAATAGATTAATAGATTGTGTTTTTGAGTCATATGTTGTGATTTTTTGGAAACTTTCCAATACCACCCTGATGCCACTGTGTATGTCTCTCTCAGTGGCACAGTTTGACTCAATTATCCTTACTCTAAAATCTTTTGATATGAGCTGTGATAATTGGAGTTGTTTATGCTGCATTAATCTAGGAGGCTACAGATCAAAACTGCCGGAGTGTGAGATCGAGCTGACTTGGAAGAAATGAATTCTACAAGACCAGCTGCCAAAATTGCTGCAGAAACATTAGGAATAGAGGCTATGAATATGCCCCGTCTGATTTTTTTTCTCATGAGGCAGAAACTCATGTCACAGAGTTAGTCATGTTGATTCATGTCTAACCACTTCAGTATTCTTTTTTCTCTTTGTGTTTTGTTTACAAACTGACTGAGGTGCTTTATGGTGCAGACTCGGACTAGAGGCTCTGAAAGGCACTGCTGTGGGGTTTGACAGAACCTGGTTCTTGGTGAGGTAAAAAGCCTTTGACATACTCCCTAGAGTCCAGGTAACACTTGGAGCTAAGGGACATTATTGTCACCTGGGCTGCAAAGCTCAGTTTTCCCTCTCCATGAAGCCAATAGTGTCTGGCATCACAGTGCCAGAGGGAAGGAGTATCCATCTTGATCCCAGCCCTTATTGCTCCTATTGATAAGAGATTGCCCAACATGTGGGTGGCTTTTGGACAACTTCTGCACTTGTGATTTTGTGGCTGCAGTTAACTAGATTCCAGAGTTCCTACAGAAGTACATTAAGTGTTGTAAACAGCTGAATCTCTGTAACTAAATTACTCCCTTTGATTTTTAAATATAGGAAATTATACCTTTGGTCAACATGTTAAGCACATTTACCTGAATTTCATGGAAAACTGAAATATTTGAGTATATTTGGGTTTGAGCTTCCAAAAAATTAGGAAAAAAACCACAGATCTTTTGGATAATGGAAGAAAAGAGGAAGGGAATTGTCATCTTAGATGACAGAAATCAGCATTTGTATAAGTGTCCCCTTCACAAAATCAACAACCACTAAAAGCCTCTGGAAGATCCCCTTTCACCCACATGGATTAATATGTAAGCATTTTACCCCTAAAAATTGCTACAAGAGGTCTTTGTGCTTTGCATTGCCTAAAATTTTTGGTCCTTTTTCATTTTCCTTTCCTCACTTTCAGGTAGTGTGAAGTTGTTGGATTGAAAATCTGGAAAAAGTAAGACACATGCAGGCAAAACTGAAAAGGCTTTTCTGACAAGGCAAGTCAATGAGTAACTTTATGGCTGGAATGTTTACATATGTACATCTATATCTGGGAAAATACTGATGGGCTTAGACTGTCAAGTCAAACTTTAATTGAATGCATTATTATTTTTCACAACAACATTAGACATGACATAGTACATGAAGGGTGGTTAGCAAAAGATCTGTTGAAATTATTCCTTTGGAGAAGTCATCTGGGAAAGAAGTGATGTCTTAAAAGAGGCAACTCATTTGTAGTCAGCTGGGTCTTACCAACTCAACATCAGCTGGGGCTGTAAGAGTTCTGGATGAATACTTAAGATCAAATGTTAATAAATCCAAACAAGGGCATAGTATCTTTGATGAAGTAAATCCCCATATATAATAGAATACAGAAGTTTCACTCATGAATACACATAAAAAGTAGATAAATCATTACTGTGCTATTATAGGAATAGAGCCCAGACAGAGTAATTTTGTTAATATCCTGGGCTGGAAAAAGTTTGAACTCAAATAAAGTTTTATTGGCCTAGCATACAAAAGAGTCTATGAGTCCTAAGAATTTCAGTTGTTTTAACATTTCATCAATTTATCCTTAATTTTTTAAAAAACATTTAGTATCACTACCAAGTGTCTATTCTTATTTTCACTTTTTCCTTGTTTTTTCCCCCTTTCATTGGTCTTCTACATTCCTCCTCACTTAAAAAAAATAATAAAATCAAAACAATTGTAGGTAAACAAAAGAAATTTGGGAAAGCCATCACAGCACAATTAAAATTAAGGATTTTTTTTTTTTTTGTGCGGAAGATGGATTGTAAAAGAATTTTTATGTAGAAAATATAGAGGAAAAATTAAAGTACAAAACAGAATGACTGAGGGGCAGGTGAGCAGAGGGAGCCTACAGGAGATGTGGAGCTGGCTGCCTCTGTGAAGAGCTCCTTCACCATAAAAATATTTGGGTGACATTTCTTGCAAATTATCCTAGTAGAGATCCTTCAGTGTATCTCTAGAATTCCCAGAGAGAATAAATATTATTTCATTTGGCCTAGAATATCCTGTCTATCAGTTATCTCTCACACTAGAGCCTTTTCCCCAAAGTTAATGTGTTTTCTTATAGGACTGAGCTCATGCAGATAACCGGTGCAGGTCAGAAAAGAGATTTAAACAAGCCCATTTCAAAAGGCAAAACCTTATAAAGTGGTTAAATCTAATGTAGGACTTTTAATAACATTGATAGGACAGCACTGCCTGAAGTCTGAGAAAGGAAAAAACGGGTACATTTCAGTTGAATTTTTTACATATTTGGGAACTGGCCTTCCTGCGGATAAAATATTTAGTCTTGTTAATACTACACCTTTTTGTGTTCTGGTCCATTCCTTGACAATACAAAAGTCTAATTCTCTTTTCTCTCTCCTCATATGGGCCTAATTAAATCTGTTTCCCCAGGAGAGTGAAGCACACAACTTATTCTTTTTTTCAAAAGTGAAACTTGAAGGATTCATCAAACTGTATCTGGGTCTGTGTTTCTTGACCAGTCCCAAAATATTTTTTGTCTGTCTGGAAGCAAAACTGTTTTATTTCTGCATATCTATGTTTATCTAGCTGTGTAATGGCGTGCAAGAATGAATTCAGAAATGGGCATTCCAGCCGGAACAAAAAGCAGAGAATGAACTTTGCAAACAGCATTTTGAAAAGAGGCGAAAGCGCTTGCCTGCATTTACACCCAGCTAAAGTATTGCTTTAGTGTGATTTAACATTCTATTAACCAGACAGCAATTTGTACAAGAAGTCCTTTTCATCCTTTGACCTTTGGATTATTTGGTATTGCTCTGACAAGGCAACATTTGAAGTGGGCTCCTCTGGGTCTTTCATTGCACATCTTCTGGATAAATCTTCAGTTCAGCGTGGTAATCAAAAGGTTAATGCAGGATGATTCAGAAGGGTTTAGTTGGAACAGAACACTTAGAGCACCTCTCCTTTTTTTCTATTGCCTTGTCTGCAAATGCTCAGCCTGCTCAGCTCCTCTTCCATTACACAGCCTTGACCTGGCAACATGTCATGACAGTAAACTTGGGCTGAAAGGGCAAAGGATGTGTCTGGGTTGTAACTTTTGCAGTGTTGGCTAGTGGGGTGCTGCATATGTGTTCAGATCTGAGACCATCTCACAAGACAGACTGCTTTGTAACATCCAGCTTCCTTTAAATCTGGAATTTAAGGCAATAGATGGCAGTGTTGGACTAAAAACTTTGGCTGGAAAGGAAGGTGACTTCAGGGTCCTGCTGATGGCACCCTCTATCTCTGCTGCAAGAAGAGTGAACCTCTCCTGTGTTGTGTGCACACCCTGCTGCAGTTCCCCTCTGCCAGGGCTGGGAGGCTGCTCTGCACCCCTCCTGGGGCTCAGCACCCACCTCAGAGCTGCACCAATGGAGAAACAGGCTCGTCACTTCTCCTCTCTCCTTTTGATCTTTTATTTGTAATCTGATGATTAATAGCTCCAGGTGAGTAATAACAAAAGAGAAAGGTTAGTTGTATGTGCTGCTGTTATTGAATAACAGACAGATTAAGTGCTGCATGATGCTGAGTTTTTTAAATGAGAGTATTTACTCGAGTTTGCTTCCCTCTCTTGTCTGTGTATTTTTTTAGGCTGGTAGAGAGACTTCATTAATCAATAGATTTTACAAGGGGCTATGTATTTTAGCAGCAAATTGTCAGTTACAATTCTTTGCTGCTTAGTTTGTCCTCCAGCACTGTTTACTTCATTGTTCCCTATTAATCAAAGCAGCAGAGGTGAGGACAGCTAGGAAAACTTGTGCTGGATGTTTCTGTTCATTCATTTATTCTGTGATTTGTTATTCTGCCCATCTCTCAGAATCTTCCTGTGCTTACTCAAGTGGATCTATGTCATCATCCCCAGGGTTACAAGAAGAAAGCGCTGATTTTTAATTTCTACTGAGCTGAAGTCTCAATTTTTTAAGCTACAACAATGAAAGCCTCTATTTTGCAGTTTTGAGTGGTTCTGGACCAAGATGTTAAAAATTGAATCCCACAGCCCCCTCAAAGGCAGGTCAGCCTTGCCTAATTTGGCAGCTGAAGCAGTAAGTCATGGATTTTAAATGTGTTGTCCAAGGTCACGATGCTGCTCAGTAGCAGAACAGGGACTGGGACACAGAATCATCACGTCTCAATTTTGTTTCTTCTCCTCTTTACCCAGATTTAGCCACCAGACTGCACTAGAAAAACTGATTTTCTAGTACAATTAAATCTTAAAAGCTGCAGGCAGAATCCTGTTTCAAATCCCACTGACAAAAACACTCATGGAGCAATGATGATCAACTACATTTCCCAGATGGAAAAACTCTATTTCCCTCATCAAAATTTCTCCCTGTACAAGGAAGTCTATGTGTAGACCTCCATGATTTCTTTGTATTCTTACTGCCTTTCCAGATACTTTGTTTCACTTTCAAATGTTTCTTTCACTTCCTAATAACAATGCTGTAGAGGAAGAAGCTTTGTTAATGTAATATGGAGGCAGTTCAGATTCTTGAAACAGAATAGCCGTACCAAAATTTTCAAGGCTTTAGGCTCTTAGTATTTTGGAAACCTGGCAAAATGTAAGAGCTTTGATCAAGAAGAAATTGGTCAAATATCTTTCAGTTTATCAGGAATGCAATAATTGTACAGTCGCAATTTTGCTGCCATTGTTATTTCTTTCTTGACTTTTTGCAATGGTCTCACTCCTGAAGAAAAGAGGAAATATAACAGCATGTAACAGTCTATTTGGAAATTGCTTTGATATGTGGCCTGTGAAAAATGTTGTCTGAGCTCCTGCAATGTTATTGCTCTCCAAATCAACTAGAAATAGATTGAAGAGGGAGAACTGGTAGAAAGATTCTAATGCATGACTGTGGAGAGAGACTTGTGGAATTGCAAGAAAGTGTTGTGATGAAAGCTACCATAGGTTAAAGTTCCAATTGAGGTGAGTGTGGAAGGATTAGAGTGACTTATATATACACCTATATATATATATGTGTGTGTGTGTGAATTTATTGAGATTTGCAAATTAATATTTTCACTCACACTTTAGTCCACTTTTTCTGCATCTGAGACCTCCATTTTTGCCACATAAAATCATATGAAACAATCACTACTCCATGATGTTTTTCAATTTCTCACAAAACTGGCACCATAAACATTTGTGATCAAGCAGAGATTAAATTTAAATTAAAATTTTAAAATTTAAATTATATCGAAAAGTTCTATTTAACAAATTCAGATCAAGATCTTATGAAATTCTGGCAGGCAATCCCTGTCAAGGGGAAAAAAAAAATCTCTGTTTGAGTGCATTAGATATTGAAAATTAAGAACCAGTAAAGGAGCTAGTAATGTTTTGGAAAGGGGAAAAAAAGGGTAAAGGAGGGCATAGTGGATTCAGTCAACTTATTTGGAAAAGCAGATCAAAGGATAATGACCAGAATGTTCTCTCTCTGTGTAGAAGTTAGTGCTTTTTGGCAAGTGTGTTGGGAAAGAAAAGAAGAAGATGAATAAAAATGAAAAATATTCCCAAACAATGATCAAATTAGTAAGGTGTGTCTAATGTGTCTGATCTACTGAGTTGCCTTTAGAAATTATATTTAAGGATGCACCAAAGAAAATGAAAGACAAAATCACAATCTGAAATTAAATGTTTGAGAATTCTTTAGGAAAACTAGGAAATATTTCTTTTCCCATTTCCCTAAAACAGCTGTCCATTTAAGTCCTGCGGTGAAGTGGGTCTTTCTGAAAAAACTTTTGTGGTTCTTCATGGCCAGAGTGGTCATTTAGATTTGGACAGTAAAACCCACTCAAAATATCCCTTACCATTGAAGCCAGCAGGAGCATAGGAGCTGCAATACTTGTTTCAATGTCACATTCTGTATTCCTGTCTCCTTTTCAGCAATGGCAAGTAATGGATGCATCAGAGACACAGGATCATAGAAAGGTTTAGATTGGAAGGGACCTTAAAAATCATCTTGTTCCAATTCCACTGCAATGGGCAGGGGCACCTGGTTGCTCAAAGCCCCATCCATCCTGGCCTTAAACACTTCCAGGGATGGGACATCCACAATTTCTCTGGACTGCCTGTTCTAGTTCCTCAACATCCTCATAGAGAAAGATACTTGTTCAGGCACTGCACACTATAGTATATGTATATAGTGCAAAATTCTGCTCTATTCTGGGTCTAGATAAAAATAGGATTATGTCCCAAAGTGTGCAGCTTGAAATGTATAAAATTAATTGAAGCACTAAATATTAATCCATTTTTACCTCAATTTTTTGAAATGTAATGTTAAATATGCCCTGATTCTCTATACGTGCTGTGGGGCTATTTATTAAAAAATAATCAAATCAGTGTGTTTGTAGGCCAGGCCTGAGTTCTTTGAGGGTTCAGAGCTTTGTAAAGCTTTCTGCCATAACTGAATTAGAGGATAAGAATAGTAAAATGGATATAAAGTTACGGAGTGGCAGAGAAACCAAGAAGAAAAATGGGGTCTTGCACATTCTAGGTTCTGGCAGGACCAGGCAGCCTGAGCATGACTGTGACAGGATATTGAGTTTCATAGTAACTTTGGGAATATTGTTTTCTGTCTTGTAGCAGGAACTCTCTCAGTTTCCCCAAGACTGAAATGTTGTTCAATTAGTGAACTGCTTTTTGTGAAGAGTTCTGGTAAATGGGAAGTGCTTCATATTGGCAGTCAAGGCTACAGAATAATCATCTAGGAGATTTTGTGAAGGTCACATTGATTTAGTAATTTGCAGCCAAATTGGACAAAGCACAGGAGATTGTTTTGTCAGCAACAGTCCTGCACTAGGATGAAACTCTGAGGATCAGAACAAAACTTAAGTAATCAAATCTTGTTTGGAGATGCTAAAGGGAATCTAAGTGAGGCACAAGGATTGTGTGGAACTTTTAGGATATTCACAAATATTGTAGGGGAACATAGCCAACATCTAAGCTGGAGCTACTGACCATTTTCTTTCTTTAGCTGTTTTAATTATGGTAATATTAGAGGGTACAGTTATTGGATAACAGTAACTGCAGGAAGATAAAAGAAACCTGAAATCACTATTGAGCAGGAAAGAAATTTTTGGGTTCAATCTTACAACATAATCCGTTGATGTTTCTGCTGAAAAAAACATCTGGTTTTGTTGTGTGTTCTATATTGTGTTCCAGTGTCTAGTCTTACATTCCTCTGTCTGTCTCTTTATGGACAGGTGTTGTGAGGTGAAAGGTAAGAGCAGATCTACTAGTGGAAAAATTATTCAGGTTTACAAGTGTAATTTCTGGCTTGATCCAAATCTTTGTGGGTAAATGATATGATTTGTGCTTCTACCTTACACCCACTGAATGAGAAGTTCTTTTTCCAAAGTTTATTTCCTTCTAGTCAGTACTTAGATATACTAGAGCAGACTTTGTCACTGGTCTGTACATATGCTAGTAGCTTGAAGTCCCAGTGTGAGTGCTGAGTGGTTCAGTTCATAAAGCAGTAGAATAGCCCTAACTTTTCTACTGCTTTATGAAAACTTTTCTACTACTTTTCTGGGAAAGTAGTAACTTTCTGGGGGGAAAAGTAGTAACATTGTTGAGGGACAATTTTTGGCCTGACATAAGTCATCATGAGAAGTGCATCAGAAATTATTGCATATTACCCATGATAATGTATTTTCCCAGTAAAGAGAATGAGGACACTGCCTCTTAAAGAGTGAAGCTGATTCTGTGGAAGATTCAGCATTTTCTCCAAGAAAAAAGAATAAGACAGAAGTTGAAATGATCAGAAATCTTAGTAAAGAAGAAATAATCTATGAAATGAACAGTTTTAAAATAATGATACTTTTTTTCCTTTTTGGAAAAGAATCGCTTTGAAAACATTAACAGTCAGTAAACTCCTCTTTGACTAAGTACGATTATTTCTGCTTTTACAAACAAAGAAAAAAAAACTTGAGTTTCACTGAAATCACAGGAAAATGCTACTTTTTATGCGAAGAAGAGCCCATCACTCTGCTGCTTGATGGTGAAAACAGTCTCAGGGGCACAGAGATCCCTATGTGAGAAAACTGTGGAATTTATATTTCATGAAATTACCCTAACTATAACTTCTGACTTTGGGGTCAATCAGCTGCCAGCAATATTTCATAATTCCACTGCCTCTTTGGTTGTGGAGTTCACCTTTGACAGCATTTTTGCCAACTGAAATACCAAGAGAGACTAAAACTGGGCCTGAAGCACCTCAGAAGCGTCTGCTTTCTTAGTGAATTTAGAGGATTCTGTGTCATAAGCTGAGCCAGTGAGGTTTTGAAGATTGAGTAATCCTTCTTAGCCTTGTATCCTGCAGGGAAAGGGGCTTGGAACAACATCTAACAGCTCACACAAATGAAAGGACTCACTCAAAGGCAAAGATGTTCACTCAAGTAGTTTTTTTTCTAAAGTTCTACACTGGCTCTTAGGACTTTACTGTTAGAAGAACAGAAATGGTTGTATTAGGGTATCTAAATCACATTCCCCATGCTGCTCCTCTTTAAATTGTATAGAAATGCTTGAAAATGGAATGCATCCTAATGAAATATATAGTATTATAATGCACTGTAATGCAAAAATAAAAGTAATAGGTTACAAATGTGACTGGAGAAGAACACAAAATGAAAATTAGAGCTAGTATTTTTTTTTATTTTACAGCTCAGATTCAAAATCTGCAGATTTCTGCAGATGAGGTGAGCAATCCTGATGTGCTCTTGAGATGCATTGGGTTTGCACATGCTTATGTTTCTCTCTTCCTCTCCATGATTTCTTAATTACATACAGGGCTTTCCTTTTTGACATATGTGAGGATAGAAAAAATTCTGTCTCGGGAGCTCCTAGCTTTTATTGGTGTAACACTTCAGATTCGGGGATGGTTCTGAGAAGAAGTAAGAACAGTCATGAAATTCCTGATTGAAGACAATGTTCAGAGTTTCAGAGGTAAGACAAAAATTTAGGTTCTTTCCATTTTCACAAAATTTCCCTTAAAGGTGTGGGGAATTCTTCTTCAGGAGGTATATTATTGGTTGTCAGTGCTGTGGTATAACAATTAGACACAATGATGGAAATTTGCCTTCAGGCCTTGCATTTTTGAAAGAACATATTCATGTTTTGCTCTCAAAAGTACAATTTATCAACAGAGTGCTCATTAAAGTTACACAGGGTTCAAGACTTTCTGGTAAAACTTTTACTTTAAAAATTGTGATTTTGAATTATATGTACCTCAGATTTTCATTTAAAAAAAGTTAAAAAATCCAAAGCTAAACATCCAACTCCAGAACATTCTGTTTTAACATCTAAACTGCTTTTATTTTACAGTAATTTTCAACTGAATGTTAGTCTGACAATTGTGTTTTGCTGCCAAAAAGCTAGCAAAAAAATTCAGAATACATGAAAGGAAATAGTTTCCTATTATCTCCTCATAAAGAAGAGGAAATTGCACCATATCAGTGTTCCTTATAAAGAGCTGTTCAGCCATCTAAAAGATTTAAAATTATTATCAATATTAATAATCATAAGCCAGACTTTTATTACTTTTAAAATGTGGAGAATTTTAAATTTTTGAGAATTTCTGAAAGCAGCTAAACAAACAACATACCTTAGCCTAGTAAAACAAACGTGACTGTGGTAAATATAGAGGCATCTGAAAATGTATCTATATGCCAGAATTGCAAGAGAAAACACCAATAATGAGAAAGAAGTAGAAGCCTAACAGTTTGAAAAATATTCAGTGTGTGTTTCTTAATATTAAGAGATTTAAGAGCAATCCTTTTTTTTATCTTTGTGTTGTAGTTGTGTGTTTAGGACTTTTCATCATGTTAGAAATTTCCCTGCTTTGCATCACAAAAATGCCTAACTGTCTCTTCTGCATAAAACACGGGGTAGCATTCTGATGAGTTTTTGTGATTGTGTGAGGAAAATTTTGAGAACAGAATTCAAGGGCAGCTGAAACTGAAAACCAAATGCTGTGAGCTTTGTCTCAGATAAGTTAAAAAGTACCTCTGGGTGAAACAGTACTATGTTTGTCCTTGAAGCATCATGTCTAGCTGTGTTCTTACAGGCACTTTAAACACAGGAGGAGAATACTGTTGTGGCCAGCCAAAAATGGCTCTTGGTGCAAGAGACAAATTGAACAGCTCAGGAAAACACTTCATGCTGAATAAGAAAAAAAAAAAAAATTGCAGAAAAGAAAGTAGACAGCTTTCTTCAGGTCACCTTTCTGACATTTTTTCTTATCCAATATGGAGTAGCTTGTAATTTTGAAAATTCTTTTTGCTCTCAAAGAATTGTTGAGAAGTTTTGTTGTTGGATGACCATCAAATCATTTCAACCATCTAGAAAAAATTAATACTTCCATATTTTTAATATCCTTTCCCCTTCTATTGGAGCTGAAAATATTCACACACGTTTACCTGAATTCTGCAGTTTCTGGGGGATTGGGTTTTCTGTTTACTGTTTGTGAAAAAATGTCATCAAACCCTGGTCTTATGCCTCACATTTTAAAAAGTAGATGCAGTGTGTCTTCTGCCAGCAAACCCTGATACAGAGTCTCATATCAAAGCAAATGAAAGCAAAAATTACTGAACTTGCCCCCTGCAACTTTCTAAGATTAAAGAAAGGCTATTTATTGTAAACAAGAACAAATTATGTTCAGGAATAAATAAATGAACAGTGTTTTTCTTAATTTGTAAGCTGAAACTAGAAGGGACTGAATTGTGTCTAAAACTACTACACTGTGTGTTTCTGAGGTAAATGTCATTGGTTCTGACACAGTTTTCTTAGCACCTTCTTCACAGTTTGATGTCTGTAAGTACAATGGGTGTTTAATTGCTTGTAGAGGCTGACAATCACTGACAATCAGGCAGTGCAATATCATTGGCCGATTGTTTTTTCCACATTGAAAGTCCATCAATATTTTAATTAAATATACTGGGAAAAGAATTGTCAGGTAAATGTTTGTAAAGATGTTCTTGTTTTTGAACTTTCTGTCCTGGTAAATAAATGGTATGAAACCCTGCCTGCTAATCCTCAATCCTTCTCCTTGTAATCACAAGGTCACATTTCTTCCTGAATTTTAGGCCTTCTGAAGCCTCATAAAAGTGCCCATCTCAAACCTGCAGGCTGTGCTTGCAAGTGTAACACCAAACTTCCACCTAATCTTGTAGAAAATGTTGATAAAAATACTGCACCTTTAATAGCAAAATTGGCAATTACTAGCAGCTAAGTTTCTTTGCCAAAAATTAACTGCAATATAGCTTTAAAAAGTGGCATATATTCACAACAATATATTGTAATTTGAAATCCAGGCTCAGGAAGGAATATCTAGATTATGTTGAAAATCTGCACATTTCTGCACCGTCATTGTAATTGTCATTCTCCTATTACCCTAAATGTACCTGACTGCTGCATTTCCATTAAATCAGGCATTTAAAAAAATCTCATTTAATAGCAGAAACATGTCTTGAAATTTAAATAGAATATCTTGATGCTCATTTGCAAGTAAACTTTGTTAGATAATTTGTTAGCAGCTACACATGAGGTCTGTATATAAGAATAACCTAACTATATTTGTTTGTCCATTCTAAAAGGACCTGGATATTCATATTTAAATTTAAAAGTTAATTAGAAATCAGATGTAGTACACAACATCTTTATCAAATGTAGAAGTTTACAACAGTCTATAAGGGCATTTATATGGTATTTATATACATAATTTTATAGAATGAGCAAACAAGGCCAAAAGAATGCTTCTATAAACATAACTTCTGTTGAACTCTGGGTTCTCATATCAATTTCTTCTCTTTTTGTGCTTGACCCCAGTGACAATATTTTGATTGGCAAGATGAGTTTTTTGAATGAAATCTCAAGTTACAACTAGTATGTGTGAGGCAGGGGTTGAAGTTCAGTTCTCCCAATAGTTCATTCCAAGGAAGAAGTTAGGATCCTGTCATTCAGCATAGAAAGTTTAAAATCTCTGTGTTTTCCTATAATAAAGAATGTACAGTGTTAACTAAGCATTAGAAAGTAATTTATGAACATCTGATGAAGAAAAGACATTCTGACCCTTATTAGGATCCCCAGAAACTACTGTGCCCAAGGGAAGTACAAAAAATGTATGCCTCACTTAATAAAGCTCCTGATTAAGTACTGTGAATAAAATTAAGTATGCATACAGTTTCTCTTTCTGCTTTTGAAAATCTGTGAGATTTCTATCAATTGCCAGAGGAAGTTTACTCTGTGCATGTTTTACATAAAGAAGCTCTGATTTAAGATGCATATACAGCATTGTTTGTGTCTTTGTTTTAAAAAGAAATGTATTTGGAAAGAAGGCTGAATCATGGCACAAAGATGAATAATTACTGTTGGTTTTACACTGCCTCTTACAAGTGACATCATCCTCTTCCACTGAACCTGCAGAAAGCATAATTCTCCTTCCACTGTAAAAATGAAAGTGGTGTCTCAGACACCAGAGAAACCTGTTCTAAATATGTCTTGTCAGAACAGTGCATATCAGTTTTAGATGTGGGTGCATGTGTTTCTTTTTCTCTTAACCTTCTTTGTAGTTTCTCTACAAGCATGATGCAGAAACTCCTACTAAGTATTCATGGCACTTTATTATATGGCAATATTTTTTGACTGGGATCTTTCTACACCTAATTAATTAATGACTAAGAAAAGAAACATTCCACAGGCCAACAAGTAAGAAGCAGCTTAGATTGGCTTACAAGTAAAAGATAAGTAGGTATAGCTGGTATAAGCATATTTGATGTACATTTGTACCAGAGCAGTCACTGAGATCCATTTGATCTTGTGAAATTTTGAAACAAATATTTACTAAGATGAACTTAGCAAAGCAAATGTGTCTGTCTCAATGTTGTCTGCAAGAAAAGCTTAATGATTTGACCAAGTTAACCTAAGAGCTCCCTAGCAGCAAACTTTGATTTTTCCACGTCAAGTGTGGCTTCTTGAAGCACAAGAGAGTGCTCCATCTGTGAGTAGCAAAAGTGTAAATTTTACTCAGAAATGAGCAATTCAGAATTATCTGTTCTCCTAATAAACACTTCGTGATGGTGGTGTAGGTGGTGAGAAGGAGGAAGAAGAGATGGGGAGTAAGACAGGGAATCAAACAGTTAATTAGATTAACATTTTTGCAGATAGCTAGAAACTGGACGCAAACATCAGCTTTAAGTGTGACTATGAAATAATTTACTTCTCTTTAGTGTATTTGTTAAAGGTTGCAGAAATCTCCAGGGCACAGCTCTTTTTTTTTATTTTTATTTTTTTTTAAAGATGAGCTCAGTTTAGGGAATTAGCTAATTTGGGAGGACTTGATCTGTTTGTCTTTTTATAAACTGAGTACCATTGCATTCTGTGAGCAATGTCAGTGAAGCATGATGCTTGAATTAAATGTCACTTTGGCTGAGGCCATATGTCTCAGATTAGATATTTAGAGATATAATTCTCCCATTGGCTTTTACAGTAAAAAAAGAAGCTATCTACATAGACGTAAATGACAGATTAATATTAAAATGTGAGTGCTGATTATCCTGGTCATTATTGTCAAATTTGTAACTTGTATGGTAAGAGGAAAGATGTTGGGCTCAATTCCAAACTTTTATACCAGGCAAGTCTGTTTGTGAAACTTCAGCTGTCTGAATTTAGTGAAAGAACTATCTCTGTGTACACTTTAGTTATTTAGTATTTACTTCTATCAAGCCTATGTTCTCAAACACATCACTAATTTCATGTAGATTTCCAATTAAATTAAAGGTTTTCTCTTCACTTGAGCACTTAAAGGGAGGAAGAGGTTTTGTTCCTTCCTGAGAAAGAGTGTCCTGCATGTTTTAAGGCACAGACCCCTAGGAGATATACCCCCTGGATTTAGTGGCATATCTTCCTTTTGGCAGGAGAAGGTTCAAACAGCTCATTTAGCTCTGCAGTATTTTCTTGCTCAAGTTGCTTTCCCAGCAGTCTGTGAGTCATTGGGGAAAGAAGAGGTGGAAATCTCTGGAGCCTGAGGAGAAAATGCACAAACTTCCCACTCAGCAGGAATGCCATCTATAGTAGACCTGGCTCTGCAGCCCAGGTTTGCATGAACTTTCAGCTGTGACTTCTGTGGCTGAGGATGTGAAAGCAACTTTAAATCATCCTGGAATTCAGGTTATGTTTATAGAGTTGAACAGACCCCAAAGAAGGCCTTTGAAAACTCCTTACACCATACTTTTTATCCCTTTTAACTGGGTGAAATGAGAAAATATTAATTTATCCTTGATTTGTAGCCCTTGGATAATCCTCTGGCAAATAATACAATTTTAAAGTTGTACTGATGACTACACCCACAAACACAAGGCACTGCACCATCATAAGAATTAAAGCTTTTAACACCTTCTCACTGAAAATGAAAGCAAACTTGAATAAAATACTAGGGGTTATTTGCCCCAGTTTTTTCAGTCTACCACTAGACTTACATAAAACACATTCCCTGAAAATCCATGTATTCACTGGACTGCCTACTTTTAGCTTTCTTATCTGCTTAATATTTCAGAGAGAGAGAGAATGTTTTCCACATGATACACTGGCACAGCCCCTCTGTGTAAATACAGGGCCTTTACCTGAGCCTGCACAGACGTGTTCAGCTGCGGTTCCTGTCACTCTGCAGCACTGTGGGAAAGGGTGTCCAAGCACTTAGTGACCACTGTGACCACTCATCATCTCCACTGATTTGTGGAGATGTTTAGAGTCAGAAGGTAGTATCTTAGTCTGATGACAAATGATAGCCCAGTGAGAAAAGGTGGAGACATTTCTGCCTAAGCACAAGGGCTGACATAATATCCATAAATCCTGTCGTGTTTTGTTCCCGATGACACCTGCCTACCACCATCAATATTAACCCAGTTCTCATTTTACATTATCTTTAATATATCTCAGGGATTATAGGGGTGCTCAGGTACAGCTGTACAGTTTGAGACATATAATGAAATGCTATCTTTTTTATTTTTGAGAAAGAGAACAGCATAGTTTTGGTGACTTTGATCAAATGACCACAGGAGAGGTTAGAAAGGAAGGGGTGATCCCTGATTATAAAAAGTTTTGGAAAACTTTTAATCATTTTGCTCTGATTGATCTAATCATTATTGTAAAAAGGGACTACAGTTACTGTTTCTATAACAATGTTATGTCAGTATGAGTCACAAAGAGTAAGAGTCGGAGGAAGAAAGCTCTGAGTATGCAACAGTTGCAGCCTTGCTTTGAACGGCATGAATGGCATACAAAAATCCATACATACAAATAAGTTGAGACTCTATAACACTCACAGCTTTTAATTCCAAAATTAAACAATCCAAAATACATGGGAGGTTCTCACAACAAATGCTTCTTTTCTATTTTCCTATTTCTTATCTTCCTTAGCTATTCAGGGATGAAGACAACAGGACATGAGAATAGGAAAGAGCAGCAGACTCTATTTACGTATTGCAGAAAATTTTCATATATAAAAATAAACAACAAAATTAATAGATCCATCAAAGCTGTGTGAAAAAACACAAATCAGGAAAAAACACTATGCTCTGGCATTACTCTTTTAAACCTGTGTGAAATTCTCTCTGAAACCATGAGGATTTTCAATTTCTCATCATAATGATACTTCAATGCTTGGGACTTGCAATGAGGACTTTGTGTCCATTACTGGCTATCGATAACATACAGTCTGTGCCCAAAATCACCGGTGGAAATTAATGGCTCATGTAAAACCCTGTTACTATTCATCTTTGAAAGAAAAGAATTATTTTTTCTGTTATCAGTCATCCACCCTGCAACAAAAAAATGAATGCAAGTCTTAATGCTGTGATTCATTTTTCCAGTCAGACCAAGAAAGAAATAAACCTGCAATTAAAAGCGTGAAAATACCGAATTGTGTTCCTTGGAGTAACAAGACTTCTTCTGTGGGAACTGCTAGAAGAAAAAATTTCAATGTTACATCAAGGTGTGGCTGAATAAAAAGGGTTGTTTTCTGTTTAAAAATCAGGATCTTTCTGTGAGTGATTGAATATATGTATGGAAATGAAAATATATGGGCAAGTGTTTGAGAAATTTTTGAACTCTACTTTTTAAATTTATTTCTTTGGGACAGAATTTAGTGCTCAAAGTTTCTTAACCATTTGGAAGTTGATTCTGAAGCATTTTATTCTTTTCTCATTTGTATATGTTAGCAGTACTGCTGCTGTCGATTGGTACTAGGTATGTGGTGTAAGATGCATTTCCAGCTCTGGTCAGCATGCTACAAAGGTTATTGTTAAAAATGCAACATTGATCCACTGTAATTGAATCTCAGATAATATGGCCACTGGATCAGTGGCTGACATTTTAGTGACAGCCATAAAACTCTAGCACAGAGAAATATGTTGCAAAGACCTGTTCTCTAAGTGTATCTCAGAGACTACAGTACTTTAGATAACAAAGAATTTATTTCTTTCAATTATATACAGACCTTTAGAAGTATTAATGCTACATGCAAGAGTGACACACAGTTTTACCACTGCTCAGAACATCTATGGTCCACTTAACTATGTTACTCAGAAATATTTTTGGAAAGAAAATAATGTCATGATTTTAAGGGTGTTTATGAATGTTGATTGACAACTGGCTAAACATGAGCCAAGGTGGCCAAGAAGGCCAATGGCATCCTGGCATGTACCAGCAATAGTATGGCCAGCAGGAGCAGGGCAGGCATTGTTCCCCTGTCCCAGGCACTGGTGGAGCCACACCTGGAGTGCAGTGCCCAGTTTCGGGTCCCTCACAATGAGGAGACACTGAGGTGCTGGAGCATGTCCAGAGAAGGGCAATGGAGCTGGTGATGGGTCTGGAGCACAAGTGTTGTGAGGAGCAGCTGAGAGAGCAGAAGCTGGAGAAAAGGAGGCTCAGGGGAGACTACTTCTTTCTACAACTACCTGCTTCAAATCCTTAAATTCTACTACTCTGGTTATATTTTGAAGGGTACTCACTGATTTCACAGACATTAATAATTCTGTCATTTATAACCAGAACACTTAAAACAGGTGACAAAATATCATGTATCAGTGTGTATTTACAGGTGAAGTGTGGTCTATTGAAGAAAAATGACCTTTCATTAGACCATAAGATAGAAACTATTGCCAGTGGCAATGAAAGAAACCTAATATTTGATAGTTCAGTGACAGGATAACAGACAAGAACTTATATATTCCAAGTGTTTATTAAAGAACTTAGTTCTAATAGAATGTCAGTCTTAGACAATGTTATGTTCTAGTGACTGGGAAAATGAAGAAGCAAATCAAGAGTTTTAGTTATCCATTCAGTTCTAGCTGCATAACATTTCATTTCATTTGTACTATCCCTTTTTCAAAAACAAGCAAAGAAAAAAATGAGCAAAAAATGCCAAAAAGGACCATGAAATAATGTATAATGGGGGTAGTAACCTGTAAGTATGTGATGTTTATGATTGTGCTACTCCTTCCAGTTAAACCACCTGTTTTAAAGTACTGAAGCACTGCAGAGTAGAGGAATTCTGGTACTAAAGAGTTCCAGTGACTATTTTTCCTATTTCCTGCGGATGAATTTTCAGTTCTGGTAACTGAAATTATACTATTGTTATGGTCGCCCATAACAAGTATGGTACTGTTGTTATGGTCCCCCATAACTTCCTCACAAGACATGGAAGTTTTTATGGTCATCTGGCTTGCTTTGTCAGAATGGATTGCAAAATATTCTTCAAAGCTTGTAGGGTAGAAAGCAGAATGCAAAACATTTGCATCTTCTTAGATATCACTTAGATAACACTTGCACCCACTGAGGGGCAGAACAAAATTAAAATAAAGACTTAAAAATGTAACATCTCTCTGCCTCTACTTCTGAAATTACACCATCTGATGAGATATGACAGTAATGTCTGCTAATATTGACTGAGGAGCAATTTCCAGTAACAGTAATAGATTCATCTTGACAACATGTTATTCAATGCCAAAAACATGCCCTTGGCTCTGTCTGGAGGGATCTCCCTGCTGTTTTGGGGAAACAGCACCAGAGAGAGAGACTTAGGGTTAAAGTGAGTGTAAATGTGTTTAGCAGGCTGATCTGGATGTTCTACCTTGTTAATTCTCCCATTGCTTCAACAGACTGGAAAAGTTAGTCTGATGTGGAAAATCCCTGTGTATGCATCCATTAAATATAGAGAAAAACTGAATATTGTAATACAAGTGTGTTCCCACATGTGCTGAATAGAAGGGAATAATCCCTCCCCGCTTGGTATGTGGCTGGCCTTCTTTGTCTAAGTCACTCCTGACTCAAACTCAGCCTGTTCTTCATGAGCAACCCTCTGCCACTTCTGCACAGCTGCGTTATAGCAACTTGCCTGTTGCTTGTTGCCTGTTGCTTACACCTCATGTACAGGATTCTGCATCTGCTTTTTATGGACTTTATGTGGCTCCTGTCAGCCCATGACTCCAGTCTGTTGAGGTTGCCAAGTAGCTGTGGTACACTCCAGTGCATTAACAGTTGCCCACAATTCATGGACATGCTGGTGGTACATCCATCTCATCACCAAGATGGGTAAAAAAGATGATAAACACTCTCAGTTCCAGTACTGACCCATGAGGAATGCCAATAGTAATGAGCTACCAGCTGGTAGGGGAAGTAGCTGGCACAGCAAGCAGAGAATCAATCCATAATTCCTTGTAAAACAGGGATTGTGCCAATAGAAATCTTGAAGTTCAAGAAGGGAAAGTGGAAAATTATGCATTCAGGGTAACCCTCTGCAGCACTGTGGGCTGAGAACCAGCTGGCTGAATATCAGCCCTGCTGTAAAAGAATGTGGAGCTGTGGTGGATATAGGGTTAAATATCAATCAACACAGCAGTCTTATCTGAGCAAAAGAAACCACACACTAGACTATGAAGGACTTTATGTGATATGGGGATGTTAGGGGATTGTATAGAACTGCTATGGACTGTATGCCTGTAACACAAAGGGACAGCATAACAAGCAGACCAGAGGATAATATCAGCTTTTTCCACTCAGCATTGCTGATGCCATACCTGAAATACTGTGGCTACTTTTGGCTCTCCACCTCAGGAGGGATGTGGAGATACAGAGGGGTTAGTTCCAAAGACAATGAAGCCCTACTCTTCTCACTAAAGAAAGCATAAAGAGATGCAAAAGCCACTTATCATTTATGCATGATTACAATAGATGCTGGGGCAAAAGAGGTAGTCAGGAAGCTGGATTACAAAGGGAGAAATTACCCAGAGAGGATGCATAATTTCTATCCTTGAGATTTTCAAGGCCCTGCAGAACAAGGTCATTGTTAACCTGATCTAGAGCTTTACATGAGTAATCAGAATCTAAAACCTCTCAGAGATCACTTTGAAACAGAATTTCTACAAGTATTTCATTTTCATATTTAAGAAATTAAGAAAATATACTTTCCTTCTTAGTGTTTATTACCACAAACTCAGCAAATCCTAGGGTTCTAATGGGACTTGCTCGATCTCATACTAGTCTTGAAATTTTGGAGGCCATTGTGGTTTAATTTCAGATGGCAGCTCAGTGGCTAAGACACAGCCTCTCTCACTGATAGACACACACACCCTGGCGGGAAGGGGAGGATGATCAGAAAAAATTCAAAACCTGTGGGGTTTGATAAGAACTGTTTAATAATTGAAATAAAATAATAATGAAATCCGCCTGGGTCATAAAACATAATGAACCCACCTGGATGATGGCTGAAATCTTTTTGAGTTGAACTCACTCAGGGATAGAGATCAAGTGGCTACCTCTTGTTCTGCCTCATCCTCCTTTTCTATTGGTGGTCCTGCTTCATCCACATCTACTAAACAGGCTGGCTTTCATTGTTATTTTTTTCTTTTGTATCAGGGCAATTATACTGGCATGGGCTGGTCCTCTCATTCAGTGCAGTGCCTGTTGCCAGGGCTGGAGTAACCACAGTGTCTGCCACAGGACATGCAGTAGCTGCAGTGTCTGTCACTGTGTTTTCAGATGCAGAAACCTCCTTTTCCCCTTGAGAGTATGGAATGGTATTGAAGAAGGCTTGCTGGGCATAGGTCAGGTCCCTGCACCTTGCAGTGATTTGTGTCTCTCTGGAATTGCCAGAGTGACAGCATATTTTTTCCAAATATTACACTAGTTTTTGAGATTCTGGACTTGTTCAGGGGTAGAGTTCCAAAATATTGACGGTATCCAGCCCTAGGCACATGCCTGTTCTATCCCTTGTACACTACCACTCGTAGTTATCCAACCTAGGGCAGATTTCTAGGTGATATTCTTAAACATTGTTAAACCTTAGAAAAGCTCTGGAACTCCTTCAGCAAAGCGTCTTAGTTCCTAGCAATAGGTTCATGTTGGTTTCAATAACTTAATGATGTTAAGAAATTTCCAAGTTCTCAGATGGTGTTTCCCCATTCCCACTAAACTTGTGGGAATGTCTCCTCCATAGGCTGAGCCTCTGAGGAGAAAAGTTTAAAAGTGCAAGTATTAGTAGTTGCAGCTTGATGTCTCCCAAAGTATGGAGACCCCAGCAATGCTGGGTACAAATACCAGACTGGTTTCATTACAGACAGCTCTGTCATATCATAAGCCAGTGTTACAAAGTACAGCAACATGATAACCTTAGCCCTGTTCCCACAGGTGGTAAATTCCAACAGGGAGCATACACTGCAAATAAGAAATAAGAAAATTAATAAGAAAATTAACTCTATCCCAGCCTAAACTAGGACAAGACTGCACCAGCCTTCAGGGAATCCTCAAAATGGTCGACGCAATATCACTTCTTAGGAACATAAGAAAAAAAAAAAGCAGATTTCTTTGCTCGTTTCATCTCATCCTTGTTATCATAGGCAACCATGTTATGACTATATTTGACAGATTTGCTGCCTTTATGAACTGAAGGTACTACACTGACATTCTCATAGGTGCAATATTGAGGTCTTCAGGATCACTGAGACAGGAGCACAGTTCACAGAAAATAATATTCTGTTCTTAAGATTCTGCCTGCTTCTTAAATTGGATGGATTTGCTTTTTGTTCCTACTCAGATAGAGAGCATTCTAATTAAAGACTTATGGGAGAGTTTTATTTGGTTAATTCATTGTGAGTTTGGTTTCAAACAAAAGTTTCCTCAGGAAGACAGATTCCTTTTGCAATTATACAGTGGCTACTTGTTCCTCTGCTTTCCAAAGAGATGCTTCAGTATCTTGCAAAGCCATTAATTCTTTGAACATCTTCAGGCATCTATAAAAGCAGTCTCATGAGTGAATGCCTTCTGCTAGAGCTGAATATGAGCAATATACCCAGATTAAAAAAAATCTCAGAATTTAGAATACAAATGTTAGTCCTGATTTGAACTTCACAACTGACTTTTTCATTTTAGTATTGAACAGCAACAAAGTCCTTGTGCTGAATACCATGTACTTGGAGACCATTTAAGTGGTACCTGAGGTTCAGAGTCTTGATATCTCATTTTACATGACAATCCAATGACTTAGTTAAGTTACTTAGTACTACAAAGGAGTTCATTTAAAAAAGTTCATCTGTATACAAATGTAACAAAGTTTTTACTGCAGGAATCAAATTGTAAATGCTATTGACCATGCAACAAATCAACAATTCCAGTTCCTTTTTTATATGAAAACAGAAATACAACATAAAGTTTGAGTTTTGTATGACATGTTTTCCAGCAACAGATAAAATGGGAAAACAGAAAGACAAAAAAGATTCTTTTCCTAATAATTCCACAGCAAGTTTTGCCATAGGAATACCAGGTTTACATATTTGGTTTAAGCTCAAAACACAACAGGTATAGAGGGAAACATTTTTGCAAAATAAAATAAAAATCATATGCAGTTTTCTCTCTAATCTCTTGATGTTCACTCACTCCCCCAAACTGTGTGGAAAAAAAAATCTATCAAAATACAGGTAAAGAATCTCAAGAGAGTGACTAGTCACCTCTGCTATGCCCTTCAGATACCTGCTATAGATAGGAGATTAGCAAGTAGAATGGAAGGCTAATAAAACCTGTGCTATTTATTCTGCAGTGCAGTTATTTCTGGGCATGTTTTCTTAGAAGATTGATTAGTCTATTTATTGTGCAAACTTGAAAAATTCAAAATGATTAGACACAGCAATTTTTTTAAATCCTTCTCTTTACATCAACAGTGCCTTGGTCCTTCTGGTATTGCCTATGCTAGTGTGAAAGTTGAAGTTCAGCCACTAGCATGGAAAAATATCTTGAAGGGCAATTTGACTGCATTGTAATGAGGGCTGAGAAAAAAAAAATAAAGCTTTCTGCCTCCACAGTGAGTCACTAAGTTTACAAGGAAAGTTTTACATGAGAGGAAAAAAGACTGCTCTTAATGCGCAGAATATTGCTATGTAGATCAACTACAATGTCCTTTGCTCCCCAGCCTGCTCAAACTGAAGACAGTGACAAACCTCTCTGTATTTGTAAACTCTATCTGAGACTGAAATTCCTCTGAAGGAATTTCTTAAAATAGTGGGGACTGCCTTAAATTTTGCCCATTTTGATTTTCACAGGTGCAGGAGTACTTATGTTGATGTAATCTGGATTTCTGTTTTCCTTTCACACCTAAGGGAAGGGAAAAGTGTGTTTTGGCTCCTTTTTTTAAATTTTTTTTTATTTATTTTTTTTAAGTAGGACTCCTGTATGACCATGCTTGTGGCAGCAGCTAGCAAAGATCTGGTTACAGCTATTCTGTATCCAGACTAATGAATCAAACAAATGCACTCCTATCTGGAAACTACAACATCAATTGTCTTAGAAATCCTACTATTCTTGGTGATTCAGGATCAGCAGTTGGTCAACAGAGAGATGAATAAAGTGCTCTTCATCCCTTTTGTTTCTTTTTTAGGCTACTTGGGAAATGAATTCTTAAAAATGCCATAAGGACAATCTGCCTTCCAGATTTTTCACCCTTCTCAAGACAGAAATTTCAGTATTAACAATACCTCCAAAGCAGAGTCGAGAAGAAAACCATAGGGAAAATGTACTACTTGTACTTGCACTGGTATGTTTTCTACCTAAAACCTAAATATGGAGCAAATAAGAAATTAATTCTCTGCTCATTCTTGGAAGACAGAGAAATAGTGACCTGAAATGTGCCTTAAAAATTATTACAATTGTTATGTCTAAGCACCCAAGATTTAATGAAAGAAGAATACTGGGCCCACAAACACCCAGCTTTTCAGAGGACTTGTGTGTGTCTATATCAGGAATGAAAGGGCATAGTCTAGAAGACTCCTTTCACAGATTTCTCAAAAAAAGGCTGTTGAAAGGTGTACAAGCTTACTAGATTCTGCTCCATCATCTCCCAGGACAGAGAGGTGAAACTTTCACACATATTTGTAGAAATAAGTGTAGCAGAGTCGACTAGATCTTGGAGTATTAATTTTGATCTAAATGCATAAAGATGTTTTACAGTAAGCAATAGCATAGTCTGGCACTCTTCAGCATCTCTTTCCAGCTCCATTTAGTTTAATGGGCCCTGCTGATCAAATTATTTCCATAATGATAGAGAGAGAGAGAAAGATGAGGAAATGCCATGACATGACTGAATCTGATCCCACGTGAAGACAGACCAGTGTGGTAAGCACCCAAATGGAGCTTTAGTAATTTCTGATGGCTCAAGGCTGGGAGTGGACCTCACTTAACAATGGTGAAGATAACAAGATCAAAGTTCTGTGTGCTGTCCCATTCATTTATACAGCACCAGAATAGAAATCCATTGGTATTACAGTGCAACACCTGTTGAGGAGACTCAAGCATTTGACATCTAATTCTGTGAGAATTTTTTAGGGCAGGAGCATGCACTAGCACATAATGCACAAGTAGGATAACGAGCTCCATGGTGGTTTCAGCTGTGCCAGTCCCTTTTTGCATTCTCTGACCTTAGACAAATCATTTTAGCTTTCTCTGTTGATACTCAGCTTTTCACAGGTGCAGTAAGAACCTTGTGAGAGTACAGCTACAGTCAAGTGTACAGCATTTTACTCATGAAGAAAAGATTCAAATCTTCCTTTCAGAGATGGATAATAAAGTAAATTTCTGACAGTAAATCAAGCAAAATCCCTTGAAAATACAGTTTGATAGGAATTTACATCTTGCTTGATGATTCATTTGAGAGATGAAAGCTTTTTTTATTTTAGGAAAAAATGAATTTAAAAACAAAACGACTGAAAAATAAACTCTAAAAGCCTCAGTTCACGCTTTCCTCTTCTTGAGCTCTAGAAAATAAATATTCTGAACACTCGTTTTATCAGGGCCTCTTAAATGGAATAATTTAAGGGAAAAACAAACAGCAATTGTATGATTGTAAAAAGAAATTAGCATTTTGCTCAAAAGGAATAGCAATTAGCAATGATGACATTGTGATTTATACTAATTGAGATTAAGTCAGACAAAATGGCAACATTAGTAATCATTTGAAGTACTGTATTACTCATTATACTGTGCTTTGTAAACATCTCTCTTGAAATTAAAAAGTAATTAGTAGCATTTTAGTAATCTAATTCACTGTAATTAGGATTTAAGGGAATCTACAGCACTGCTGCTAGAAGCCCTTAAGGTTTTGAATTGAAGGAATGGTGGGGTTTCTTCAATCAGCTTTTGTGGTGGCTCATTTTCTGTGGTCCACTGAGGGAAATGTTATTATTTGAAGTAGCATGAAGGTATTCATCAGAGATGGCTCGGAATGGACATATTTATCAATCTTAATCCAGTGCTGTGAGCTCACTGGCTTGGAGAGGTGTTAGTAGGGTTACAGGGCCACATCAAGATCTTGATTTAAAGGCAGCCTTGACAATGGTAATGTTACCTTCAAGGGAGCCTAACTATGTCCAGTGCAAAACAAGTTGTCATCTTGTGACATGACACATGACATGAAATTTTCCGTCTTATACAAGATCCAGTAAAAGGAACCACTTGGGCCGTATATCTATGTACTGCTTTAAACAAGCAAGCATTCATCTCTGAAGGTAAGGTGTGTCTGCAGAATTATCTTTCTAAATGATTAAAGGACATTTTGTAGAAAATGTGGCTTATTTGACACCTTCTAGTGTGGGTAATCAGCTGGCTCAAGGAAGGTGTGAAGTCCTTGCCCTTACCTAAGGTATCCTGTGAACCTTTATAAGACTTCCCGTAGGAATTGCTTAAAGACAGTATATTAAGGGGCTGAGAAAATAAATTATGTAATTCTAACACACAAAATCAGCCTCATCTGTACACAAAGAAAATGGGATAACACAGAAAGACTGGTTACCAACAATGGCTGCAGCACTATAGGCATGATGCTTGAGGAATCCAAAGCAGGAGCTTGAAACTCCAGAGCTGCACATCCAGTTCAGACCTTTTGGTTTAAGGAGACAAATGTTTTGTTTTTCTCAGTCTCTCCTGATGGGGCTATTTCAGTGGTGCTAAATAATTTAGCACTTACTGGGATACAAACCTGACTCATTCCTCTGAGTCATACACAAGAGGGAATGCGAGTTCAGGATTTGAAAACAGATTTTAACAGGTCTCATTATTGTGACTGAATACCTGAACAACCAAGAAGTTGTTTAACAGGATTGGCCTTCTTTCTGCCCCACTAAATATTATATAAGAAGCTCTAAATCAGTTTTTCTTAAAATAACCAAATATGTAATCTGATCCAAAACTGTAACCAAATATACTAAAAGTATACTGTCATCTCAATGCATATTAAATTGTATGAAAATTAAAACTGCTTATGGGATTGTGAAAAGACAAAAGTGCTGAAAATCTAGGTCTGACTCTCCTCACAAGAGTGTTCCAAATGGCTCAAAAATTAAGATTCAGTTTCTCTGTATTTATTATAAAATAATCACAATAAGGAAACTGTAGTGGTTACTGTTTTCTGGTTTTAAATTAAAAAATGAAAATATTCCCTGAGACACTAGTCTAAAGTATACTTACTGTGCTTATAGTTATACCTATATTTACTTAATGAAGCACTGTAATTTCTTATAAATATACCAAAAAAAAGGCCATAATAGTTAATGTCTCTGACACATGTAAAAGACAAATTATCCCCCCCAAAAAAGGAATTATTTTTGTCACAGATGGGTTGCAGCAAAAGAACAGCAAAACAGCACAAGACAGAGTGGAGGAAGAAGGTGAGTGCCCGACAAGCTGAATGCGTTTATTTTAACGTGACTTCTAAATGTAAAAAGTGGATTTTATCAGAAGACTTACATTTGAAGCTGTACAACCAAAGTATTGGAAAGCCCAGAAAACAATTTATTCTAAGAACTCATATTCATTTTTTCTTTACCAACTAGGTTGTTTTAATTTTCAAAAAGTCATCTGCAAGAGTTACTACTAGTGATCTACTTTTCACTACCCTCTTATAGGCTTTAGTTCATGTCCTTTCATCAAATCTTTCTGGATTTGTTCCATCCCTCAGACTCCACACCCCCTTTATGCAATCCTTGCCTCATTTCCCTTCTTAGACATTTCTTCAATGTATCTTTAGGCAGGGGACAGAATGGAAGGCAAAAGGTCTAATCTGTGGAGCTCCCACTGCCATTACAACCTTGTGCTGATCTCATTTTAGATGTGAGCCCTTTTGACACTTATTATCTCTTTACTGTTTATTTGCAGCATTTTATTTTTTTAAATCTACTTAATCTGTAATTTGATTCCACAGTTTGAAATCTGCTCTTGGATGTCTTGTCATCCATTTAACACATCATTTTGGCAGAATCAGGTTCTTAAATAATAGTTGGTCCAACATTTTAGTTATACCACAAGGAAAGTGAAGGAACAATCAGTGACAAGTGAAGGAAGAAATTCTGATATCTATTTTTCTGCCCGAATTGTGTCTAATCCCTGCAGAAGCCAGATGACCTGGCATATGTTAACAACAATAGGTTTCCCTGCCATCTTCTGAGATTATTTTGCTTATTTTGGCTTTAAGGCATGAGAGAATGTCCCTCCATCAAGGGACATTCTTCCATTTATTGCAGGTGCCTACCTGATCTTCCTGCTGTCACTGGAAGAGGGCTGAGAAGTTGATCTAGAGTGTTTTATACATGCCTGCAGGATTCTGTAGGAAGCAGGAAGACTGCATTGCAGCTCAGGGTACTGTAAAAGAGCATATTTAAAGGAGTTTCTGAACTAATTTACTGTTAGAGGCTCCTTATATCACTGCATTCTCCTGGAAAAAAGGACTATTAGGAATTTTTTAATCCCCACAGACAAGATAGAGCTTGAGTGGGCTGACTGTATATCAAACTAACAGTTTTGTCCTGATTTAATAGTGTTGTATTACACCTAAAAATGGAGACTGATTTATGCACACCATCCACTCTATTTATTATTTAGACTTCTCTGTGCTATCAAATTAATTTTTGACCTACCTTGGATGCTTAATTTTTATCTTTTAGTTTTCTCTACTCTGTTCAGTTCCCATCCATCACCTAAATCTACTAAATGGAACACAAACTTTACAATTTGAAATCATGCTACCCCATCTGCCATGTTTGTGTACATTCAGAATCAGATAAAATTAATCAATCTGTTTTCTCAGTGTAAAAGAACTGTTGATATTCCTGATTCTCCTGGAAGATTGTTGTTTCCAAAGAGTTACAAAATCTGTAGACCTTGCTCTTATGAATAGTAAACAACAATCCCACACCACACAGTTGCAACCAGATTTGGAAAGGCAATTCACTCAGTGACAGCTGAAATCTCTCTCTTTGTTAGTGTGAGCCTTGCCCATCTGGGAGAATGTGCAGATCTGTAGCTGGAGGGTTTTGTATAGAAACATAATGCCAGGAAGACAAAAGCTTTATGCTCCATCAGGGTCATTCCACAGGATAAATAATTTGGTAGTTAGCATATTGAGTGCATTGGAATTAATGAAGGCTGCCATGCCACTTGAATTGACATCATTTGTTCCTGTAATCACTGTGATTCTACTGTCCAGATTGCTCTACTACTTCCTCGAGCTCCATTAACAAACTTCCTTTCTTCTGCACAGGTGGTTTCTTTTCTCCTTTTCCTTCCTCTTCTAAAGACAATAATCATTGCCAACTTACCATCTAAATAATGACTATAGAGGAGGATGGGCCCCAGCTTTAACTGTCTTTAAATCAACTATCTGTTTCCTCCACAAGAACAGCACTTTTATAATTGTCACAATGCCAATTAACCGAGGGTTCAACTCTCCTCTGGTGCTTATGCGTAAAAGTGCCAAACCCATTTCACAGCTGCCAAATATGCACAAACACACTAATAAATACTCCAGTCAATGATATTGGAATACTGGGAATTCACTTAAGAAGATGCAGATCAATGGCATAATATGAGAGTCTGGCAGTTTGGGAATCTCTCTTTAACAAGATGATGTTTCTGTTATTTTTAAAAAGAAATTAATAGCTGACAGATGTTGGTGGTTTTGTGAGGGATATTAATGTCCCCATTGCATTCCACTACTTTTATACATATTTCCTCTTCCTTAGGGAAGATCTTTATATTAAATGTCTCATTTAAGTAAGAGGAGCTGGATACATCTCCTAAGTCAGGAACATTTCTAGGTCAGCTTTGCTTTACTTCTGTCAAGGAAAGAATTGTGCCATCTGTATTTAATTCTGTACACTTGTCTCGTTTGGTTTGACGTGAACAAGGCTCCCCTGACAACTACTGCTAGAAAGAGACTGGGTGGGATTCTTCCCATGTCACTTTCCAAGAGACACCCCCAAAAAAGTGGACCCTATCTTGAAAGAGGAGTTTCTCTAAATGAGAAGGATATATGTGTGACAGGTCTTTAAGCAAAAATAAGAGAGTGGGTTGGATTTGAGAAATACTCCATCCCAAGACCTAAACTACTATTCTAAGATTGCAGTTATTTCTTTAGAACAGATAACTTTACTTCCATTATACAAAACTTTTTTTGTTGTTACTTTAAAATTTATTATTAGTCTACTGAACACAGCATAATTACTCTGCAATTACAGTGATAAAAATTGTAAACCAGGCAATTAACCTTATGATTCCATAAGTGTATTTTCAGTACAAGGAGCAAAACATGTTAGTTCAGAAAAATGACACTGCCATATACTGAGTATGACACTCATGAGATGATGATGAATTCACTTCTGTAGTTAACCTCCCTGTTACATGAATTAGCTGCAATTACTAATAGAAAATCATCCATTATATAATTGCATCGTGGTCCAAGAAAAAGAATATCTCATATCAGGGACACACTCTTGCATCTTGATTTATCATGTGAAGCCAAATAATCTCATTCTATAGGCAACAGAAAAATAATCCCGTTTATGGGAAAATTTTTAAGACTTTGCCACAGTTTTGAAGATTACACGTCTATGTTTATGCCTTAAAATTTCAATATAGACAAATAAGTGGACAATGTGGACTATTTCAATAGTAAGACTATCAGTCCATATCTCAGTGTGAAGGACAGGTAGCTTAGTCAAAGCTCTGCCTTGGTTTAGCTGCCTGACATGGAAACATCTCAGAAAAATGAAAGAATTTTCTCTTCCATTCACAAAAATCCAAAGCAGAAAGAATGCATGTGTGTTGAAATTCCAGATGGATATTAGTACAAAAAGAGTCAGCTACTGAACCCTGGCTAAACTATGTCCTTCAGGAGATAACAATTTTATTATTTATGTATTAATTTCCTCTATTATTTTATGCCAAAAAACATCATGGAAAAGCTGAAAGAATTTCTCCTGTGTCACAGAAATTAGATTTTGAATCTTACTGTTGGATATGAGCCCTCTTGTACAGTGCAAAGCTGAAGAAGTAACAGTACAAAATTGTCAAGATGTTCTGCAAGAAATCTGGCTTACTGTTGTTGAGTAATGTTCTGTTATTACCTGTAAACTCTATGTGATTTTTAGCTTTAAAAAATCTTTCTCCACTGCTTGAATAGAACTACCAATACTAATACACCACAACTGCAGCTGTTGACATTTCTCCCCCTGCTCCCAAATCAAAATCTCATGTATTACAGAGCAAGGTTTGATTTGTTAGTCATAATGAGAAAAACAAACTGAAAACATGTAATTCTATTTTATCTCTCTAAGATCCCTCAGTAGTTTTATTTTCTCAATTCCTAGATTGAAGTACTCATGAAGTTACTACACGCTTTTGCACATTTTCATCCTTCACAATTAGCAGCTCTTTTTTAGTCATGATTAAACCCTATTTTATTCTTTTAAAATAAACACAACACCAAGTAATCTTAGCTGGTAGAACACAAACTATTTTCCAAAAGAACAGTCCTGTTTTTCTCTTGAGGAAACAGAGACACAGACTTGTGAAACAAATTTCCAAGATTTTCAGGAATGTCAGTTATATCAAGGAAGAGAAGTTCTATCTCTTGAGCTGAAGGGAAAAGTTAGTTTTAGTGTTCTTTTTAAAGGTATAATATAAAATACTCGGTTCAAAAGCAGGAACACGTGTACACAATTTAGTCAAGTTAAAATATTTAAGAAAAATAGAACCTTGCCAAGTTCTGAATCCTCATTCTCTAGCCCATGGTCAATGATTGTAGCAACATGCAAAGACAGTTACTTATTTTGCATCAAGTACTCCATGCTTTTGACAGTGAAATTTATTTCATAGAGGTTCGATCCCTTAATAATCTAAGAACCTGAAGGAAATGGATGATTAATGTAGTTTCTTTTATTCACAGTTAAGATCAGAGCAGGAAGAATCTCTTGTTTCTCACAGACAACTCCTCAATCTTGTAATTAAACTTTTTCTCCTAATCTATACAATCACAACGTAGATCACTGAAAGCAACCTTTAACTGAGGTATTTAGTTCCTTCATAGTTATAGGTATCCACTAGGTCTTTTAAAAAAATGTAAATAAAAATATATTTTACAATAAATAACTGGTAATGGCAGAAAGCCAATGAGGATTAAGCACAGATAGTGGTACAAGCATAAGAAGAGGTAAATTTGAAAATATAAGTGTTGCCATGAGGAATACATAGTTCCTGCATATTCAAGTTAATAGGAAAAAAAGGAGGAATTTTAGATGGGGAATTATGAAACAGATGGTAAAAGGTAAAAGTAGGTCACAAACTTTTAAGCTGCATAGGTGATTAGAATAATACCGTGGGAATTATGTCAGAGGGAGCACAGCCCCAGAAACAAACTGCTAAGAAGTAGTAAGAAACTACTGCATCGGAGGACAAAGATTTAAAAGAATAAATGCAAAGAGGAAACCTTGCCAGAAGGGAATCTGTGGATTTCAGTTGAATGCAGTCAGAAAATTACTTTTTAAATCTATTTACCTCTTCTCCTGTTTTCCCAGGAATTAAAAAGCACTTCAGACAGTCCTCTGATGGACAACTCCTTAGAAGTCCAGTAGGAGGCAGAGAAAAATACAAGAAGTCATTTTCATAAAGTGCCATGATAAAAAAATGTAGATTCTGAATAGAAGTTCTTCAAAGAAATAATTGAAACACTATCAAACAAGTAAATCAGAGGGAAAAAATTTCAAACTATTAATAAAGAAACTATTTTCTTGAGAAAATATGACAACTGGAAAGCACCAAATCTTTTTGCAATCTTCTCTTTAACGCTGGATAACTTTCTTAAGTCCAAAGTGTAGTTGTTTGCAAGATGTTTTTTTCCAGCCAGCTAGAAGAGAGACCCTTACCCCTCTCCCTGGAGTCCCACTTGTTCACTTTTACTTTGTCACCTTTGATTTATCACCTGCTAAAATGGAGGAAGAATGGAATGCAACTCTTGAGGCTGGAATCAATACATGCTTCATGCTGAGAGGCAATAGAGGAAAACTTTGGGGAACAAATGTCATTTCTGTTGGAATTGTTTGCATATTGCAAAACAATATTTGCATTGTGAAATGATGTTTTCCACATGCATTTAAAACTGTAGTAAAATTTGTAAAACACAGCAAAACAGTTCTTAAAATCAAGGAGGTTTTACGGACTCTACAACATAGAAGGAAGGTATTGTGCAGGCATTTTTAGAAAACATTTTCTAGTGCTTTATTTGTATCTGTAGCTAACCTATGAGAACCATTGATGTATTTTTCGATGAAAGCTTTATAGGACTTACTGTGGTAAAAGAACAACAAAAGTACAAACTTCAAAATCTCTCTTCACTGATTTTCCTCCCATCACTTGCAATGCCATGCCTTTCTTACGTCAATATCTCCATGGACTCTCCATTAGTAACAACATCAAGATTTAGTGTCCCTACCTCTGCTATGCACTCTGCTCCAATTAAGTCTTCTCACATATTTATACTTCAAAAAGTAGAAGACAATATATCTTTAATCTTTTCTCTTCAATCACAGTTCCTTCACGTAATTCCATCTACAGAGTTCCCATGTTTCCCTAGGCTTTCCCTCACCTTTTACACTTTGAAAACACTTTTTGAAATCTATCACCTTCAGTCATGTTGCAATCAGACCAGGGAATGGTTTCAGTTTGTCTGTCAGCTACATGGACTGTTTTTTAGTTAATTTTCTTTTCCAACCCATTCTTTACATACAAAATGAAATAAACCCGTTCCAGTTTTGTCCTCTTTCTTCTCTTTTTCTGGTGGTTACCTCCTGTGCAATTATTTCCAGATCAAAGAATTTCAGAAGAGTGGTCTCTATATCTTTGCCAGTAGTTCTGGGCATACTAGAAGTGCTTATAAATTAATAAAAAGGAAATAGAACTCCAATCTTCTTATGAAACTGAGAATATATATATGTTTTAATCCCTTCTCCAGAGAGATAGGAAGAAGCTAGGATTGAACTAAGCATCATTAAAGTCTCAGGGGATTTATTTGCCAGAATGTATCCATTATTTGGGTGCATATATACACATATGGATGACTCCCATACTTTTCTACACAGATATAGCTTTTGAAGCAGAATAGTAGTGGCTAAAGCACAAGAGAGTTCACAGACAAATTGCCATCCAAATTCCTTATGGAGGGGAAGTACTATGATGTTCATGCATAGAAGAACTCAAGAGGAGCTACAGTAACAGTTTGTATTAGCTTTTCTGTGTGATATCCTATGGCATTTGACAGGAACAGAGAGATCAAGACATTCCAAGGTTAGAGGACTAATTGAAGCAGGGAACAAAATCAAGTTGCAAAGTGCCTTTTTAGCCCTTAAACTTTATTTCTAATTTTGAATAGAAAAGCTTCTTAGTGGGCTGAATATTGTCGCTGTCAGAAAATCTGTGATATTTGCACTCTCATCCACTGCATGGATGAAAAAAATGAAAGAAAAAAGGAAAGTTTTTACATACAAGCAGCATAAAGCATAAACATTTTAAGTTTTAGAATAGAACTTACAAAGAATTTTAACAAAAGAAGCTATAAAAGGTACTATCTCTATTATTCAAGAGCTCTATACTAAGAAAGTTCCTTAGCATTGACTTTTAAAAAGAAAGACTTTTCTTTTGAAATGCTCAGATGGCCATCCTAAAGCTCAAGATGTTACAGGAGATATTTTTCATCTGCTAATATATTTCAAAGGCCATGCCACAAAATTAGTTCTCAATCAACCGAATGTACTGTCTGCTGCAGACCAGAGGACCATTTTAAAGCCTACAATAAACTAACAGCAGAAATCTAATCTTAAATCATAACCTGTTTTGAGTGCTTAATGGGCAACTGATCCTTTAAGATTGTTGAAATTAAAATCATGTTTTTCAGTAGTATTTACTTTTCAATCCAAACCCCAAGAATGCGTTCAAATTTCAGTTCTGTATGTTCAGATATGAAAAACAACCTGTCACTCCTTTCAAGAAATAATGTTAAAAATGTACTTTACCTAATGAATTTACCTCTTTGAGATTTAACATATATGAAAAACATATATGAAAAGACTCAAAAGCATAGAACCATAGAATGGCTTGGGTTAGAAGGGATCTTAAATATCATCCAGTTATAACTGGGACAGCTTTCACTGGACCAGGTTTCTCAGAGCTGTGTTCAGCCTGGCCTTGAACACTCACAGTGGTGGGGTGTGCACAACTCTGGGCAGCCTGTCCCAGTGCCTCACCTTACTCACAGTAAGGGATTTCTCCCTAATATCTAATTTAAACTTACCCTCTTTCAGTTTGAAACCGTTCCCCCTTGTCCTGCACTCCATGCCCTTGTAGATTGTACCTCTCCATCTTTCTTGTACCTCTCCATCTTTCTTCTTCAGGTACTGGAAGGCCACAGTTTTGATAGTTTCAACTACTTCTCATCTTCCATATACACATAATAGACAAGTTTTTATGCATTACTTTTATTCTGTGACTTAATTCATTAAAATCTACCAGGATCTCCAAAACTCCTTATACTGAAATTTTATCATTCTGAGCTTGATTCTTTGTGTTGAAAGTACCTAGACTTGCCAGTCCTTAAGTCAAAATACCTTAAATTCATGTGATTTATTCTTGCTTCATTCACACGTTCCTTGTTAAACAAAGTATGTCTCCAGCTAAGGTGAGATATTGCTGACAACACTTAGTAATATGTGACCAGGTTGATTTATATATCCTCTTATCTTTCAAGATATAAGAAAGAAATCTAATTCCTTTTTGACACTGCTAATAATACATAAATACTTGAGCATTTTTTCTAACTTGGACATAAAGTCTGTACTGAGTAATAATCTGATGTGCACTTACAAACCTTAATTTTCTTTCTCATCCAAAGGCCCCAAAGAATACTAGAATAAAAATATTCTTCATTGTTAGATAAATCTATACAGATTATTTATCCAGAATGTCAAAACTATTCCGCTGAGCCAATTCTGGGTGACTTTTTCCTCATTTATTTCTCTTAATTCTGATGCTTTACTTCAGTGACTGGATTTTGAAAAATTATTTTTAGAGATTTCATTGTATCTGACACACAGGATTTGAAGTTTAAATTAGGTTAAATATCTTTCCAACAGTGGCTTCCAAATGGCAGTTCCAGTATCTACCCATACATCCTTTGTCCTCTTCCTCAAAATGGAAAAAAAACATGCTATATTTTTAATTTTCAGGATAATATCTGTAATTTTAATATTCTCCAAAAAGCTGGAAAACTGAAAGAAATAATATCTTTATAATTTTCTAGGGGAAAAAAATAGAGTTTTGAGTCACACTCTTGAAAATTAAAAGTCTTTTTTTGTCCCACAGCCTTTTGAATGTTATAATGTTTTCATTGTGAATTTTTTTTTTTTTTACAAAAGCAGGTAATTTTCAACCAGTTGAAAAAACAGATTCCACTATTGAAACAAATCCTTTCACAGAAATTTTTCAGTTTAAATAAAACCAGGATATTCTCCAGGTCTTTTACCCCACACTTGACAGGTGCACTGAGTTTATTTATCAAAATAATTCAAGGAAAAATAGAACAATGGCATTAATATTCAATATCTTTCTTTTTTAACTACAGTTATAGACCCAGGAGCTGCTGCATCAATCTCTAAACTCAGGCAATTAAATTTTTTCAGTAAAAAACCTCTTCAGTGATAGTCTGCCTCTCTGGAGGAGATTTCCACAGGACCAAAAAGGCCTGAACACACCTAAACAAACACAAATAATTGCAACCCATATTTTAAAAATGTAAAAAAACCCTTCAGAGCTCCTTTCATTAAATTTGAGCTTGTCAGTTATGACTGCTCTAATGATACATTCTAAAGAGAATAATCTCAAGATATTGTTATTGGTCAGGGCAAACCTCCAATTCTACCTTTCCTTTCCCTTCACTTCTTGGCATTTATGTTCTTTTCAGTGCCTTTACTAAATATTGACATGAAAATTGAATGTGTTAATTCATCTCAGTGAATAAAATCATTGTTTATACAAGTCATATTTTTTGCTTCTCCATGTGGTATTTAGGGACACGAAATATAGTCCTCAAATAAAATTGATTTATTTCTGAAAATCATAGTATATAATCCGAAATTAATTTTAATTTTAATCTGGATTAAATATACCACTGAAATTCAATGTGAGGTTATTAAAATTTTGATCATAATTTTGACAACTACTGGCGAAGAAGACATTCAAGTCAGGCTGATGTTTTTAACATTGACTCTAATATATTTTTAACTTAATTGAAGAAAGGGATGAAAAATGCTTAGATACACTCTGGAATTGAATCAAAATATGCTCTTCCAAAAAATCGAAGACACTTTTAGAAAGCTGTCTAAAAATATTTTAGAAGATATAACACAAATGAAGGAATAATCAGTCTCAGCTAGGCCACAGCTAAATGAACCAGGTTTGCATCCTTTAGCCTACATCTATTATTGTTCTTGTGACCTGCTTCAGGGAATAATTGCTGAATTATTGGTCTTGTTAACCAGGAGCAGTGTGCATCCTCCCCACTCATGTCTAGCCCTTTCTAAAACCAACTTGCTATATCTACACTGCATAGCACTTGGAGCATCGCCTGCTGGGAACATATTCCACAGTCTCTGTGCCTACTTAATGCAAGTACCCTTGAGCACGGCACGCTGACCATCTGTCTGCCCTCATGTGCCACATTTCTGCACCAGAAAAATTTGGAAACAGCCATAAGAAGCCAAACTCTTTTCAGAGCTCCTGGAGAAAACAGGCTGCATCTGCAGCTGCCACTGCTGCATTCCCAGTGTGATGCATTCCCAGTTACCATCCTGTCAAGTCTGCCACAGCTTGTTCACAGATGCTTGTGAACCCTTAACCAAGGTCAGTCTTGGGATGAGATACCAATGATCAAAAAATACCTTTGAGGAAGAAATGAAGAATGGACTTCTTGGTTACGTGTGGAGACTCACAAAGTTGCACTGTGGCTCAAGGGGCCCAAACCTGGACACAGGCCTGGTCTTCTCAATTGTGGAGTACAAGGACCTCTTCTCTGGACTTGGTTTTCTTTTCTGCCAGAGTACACTGCTGGCTCACATAGAGTTTGCTGCCTGCTTGGACACTTGTGTCCTTCAGAGCTGTCTTGAACAGACAGTTCCCAAATGCTCAGGTGTGCAGGGTTGTTTTTCACTGAGTGTTGCGCTGCCTGCCTCCCTCACACCCCTGTTGCGCCTGGACACCGCTCCCACACGGTGCCAGTGGCGGACAGCAGCAGCAGCTCCTTCTGGGCCCACCGCCTCCCCACACGGCCCCTTCCTGAGGGGCTGCAGCCCGTGGGCAGCGTGGAGGAGCCCCACGAGGGACCCTCCAGCAGTACTGAGGAGCGCTGACTCCAGTTATGGACACGTGAATCCCTTGGGAGCCAGTCTCATACCAGGTGGAGGCTGAGGTGAGAGAGGACTGGGGAAGTCAGGGGGCTGTGAGGGGCAGCTGGCTGCGGCTTCTGGCCCTCACGGGCCTGTGGATCCGAGCTGCCTGTGGGCTGTCCATCTGGGACTTCTTCCAGCCACCCTGAGAGCCTGTACACCACTGCTGTGACAGCACTGTGCTGTGACAGCCACTGACCTGCTGAGGAAACTGCAAGAGCAGCAGCACTGTAGTGAGAGTCCTATGTATTGGATAGGTGGGTCCTGTTGCTCTGGATGAGCTACAGCTGCGGGGTCCTTGGTTGGGCAGCAGCTGTAGCTCATGAAGGCCACTGGGATAAAAGGGGGTGGGTCGAGAGCCCAGAAGGAGCCCCTGTGAAGCCATGAGGAACTGCACAGCAGAGAGGAGCTGCATGGTAGGAAACCAGCAAGAAGGTATGGACTTTAGGAATATCATAACAATATATGGGACTCTAGAAATATGGAATACAATACAATACAGCACCACTCTTCATGGTGCATTGAGAATCCTGAGACAGAGCAGGGGTGAGTGTTTGTCACTCCTTGCAATGATATTTTGACAAATCATTTATTAACTTCACTTGTAGCTGCCATTAGAAATTATAATTATTCTGTTGTTGGATCTGACCAGTTTGAAATTTATACATCCAGTCCGGCAAAGAATTTAATTTTTCAATAGAAATGTCTATGCACTCACTGGTCTTTCTTGTGTATGTTTATTGTTAAGTGGCCTGCGCAGACAGGGACAGCAGCTATTTTAATTTGGTTGGGTTTTTGTAGATTCGTTTGGGTTTTTTTGGACACTGCATACTTTCATTTTGCTGGCAGAATTCCAATCCCAATTAGGTTCTCACCCCTGGTGATGCTTGCTTGAATGTTCAATCATCACCACCTCAGGAACAAAGTGGAAGGAGTGTTGAAGTGACCTTAGTCAGAGGATTAGTCAGCAGCTGAAAGGGACACATGTTCTCTCAGGTCTTGGTCACTAACAGTGTCAAGGGCTAAAAATCTTTATGAGGTAACTATCTGATTTTAATCTACAGATAGTTTTGGATACAGCTTTGTCATTTAACCTTTCAAATTATGTTCTGCATTTTATTTTCTCACAGAATTTTCAAGGTAGTTTCTGTGACACTAATGATCAAACACTATAAGTGACAGCCTATCACAAGGTTTAATATATTCAGGGCACGTGGTATAGACAGTCACTTACTATGACATCATTCCCTTATTTTGAAGAACCTCATGCGGCCTTCATTTTAGAAGTAGATTTCTTCTATATTACTAAATACAATTAGTTAGTTTATAAAATCTTGCCAGCAAGTAGGCTGGGGGTGCACAACAATCTGGGTTCAGATACAGCCAGCATAGTTAACCACAGCTGACCAAAGAGTTATTCCTTATCCTATGATTCATGTCCAGCAATAAATCCAGGGAAAAGGAGGAAGTAAGAGACTTTTGGAGTTACTGCTTTTGTCTTCACCAGTAACCATTGCATTTGGATGTAGCCCTGCTTTCTTTGGAAATGGTTAAACACCTGCTTGCTGATGAGATGCAGTGAATTAATCCCTTGTTTTGTTTTGATTTTTTTGGTATCTTTTGCTTTGTCTATTACACTGTCTTGCCTCCTGGGCTTAACCCACAACAGAAGTTGTTTTAAAAGGAGTACAGCAGTTTAACATCTCAGTAAACAGTGGGATCAATACAGGATTGAAACTGAGCATATTGAAGCAAGTTCTTCCTAAAAATGATCAGTAGGGAAATACTCAATATTAACATATAAATGGTCATTTTTATGTTTCAAAGCTAACAAGTAATAAAATGAATGTAACAGTTTAGCTGTCTTGCAGAAAATGCAGTAGGTTAGCAGCAGAATTCAAATTTTTTAGAAAATCTGTGTATTAAAGTAATGCATCTACAATGCATTATGCTCTTCTTGAAAACAGATCAACATACTTGATATGTTCTGAACAATTATTCTTACTGTGAATCATGAATACTGTGATTTGATTTCTCACCAGTAACTCAAAAATGTGTAGGTTATTTACATCTTAAAAATGGAGATCTTCATGTCAGTGCCTCTTCATCAGTTTAGTTAATCAATAAGATTGGACTTCATGGATATGCAGTTTGCCTGTCTTTACAGTATTAACTAAGAATTTTGTTCCATTTTTTTATAATGTCTCTGGCTAAAGACCCAGGTCATCTTCATTGGAATTCCTGCCAGGATTTCTTCATAAAATACTCCATAACAAGAAAATTTCAAAATTAAGTGTTCTTTGGGGACCTCATAGTCTCCAAGCCCTCGTTAAATTGCCATTTATACAATATGCTTCCTAACCACCAGGGTCACTTTGCTGTGAAGGTACATCACAAAGGGAAAGTAGTAAATCTCAGTGAATATTTCACAACCCTCTCTGGCAATTAAAGTTTTAAATGGCATCTTCTCTGCATAGCCAATAAAATGAGAATCAGAAGGCAACTGCAGGATAGCCCAGATAAAATGAGCCCACTGCTATCTCATAATATTTCACATTGAGAGAAAGAACACACACTAAACTGAAAGACAATATACATTGTTATGGCACCTCACTGTGCTGCCACAAAAACTTTTGTGGAGTTCTACTGACTCATAGGGCAAAATACTTACAGGAGATAATTTCAAATACACTGAATATCTTCATCATCTAAGCATTTAGAGAATGAAAATCCATTTTCTTTCTCTCTGTTTGAGAAATTCAGTCTGTTGCCAAGGATCTGCTCTTTAACAGTGAAAGGCCTTCATTGAATTCAGTCTGGACAATTTCTTCAGTGCTTCCCTTTTCCATTAAACTGGGAACAGGATTATATGGTATTTCCAGCCAATTTTAGAAGTTTTCAATCCACTGATCATGCTAACACTTTTTGCAGGAATATCGTAAGTGAGTGGGGCTAGACTTGCAGAAGCTGGAGGGTTGAATGTATTTTGGAAAAGTACTTTTTCTGCTTGTACTTTGGATACTTAAAAATACTGCAGAGTGCTGTATCAATGCACCTCTCTGTTTTAGTGCAAAAACAAGGAAGTCCAACAATATACCCAAGAATTTTATATCTAGATACTTCTCAAGTACTAGATAATTCTCTTATTGTCTGTGAAACCTAGAGATATTTTAAATTACATTTTGAAAAACGGGAAAACTAGGGAGGAAATTCTGGAAATGATTCAGTGAGGGTTAAAACCAAGACACTGTCACATATATGTGGATAAATATATGAAAGATGCACATATATGAACTTTATTACACAAAAAAATTACTGGTAAAGTCACAGATGAACCCTAAACTGTTAGTGACAACCCTCCATTTGTTACTTATTCCAGGTATAATATTTAAAATTTTTGATATAGTGTCATTTATTAACTCCTGTCACTGAATGTTATCTTGCTACAACTGTAGTCCATATGAATTAGTAAAAACCAGTTATTTGCCAGGTGAAAACTTGAAGAAGTCAAGAAGTTCAGAATTTGCTTTTTATAGTAAAAATTAAAAAAAATAAGTAAATAAGTAAGGCTGTCTCAGAATTACCTGCATGTGTCTTGACAGTCTTAATGGAACTTAAAAACAAAGATCACTGATCTATAAACATAAAAGATGTTAAGAATTAGCAAATATTCTGACAGGATGTTTTCTTAGGTAGCTCACTTACAAATTTTGCATCTCCCAAAGTAAACTTGTATACTTAAACAAACCCATTAAATCATCAAAGCATGTTAATTTTAAAATGCTTGATTAAAATTTTGCTTTCATCAATTATTCTTTATAGCAATCTTGTGTTCCAGAGATTCTCAGGCTTCTTTAAAATTTCACTTAATTGTGTAATAAGGGGTCACTTTTTGGCATTGAAAAAAAAATCCCCAACACTATCAAGGTTAAGAAATAATCAATAAAGCTCCATAATTTTTAAATACAGATAATATTAAAGAATCTTGAGTCTTCCCATGTGTTACTGTTTGTAGGAAGCTCCATTATGGATGTGAAGAAGAGGAATAAGATGCTGTATTGTATTGCTGAGCAGATAGAAGTTACTCAAGACTTGAATGCTGGAACAGTAAGTCCTATAGAAACTTACAGTTGGCAGAAACTTGTTGTGAGGTAGAAATGAAACACAACTTTCTCATATGACTTTAAAATAAATTGCATTCCAGTATTGCATGATTTTTGACATATAGGGGTTGTGGATGCCCCATCCCTAGACGTGTTTAAGGCCAGGCTGGATGAAGCTCTGAGTAACCTGGTCTTGGGAAAGCTGTACATGGAAGGGGGCTGGAGCTAGCTGATCTTTAAAGTCCTTTTCAACCCCGGTCATTCTATGATTCAGTGTTTCTATGATAAGTGCTCCTAGCAGTGATGATTTTGCCATATTTTTGAAAAGCAATCAAGCCCTTACATTAAAAATCGAGAAACAATGTAATGAAGTCATGTTTTTCATTCAATCTTTACAATCTCAGGAGCCCATGTT